>NC_066326.1:5420600-6045600 GCF_022539315.1 Serinus canaria | reverse complement strand
CAGCAGAAGGCACTCAACACAAACTCACCTAAAATTAGAGCCAAAATAGCTCCCCTTAGCTAGGAAGTGTGTTAACTAAGCTGGTTATAAACCTATTAATCCCTTGAAAACAACAGCCTATTTTTAAAAGAAATGTTATAATATTAATAATGCAACTCAAGACAACTTTTCAATCTGTTGTTAAATCCTTACTATAAAGTGGGGTGTAGACAGGGCTCATGGAAACAGGAGACAGTTCTTAAAACTCTTCAAACAGCAATGCCAGGGCATCACCATGTCTCCTACTAACACTTGCCATCAATTTTCCTCAAATCCTGTTGCAAAGGTGGCCCTGATACTCATATATATTCTGTTAGTGCTTGGAGAGATTAATACTCTATTTCTGGGCAAATTAATAGAATAATTTTCATGGTAAGGCCAGGAGGCAGCAGCCCATCTTAGAAGGTTGAGTAGATTTTTATCATTTAACAAGACTGCACTGGTAACCACATCATCATCAAATATTCCTAATCCCAGCAGTTGTTATGGAAATGAGAATAGTTTGTGTTATATCAGTTCATCCTGTCCCATCCTTGTCTTCCAGCTGCTGTCCAAAAGTGATTATAAATAATGGGGCTATAAAAGCCATTCAATAATTAGAAGATTCATTGGCCATATGCCAGCAGTGACAAAAGAGAGTGATTTATGTAAGATGAGTCTGTCACATCTGCCAGATCACAGTTTCATTACGCCTGTGGCTTTAAGGTCACAGTTTAGCACTGTTTCAACAGCCATTTGTCAAGGGGGTGCTGGGGAGAAGAGGAGAAATATATCATGGTTTTGTTTGCTTTCTTGTTTTAACTACTAAGTAAATAAGTAAATAAAGTGCAGTACCTACATTTGTTATTTCGTGTCTCTTGCGAGGTCAAAGACACAAGAAGACATTCATCATGACTGGCCAGAGTTCAAATAAGACCATGGAGAGAAAACCCATTTAAAAGCCTGAAGAATTCATGTGGCTGCTTTAACTCAATACAATCTAAGCATGTTCTGTCTTCCAGCCACCCATGAAATGAAGGTACCTTGTAAACACATAACATGTTGGTAAATTAATTGCCACTACATTTTCCTAACACAAGTAAACTCAAAAACCTTTATGGTTCAGTGTTCTAAAATGATATTTAAACATTGCCATGGGAGTTCAGATTAACAATTAACATGGCTCAGCAAACACCTAATTTGATCCCAATTCCATTTTCTCATCTTCTTTTCCTCTTAAAAAACAAACAAAAAACACCAATGAACTTTTATTGCTGGGTACCAATTCTACCACCATAAAGTCCAGATGTTTAAATGTTCCCCATAAGTGCTTAAATAACCTTCTCTGTTACTGTCAGTGATTGCTCCCATTCCATTGTGGGCAGTCTCTGGTGACAAAAAGAACTGCTCTGAGGGTGCAGACTGGATCTTTGCTGGAAATGCTACACCCAGAACCAACCAATATTTTACTTTAATTTGCACCAGCCTCCTAAAACCAGCCTGCAGTCAGATGCACTGCTCAGATCAGAGCCCAGATGCTGCCATTATTCTAACAAGTCCACACCACAACAAAAGCAAAATGACTGCTCACCCTTTGCCTACCTCCTGAAGTAAAACAGAAAATACTTCCCAATTTTTATGCTTTAGAACCTTCTCCAAACAACAAAGCCTCATCCATTGCAAAAGATTTCCAGCGGAAGGAAATGAAGATAAGCTGGAGGGTTATGGCATAAAGAATTGCACAAAGTTCCAGGATGAGCTGCCTGCCCAGCAATAAAACCCCACTTGGATGGAGCAGCCTGGCTGCTGAATCAGCAGTGAGCACTTCAGTGCAGCCAGTAATTCCTGTCCTGAGAATGAATAACTTACTTTATTACTGAGAGAACTTCTTAAAATGTTATTTTAGGTGTAAGCTGTGAACCTGAAGGAGATGTATTTGCACTCAGAACTTTCAGGTCATGTCCAGAATCAGGAGCAGGCAAGAGCCTTCTTGGCATGGTACCTTTGGTATCACTCTCAATCTGCATGGGTGAGTGAACCAGCACTGAGGTGGTAATTCAGCATTTGCTGCTGCAGAAATGCACTTAACAGATCATAAATCCCTGGTAAAACTCTTCTAAGAGCATGTCACCTCATCTACTGCATTCACAGGGTGCTCCACCTTATTTTCTGAGCATTAATAGTGATTCATATTTCTACACTAAATTTAAACAAATAACCTTTCAGCTGAAAAGGGTCAGAAAAACCCACAGAGCTCAGGCACTGAGGTTGAAAAGAAAAAAAAAAAAAATCATTATTTATACACCGGGCCTGAAAATTTTGAACACTGTGACAAATACACTTCTGTTGCTCTCAACTGAATTCAGATCAGCAACAACTCCAAATGCAGCAGCAAGCCCAGCCTCTCTCCCTTTCTGGCCCCTTCAAGCTTCTGGTGCCCTCAGAGTTTCAGCCCTGAATTTCCTGAGGCTCCTGGAGAAGAAAATTCTTTAACACTCTGACATCTCTGCAGCCCAGGACAATCCTGACCTGGGAGACAGGGAGGCCACACAGCCAGGACTGCATCCCTGGAAGAGGAGCCTGCTCTGCCATGGAGAGACAAATCACATCTTTCTACCTCAAGAAGGATCTGTTTTATTATTTTCTTCCTCAAAATACTGAGGTTTAAGTTCAGCTCCTCTTCTTAAATCATGTGGTATCATTTGTGTCCCTATAGAGCCTATAGCATGATAAACAATGATGATATTGATAAATATGAACATAAATATCTATGGATAGATAGGATAAATAATGGTGGATAAATAATGACATTTCTCCAGAGAAAGTGGCAACCATAGGTAAGCCTAAGGAGCAGAAAATCTGATACACCTGAGGCAAAAATACAATAGAACATGCTGCTCAAGCAACAGGAGCATGTGGTGAATAGAAGAGGGAAGAGCAAGGTCAGCAGTATTGATGATGGTTGGCCTTGGATATCTCTAAAACACATTTGAACTGGCCTGGCACAAAACATGAAACATGATTTGCCTCATCCAGATGGGTGCTGGCAGATGGGGACCCTGTCCCAGTGCTTTGTAGCCATAGTTAATCATGAACCCAACTAACTAAAAGCTGGATATTAACCACTCCTACTCTGTTATTGACTCACAGGAGACCTCCTTTCCTCCCCTGTGCCATTTTCAAGAAATGCTACAAGCTCACTCCTCTGGCTTCAGCTTTTTGTTTTCCTTATTCACTTTTAAGAATCCACAGACAAGGAAATTGAGACTGTCAGGTGGTCTCTGGGAATGACAGCAGAGAAGCAAGGTGAGCTAAGGTGAGAGAAGGAACACACTGGGAGGACAAATGCAGAATAATTTCCTACTAAAATGAAAAATCTCCAAGATAAAACTATAGGTTAACAGCCACACACACAAACTTTGTTGTGCTGTCACAACAAAGCTCAGGAGGTGTGTGGACAAAGAACAAAGCAATGCAGCATCCTCTGGTCTTGTTTGCTGTGAAGCATGGATTAGTATCATGCTAAATAGTTTATCCAGTTCTGTGGCCAGATCAGTGCTGACCCTGAGTTAACTGGCTGACAATCCAGCTGTAACATTAAAGCTACGTCCATAAATGCCTCTGCTTGCCAGTGGCCTCAAACCAAGGGCCCAGAGCAAAGGCTCAGCTCTGCAAAGCTTTGCAGCAAGGCAGAGCCAGAGGTGATGCAGAGGCTGCTCTGAGCAAGGCATTGTGCCTGGCACACAAAGGCCCTGCTGTGCTGGGGCACTCTGCACCCTGTGCTCCAGCTAGGAGCAGGATGGAGCCACCAACAGTGGCAAGAAACGCTGATGTTGCCACGTAGGCTTTAAAAAAAAAAAAACACAGCAACAACAAAAAAGTAGTAAGAAGAGAAAAGCCCTCCTCCAGAACTGAAGTGAATGCAGAATGAAGTCACTGTAAGACAGTGCCATGGGATGCAGCCTCTGAAGGATTCAGTGGAGGCTGCTCTGAGCGTTTCCATCAATGAACACAGACTGGGCTACGTGAGCAGCCCAGGAAAGGCTTCCCAGGAAAGCACAGCCTGCCTGGGAGCCACACACCAGCCTTTGTCACACCCTGCTCTGGGTGAGGCCACCTGGGTAAGGCAGCATTGCTCTTGCCCCTTCTCTCTGAAGATGCCAGCAAGCTCTGCCTTTTCTAGGGAGCAGCAGAAGCAGGACAGGGGGTGAAGCAGAAAGTCTAGCTAAAAAAACAAGAATGGGGAAAATCAAGATGAAAAGCACTTGCAGAATTCACTCCAAGGAAAAGACCCATTTCTGGAATTGAGATGCACATCTCTCTGTGTCTCTAAAAGGAGTTGCCATATGTTCTAAAAGTAGGATATAATATTTGAGCTGTAAAAGCCAAATCAGCTTGAGGAACAGACGGCATTACAATGCTTTAGCAGAACAAGCCCCCCATAACAATATGCCAACAAACTCATTTTCTAGAATGGCACTAGGAAAATATTTGCAAAATCTGAAACCCATTCCCTAAATACAGCATTTGGTTCTTCCAGAATCAGAAAAAAAGTGCCACACATATGCCAGAATTGGGGAGTTCTAAATAGCTCTTCATATTCTTTGATTTTTTTGGCTTGCTTTTCTCTGTAATTTATGGATGGTGGGGGTTTTTTGGAGCTTTTTTTTTTTTTAATTTGACCTCAAATTTCTTGAGCAGTCCTTCTTGTTCTTCCTTGGTTGCTGGAGGGAAAAATTCCCACAGCCCAGCCAGGTCACCTCTGAATTTTGATCACAGTATTACAGCTTTTCCCTCTGACCTCCCAGGCTCCAGGAACACATCAATATTAACAGCCCAATTTCCAGAGGAACTGAATACATAAAATCTAATGCTGACAACCTGTGATTGTCAGGCTATAAACACACACTAAATGAAGATATTGTCAGAACACTAGAATTTTGATGCTGCTTTTCAAATCCTTTTTTTTCCCTCCCAAGTATCTCTATCACAAACAAAATGTTGGCTCCTTGGAAGAAGCCAGCTGAAAATCATGTGTCCACAGGAAGAAGATCTGTCCAAAGCATGTTCCAGCTGCTTTTGCCCCTTCTCCAGTGTGGTTGGATGATAAACACTCAGGTGCAGCAGTGTCTGACCAAAGAAAAATAATAATTTTTTTTTTCATCTGCAATATACCTATTTACAGAGTGCTGCAGGTTAATTTTCTAACTTGCCCAAGAAATTTCTCAGACCCAAAATTTGCCATGAGACAAATAAAACCAGAAACAAGATTAGCTGTGGTCTCACCTTAGCAAGTAAAGGCCCTGCTCTTTCCACATTATTGTCAAAGAGCACAACTCAGCTTAACCTCAGATGGACCTCTTTTTTTTTTTTTTTTTTCCTATTTAAAATACAATTACACATTTAGGTACATAGAGAATAGATGCCAAACCACTAACATACAGTACAGAAAGGAAGCACACAGGCAACAATGCTGTGTGATTTAGAAAATCAGGCTCTCAAAGCTGAATGTAATTATGAGCTAAATCTGTTGGGAAAAAACATTTAAATGGAAAAACATGTATAACAATTGGGAGCTGTTGAAGCACATTTTACAAGAGGCCCAAAAAGCCACAAAAATTGAGTAAGGAGGTCACACTGGTTTATAAACAAACCTGACTTATAGGGAAAGTTTTTCAGTTTCATGTTGTAGACAAAGGAAAACAAGATCTAAGCAACTGGACTAGCTCTGCTTAATTATTTCAACTGCAAACATTTTTGTTTTATTTTTATTGTACCATTGGAAGTGTTTTCTGAGGGTTGGAGGATATTCTCCATCCCTGGAAAATGTTACATCAACACTGAATGCTTTTCTTGAAAAATCAAGATTAAAGAGAAATTGATTCAAGCTAGTTCTTTAATGTCCTGAGCTATTACTTGGAAATGTGATTTAGGAAGAGTGGGTTGAGTAGGCAGGTAAAGGATCTGGAAGAATGGGGGAGCCAACTGCAATTTAAAAGAGTTCAGAGCAAAATGAGGCAATGAGCTGAATCTTTTGAATTGCTCAGGTGCCCAAGAGCCTGGGCAAGTTGAGAAAACCTTCCTGGTAAAAGAGAAGTGTTAACAGGGCTGCTCTGCTGTGAAAGCAATTCAATGCACAGCATTGTGGGCCTCCCTTTTGTGCAGGAAATGGAACTGAAATTCGAAAATCAGATTTTACAGCACTGACAGAATGAAGGAGTTGGATGGAACAAGCAAGAACCATGGCAGTCAGTGATGGGATTTAATAAAGTACCACTACATCTTATTGGCACAACTCCAAAGTAAAAGTGAGAAGTGAATGAGGACAAGGTTGCTGTTACTGTACATGAAGCAAAAACTCTCTGATTCTTGGGACTGTCTCTATCACACAGAGTAAATCTTCTCCTCTGTAACCTTCAGGTTAAAGTCTGGTCAAAGACAACAGCTAAAATATTGAAAAACTCACATGTAAAACAAAAAAAACCCCAAATAACCTGCATAGTGTTGGTCTCTAACATCAATATGATCCTTAATATAAAGCAAGTTTGGCAATAAAAAATTGAAAGTTGAAAGGCACATGAAAAAGCTTACTAGGGTCTGTAACAAACATCTTTGCCCTGGTCACAAGGTCTTGTTCTCTTAATGAGTTTAGAAGTGCCTGTATCATGTTTCTGTCACCCCAATTTTTCCCTATGAGAAACAAATATGAATATTACAGCTGGTAAAACCCACATTTTCTTGAGCAGGAAATAAAGGTTTATATGCAGCATATAGCAAAATGTATATTTCCAGAGACAATAGTTACAAGATTTAGACTTATTAGTGCAGGAATTTTAATGGAAAACATGTTTTTGGGATAAGAATTTTAATTACAAAGAAACCACATACAACTTGCTTCTTTAGATATAAAGCAGAACAGTTCTGCAGCAGAATAAAAAGGTCTCTTTTGATGAAAACAGAATATTGGAATAAAGAGAGAAACACTCAGCTTGTGTGTATGGTTAGACATTTTCCTGGTAATGTTTTTGATGCCAAAATGGCATTTGTCAGGATGGAGACATTCCTCAGGAATGTGACATTTCTGCAGCAGTCAGACCCAGCTCTGATGGTGCCTGCTCAGATCCTTGCCCTGCCAGGCTGCCCTGACCCCAGCACAGCTCCTAAGGGTCCAGTCAGCCCAGCCCTTCTGCCCACATCCTTCTTTTCCTTCCCCTTCTTACAATCTTCAGACAATGCACACTGCAGGAATAAGAATTAGCAGAGTCACCTAAAAGAGGGGGCTGATGAAGGCTACCAACACCCAGGCTTGACCTTCCTACTGCAAGCAAAAAAAGTTAACCACAGTACCAGTCCATTCTGAAGATACAAAAATGGTACCTCCAGAATGAAGTTTCACAGATTCTGGTTTGGTAGAAATGGAAATACAGACTTTTTTTGGCAAGACAAGATGATGCAGGCATCTTGCACTAAAAACAATTAACTGGAAAATACAAGACCAGAAGTGGGCAAAATAACAGTTTCTCAGAATTCCAAATGGAAAGAAACCCTGGTTTCATGCCCATTACATTACTCCACAATGAACACCTTTTGTGAAAGACTAACAGGAAAAGCAGAAATTAAATGTTTAATCAGGCTTTGCTGCTGGCTTTGAAACCATGGGATTTTTCCCATTTTACAGGACAAGTAGACCTGACCACGCTTTATATCCATTTTTACCAGTAACTTCTGGCTCTCATGGTTCTAACCAACTTGGAATTCTGCCAGGAAATCTCCATGCTCAAGCAGCAGCTTTGCTGTCATTGCCATTAAAACCAACAACCACCTTATTTTTTATTATTTTGATGCGCGTTCTGATGATCCAGCTAAAGACTACAAGAGAGGCAATAGAAAACAATAAAAATCAGAGTTAATTGTCTAAATACCAATTCATCCTCCTTAAGTTTTTATTCTTTAATTTTAGAGAGCTCTTCTTGTACCTTCTTGTTGCTAGCAAACATTTTTCATCCTCATTTAATCAAATGTGTTTGGATGGAGATCCTTAACACTGACTCTGGAATGGAAAGCTTTCATCAGCTTAACCCCAAATTAATTTTATGCTTCTCTCACTTTTGGGAATGCACAGTCACAGCTCTGTAAATTCTGCAAAGCTGAAAGAGTTTTTAAGCAACACAGGTACACTGAAGCCTCCTATACTCCCTCTGCTATTGGAAGGGTAAAAGAAGTTTTAGAGGTCTAAACTGATCCAGCAAAAGATGCAAGGGAGCACAGAATGGGCTTTGCATTGAGTGAATGCCACTGTGGTTTCTGCTTTTATGCTACTCTGGGATTTCAGAGAGCTCTACCTCCACTCATTAAATCATCAGGGTTTTTTTCTGCTGGATTAAAAGGACTTTTGGTCAGAACCTTCAAGCTTGGCAAGAAAAGGTGTCAGACAAGCAGCATGCAAAAGGAATAGCTATTTATCAAAGGAGCAATCCAGAATAATGCACTGTTCCTGCTTGAACACAGACCCACTGCCCCACTTCTAGAGTCTGTCCCAGGGCAGATGAACAAAGGAGCAGCGTTGGAAGGCAGGTTGTTTTTTAAACAGAATAGAGCACCATGCACAAAGGCATCCAGGAGCCACAGATAAAGAGCTCACAGAGGGGACTCAGAATCCCAAGTCACCTGCTGCACTACTGTCCCCAGCTTCGGGTACTCACACTTCTCTGCCAATAAGCCCAATGGGGAAACCTTCAGATTCCTGGAAAAAAATTCTGCTGCTGTTTCTGAGTGAGGCTGGCCAGGTAAACCCACCAGCTCTGACAGGTGTTTTTTCACACTTCTGTCCTTCTTTTTTTTTTTTTTTAAATTGCTTACCTAAGTATTAATTCAATGGTCTAATTTTACATTTCTTTGTTTGGTTTTCCTTTTAAGTCACAGTCTTTTGCATTGTTAAGCTTTTAAAAGAAATTTAAGGAGTGTGACCCTTCCATGATTTGATTCTCTCCTGGTGCTGCCTTTGCATCTCTGCTCAGACCCAGAAATTCCAAACAAGGTTCATCCACAGATCCTGTAGAAACACCATGTCCACATTCCCTTGCCAGCACAGAAACGGCAGATGCATCTACACAGGCTGACAATTGATTTACTCATCATTTGCAACCCTTTGCAAAGGAACTAGACTTCCTAGCAATCAATGAGAAAATAACCTTGTTAGCAAAAAAGCCAATGTTCTTTTAAATTAATCAGTTCTTTTTCATCCAAACAGTACAGATAATGAGAGAGATGATGACATTTTACATGACCTATAAAAAGCAGAGTTTCTATTTTAGGCTCTCCTTCGCAAGGGTGCCAGGATGATTATGTTTTGTTTACTGGACAAAATAATCTCTTATTTGTTAAGGCTTGAATGCAATTTTATACAGCACAAAATTTTATCTTCTATTGTCTTAATTATCATCTGGAGGGTTGAAGCATGAAATGATGGCAGAGAAAAAAATTAATATTAATGTGTTCTAGCTGCAATTTAAAGAGAAAGGACTTGGAGCTTTCTTTTGCTCATGAGCTTAACACGCTGCATCAGACTAGTGAATTATATCCCATTTAGCTGCTATTGTTTCTCCAAGCAGCATGAAGAAAACAGACACCAACCTTTTGTAGGCATTCCCAGTGTTCAAACACACAACCTTTTCCTCTCATTTCCTTTCACATCACTTGGAAAAAAGTGTGAAAATGCAAGTGGCGTGCAAGACTACGCTACTGTTTTTCAAGTTCTGTGTATGGCACCTCTGTCACCTACAGCATGTTCTCAGGCCAGTGTGAAAGCACAGGCAGCAGGAGCCTTTTCTCTCATTTCCCTCATTTGCATCCTAATAGCCAGAGAATTCAGGGTCTGGGGGAAAGGCGCAGGTATTCTGGGAGGAGATGGCAAAACCAGAGAAAGTCTTGGAGGATGAGCAGTGCACAGAGACACCAGTGGGTTTTCTACCTTCCCAGCTACACATCAAAGGGGAGCTTAATGTGCTGATTTTAAATTAAAACAAACGAAATGCACGGTCTGAGCACTTCCAAAAGTACCAGTAGGGATTGGAAAAGACAGCACTTGGATGCAATGAGACATGGTTTAATTCTTTTGCAGTTTCATCCTGCTGTTTCAGCCCTGACCTTTCCAGGTCTGAAAAAAAAAAGGGAGTACCTCAAAGGTTTAGTTTCCCTTTTTTTGGACAAGAAGAGGAACTGGGTTGAACTTTTTTTCAGGGGCTGCCTACACACTGTTAGAAACTGGAAAAAAAAAAAAAAGGCAAAAAACCAAGCAAGAAAAGTATCAATTAAAAAGAAGACTGGTTTCCAAATTTGAACTGATATGACAGTCAAGATATACTGGTAATAAAATAAATCTGTACTTTAGGGAGATAAATTTAAGTAACCTGCAATCATAGAAACAAAGAGTTTGCATGGTTTATCAATAAAATTAATTTTAAGTTAAGTTTTAATGCAAAACAAAATGTGTCACTATGGCATCTTGCACCACTGAGAAAGTGAAGGAAATGTCTCAGGTCTGACTCAGCCCACGGGCTCCAGGACCAGCTGCAAACACACCAATGACGATACCAAAGATCTTTTCCCCCCTCTACTGTTTTATGCCATGACTGTTTTAAGGCCAAGGCTGGGTACATCTAAACATCTGTGTTAGAGTTTTTCCCCCTGTGGATTGTTTGTTTGTTTGAAGTACTTTGCAAAATCTCAAAATGCAGAATTCTGCTTTAGCAGCTCCAGGTTCAATCAAGTGGATTATCTTCATGCCCACCTAAACTGTGCTCAGAATATGGGAACATTGATCATCCACTCTGTAGAATTACAGAGATTTAAAAGGTAAGAAGTGGGCTTTAAAAGTATTAAAAGTTTGAGGAAACTGCTCCAATAAAGCACAGAAGAGTGTGAATTAGGTGCTAACCACCACTCCACTCAAACCCAACAGGAGGGAAGTGGATGGATCTGAAGCTCCCCACAGCTCCAGTTTATGGGTCTGGGAAGGGAGAGGTTGCTGGGGGTTTGCATCAGTCTGCCCCAGGTGTGGTGACCCCATGGTTTCACTCAGGGCAGCAGAGCCCTGAGCCTTTCCTCCCAAGGCCAGCAATTCTGGGAAACTCCACCCTGCCCTTCTGCCCATCCACCCAAGCTCGAAACACTCCAGCCACCATCACCTGTGCTACAGCTCATACACAACAGTCCTTCTCCCACATTTCCAAACTATTTAAAGACCCAACAGCACATGCAGAAACACAAATATCTTCTGTTTATTGGATGACATAGAGCACCCAAACCTGAGCATCTACTATTAACGATCAATACCTGTACGCACATAATATTTCCTATACAGACACTATTTAACCAAAGAATAAGGCCACTCAAAAATATCTAAAAATAAATTAAGAGAGGAAAAAAAAAGAAGAAAAAGGCAAAAGAGAATGGAATTAACAGGCAAACAAATTACAACTGAGAATGCAGTTGAGCTGAGGCAAACCAAGAGCAGAACATATCTGACAATTGATCAAATCACACTGTCTGGCAGATTAGTGCCTGCTGAACAGAAGGGCTGAAGAGCACAGACACTCCAGAGTGACAGCTATAAAGCAGAGTCTAATGAAATGATAAGCTAGTTATGCAAAGCATTCATGGCTATGACAATTCCTTTGTACAGAGTGAAAATAGAGTAGAAATTTGTCAAAATGGAAATACAACAGTGACCTATTGATACAAGGTCAAAATGTGAAGGGGAGAAGCAAGTTCAGGACACCAGGGCTACAATTACTGCAGTGTTCAACACTTCTCTCTTCACATGAAGATTTTTCCATCAAAAGGTAGATCTAAGGAACTCATTAACATGAAGAAAAACGAATAAGACATTACTGAAAAGAAAGCCAGAAATACATATCTTATAATTTGAATTAAGATCTTCTGCTGGAAAATGTCTTTATCTTTCCAGGCAAAATAGCAAAGCAATTTTGTAGAATTTAATTGAGAAATAAGGCACACAAAAGGGCTGCTTATATGCATACCCCAATAGGAGATACAGAGTAGAAATAAGTCCTCTGAACAAAACTGAGCACTGCATATCAAACAATGTTGCCAAGTGCCACTGCTTGCCTATGAAATTTCATATTTAAAACCATATTTAAGGAAAATCACATTGCTTCCCCAACAGAAAAGCAGTTACTTTTAAGTTGCTATTATTATGATCCACTAGACATAAATATATCCAAACCCAAGCAAAAGGAAGGACTTGTATTTTTATTTGAAATTCAGTGATCTGGTTAAGACATTGCCATTTTGACCTCCAGGTTTAATTTTGAAAGGATTTGAGCAGCTTTACTGTCCAGCAGCCATGAATAATTCTGTGCTTGAACACTTTTAATAGAAGTACATGAAGCAAAGCACCACTGCAACCTGCACTGCACCTGTCTCTCACCAGCTTGATTACAGGGGCAAGTTAATGCAAGCTAAACAAACTGCACATTTCTCAACCCAGCTGACTTCTTGCTCTCTCTCTCTCTTTATCTGCACACACATAATTTTTTTTTTCTAAAAGTTCAATTTGCATAAGAAGCACAACAAATTATTGCTGTCCTTTTTGAAGGGAAAACAATTGGATTGGGGATTCTTCCTGTGCCCAACAGCATACATGGAATGGAAGCTTTTGAACACTTATGCATCCCTTCAACAGCCTGTTCCAAAAAGAATTCACCTTTTGCTTCAGCCAGACTGCTTTCAGAAAATCTTTTTCAATCCTGCAAGCATTACAGCTCATCCAATAGAAAGAATTGCAATTATCAGCTGATAAAAAGGACTGACCTGGGAGTGTTAAATGCACACATGCAAACAGACACCAAAAGATTAACTCATTTATTTGGGATCACTTTGTGGTCCCTTGGTAAAGAGCATAAACTGTGAGAGAGGACTACAGGTGCTCAAGCAGAAGAAACCTGACAGGTTTCAGTTCAGTTCTTCCATCAGCTATTCCAGGAATTTATTAATGTCACAGGAGTTGTCTGCATAAGCCAGAGCAGAGTCACAGCACCAGTGTAAGCTGCCTGCATTAAAGCCAGCAGCCTGCTGTGGTTGTCAGCACCAGGAAATCATGTGTCTCTGGATGGGGTCTTCCACAACTTTTTCCTCATAATTCCTCACAATGGATTTTCTCCTCTTTTGCATCTTACAGCTTAAAACTCTCTAAAGCCTGCCAGCTCCACCTTGTCTTCTCCTTGCTGGCAAATCATTAGAAATGACTGAAATAGTTCTGTGCAAATAAACTCACCCTTCAGCTCACATGGAAAGCCATTTTGAGGATTGTGTGCCCTGAAAATGAAAATTGTACCCAGTGCTTCCCTCTTCCAAGTCCTTCACCTAACCAAAGCTGCAGGCTTGATATTAAGAAAATTCCTGATTTCACAATGGAATCTCAATTAAATATGACAGGAAACTTTTTTTTATTTGCAATTTGACTTCAAATATGCTATGTGTCACAGTGTTAAGGGAGAACTGAAAACAAAAACAATGAAAAAACCATGGCTAATCTTCACTGCCATAATTTCATTGAGAAAATATTACAGAAATATAAAAGTGAATGGATGTGGTTTAAGGAAGACAAGGTACTTTTTACTCAGTTTAAACAGAGTGTCAAGAAACACTGATGGATAAACTCCTTAACTACAGTGAGTTTTGTCAGGGGTTCACACCCTGCTGCTTTTTAGAAAGCTCCCGACTGCCAAGTGAGTGATTGCTATTCTTATGTGTCTCCTTTCACTGGTATGTTCCAAATGCCCATTTCTCCTTACTAACACATAATATAATGGTCTACAACTCAGAAAAAGAAGTAATTTGTGCTGTGTAAGTACCCAGTGACAACAGAAATAAATGACAGAAAGTGTGAGAGAGATACAAGCACATGATGATGAGGACAGACAATCTTTAAAAGCACCCTGCTTTTCTGCCTTTTTTTTTTTTTTGTCTAAAAGAGACAAGACATTTTTCAAATGCCCCAATTATGCTACCCTACTTGTAAATGATTGTGCCATTCTTTTCTCTACTCAACCCTCCTGCCTGCTCAGATGAGAAGTTCAGTGAACTATCAGCTGTCTTCCAGCTTCATTCCTGCAGTACCAAGCACCCTGAGCCTCAGAAGATGCCAGTAGAAATATCTACAATACAAATATACAGATTATTCATGCTGTACATAGACAGTTACACTGTTTTCTTCTTCAGGATAAAAGCTTATTTTGGCCATAGATTTGTATCTGTTCTAACTTCTCCAAAATATATCTGAAATGACAGGGATCTTGGGAAACCCAAATAATCCCAGCTGTGCATCTCATGTGGTTGTGCACAAGCAGTTTAATGGTTCCATTAGAGGCCAGTACCAGGCCCCCAAAAGCCTGTTTGCTGTACAGAACCTAAAATAATCACAAAGAGCAAATGTCAAGAGTTACTGTTATTACCATATGTAAAGTGCAGAACAAAATTATTTCCCATCAGCTTTGCTATGAAGAGAGCATGATTCAAGGATTACAGCTTTTGTGCTGAATAGCATGTCTGAAATGAAAGGCAATTTAAAATAGAATCATCTAATAAAACAATAAAAAGAAAGCAAAAAAGTCTGCTGTAGAACATAAACACAAACCAGCAGACCATGTAAACTGTCTGAGGCAGAAAGGCAGAATGCATTCCAGTTTTAATGATGGAGTAGCTGGTTGAAAAGGCTGAAAAGCTTGTATCTTTTTCACTGTAACTTACTCAAGAGCTGAGAGCATCTTGGGTTCCTTATTAGCTACAGTAAAAATACCCCTAATGAAAGGACACAGAAAATTACTAACACAAGTCTGAAACTTTTTTCCAGATTGCAGGATTTGAGTCACATCTGTTACTTCAACAATCAAAAAAACCAAAACCTTATAACATGACTGTGTTAAGCACCCATTTTGAATACATATGGTGTGTACAACTGAACACATACTGTGGTTACAGCCTGTTAGGCACTCAAATCTGCAATACACACTGTGGGCACCAGTGCAATGTATTCTTACATGCAGGGCAGGGGAGCACTCCTTGTTTTACATATGAAAAATTCTGATTCAGAAGGACATGTGGAATGCATGCAGAGGGGAGGAGGAGAAACCAGCCCAATGGATTGCCTGACCCAAGTGCTCTTACACTCTGGGCCACTGCAGAGAGCACCAGGGCCAGCAGTGGTCACAGAGAACACTCAGTGATGGCACAGAGCAGTTTGTGAACACATCCCTTCATTCAGATTCCATCCTCTCAGTGTGCTTTTATCACACAGCACTAGAATGATTTATTATGCTATAAATTATTTCAAGACCAAAGACAAGAACTGTGCATTGCAACGCACAGGGCAACCAAGAAAAATCTCAAAATCTGTCAACAAATGAAGCTCATTTGGAAGAAATTGAATACAAAGGGCAGCTATGAAACTACTCAGTGTAGAGCAGCAGGGAATTGGTGCTATGGCACAATCTTGAAAGGGTTAATTTGGGATTTCCCATGTGTGGGCATCAGGCACAGGATCACCAGCTGGGTCAGGGAGTGGATTGACCTACCACTTCAAGTTCTGGGGGCAGTTTTGGGTACCACAATATAAAAAAGACATTCAGCTATCAGAGAGCATCCAAAAGAGGGCCATGAGCAGGGTGAAGGGTCTGGAGGGATGTGTGAGGAGAAGCTGGGTTTGTTCAGCTTGGACAGACTGAGGAGTGACCTCATTGTGGTCTTCATCACCCCCCTGAGGGACAGCAGAGGATCTCCTTACTCCTGTGACCACTGACAGGACTCAAGGAGATGGCATGAAGATGAGTAGGATTAGTTTAGGGTATCAGGAAAAGGTTTTTCACCCAGAAGGTGCTTGGGCACTGGAAGATGCTCCCCAGGGAAGTGCTCACAGCACCAAGCCTGAGTTCAAGGAGAGTTTGGATGGCACATGGTCTGACTCTTGGGACGTCCTGCAGCTGGCCAGAAATTGGACTCAATGATCCTGATGAGTCCCTTCAACTCAGGATAGTCTATGATTATGCAATTGAAAGCTACTGCAAAGTCAGCCTTTCTGCCCTTTCATCTTTCTCAGCACACAGATGGGAAGCTCCAGGTGGTTCAGCTGCCTGCTTTGCTCACCCAAAAACTTTAAATAGTCATCAAGAAGGCATTATTTAATATCCTGGCACTGCTCTACTGCCACTAACCCAGCTGATTGTGTAACCCCACGTTATCTGAGCACAAGCTAGCAGAAATGATGGCATTTTCAAAGAAAAGCCATCCATCCCCTCTCCTTTGCTAGAACAAATTCGGGCAGTTCTCAAAGTAACAACATGCCAAGACAGATTCCAACTCTTTGAAGATATTGATTCACAGTTCAACCACCTCAAGGACTTTTTTACTTGTAACAACCTTCAATAAAACGTGCACCAATTTTTTCCTGTAACACAAACTGTCAGTTTCTGGAGGGCAAATGCTCAGTTTCCCACATTTCTTCCACTTTATTGTAGGCAAGGGGATTTGTCCTACTGAAGCACAGCTGAGAATTGATTTGGTTGTCATTCCAATTCATTACCAGTTGCAAGAAAAGAACCACTTTTTTCCCAAAACCTTTTTTACTTTTTTCAAAAGGTAAAATATATATTTTTATTTTCTGGGTAAGCAGGTTAAAATTAGAGTATAAAGTTTTTTGGCAGTGGCATCCATTTACAGTATCAAAAGCACCACAGTTTGAATCTAGGCTGCCATTGCACATGCACTACTGTTCCATTTAATATTCTTTTCATGGCACTCCTAAGTACATTTGATCTCTTTGATAGCTTCTTGGCAAGACTTTTTCATAAGAATCATTATTATCTAAAAATCTTTTAATTTTCATTTTAATACACACAAACTCGCTGTGAAGCCAGCTTAAATACTGCTAAAGCCACTTGGAAGAGGAAACTCAAATGTACTAATGTTACAAATTCTACCTGCTGAATGCAACTTTTTGAACTGCAGGCTGGGTGAAATAAAGATGCTGAAGAGCACATTGGTATTCTTAGTCAGTAATGGAAATTTACTTTTCCCCTTCCCTAGTAAAGATTTCACCTTAAACAAGTCATAAGGGATCTTCAGTCTGCATTTCATAATTAGTTTTTTTCAGGTGTTCATTTCACAAAAGACTCACAAGCTGTGAATAAATAGAATAATCTTTCAAGCTGAATTTATTGTCTGTATTTTGTTGAGCAGTGACTTTTCTGGATCTCAAATCCAAAATTTTCATCACAATAATCTTATCACATGATGAAAATTTGTAAAAGAAGCAAATCACAGTACACCCTAGAAAATACAAAGACCTTAATGTGGCATATGCATTATCCAGAAGATCTGCTTCTGAAAGATTTGCTCTTCTGCACCCTGAAATAAGGCAAAAAACTGAGTTCCTGGGAAACCAAGATTAGAGTGACATGCAAGTCCTTGGACTAACTACAGTAAGACTTGTTTTAAATTGTTTCCACTTAGCTTCCCCCCAGGTTTTGCTATGAGACACACACTTTCTGATATTTGGTACTGATTGTCAATTCAAATTAAAATAAACCCTAACAGAAAACTCTGTAAGACCCTGGCTAGGAAGACAGAAAAAACTATTCCTTGATATACTTGCAAAATAAATAATATTCTGCTGCTTTGGAGAAGCCTGGGACAGGAAGAGCAGAGCTGTCATCTGCTAGAACAGAGATAAATTAGCATGGCTGTGTCAGAGAGCCCAATATAGGACATTGTATTATGTGCAGTCTCAGGATGGCTTAATAGCTTCTTGCTCTCCTAGAAGCTTAAAGCTCAGCCCAAATTCCACACACATAATTCTTCATCCTACATAATGAGGTGATTGTTGCATCGTTGACAAATGCAAAATAAAAAATTCAGGCTTCAGCTATGAAATATGCTAACCAAGAATCAAAACTTATTAAACCCAAGCAACACGAGAGAACTGATTTACTCTGCATTCATGAAATGTTAAGTCATTTACATAGCAAGTGCAGAAACATCCATAACAACCACGCTAACGACTTGCCTTAAAACATTTCCAAACCCCTCTGTGGTCTCCCTGCCCAGAGGCTCTCGAGTGAAAGGAATCAAGGCTGGAGTCAAGTGCTGGTCGAGTGAAAGAGGGGAAGTGCATGGAGGAGAAAATCAGACCAGACATCACACAACACTTGGTTGTAGCTTAACTGACAGAGAGCATTGTGATTGCCCAGCGATCTATGGGTAATATCTGTTTACTAAACAAACTCAAGACTCTCAGAAATATCCCTTTGTCAATGTAATGATTTTCACTGTTGTGAAGAACTAAAGGTTTAATGTTAGAGGATACTCGTATCTGATTCTGCTGCTGGTAGATTTTAAAGTTACATAGAAAAAAATAACACTAATATTATTCAAAGTGCGACATGAAATCCTCCTTTCAGCAAAAGCAGCTTTGTCATTCAGGGACACCCTCTGCAGCAAAGCAACCCTGTTTATAAGCTGCCTGAAAAGCACCAAGAAGTTGATTTAGCAGCTGTACCTGTGAGTGCAGCTGTGCCCAAACCCAGAGTAGAGCAGTGCCCAGGGATGCCCCTGTGCCCTGGGCCATCACTGCCCATCTATTGAGCTGTCAGATCCATCCCTGGCACAATTTTGGCCTGTGCCACCTATAATTTTCTCATGCACTCTCAGGCACAGTTTGAGAGCTGGCACAGTTTCCAGTCCTATAGGAATGTTTTGCAGGTTAAGAGACTTTTAATGGTATTGATGTGGGTCATTCTGTACCAGCTGGCCTCAGAGCCCAGAACCTTCACAGACACAGTCACAAGCTCAGATATAACCTCCAATATAATAGAAACTGCCAACTAAATGCTGTTGTGGGGGTTTCCCTTTTCCTGCCCACAACAGTTCTTGAGACACTTCACAACACTTTAAGTTAGTAAGTTTCTTAAAATAAATTCAGAGTGTTTTAGTGACAGCCATTTCCAGTATTTATCTCTTGGAATGTCCTAGAAATTCAAGCTAAATAAACAAAAGCTTGTATCATTCCAAGTGCTCTGTTAAATAGCTGCTGAAAACTTCAATGCTTCTGATTTGGAGAGCTTACAGAAGCAAAGGCATTTTTATTCTGAAGCTACATTTGTAAATTGTTCAAGCATCATACCATAACAATCTTATAGGATAAAATAATCTTTAATAACAGGGAGAGTAAGTCTATATTCATGCTCCTTGCCTCTAACAAGCATCAAAGCTGGCTGTCCCTGTGACTCAGTAGCAGTCTCTAAGCACTGGATTTAGAGCTGTAATGCTGCAAACCCTCACATGTGTGAGCAACTTGGCACAGACGAGCTGCCTCACACCACTGCTTCTTATTCTCCTCCTGCACCCAGTCCTTCATGATTTGTCCATAAAGTGTATCCTACATCTTAATAAACCTGATCACACTCAGTAGCACTCCCTACAGAAACCTGCCCAGGAGCAATTCTTGCAAGACCACAGCACATTTGGCCCCATTAACCTGAGTAAAACTACTTTAAGATGGAAAGAATCTCCAAATCCTGTCTTCTCTATATGGACTGCACTACAGCTCAGGGGATAATGAAGGAATACCTCTGAGCATGCAGACAAACTCCTCCAGGATGGTGAAAGCCATCAGGTTTTGCTTCCGAGGGGTAAGAGGAGTGATGGGACAGGCACTAAGTGCCCTGGTGGCTTTGGAAGGACTCAGATCCCCACAAACATCCTGTCTCTTGGCCATGCTGCTCCCCAGGACAGCACGCCTCCCCCTCAGCACACATCCTCTCCTCCAGATCACAGCCCAAACACAAAACTGGGCTTAACCTTACCTGAAACAGGGCCTAAATTTCTTCTCCTTAGCTAAATTTCTGAACCTGGAAACGAAGCTGCTGCAGAGCTTTCAGCAGCACTGTTGTTGCTGCAGAGCAGAAACATCTCCTTACAATAGAGGCAGCTACAGAAAAATCAAATGGTTTTTTTGCAGCCTACCCATGAAAAGAATTGAACCACAGCAACAAAGAAAGGAACTTATTACCATGGTTATTGCTGCTATTTCTAGACAACGTGAATGGGCTTTTTAGGCTTTCATGAGAGAATTTACAGACTCTGGGGCAAGCACACTGTTGGTAATTGCAGTTGCATTCTGCCACTTGAGTATTTTTGGCAATTGAACTGTCAGAAACCATTTGATAGAAAAATGTCTCCACATCATTAGTGCCAGCAAGGAGGATATCATGTGCCAAAGTATGAAGTGAAAAGTGCTTCTGCTTTTACAAGTGAATCTTCTGCAGCTCACCAATTTCAAACTTCTACCCCCTTCCTGGCCCAAAATTCAGGTCTGAATTTTGAGGTTGTCACATGTGCAACCAGTGCCTTCATAGGGCTTTTTGGTTTTACACAGCAAAATGTGAGTGTTCTTAATCCAAATCCAATTGCCTGCCTCTCACCTAAAAAAGTGCAATACTCCTATGCCACAGCCCCTCTCACCAGACCACTGAAGTCTCTGTTCTCACCTGTTTAGATCTCATCTTTCTCTAACAAAACATTTGAGCTTTTCCAGAGCTTTGGTCTCAGAGAAGCCAATAGGAGCTGCAGGAACACATCTGAAAATTGGATTACTGGGGAAAAAAAAAAAAAAAAAAAAAGATGCTCTGGAAACAGACTGGAAAATTCTGAGCTGCAAAATTAGAAACTAAGTGAAATCAGATGAAATTTTATAGTCTTTCCAGGCTTCAGATCTCTGTGTCTGTCCTTTTTCTTAAGATCCTTATTAAAACCAATCACTATTTCTTTTTTAACCTAAGACACAGTAACTCCAACTGTCTGACGTTTCCTCAGCTTGAACATTCAAGATGTTCCTCAGCTCTGAGGTACCAGCTCTGCTCAATTTAGAAGCTTCTAATTACATTGGAACCATGAGCACATTTGTCAGGATTTATGAATCAACAGATCCCCCACTCTGAGCAATGGGTTCCAAGCACAAAGAAACTGCCCCTCTTCATTTGAAGTAGTTTGTTCAGTCCTTTCACCTCAGTCCTGCTTTAGCTTCTCATCTGCTGCATCGTTTCTCGAGTAACAATTTCCTTTTAATGAGTGTGGGCAATCAGCAGTGAATTGCAGGAGTTGTAATCAACCAGAAAACTTCCACTTCCATGTTCAGCCCTGTAAACAGGCTGCAGATGGGGAAAGTAGGGGTTTCAGTGGGTTGCTTCTGCTACCCACACTTCCTATTTTGTCTAGTGAAAATCAATAAAATTAAATTAATTATGCATTAAATAAAATAAATTAAATCTTTGAATAAGGAAAAACAATGGCTGATTTTGTATTTGTACTCCCTTGGAATTTGGAAAAGCAAATTATATTAATGGAAAATCAAAAGATATGCAAGACCTAAATGCTTTCAAGAAGGGAGATTTTGGCACTGGTGATTACACCTGCCACTGAATTGCACATTACAATATCCATCCATTTTCTGCTGACAGTGATTGAACACAAGGACTTCTGGCAGTAACTTTCTAAGCCAAAGAACTTTAGCAGTTCATTTAAGCTTATTTTAAACCTGAAAATTTTAAACTGTCTTTATTGATCACTGAGGATAATATACAGCTCTTCCAAAGGAAAGATGATGTCAGTGGGATAAACTCCTCTACTGTTTTGCCCCATGCCATGGTTTGACACTGGCCCAATTCAAGCACCCATGAAAACCTCTCACTCACCCTCCCCTGCCACAGCTGGGCAGAAGAGAGTAAAAAAATTAATGAAGGGTTCATGAGTTGAGATAAGGTCTGGGAGGAAACACTCCAAGGGCAAAACAGGCTCACCTTAAAGGCACAAGGTAAATTTATAACTAACAGAGGCAGAGGAGGATAATGAGAAGTAAAATAAGCCCTTAAACCACCTTTTCTTCATCTAACCCTCCCCCCCCTTCCTTCCTACCAACAGCACAGGGATACAGGGCATGGGGGATTTGGTCAGTTCAGCACTGAGGTTTTCTTTCACTGCTCCAGGAGATGAGTCCTTCCCCTGCTGTGCCCTGAGCCCCTTTCATGGGCACACAGTCCTCCCAAAACTGCTGCAGTGTGGGTCACCCTTCCACGGGGTGCAGTCCTCCAAGGACAGGCTGCTCCAGCCTGGAATGGCCCTCTCTCCCCACCTGGTCTCCTGCTGGATCACAGCCTCCTCCAGGCATCCAACCCTTGCTTCCCTCACATGTTCTCACCTCTTCTCTGACTGGAAGAAAAACTGTGTCCCACTTTGTTTTGATTTTCTTCTCAAATCTGTTATCACAGAGGTGTTACCAGTCTCTGTAACTGGCCCAGTTTTGGCCAGCAGCATGTCCATCCTCAGAGCCATCAGGGACTGGCTCTGCTGGGCATGGTGACAGCTTCCAGCAGCTTCTCACAGCAGCCACCTCTGTGGCCACCCCAATACCAAAAACCAGTCCATGCCAAGGCAACACACCTTACCAGAGGATAATTTTTGTTAGAAGAACTGGATAAATGAACCAGGACATCTAGATTCAGTAGTAAGTTCTGCCTGAGACTTCTCATGTAGAGTTAATCTCCTTCAGCTTCAGTAAAATGGAGATAATACTGTTTCCTGCAGATCCTGCCTGTCTGAGCTGGGGCAGATTTACTCACTACTGCTGCACTTCTGCCTAGAGTGAAGCTCTGTTTGCCTGGGAGCTCTGCCCCAGCTCCTGCAGATGCTTCCAACATACAAAGAACTTCACCTGCAAACTCCAAGATCAGGAATGCTGCTGATTTTTTCCTGGCTGACATTGAGGTGTTAATTGTGTGGTTGGAAGGGAGGGTGGCACCTCAAAAAAAATCTAAAGCAGCTCCAGAAACTTAAGTGACATTAAATAGATAAATAAGCTGCAAGGATGGTTAAACATTTAAGGGTTTATAGCAAAACATGCAACACAGTGACAGAATTTACATGTACATGGATGTAATTAAGTTTGGGTTCTGGAAACCCAAAAAGGCAAAATTCAAATGCACAGTACTAACTGCAAACTGTACCAAGATTATATTTTAAGCAGCAGTGGATTGAATCAAAATACATAATTCACAGTTTCTTCCTAATCCATTTCAAAGTGAAATATTAATCAACAGAAGTATTCCACTCCATCATTTATTTCTGTTGCTCAGGAAAAAAAAGAAAAAAAAAGCTTTATCCCTCTCTCCTTTGCTGCTTTTCAGAGCTGTAGGGCTCAGCAGTGCTCATTGCCAGCTTACAGACTTTGCTTAGGCCTGTGCTAAGCACCTTCAAAACCAGACTGGAAATCACCCTGAGTCTAAATCTGGAGGGGAAATGAATTTGCCTAAAAGCAAGATATCTGCTGTGCATTTCAGACCTTGAACTCTAATGTTAGGATGTTGCACTGGAACTTTTCAGGCTCAGATTAGTTATGTCTTTGTTAATGAAATTTAGTGTTTTCCCAACTTGAGTTTATTAACTATGCAAAGTAGCTCAGGCTAAATTTTAGGTTTCTTCCTCATCCGTAAAAACACTTTTAATTCATTTGCAAACAGTAGAGTCCAATGTCATCCCTAGGATTGTGAGTTAATTACCTTGGAAAATGTACAGCTAAAGATTGCTGGACATTCAGAGGGCAATATTTGACCTAAAATTGGGTTTGTCATGCTAGGAAGCTGCCACTGAAATTCTCTTCTCTGAGGAACATTGTTTGTACCTGAACTATTTCTAAACATTTTTAAGAGTCCCAACTCTTTTAGAACTTTGCAGAAATTCTCACTAAGCCAAATGACAACAAGCCTCTTTAAAGTCCCCCCAGCTCTCCTTCATTGTATTCTCATCAGAAAATGCAGAGCAACCATCAGGTTGTTTCATATAGCCCTGAGAGAAGAGAAGATTGCCATATACTTTCAGTTAGTTTATTATGAGTTTTATTAGGATATATGATGCTATTAAGGGTTCTGATGCACAGTCAGGTTCCTTCCTTGGTCAGAACAAGATAGGCTATTTGCAGTTACTGAACATGATGGCTGAGACAGAATTGCTGCTGTTCTCTGCTTGTGGATTGCATGGAGGGCTAATGTGCAACCCTAGGCATGCTCAAAAGATCAACAGCAATTTTTAATGCACTGCCATCAGGTTTTCACTGAGTATTTTCCTCAGACTCTGGGAACAAATGCTGCTTTGGGAGCCCTGTGATCAATGGGAATGGCAGTCCTGTGGCTGTTTCAGCCACGTGGGCTCTGTGCTTTACTGAGCACGTGGCTTGGAAGGAAAGGCATCTCTAACTACAGAGAAATAGCTGATTAAGTGCCCTCTCCCAAACGAGCATGCCATTATTTATCTTGATAAACAGCCTCTCCACAGAGGGAAAAACAAGCCAGCTGCACTTCCAGTGCCCAGCTCGTGCCAGGCTGGGCTCAGCACACTGCTGGCACCTCTGGACCCTCTCCTGGCTGCCCTCTCTGCTCCTCACACACAAGGAAGCCAAGACTTGACACAGCCCCTGGTGTCCTGCCACAGGGAGGATCCAAACTGCCCAAACTGCACTGCTCATTTACAGGGTAAACACAAGACAGAGCCCAGCATCTGATGGAGAATGCATCCAGCTTCTGTGAAAATGCAATTTCTGCCTCTCAGCCCTGTCCTTCTGGCCAGACACCTGGAAACTCTTCTCTAAGGTACATGCAGCTGCCACCAGTGGGGCTGGCTAACATTTCTGGCAGCACTGGTGGGACAAAATATCCATGGGCAATGGTCCAAAAACCCTCTGCCAGCATTGCCCTCCCTTTCCCAACCTTGCTGCAAGTCACCATCAGGCTCAGGTTAAGAGGAGCAGACCAGCAGTGCTGCCTGAGGCTCACAGCAGCTTTTTTGCTCCACTCTGTTTGCATCCAGCACGAGCCAAGATGGGACACAGCTTCACACACAGTTGAGCTAAACAGGCATTTTAGGTTCAGGCCTTGCTTTCCATCCCTCCTTGTGTCAAAAGCAGCATTAAGTCAGTTTTTAGTCCATACTCAATGTAGTCCCACAGCATGACACAAAACCAGCTCACTGCTACTGAGCTCCTCTGCTGTGAGGGATTTATATTTCCACTCAAAAACTTTTAGATATCCATGAATCAAAAGAGGCTAGAATAAAAAAAAAAAAAATCCCTGAATTAGACCAATACTCCAGTGTTTGTTAATTTAACTTCCAATTTCTCAGCCAGTAGCCTAATTCAGAGACTGCCATCAAAACCACTATTACATTTATCTGTGTATTGCTTCAGATTTTCTTAATGTACTTAACTACAATCTCTAACACACAGAGTGTGGTTTGGATAAATCCTGTAATCTAATCAATCAGCTAATTCCAGAGCAAGCCAAAAGGGGGGTGAGGGAAAGCAAATCCTAAAACTTTTCATTACATAGTTCTCTCAAAAATAAATCACCACCTAATGGATTGCTAAACTCATGCACAAGTAAATTACCAGCAGATAATTAAGAATTAATAGCCTTCTGTGATCAGAGGTTGCTATTCACAATGAGCTGACAGAGATTATGAAAAAAGGCTTTTTCTATAAAATAAATTGAAATACAAATGTTTCTACACCACACTGCATATGAAAAACTAATAAAGAATATCAGAAATTAAATCCCATTTACTCATTCTCTGTGGCACATGAGAATTTTAAGTAAACTAAAGCCTTATTTCCATACTTGTTTGGACTGCCACGTTACAACCTTGTTGTTGTTCCCCTCAATGAACCCTGAATGAATCTCTGAAGAATGGCTCCAGTGGTTCCTCATGGTAAACCTGTTATCTTGGATAGCCAAGATGAATATGTACATGGAAAAAAGTGTGAGGCTTGCCCAGACACACCATGCAAAATCCTGTCTGATAGGTTTAAAGTTAAACACAGAGATGGACACAGAACACAGAGCATAGCTGGTACCACATCAGGGAGATTATGAGGGAGCTCAGAGCTGCACATTTAAAGTTAGTAGTGTCAGGAAACCTCTCCAGGCCAGGATCTCACCCCAGACCTTCACACCAGACACCAACACTGGGTAAGGCTTCTGCTACCCAGGCAGCTGTTCTGCATCAGCAAATCCTGGCAGCTCTGCCAACACCTCTAGGAGCTGCTTTTGCTCATACAGGGTGAAGTCTGTTCAGCAAGGAATTGCAGCTCAAGAAGTTACAGCTTCTTGGAAGATCAAAATAATCAGCTCAGCTTAAGCAGCACCTCCTTTGCAGCAGCTGGGCACTGCCCCACACAGCCAGCTACAGGGGCACACCTGGGCTCAGCAACTCCTTTAGAAGCACCAGTTTCATGTACACACAGCTTCAGGGTGGACATCTCCACCAGCCTACAGTGACCTGGACAGCACAGCTGAGCTGTGAAGGGTCTCAGTCCCCTTCCCTGCACCTTCCAGCTCCCCATGGTCCTTCACTGCCTTGGCATTTGCACCTGGGTGGAGATGCCAAGGCACTGGTGCAAGAGAGAACAGCAGTAAACCAAGGAGATTAATTCTCTTAAGTCAGCCTAGGAGACCAAACCCATTTCCTCTGTGGCCAAATGAGAGGCAGGACTGCTGCTTTTAAAACCACATTCTAGCACTGCAGTCATGTTTTGGGTGCCAACGCTCTGATCTGCAAGGCTGATCTAGAACCCCCTTAAATACACCTTCAGAGCCTGTAGATTTATACTGAGCTACAACACAGAGCAGTGCTCTCAGAAACAGGCTCATTCTGCTCTCCATAAGGCTGCAAGTTTGAGAAAACATTAAGAAGCATCTACAGAAAACAAAGCACAGTTCTTTAATTTTGGTTTACTCTGCTACAGCTTCACCCTTGTGACCTTTTAGACCAAGATCAGGCAGCAAGAAGTTAAATATAAGAGCTTTAAGAAATAGGATTTTCTTTTCCCCCTCCTGATTTTGCTGGAAGACCATCAATATTGGATGAACTCCTTTAGATGTACTGTGCCCAGAGCCACTGAATACCAAATGCTAGAGTAGCTATGCTTCAAAGAGAATATTCTGTCATAAGCTGAGTTTTAGGAAGGCCAGTTCCCTATCAGACTGCTGCCAAGAATCTTGCAAAAAAACCCCTTTGTCCATGAAGGCTCTGCTTCATTATTTTGTGACAAATAGGGCTACTCCTCAAGCCAGTATTAATAAGGCAAAAGTACATGATAGCATTAAACACCACAGGGCAGTAGCCATCAGATAAAAAAATAGTAATTTGGTGTTACCAGCAACAAGGGACATTTTTCTCCACAATTCCTGATAGAATTTGCATGCATGTGGCTGTCGACAATCCAGCAGTATATCTTAGAAAAAAATAAAATTATTACTCACTTCAGTTCTGTGTGGGCATCCACTGGACCATAAACTTCTGGAGAAGTAGGAGACTGCACACAGCACAGACAACAATGCTGCTTCAATTCAGTAATTAGATCCAGAACCAGAATTAGAAAGGCAATTCTTATTAGGAGACCATTACAAAGCTTCCTAGTCTACAAGGCTGGGGAGGGGAGAGAAGAAGGATTTCAAAATTTTCCCCTTTTCCATGTAATCTGAGATTTTGAGTTCCTACTCTTATCAAACAAGCTTATGTGTGCATCAATGCACTGTTGCTCTGGCAAATCAGCCTTAAAGGAAACTGTCTCCAAACAAAGAGCATCAAAGAGAAAAGACAGCCCAGTCTCAGCCAGCACAAAGCATGTTCAGTCTGCCCACCAAGATGTTCAGGGCACTGAGAGATTTACTTCCCTGCATGCTTTTGTTCACCTCTACCTGTAACAGATTACTTTATTCATCCACTCTAAGAACGTGGTCTTTAAACCACTATTTAAGCCACAGAAATGAAGATTTCCTTTGTCTCTGCAATTTATCTCCAGTCCAGAGAGCAGCTGAGTTACTGCAGCCCACCACACTGACTGCCCAGGCAGGCACCCTGTGGTGGTGTCAGCCCTCCTCTGCAGCAACAGCCAGACCTCATCTCTGCATGAAAACTCTGAGCTGGTTTTCTAAAAACTTTACTTGGCCCAAACAGCTTCACTGTTCTTCCTGTAAATTCCTGTCTTGCTCCCACCTAGTTAGATGCATAATCAATTGTTTGCACCCTCCTTCCCATCCATCTCCCACTACAATACAACAGAACTGTCAAATAAGATTTATTGCCATCCAATTATAAGAGCAATTCCAATCAATGCTTACTATGAAAATTTTAAAAGTGAAATTCCACTTTTCTCTTTTCCTTTGCAGGGTGGTCCAGTGTACAGCATGCAAGACCAGATCATTACTGCCAGCTCTGCCCAAGCCTGGGGGCATCCCCAAAAAGTGACTGTTCCTACACCCTTAAATACCTGAAATAATGACACTGTCCTGAACATGCTCAGATTTACTGATTATTTGTTGGATTTACTTCCCTTTTTCTTTCTAGTATATCACTGATGCCCATGATGAACCAAACACAAGGCATGTAGAATGAATCAGAGGAATTCTTCTTCCTCACCTCCCTTCATGCCTCCAAATCTCTACACAGTTGCCAGCAAAGGTTTGGGTGCTGCAGGTGGCTGTTGAGAAGGTTTTGTGCAAATGGAAACTTAACACATCTGCCAAAAAAGTTGATGATAACTCATGAACTAGCATTTTAGATGTGTTACAAGCTTGATTCAGTTGCTTTAGCTGGCCTTGCTGCCATTGAACTGAATGACCTAGAAGACAGCTGTGAATTAATTGCATGTGAGACATCCAGTATGAAACATCATCTAACTTGGAACAGCTTCCTAATGTGCCAGAAACCTAAACTCCAGCTTTTTTCTAGCACTATTTTTAATTATCTACCAGTAGATAAACATGCCCTTAAGTAGTCTTTTGAATAAGGATGAAAAACTAGCAATAACCACACTAACAGAAATTTAATGTAACACTTCCACAAAGTTTTCCTCAGAACTTATCTCATGCTGGGATTGCCCAGAGCCTTAAGCTCACAATCCCCTCAGAGGGACCACACACATCTCACTGGTGAGATGGAACACCACACCCCACGAGGATGCAGCCAAATGCTCAGCTGAGGAAGTGTGGAGATTTCAGGGATGAAACCACCACATCAGTGAAGACCAATCTCGAGACCTTTAGAAAAATCTGTTGTGTGAATTTAACTTCTTGAATTTTCCAGAGTCTCAAGTAAATGATCAGTTGTATTTCCCAGCTATGCCAGAATGTTTCCCACAAGGTCTCCATGTGAGATAACCAGTAAGGGTAAAACACTTCCATGTTCTGGAGTCCCTTGTAAGCTGTTTCTATGAATTCATCTCCAGAACAAAAAGTCAATATGCAGTTGGTTTTCTGCCCACTGCACCCCTCATCACTCTTTTGATATTTACTTTATTTTTAATTAAAAAGATGTATAGTCCCTTCGAGGGCACTAAAACAGAGCAACTGTTCAGAAAAATCAATACAGGCAGGGTTGTGGCTCCCCATAGGAAGTTTAATTCTTGACAGCAGTTCTGCAGCAAAACAGACAAGAGTATAAAGCAATCCCCAGAGCTTCAGCATGACCCATTCCAAGCACCCCAGAAAACCTGAGCTGCACCATTTCCAGCAGCTCTGCTCCAGCCCTACAAGCTCTGCCATTGAAAACACTGAGCAAGAGAAGAAAATTTGGTGGTCATTACATACTAACAAAAAAGACTAAAACACCACTGTGAGAAGCTGGCAATGCAGAAGGCAGTGTTGATTATGAACCTGCCTGGCCAGAACCTCCAGCTGGGTATGGAGAGAGTAAGGTAGAGGGAAGAGGCAAGCAAACACCACTGAGAGCTGGCACTTTTCAGCCCCTTTATGTGGGAATGAAAATCTGGCTGCTTCAGGGGTACAGGAACACAGCATTGCTACAGCATCCACCCTCACTCCTCCAAAATCAAGACATGTTTTGCACTTGTAGAACAAATTTAGAAATTTTAAGAGTAACCTGACCACTAGTGATTAGATGCCCCAATACTTATCTTCTAGAACTCATATCTGTAGCTATCCAGCATAATTTTGATGAGTTCCTGAGATGAACACAGGTAAAAATGTATCCAGAAAGTATAACACATTTGTAAATAAGATGTGTTATAATCTGACTCCATCAGCAATTTGTTCTCATGAGTGTAAGATGTTAGAAAACCCTGATTTTTGTCTATCTAGCCACATTAAAAGGAGTAACACTGCATTTATTTTCATGTTTTCTTCATTCACCTATACATTGATAAAAGCAAGTCTGACATAACTTCTAGGATAACACTGCATTTTAAATTCAGACACTTGGCATTGGCTCAAGAAAGGAGTGAGGCCTGGAGAAAAACATTTCATTTGAAATGTTCCAAATGTCTCCCTTCTGGAATCAAAGTGATTCTAGCTGTATTTCCATGGCTTATTAATAACACAGTGACCTATACAAGTTTTCTTCCACATATCTCTTGTGTCTGAGCATGTCTTCAGACACCTGGATAAAAATTAAAGTTGTCTTTATTTTAATAATAACTGAAAGGTTGGAAGGGTTGCTCTGATTTCATGTGCCTGCCCTGGATGGAGGTAAGTTATTTATGCCTTGAAAAATGACCAGTTAACAATAAAAATGTGGTACATGCTGCACATACAGCAGATGCAGCCTTCCAGGTACTGTCTGCAGCCAAGCACCAGCCTCTCAGCACTAAAGATGAGACTCTGAGATATTGAATCTACCCCCAAGCACAAAAATATGCACAACAGGGCTGCATCATAATAGGTATTCTAACTCTACTGAACTATTTTAAATGACATAGCAAAATTAAATTTCATTGCAACTCACTTGATCAATCAAGTGGAAACAGCAATACTTTTAATGTTTGCAAAAAGACATCAGCAGACTGCAAGCAAAATGTCTTTGCATTTGTCTTGCCTACACAAAGATTTTTTTTTAAACTGCAAATATAGGAAGCCTTTATATGAAATATCCAAAATGTTTGGGAATGAGACTTATTTATAGCAACTGCTGACCCCAAAAGGTAAGGCCTTCAAAAAATGCTAAGTTCTCTGACAGACTACAGGAATACTAAAGAAACCCAGGCATTTTTTTCTAGATACACAAAATGAAATAAACTGCCTCACTGAGAAATGTTCCCAGGAACACAGTAATGAGATGTAGCAGTAGATCCTGCTGCAGCCTTAATTACATGGGTCACAAGTGAAAAAGGATGACTGCCAGCACACAGCAAGTGCAGCAGCTGTGGAATCATAGAATCATAAAATCCTAAAACCCTTTAGGTTGGAAAAGGCCTCTTTAGATCGTTGAGTCCCATCATAAACCCAATACTGCCATGTTCACCACTAAACCATGCCTCTTTAATGCCACATCCACTTTTTTTTGAACACTTCCAGAGCTGGCAATTTTACCATTTCCCCTGGCAGCCTGTTCCAATGCCTGACCACCATTTGTAGTGAAGAAATTTTTCCTACAATCCAATCTAAGTCTTTCCCTGTGAAACTTGAGGCAGTTTCCTTTTGTTTTATTGCCTGCTATTTGGAGAAGAGATGGAGCCCCACCTTGCCACCCCCAGCTCACCCTCTTCACAAGACATAAGTCCTTAGTGAGAGGTCAGAGCACTGGCTGGATAATTGCATTGAATTTAAGTTTTCAGGAGAGTTAAGTTGTGGGTTTGCTCTGTCAATTCTGCACCCTGCATGGTGTGTATGGAGCCCTCTGTGCTGGGTACCACCATCAGCCTGCCAGGGCAGGGTCAGGAAAACCACCAGGACATCATTCCTCTGATACCACTGGCTGCATGAGAGAAATCAAGGCTCAAGGAACTAAGTCACACTTGCACAGCACCACATCCATATGCTTTATATATTAATGCATGATGAAAGTAATAAAAAAAGGCATAATTAAACCAGGAGAGAGTCCAGTAAAAGTTTTTAAGGCAAAATGAACTTGCACTGTTTCTTGCCAAACCAAACTCTTGAGGTTCATCTATTTTTTTTTTCCCCTTCAAGCTGCCCTTCCTTTCACCTTGCCTTTTATGAGGCCCCGTTTAGAAAGGTGATCCCTGAACTCACAGACTGGCTCTTTCACAAAGCCCAGAGACAGAGCAATTCACTCGAGTACAGGCCATCAATTCTGGAAAGAGACCTCTGCCTCTGGATTCAAAAGGGAAGTTGCTGAGCATCTCTCCAAAAACAACACACTTTAAAATGTGTGCTTAATGTGTGGATTAAAGGGAGCTGGCCTGAGCTGCCAGCTCAAGGGGAAAATAAGAGCTCTGACTTAGCAGTTTAGAGCACATTAATGTTAAAGCCACGAGGAAATCTTGAGCTTGCATTCGTAGCCAGGACGTAAGCAAAGGCAGGGTTTCTGCTTTTTCACTTGTGGTTAGCAGGCCTGGGGGACTAAAATAGCCAGCTAAGATGTTACTTTACACAGCTGGTCTCCAGTGCTGCTGGTCCATTGTTTGGGTGGCTTCAGGCTGATGCCACACAAAAAAATAAGACCAATGCTCAGTAAATAATTTAAACATGCAGGCATCAAAGTGGTCATATGCCTCCCCAGAGGGAAACTCAGGCTACAAGTGGAGAAAATCCTTACCAGCCAAGAGCTGTTTGAAATTTCTTGAAGACTTTAACCTGATGCACATTTCGTTTACATCTGCTCCTGTTTTTATTGCAGAAAATCAAGCAGATTCAATGTTGACATTTAGAGATAACACAGAAGATCTGCCCTTTTGAGTTTTCTAAAAGTCAGGGATAGGTCATTTTGGCTTAGCAGTCTGTGCTCAGGAGTTCTGCTTAAATTGCAAGAGCCTAGGAGGTGTTATACCCAAAAGATGGGAGAACCTTGAAGTGACATTCAGAGATCTGAACCTGAGACTATGCAAATGATCTGAGCCCCTTAAATGGGCATATCCTGAAATATAGGATCACATATTCCTACCATTTACATTCCTCCTGAAGCCCTGACTCGAGTGGCACTACAGCTAATTTACTCACATCTGAGTGAGAGACAAACAGAGTAGTTTGGTAGGGAATTCATCACTTTCAAGTTTCAGCCATTCACTCCTACAGCATGGTCACAATTTCCTTAAAGCCATTCTATGACAATCACTACACTGGCACAGCTCACAAAAGAGTCTGAGCCACAAGTCAGGAAGAAAAAAAGCTACTTCAAATGTGTTTTAATTTTTTTTTTTAATATGTGATTTCAGACTGCAGACTCAGAATATGCCCAGGTAATTACAGAACTCTATGAAAGTAACACTTGTGATCCTAGCCCATCAGTCTGCAAGTCAAGACAGTCACATCTCCACCCAACCACCTGAGGAACATCAGGCTGAAGGCCACCACCAATGTCAAATCCAGTCTCCTGAAATTGCAGGTACCCACGAATTCAGACATTTAATCTGCAAAGGTCCACAAAATATATTCTCCCTGCACTATTACTCACCACAGCAAAACCTCTAACAAATGTCATGCATCTAGTAGCACAGGGCTGGCCACAAACTGTTTAATGTGCCAGATGAAAAACATGGAAAGGTCAAGGCAGAGTCAGGGTTCCTACAATTTTGGGAAGCTGAGTTGGTTAAACAACAAAATTGATTTTAAGGCTCCTAGAAAAACAGGCTTTCACCACCTGCTACAGCAACATGCACAGTCTCAATTCAGAAAGAAAATCAAGAACTAAGACAAGTTCTCCTTGAACCTTAAAACATGCAAACTTAAACTTGTTCATAATTCATCACAGCTTTTTGAAAATCAAGTATTTTCTATCATTTAATGCACACTCCTTTTCATGCATCTGACTTACCAAAAAGTCTTAGAGAGATCTTTTCCCCAGTCCTCTTGCACAGCAGGTACAAAGCCCTGGTTTAGCTACATGCAGGTGAACTCTACCTCAGAGTGCCAAAAGCTGCTGGGGCATCTTCTGTTACATAGACATACAACAAAGAAAGGCCAAAAAACCCAAAATATAACCAGAACTTCTAGCTTCTAGTCCCCAGGTTGGATTCCTGATCAGAACCCTAGACATATGAGCTCTCTTTTCTTTACTACCAAATTCCTGAACTTGTTGGAGTCCTTTGGTATTTTTAATTCTAAATTTTTATTGACTTCAGAGTTCCTTGCCAAGGCTGAAAAAGAAGACTTTTTGCTGAAGATTAGGATTTGAAATTGGCATGCATTTCTTGGGCTTATTTGACAGACTAAAGCCCAACTGATATCAGTCTTCTGGGAAACATGGACCTCTGGGGAGGATGAACACTGTAAATATGAAAGACTTTGTCCAACTATAAATACTGTATTTTGATAGTCAAGACCATCATTAACTTGTCAAAACCCTAGATGCACATTGTAGCACCTGAAAATGCTATCATATCACTAATAAAATACTGAGAATTATTTTTGATCTGCAAACTAACATAAGGAAACAATTCTGAAAAGAAATCCACCTTAAAGTTTCTAAGTGATGATCCCTTTAATGTAAAAGACAGACACTTAAAATTAAGGCTCAAATACAGTTCAGTAACCAGAGTGTCAGGATTTTGATTCTGCAGGGACAACACTGATGATGTTTTAATTAAGCCCTCTACTAATCCTCACGTCTCGAGTTTCAGACTGCCTAATTCGTTTGCAGAAGGGTGATGAATTTCAACAAGGGAAGTCATACACTGATTTTAGGTACTGGTAGGGTTACATAGCTCCAATTTTTGTTGAAAGCAGGTTATATTTTTGCTGACTTATATTTAGTTATTTTAGTGAGGTTTGTTACCACACCCCAAGAAACAGAAAATGGATTTTGCCAAGTTAACAGTATTTTTTTCTTTTGCTGTTGTTGTTGCTGAAAAAGCAGTGAAGTTATAAAGTTGCTATTAGAAATTTGGCAGCTACGATCCTTGTCAGCTTTTCTTGGCTGCAATATATTCAGCATTGCTTAAACAGCTTGCAAGAACCTGTGTAAGTCCAGAAAACAACTCCTCTGAGTAAGCTGATTTTCCACAATGACAGTGAAGGTTTCATGCCCATTAAGTCAATTTAACCAAGTCTGAAATGTAACTTAACTCTATAGAGGAAAAATAGCCTTAGATATTCTGTATTAAACACAGTGGGAAATTCTATTTAATCTTCTCTGGTCATCCTTTGTTATAAAGCTCACTTGTTGAAGACTCATAGTAGGCAATGCCCAGATATCCCCCAATACAGAAGAACTGCTTTGAGGATCAGGAATCATCTGACTAATGCAGCTGATCATCTTTCATTAAAAAAATGTTCACACTGAGAATGAGAAAATGAAGGTACATCCACAGCAAAGCAACTATAGAAAAGAAAAAGAAGGCCCAGCAATCTCTTTGGCTACTTTGTTCTCATCTCTTGTCCAACCCTGAGACTCCAGCGTACCTCCTGTGCACACTCAGGTACCCAGAGCTGACAAAAGGCTGATTTTCCTCCTGTTTGATCCTTCAGAAAACTGAGAAGCAATAACACACACTGCAATTTCTGTGAACAAGGTTTGTCATCCCTGTTTCCCTTCAAGCAGTCAAAGAAGCAACACCCTGTTTTTCCAACAACACTTTTCCAGGTCCTACTATGTGTATCTTTATCTCAGAACCAAAGAATCAACATCAGACAAGAAGCTTTAAATTCAGCTCCTCCAGAGGTGATGCAGGCTTAAGCCTTCCCCCTGTACCACCTGTGGCTGCACATGAAGCACATTTTGGGAGAAAAACACAACATCTCCTGTAGAAGGCAGGAGCCTGAAAGCGACCTTAGCCATGAGGAAAGAATCACTTCAGGGGTGGGTGAGATCCTCAGCAAGGCAGTCTCTCAAATAGGGAGACTCATGTTGATGTCTGGTTGCTGATCCAGGAGCAATGAGAGATGCAGGAAGGAGAGAGAAAAACTGGGAAAAGCCAGAACATCACCAATGATGAATTTGGGCTGCAGTTTTATAAAGGGGAAGTTTGGAGAAAGCCCACCATGATCCACAAGCTGCACCAGTAAAGCATCCCTCTGAACATCCCTTTCTTTTCCTCTTTGAAACAAAACCCAAAAGAGCTCAAACAAACCAACAAAAACTTTGATACACAGCTAAATTTCCAGCAAATAGTGTGGGTTTGGAGTTCCAGATGGTGAGGTACATGTTTGAACTTTGCCCCCTCACAAGGACTGGCAGATCCCCCTCCATCTGACAGAAGCTGCTCAAGATAAAGGAGAAAAGTTGATTGAATTGAAGCAGCAGGGAAGAAGCAGGTCTGAGAAACAAACCTGTGGCACTCCTTGATCAGCAGCTTTTACACACAACACGCCTGGATCAATCTATGCTGATAAGCTGTAGATTGTGGGCATTAAATTCAGCCACGTCTCATAGCAGTCACAAAAGATTATGGTGCAAAGTCAACAGTATTGACAATTACTGCAGTGCCTGAATTCCAAGGCCTCTGCTGTGAAATTTGGAGGTTACAGTGCTGCAGAGGAGGCTCAATGGGTTCAAAAGAGAAATTTAGGTAGAGTTTTAACAAATCCAAATTTCAAGTCTGACAACTATTTCTTGTGCCAGAAAATAAAATTCAATGGGTGCAAAAACTTGAATGAGTTCATAAAAAAAAAAAAAAAAAGCTTTTCTGACCTGGTATTTAAATCCACAATGTTAATTAGATGTATCCCTTTAAACTACTCTCAGGAGAATCCATGTTAAATTTTACTGTGTATTATAGCTTTTATCACAGCTTTACCCACGTAATGCAGAAATCCTCTAAAAACTCCAGAAGTGAGTCTAGTTTACTTGATGTAAATACATCACATTTGCCTTGGTTTGTCCCCTCTCAATCTTTCAGGTTTATTGCCACCTTTAGACCACCCCATCAGAACAGCTTGTTGGAAGCTGCTCTTCAGGATCCACAATTTCTGTGCCCACCACTGCCTTATTGGCAGGACTTGCACTTGGCTGTGACCACTGTGACTTCCATGGGTTACTCAAGTCCTAGTTTAATGCAATATCGCCCTCTTATTTCTCTTTCCCTCTCCACTTCTGCACAGGCATCAAAGCTGCAGTCGTCACCATGGAAACTAGCTGGAGAATTAAAAAAAAATAATAAAAGCCCACAGAGTCATGCAAAGCTTGTGCAGTGCCACCCACTGGGTACTGGCGTTAGGGAGCCTCTAAGTACAAAGCAACCCTGCTCAGTGTAAGCAAAGATCTTCCTGCTGCAGTGTCTGCAATAGACCCAAATATGTGCAATTTTGGCTTGAATTAGTCTGTCCTCACAGGGCAGGGTTTGCTCACAGTGCCCAGATTGCCCTGGTGAAACTCAAGGTTAATAAACTCAGACTCCTGTCCTAAGTCAACATAGGAATCTCTGTTCTCATGCAAGTTTATTCATGATACATTGCTCCATCCTCTGCAGTGGCTTATTCCCAGAGTACAAGCATGGGCATCCTGGGAAAACACACCCTTGCAATTCCAGAGGGAGCTGCAGGGCTGGGGTTTCTCAGGGATCAGGCCATGAACTTGCAGCTCCTTTCAATGAGGTATGAAATGCCCAACAAGATTTGGGGTTTTGGGGAGCTTCCTTTTGTTGATCCATAATGCTTTTTGTTACTGGCCAATAGTAACTAATAGCAGGTTTTACTTTAGGAAGATCTCCATGGTGATCTGAGCCTGCTGACATCAGCTGGGTTTTTTTTGGTGTGGATTTAAGAACAATAAACACAGTCTAATTAAAGTGGAAAAGACCTCAAAAAATTGGACACAGGAGGAAGAACTCCTGTATATGCCACAGTTCAGTTCAGTCTTCCAGAAAGAAGCAAAATATTCTAAAGAAATCTCTCTGATATAATTTATGCCATTAAAATAATTTAGAAAAATCTTGACTACTTTTGCAGCAAATAACAGAGCACGTCATAAAAAAAATTAGTTGATGGGGAGAAAAGCAAAAACAAAATGAGAAAAAAGAAAAAATAGTCCCTAAATCCAAAAGGATCATGATAATTTTTATAGCTGTTTAAGACAGATTTTTCAGATCTGCTGCAGTATTACATATGAGCTCTCTAGCAAAAGTGTTTAAAATGAAAAAGGGGAAAAAAGGGAAATGTATTCAGACCTGATTTTTTCTTTTTCTATATGTTCCTACAACCTACATTTCAAAATACTTTTTTAATCAAGTGATTTTCACAAATTTGGCAGGGTATTTTTTTATTTAATCTCACGTTCCTGAAAGCAATTGGATGTTTTTCCTCTGCATGACTCTTTTTCCCCCTCTTTCCTCTAACAGGTTTTACAAATACATCCACACACTTATTTCAAACTGATACTACAGAAATTAGTTAGATTTTGTGTTTTAATCAGGCACGAGCCATGCAAGAAAATAAGATTAAGTAGCAGGTAATCACACCAATGAAATATTTATGGAAACTGATTAGACCGAACCACTTATTCTTACCTCAAGATATTTGTATTTTTACACAAACACGCAAAAAAGAAAGCAAGATTAAGAGTTATACAAAGTTATAGTTCATTCCTTTTACAAATCAGAGCACAGGAATGATTTCCAGAAGGCTGAGAAAGTGCAAGCCAGTGTTTGCAGTTCAGAGCCCAGCACGCTTTGGCTCCCTTGGCCAGCTCGTGAGCTACCTTTCTAAAGAGGAGACAGGAAAAAAGGACAGGCACAGATCTCCCAGAAGAGCAGTGGAAAGCCACCCCCCAACACAAGGTTTGCCCTCTACTACTGAATGAAATTAAGCCACGATTTTGTGAGCAGTAAGCTCAGAGTGAGCAAGACAGACAAATGGTTTTCTATTGACCATCCTGTAATGGTGCCTTCCCATTACTTCTAGCCATGAGTTACCTCTACTGCCAGGTCATTGACCTCCCCAAGTATTCAAAAGTGCATTGGCAGAGTAGAAAATTGGCCTGTGGGAGAATGACTGCACTTTGTGTCAGAAGGCAGATCTTCCAGACACTGAATGTTGGATTTTGTTTTGGTTGTTGTAACCCCCCACTTCTCTAAAAGTGTCAGCATTGCAAGAAGAAGTTTCAGGTCTTTATAGGGCTACATATTTATATATAGTGTGGATTTTTATACAGATGCTAAAAATGGAAAGCAATTCCCATATGGATGAACAAATAGTTATCTAGAAACACAATATACAGAGGCTGGAGAGGAGTCCTATTTAATCCATTCTAGACCTAAGGCACCACTTATGTGACAAGCTGCAGTAGAAAAGCAGTTTTCGTGCCAAATACAGTCCCTGTGTTGGTGCCAAGGCCAAAAGAGCAAGAGCAAATGTTGAACTTGCAATTCTTCCCGTGGGGGCCTTCCACAACAGCCTGCAGACAGCAGATGGGGAAACACCACTGCATCCAGGCACAGTCCTGTGCCCTCCAGCCACCCCAGAAACAACTCAGGTGTTGCTGGTTGCACTACCAGGCTAATCCCATCCCCTGTACACATCCTCGGGGAGGATGCCAGTCTGCCTTTGTCCCCTGCTGTCCTTCTGCCCTGCCCCACGACATGGGGGTAGTATTTCTCAGAAATATTGTTAAAACTAATAACATGTCCAAAAGCTGAAATTAACTTTACATGATACTGCCACATAGAAGCTATGTTCCTAATTCAAATCAAATGAAAAACACATTCCAAAATAGGGCAAAATGAATAATGAAGACATGGAAATCAAAGGATCTGGAACAGGATTTATCTGTCACACGTTTCTAGGAAGGACAGACTCCAGTACACATGTTAAACACGATGACACTTCCCTAGAGACTTATGATAATACTTCACCCTTAACTAACACACTCAAAACACTTCACAGACATTAACTAATTAATCCTCAATCCTCATGTGGCTGTAAAAATTACACAGTAGGGAAATAAGGTCAGATCTTCAGAGGAGATCAAGCTGAGATTAAACAGTCTGCCCCAAGGCTATACACTGACTTGACAGCAGAGACAGTTCCCAGGTCCAAGAGCCACCCCACCACCAGAACACCTTTGGAGGGACACTGCCAGCCCCAAACAGCTCCTTTTGCTCAAACAAAGCAAAAGGCTTTAGGCAGGGTCAGATACCTCCCTGTGCCCAAAGACAAACCCCTAAACATGTCCTAAGGCTCCAAGTTTAGTGCCCTCACAGACCTGCCTCTCCTGCTGCAGCTCAGCAGACCAGCTGGGGGTCAGTGGGAGGGGAGCTTTCCTCAGCACTACAAACCCCTGTGCTGCACCTCCCCAGGACAATTTCCTTCCAGCTCCACATTCACTGCATGCCAGGTAGCCATCATCACTTCAGCTCATGAGAGATTTCAATCAAATAGCTGGGGCACATTTTACATATTCTATGCAGAACACGGTGCAAAATGCACCTGATCAAGTCTGACCTATCAGAGCCTTCAGATCCCAGGAGTGTGAGGATGAATGGAGGAAAGGTAACTCTCAGGGGTGTTGAAAGCACTCAGGCAGGCCACAGCAGAGGATGCACCAGCACACTCGGTCTCTTGGGAATCAAACAATTCCCAGAACACAAAAAATGTGCAGGAGGAGATCAACCCACACATCCCACAGTTAAATATTCCCCAGGTGCAAGGGAAAACAAGTGGCAACAGCTCTGCACTGTTGCCCATGTGAAACTAAACAGAATGGCTGCAGCCAAGGAGAGGATGCTAGCCCAAGGACCCTTTGTCCAAAACCACCCCACATTCTGCCATTTGTTGAGGCATTTGAACTGCTCTTAGTTTTGCCTGCAACCACAATGCCAACCCCTATGAACTCTCAGCTTTTTCAGAAAGTACTTCAGAGTACTTTGAAAATAGTAAAGCACCATTGAAAAGTTTCAGTTCTTATTGCAGCACTGTTAGAAGATGAATAAATTAGAAGTTTGGCTACCACAAGCTGCAGTATTTCTACCAGTCCTGGGTTTTCTTTTTGTAAAAATCTGGGTTTGGGTTTGTGAAATAAACCTCTGTCTAAACTTCTAATTATATTAAGAAAAGGTAAGTGCTAGAAAACAGCTGGACCTCACAGTTCTAGCAGAAAGTTATTTTAAAAGCCAAGAGTTTAAATGACAGCTTCTTTTTTTAAACTGTACCTGATGGGAAAAGAAAGTGGTGCCTGTGGTCCAAGGTCTGTGTTGGCAAGAAAGGCAGTGCAAATTGGGAATGAGAGAGGACAGGGAAAGGGGTCCCACTAACGTCAGCAGTGGAAAATCTGGTATTAACTGAGAAAGGTGACTTGGATGAAGATAAATATAGTGCACAAGTGAAGACAAGTGACTTGCTAGACAAAGACAGCAGTGAGCTGTGAGGAAGGGCACAGAGGCAGTTCGTTCTGTGAAAAAGGAAAAAGCACGCACACAAAGACGTAAACAAGATTTCAGCTTGAAGGAACTGGCAGTTCCTCTCTGTCACTACCATTTACATTGCATTTCCTCCAGCCTTTATAAAACCTGGCTCCTCTAATTCATTCTAATTCACTCTAATGCCTCCACATGGCTCTTTCATTGCATGTGTGGGCAGTCTAGAAAGCAGTAGTTGGACAGCTTTTGACTGAAAGGAAGTGTTTTAGGCACAGCTCAAAGCCTGTGGGAGTCAAGAGAAAGCATTGAATTTGGCCTTTAAAAGAAACAGGATGCCAGGAGAGTCACATGAATGGTTAAAACAGGAGATGCATAGGCCTGAATTGGGTTTTAGCCATTAGCTGTAGTAGGCTGGTTTTAATTAACAGCAGGTGGCTCACTCTTTTGGCAAGGGCAGATGTGAATTAAAGCTTTAAGATGTCAATGCAGTGTTTACCTTGCTTAGTAAAAAACAGTGTTCGGCAAACTTTTGTCTAGGACCACATCTGTACAAACACTGCCCAGGGACCTGGGATCCAGGTGGACCCTTGGCAGCATGGGAGCTCTAACAGCAGTGAAGGGTGCCAGGATCCAAAGGCTGCAACAACAAGTGCATAAGGCACTTGATCAAGGAAAGTCATTATTCCCCTTTCTCAACTCTTTCAACCACAGCTGGAATTGTGCCTACAATCTTGAGGCTCCCCTAATATAAGAAAGATGTTCATCAGCTTGGGGAAGTCCAGCTGAGGCCACCAGGATGGTCAGCACTGGAGCATGCAAGATGTGAGGAAGGGCTGAGTTAGGCTGACCTGGAAAGGAGAAGGCTTTGGGGGGGCCGACAGAAGCCATCAAGTACCAAGGCAGGGCTTACAGAGAACAACCATGCTCTTCATTGAGGAGGGACAATGAGACTGTCTGGACTGGAAATACTGGACACACTCCCTGGGTATAATTAAGGGTTGGTACAGGAGGCCACAGGAGCTAAAGAATCTCTGTCCTTGAAGGTGTAGACAAAGCCCTGAGCAAGCTGGTGTAAAGTTAGTGCTGTCCCAGCTCTCAGCAAGAGGCTGAACTATACAATCTCCCAGGAATCTTTCCAATCCAAATAATTTGATGGTATTTGTCACAAGCACAAGTAGTACACAGGATTTATGGTTATAAAGACAATATGTTCTGAAAACACTAAATTACAGTGCATGTGTTAAACAAACAACCCCCAAAAACCACAGTAACCTACAACATACAGGCCATTGCTGAGACAAAAGCTCACATATTTTCTCACAAGCCTTTGCAGAACAGTAATCACCTTGGCAAAAACAACAGGCAAGAACTGTGTAAACCACTGCCATCTATTGAGCTTAAGAGATTAATGGCCAGTGAGTGTTTATTGAGTAGATTTACAGTTGTACAAAAGTGCAATAAATGAGTAAAATCAGGTGCTTTGTGCAAGCCACCTCAGATGCCATGACTTGCTCTGCAGAAGAACACAAAGCAATGAAAGAAAAGCCACTTTTAAAATAAGACTGGTCTGAAAACAAATGAGATTAAATTATTGACTGCAAAGTGTCTCATTTTAAATGGCACTGGCTCTGTACTAGTCTTCCACTTGATTTAGATTTCCACTTCCATCTGATTTAGGTTTTATCACTGCAAGAATAATGGCACTTTGCCTTTCACATTAAGTAAGTTCTTTTTCACATATAATGTTTCTCAACGAGATATCCTACAGTTTAATTAAATTAAAATTGAAATTGCATTGTAAGAATACAGATCATTTAGTACCTGAGACACTTGTGCATTCATTCTGTTTCATGAAGAAATTAATTAAGTGAGAGTCATTAACAACAACTGCAATTCCTTATGGATTTAAGTTATGTTTTGAATTGGGAGACTGAAGTTCCCAGCTGATTCAAATTCTACATGATGGCAAAAATGAATTAATGATGATAATATTCCATATGAAACAGCATAGGAATGAAATTCTCTGTTAAATCTAAAGGCAGCAACATGGACAATGAAAGAAGAGGAACCTATTTCTATTGTACTGATTTTGCCCTATATAAGTCTGGAGTATTGCTGGATGAGCTACACTCCATAGGTTCAACCTTAGTACTGGTAAAATAAATAACAGCCTTGGAACTGACTCAACAAATACCAGGATTAGGCTCTGGCTTCCCTGGATCACCTTCTCTCTTTTCTGCAAGAAAACCTCAGAGAATTTTTTTTCTTCAGCCAATGTCTAAGAGAAATCTTTTCCAGACTGATGAAAAGTGAGACTGATAAAAAAGACCTATAAAGAATGATAAATACAGGATTTCAAAATTGGCCACCCTGCTGTTAATTATCATCATTTCCTCCACAGTTTATGCATATTCAAATTATGCTGGCACTACTTCTTCTGAGGAAACAGTTTGAAAGGGGCAAGAGGAATCTCTACAGCAGAGCCTGGTGTTTGAAAATTCACACACTGCATCAGTTGGATAGCAGAGCCAATTTTCCACATATATAAATCTGGGTTTAACTTCTGCAACAAAAACATTCACATCCATCCCTTTTATTATGCTATAGGGACATCTCTGTTGCCTGAAAGCATCATGCAGGGAATCAAAATGAAGATGGAGGGCAAATTCTAAACCAGCATAACCCCCATATAACCTTCTTTGCCCACTTCCAGGGTTCTCTTTTGAAACTGAGGAGTAAATTTTAGGCTCTGCTGAAGAATTGGTCTCCACTGTCAAAGCCAACCAAGTGCACAGGGTTCAATTTGTTTCCAGGAAAAAAAAAAAACAACCAAAACCACTGATTAATTAAAATGCAAAGGCATCTTCCTGCCAAGTATTTTTCCAGCCTTATGTTCAGCTAAGAATAATAAAGCTTGCCCATATCATCCAAAAGACTGGTAGCCATTCTCAACACGCCATCATCTATCACCCAACACAAGTCCCTGTTTGCAGAGGAACAGATTGCAACCAAGTAGATGGGCAGCTGAGGGTTTCACTTGTGTCTAACCCACAGCTCCTTCTGTCCAGAAGCCAGTGTAGCTGCTCCCTTTACTCCAGCCATGCTGGCCTAGACACACCCCCCCAGTGACAGCTTGGAGGAGCTGTTTCAGCACAGGGAATGCACTGTGGCAGTGGGATGGAGCCCCAGGTGCTGCCCAAGGCTCATCAGGCTCCCTGGTACCACCAACCCCTGGGAGCTTGAATCACACCAGCTGAAATCCCCTTTGACTCCCATGAGATGAGCCATGCTCTAGATAAGGCCTGATGAAAATAATCACCATTGAAAAGAAATATTTAAACAGCTCCTTATTGGAGCCCATGCAGAACCAGGGGCCCACACTGCAATTTTAAGGCAAGTTTCTCCATCTACTTCCAGAGATAAAATGGTGACCTCCTTTTGGTGCTGAAAGGCAAGGAAATGTAGTCATAGTAGGATTAATGACTTGAATTACCTCTCTTGCACCTGTGCCCCACTGTATCCATGGCAAAGATGGACAGTAGCTTTGCCTTCTTAAAGTAACACTTGAGGGTTTTTTGTCTACATAAAATCTTTTCTCTTCCTGTCTTACCGAAGAAACTATTTCAGAAGGAAAAATGCCTCCCACTGTAAAAGTTTCTTGATATGAAAAATGCAAATCTCAAGCAGCTATAATGAAGAAAATCAATTTTAGACTCCTGGTGGCTATCTTCCTGCAAAACTGTATTATTTTTCATCAAGTATCTACAAGAACCAGATCACGTTTCTAGCTTTCTGTTCCTCTCCTGTGTAATGAGGGAGAATCATGTATATTGCTTTCATTTAATTTACCCTTGAAATTCAGAGTTATTGATTGTAGTTGGTAGACTTCCTAGCTGTAAGAGACTGGAAGCAACACTTTTATGCCTTTTATATTGCTTACTGCAGAGAGGGACCCAAAAAGAAGGGAAAAAAAAAAAGGGGAGGGGGGAGGCAAAATTAAGCTTTGATCCTAGGGGAGAATATATCAATGTGGAGATAAAATACTGTCTGGGAATACCTAAATATATAACTGAACTAGAGATGTAGACTGCCTCTTATGACATATATTTAAAAAAAATATCCATGCAACTGATTATGTGAGAGATATCAAAAAGATCTAGAGTAATCAGGCAAAATTTGCATATTATTCACTGAAAAACATGCAGGTCTATGGAAGGACCAGAAACTATTCTTTAATTTAGATAGTATTTAGAAAACAGTTTTGTAAATGGAAGGAAAAGAACAACAGAATTTTGAGAAAATACTTTGTTTGGCTATTTTAAAAGCAATAATTTAATTCAGAAAGCTGCCAAAATATCAAACAGGATTAATGCTAGAATACTTTGCATGATTTGGTAGCTTACAAATGAATGCACAGAGCCAGCATCTGTCAACTCCCTCAGGCAGCCTTGCTTAACGGAATGCAATTTCTTACCTGAAAAACATAAATAAGAAACACACATTTACATTTTGCTCTGCATAACTTAATCTGTTATTTAGTACCCTAAATCACACACGAAACCAGTTCCTCCTATTAAGCATGCAAAGATGCTACATCACTCGTGTAGAATGTTTTTAAAATCAACAGTAGTTTCCAATTAAAACAGTTGAGATGTAAATATTTATACCAAATACAGGAACGTGATTAACATTCTTACCAGATACAAGCTCACTGGAGTACAACACTTCCCATAATTACCCCCTGCTCATGGACTGAAGTCGTTTGATCCCCCCAAGCATCAGGAGAAGGGAGCTAACACCCAAAACACGACCACCACACACACCCTAAGGGTCCCCCTCTGCCCAGGGAAAGCTCTCTGGGACAGGAGCATGGCACATGTTCCTGGAGCACCTTCCCCTGCTCTGGGGTCTCACACACAGCTCACAGGTCTAAGACTGAGCCCTGGCAGGAGGGCACAGGGGGGAAATGTGCCCAGGCAAGCCTCAAGCAGTGAGTGTGCCTTGGCTCTGGTCTGAATCCCAGACTTGCATTCAGGAGAAACTTCAGAGAGCATTTTCATTTTCCCCTGTGTTGCTCTCACATCAGATCTGCAGTTCCTTTCCATCTGGATCAATTTGTATTAGATGTGAACAGACCCCTGAGGCTCTACTCAGGTATTAAATGTTTTTGGTGCAAGTCTCTGCAGTAAATAGGAACAAACCTATAAGCCTGGAATCATCTGAAATCCACAGGGATCTAGGTAGAATCCATACAGCTGCCATGGGGTCCTCAGCTGCAGTCATAGATGGATTATACTCATTTAAGAAAAGGTATTAATGTATAAAGCTTCCACAAGGGACAAAACCCACAACAGTAAAAAGAAAGCATCACTAAAACACTACAGCTCTTTACTGACATCTTCAAGCAGCAATGGGAATCCATCCAAATCAAAGAGATAAAGTGAAAATGCCCAGGAAACTATGAGAACTAAGAATGGCCACATTTCATTCCACAAAAACTGTGCCCTCTTTTTCCTCCCCTCTTCCTCCTCAAAATGCGTTCCAATCCTGCTGCTAGAGGCAATGGAAGAAAAGTTTAGTAAGCCTAGGGTTGAGCTCTTAGTGCACATAAATAAAAAATCATCACAGACAAGGAAAAATATCTAATATGTCCAAACAACTTATTCTGGCTCCCTGGGTTTCTCAGGTAAAGCTCTATGAAATTTCTTCTCCTGGAAGTTTTTAATTGCATTTTAATTATGCCATGGGCTTTTGGGGTAGAGCACTGGCTTAAGGTGAAAGGAATAGGTATCCATCAATCTAATCAGAGTATCTGCAAAACACTCAGTTCTGCAGTATTTATGCTTCTCATTCTCAGGGAAACCATTTTGCATTTAATAATTAAACTGAAGGAAGTTCAGCTTTACTACACAGGAAATTTTGGAGAGCTCCCTTCACCCCATATCTTTTAATGTGATTTTCTTAAAGTTCCTCTATCTGCAAATAAGGCACTTCAGAGACAAATTTCTCTCCTGTATTTAGGAATGCAAGAGATAACCAGACCATATTTCAACAGTTTTTCTGACAATGCTGCATTTGCAGGGCTTTCTAGAGTTTCTCTAAGTTCAAGGGGCATTCTTGAACTTGCTTGATCAGAGCTGATGCATTTTATTTTCCCCACAGGTTTGCAGCATGAGATAATAGCAGAGCAGAATTGCCTATACCCAAATGACTGGCCACTCTCTCCCAAAAAGCAGGATGTCAGGCAACCCCACAACAATGAGCAAAGGTTTATCAGATATGGATTCAGCAGTGCCCCAAAGCATGAGGAGAGCAAAGTGCCTCCTTTATCCATTTTAGTATAATGACAGATCATGCTGCTTGCCTGGCTCAGTTCAGCTCAAACACCACTCCCTGTTACAGATGTGTGATGGAGGAGGGCTCAAAACTGACAGGTTTTGACCATATTTGATAGAAATTTGACACAGATGTTGCTGGCTTGGCTCAACATTACACAGAAAGAAAAGCAAAATTTATTCCAACGTTACAGGCTCTGATGTTAGGAAACAACACAAGCCTAGTTGTTAATTCTCAGCAGCACCTCTGGGTTCCCCTGCAGAGGGGAGATTTTACCTCATTCCCCCTTAAGTACAGGGGATCATTCCTTCCTGCAGAGCTCTGCTAACCCACACACTGAGCTGCTGTGTCTGAAGTCACCAGACACACTGAGAGGTGGCATTAACACATGATGGTGACACACGACTCTGTTTGCACAGCAACACTTCAATGTCACAGGAAACCTGATATAGTTTGGGGACTTGGATCTGAAGTGTGACATTCCCATTTAAAATGCATACATTTGGGACAAGGAACAGAGTGACTTATCTGCTTGGTGTTGGGCTGGCAGAATTGCTCCTAGCCATATAGGAATTATCTAAATGTTTTCCAGAGAAAGCTTCAAATAAACCTTGCACTGGGATTTCCTTCCTATTTGCCACAACCTCTGAAAAGTTTCTCAGAGAGATTTTTAAAGATTGTATTCTTTCCCAGCTTGCCACTCGACCATCCCTGAGAGGTCCCCATGAATTTAGGGCAGAATGCCAGTCCTGGTGTCATCAGCCCCACAAACTGGGCTCTCTGGGCACTGCACTGCACCTGACACCCAACACTCACCCTCAGCACACAGCTGAGGCAGAAAGTGATGACAATCCTGACCCTGCTGCCAATGTGCCAGGCAGTTCTGGACAACTCCCTCCACCCCTCAGCCCTCCCTCTGCACCCTGTCCCAGACACACCTGATTTTGGGAGGTCAGGACTGTAAGGGCACAGCAGAGACCTCCTAATCCCACCTGAGGCACTTCCAGCATGTAGAGAAGAAATAATAAAGCCAGCTTTGACTGTTAAATGGTGGGTCTTGAAAAAATACTTCCCTCTCCTCATTTCAGAGTAAAACAAACATTTAGACATTGAATACATGTGACTCTGGCCTTGGTTATACTGGAAAATATAAAATGTTAAGTGATTGAAAGGGACAGGGCAGAACATTTAGCTGATCTTTCCCAGATGCTTTTAATTTCTTGAGTTGGCATATGAGAATATCCTGGTGATGAATGCACTGTTTATACCAGAAATACAGTAATAAAAACAAAGCTCTTAAAAGAAAACTGAAAATATTCTGATATGGCTTTATGACTTGCAGAAACAAACACCAGCAATTGAAATGGGATAGAAAACTAAAATATCAAACAACTAGGCTTGCTTGCAGAACTGCTGCAGGTTCTACATTGCAGCTATGTTATCTTAGCAATTAGCTTGGAGATTATGGCACAGCCAAACAAGCTTATACATCTCTATGGTTTCATGGTATGCAAGCACTAAAAGCTGAAAAAGAATCTTTACATTATTTCATAACTTTAAAAGAACACCATATTGTGTATAACAGGATGAAGCACTTGTTTAAAGATTCAGTGTTATTTTAGCATCAATAGCTTTCACTAGCAGCTTTCTGAACACAGCTGCGTGGGGAGAAAATTAGCTTCCTAACATTTGCTTCTTCCAAAGGCTAAAAAATGTCATGGCTAAAAAAGTCATGACTGCAACCTTAGGTATAGACCAACACTCATCTAAGTACTAAGCCCTGGCTAAGGTGGGAAGTTGGGGGTTTACTGGTAGCAAATAAAGAAATGCCAAAGGGAAACAGCAAAACTGAACATTATCTGCAGTCAAATTAATATTCCAGCAGCTTAGAGAGCAAGTAGTTTCTCAGCTGTTTGAGTAAATATTGACAGCAAATGAGGTCAGTTACCTGAATTTCTGATGAAATCTGGAAACGTTTGGTATTGAAACGTACCCATATTAAGTACTGCCACACATTTTTTGAAACCATATCTTTGTGGGCTTTTTTTTCCCCAGCTACTGGTTGCCAAGTTCCTGCCCTGGGGGATGAGTGTCCAGCCCTACATATTGAGAGGACCAGGCAGATGGACAGGGCAAAGGCAAGAGGTAGCACTAACACATTCCTTAGAATTCAAAATAATGAGATGATTCAGATTCAGACCAAAGACTCAGCTCTGTGTTGCTGCATTGAAACTTGAGAGAGGACACAGAGAAGGGTAATAATTAGTTCCCAAACTCCCTAACTCAGAACAGTGCAAACTTCATTACTTGTAGGTGGATGAGAACAGAGCAACTGCTCTGCTGCCAAGGGCCTTCTGCCCCTGACCTTACTGCAGCCAAATGGGGCCTCAGACAAAGGTCAGCTAACCCAAATAACTTAAAATAAATACACCCTCCCCTAGCAGGGAAAGCAATGAACTTGCCAGATCCTTTCTGCACAGGAGAGGAGGGAACAGAAATGCTGCCCTAGCAGATGACTGTTTAAGTCATGCAGAGCTGCAGGGGAAGAGCAGCTACACTGTGGTGAGGATGAGGTGAGCAGAACCACTAAAAACTATTGGAAAAACATGACCAATGAGTAAGAAACCTTTGGCCACCAAAAATCACAGCCCCAAAGCTTTAGGCTGCCTCTCCATCACAGCTCCAAGAGTTCCAGCTACTGAATTGCCAACTGGTGCCACCCACAGCAACAAATTCCCAGGTGTGGGTAACAACCACCAAATCCTTTTGTGCATGAAAAGCTTCAGTCCCTTCTAAACTGATTTGAATTTTCACTGCCAACAACCTAAACCCCCAGGACTGCCTTCCCTACATCTCAATACTGTCAATAAATTACCTCCATTCCAGGGCAACAGAATGAAACCTGAACAAGCTGATGCCCAGAGATCCATTGCTAAGGAAATAAATTTTCCTTCTCTGCATAAAAATTGTAGGAATGTACTGCTAAAGTGATCAAGAGCTTAGTACTGGTGCTTCTAAATCTCTGAGGGTTGCCATTTTGGGTGCCTATTAAGGGTTTATATTTATATTATAAATCATCTTATTGCATTCCATGGAGAGCAATTTTAACACTAAGATCATACCCCTTAACTAGCTTTTTATAGGAAATTTAAAGGCTGAAGAACAGTAATGGCACTATAAAAGACACCTATTTTTTGCTTCCTGAAAATAATAGCATGCTACAGAGCCATGAAAAGAGAAAATGATAGCAGTGCTAACCTGCAATAATTATACTAATAAAAAGAAAATGCTACTGAAGAAATTATGGGGAGAAAGACACTAAAATTTCTGTGTCTAGCTAAAGCACTAGCATAACCTTTCAGAGAATATATTTGCAAAGTACATAAAAAGTTCCAGTTATTTCAAAGGTTATGATTATGTCCTTCCTTTATTTAAATTGACACCGGTTATTACTACACTTTCTTGGTCCAGAGTCTAAAAAATATAAGAAGCATAAATTGTCTATATAAAATTATAGTGTTATTTGTTATTACAGTGTTATTAAAGTGATATTTACCGAGTTCAGGCAGCTTTTTTTTGCCTCCCTAGTGTAAGATTCAGCAAGGAACAGGAAAAGCCTGGGTTTATGGCAGAATCAGCTAATGGGTTTTTAACTTCTCATATTTTCAGCGAGATGGAGCCAACAGAAATAGAAGAACAAGAGCATCCAGCCACCAAGCTGTGGGGTCGAGACTCTGGATGTGGCTGTTCCTGCCACCCTGGGAAAGCTGAGGGTCCTTGTGCCCCAGCAGCTCCTCCTCCTCCCAGCTTCCCTCTCCTCCCTTGCAGACTCTGGGCTGCTCCCTCAACACAAGCCCCTCTCTGCAAAGTCTATCTGCATTGGGGTCCCCCCATCTTTAGGTGGACTCAGACTTTATTAAATTTGCTCTGAGCCAGCAGTTCCCCCTGGGGTTATGGGAAGGGTTGAAAAGGCATCACCAACACTGTGAGAATAGAGAACTGCAGCCAGGAAAGAACAAAATGTGGCTATGGGCAGGAGAAGGTCTGAGTCTTCTTGCCAGACATCCCTCTGGTGGACACAGACACATAGGAAATTCCATGGCAGCAACACACAGGAAAATCAGCCAAATTCTCTTTTTTCCCCAATCTCAGACAGCTGTGGGCACACAAAAGGGACCCTGGGGTAGGTCCCAGCACACTGCCACGTTTTCAGCATGGCCACATTTCAACACCAGGGATATTTTTGTGTTTATAATCATGGGTAACACTGATGAAATTATGGCAAGGTTATTACTCCTAATCTCTGTATCTTGTAATGTAATACCAGAAAACTTTGGGGTTTTTTTTGCATTGTCAAAAGTAACTAAATTTGTTGCTGGTTCATGATTGTCATCCACTAGTTCATGTCAATAACAGCCCAAGACAGTTTATACAAAGTCTCTCCCATTTGGATAATTTGTTGAAGTCAAGAAATAAAAGTGGAACAACGTTATTTGTTCATAAACAACACTGCCTTTCATTCTATATAATTCTAAAGATATGCAGTGTTTGCACCTTCATTTCCTACTGACATCATCTTTACCAAGAGCTGTCAGCAAAATGCAAAAAAATAGAGGGGGAATAACACACAGTTTTATGAGTGCAACCAAATATAAAGAGTTTATGCTGCTGCCTTCAGTTCTACACCACTCATCATTCATCCTGAAAGGCAGGAGTGGACACATCAGCAGAACCCAGTTCCTCAAGACACAGCTGCTCATGTAGCTGATGAAAAGGCAAAGTTTTTCTGCACTTGCTTCAACTTCAGCTTATTTTAAAAGCAATTTACACAAACAGAATCTGTGCCTAACCATCCATATGACTTACCCCCACCCCCTCAAGCATCAGCAAGCACGATTCAGAAGAAACCCAGCACAAAACCATGTCACTAAATGCAAAAGAAAGGACCTATGGGTAAATTAATTCAAACCAAAAAACTGAACAGTACATAAACAGGCACAATAAAAAGAATACACAGCGTGCATCTGGAACTACATGGAAGAGCCAGACCTGGTGTTAGTGTATCTGAAGAGAAGGTTTGGAGAGGTCAGTGCACAGGTATCTGAAACACCTTTAATGTCTGGCAAGCACCACCTGTTCCCTCCCATAATACACTGGGAAATGTCCTGCCCATTGAAAGAGTCAGGAAAATTAATTTTAATCACCAGAGGAAAAGCTGCAGTCCCAAGCTGCCAGCCAAGGCAGTGCCCAGTGCCTGTCTCTGCAGCTGAATCTCTGTTGTCAGGAGCAACTGGCAGTGTTTGAGGGAAGAGACAAAAAACAAGTGGCAAATGCTTCTTTGCAGCAGTGGAAGAATGCCCAGGATCCAGCACAGAGAAGATGCTATCTCAAGAGGACTGCTGTGGCTCTGATGTCCCCAGAACTCACCTCACCCAGCCATAACAGGCTCGTGACTGAGGTGAGACTCTCTGTGGAGCCACTGATTCCTCCTCATCTCTCAGTGCAAACTGAAGCTGCACCACATTAAACAGAGGAAATGTTACTTCAACAAGGGGGAAAAAATCATCACCTCATCAGTCAGGGGCCCTCCTTGGTAGGCCATTCTCCAGCAACTGAAATTACTACAGGGATATACTTTCTTCTTACTGACATATTCACAAAGTAGTTTAAAACCTTATGCTCCAAGTTAAATTCAGCTAAAAGACAGTACTGTAGGCTGAGTGAGGTTATTAAGCATTTCCAGATCTCAAAAGTCTTGTGCCACACAGAATCTTCTGGAGAAAAAAAAGGTACCTCCACACTAGTTAGCTGGGAATAAAAAATACCTAAGTCACTGGCAGCAGATAAATGTACAATTCCTTTCACTGCCAACTGATCTGCTTAATTGGGGAGGGTATATTCTATATTTTTATAAAGAGATATTAGTCCAGAACAGATCAGGCACAAAGAGCAATCCCTTGGCTGACCCAGGCAGCACGTGGGCAGATCCAGCTCAGGGATCAAGCAACTGTTCTGTTTCTGTAACCTCTCAACATTCTTTTTTATTTATTTATTTAATTTTTCCTCTTTTTTGAATTTGCAATTTAAAATAGTTGCTAAAGAAATCTGAAGTCAAAACTATTCAGCCACTCACAAATGACCCCTGTAACACTTACTTCATTCCCTGCTAACCAGTCTCACTTTTAAATCTCATTAAAGCTTTGATGAATGGAAGGGTTGCACAAAAGACAGGTGAAAATGAGAATAAAAGAGATAAAAGAAAAGTGCTGAAACCCCGGGAAGAAACTGTTAATAAAAAAAATACCAAAGCATTTTAATATCTGTATGTAGGGTAAAATTTAAACTATTTCAAACACATAACTTGAAGTGTTGCAGCTTATTTTGTTTGCTCTTAATGCCACAGGGATGCAGATAATGAGGGCTGCAGTGGCCCAACAGCAATGCCAAGCTCAACAGCAAATCTAGCAGATGGCTTCAGCCTCCAAAATGAGAGGCCACTTGACCTAGAGGGAGACAATCATTAGGCACAGGGTGCACAGTGAGTCTGACTCCAAAATCGAGCTCACTGCAATGAACTTGTGCTGGAGCAGCTCTGTGGGACTGCAGCCCATGAGGAGCCTCCAGAGCTGGGGAGGAAGGAAGAGCAGGGAAGAGCATGGATGGACTGGGCATCCCTCTGGGGAGAGCAGGGCTTAGGGAATGATGGAGTGAAGCTGAGCCTGGGAAAAAGCTGTCTGAATTTGGCTTAGTTTCTCCCTTTGCAAGCCTGGCTCTGTATGAACTTTTCACCAAGCTGAATCTGCTTTGCCAGTGTCAGTAACTGGTAAGCAATGTCCCTGCCTTCACCTTGACCAACAAGCTTTTTGGTCTTATTTTCTCCCCTTGTCCTGTTCAGGAGGCAGACAGAGGGTGGGCAGGTGGCAGAGGGACAAGGTCACCACACCACAAGGCTGAGGGGAAATGCCAGCTCCAGCTGTAATTCTGCCATCTTGAGTTTTTCTCTGCTGTGAAAGCAATGAGTACTTACTGTAAAGTGAAAAACAATGGTGCTTACTCATCTTTTGTCAACCTTTGTGGTTTAAAAAGCAAACTAAGTCCATTTATAGAGTCAGAAACCAGGACATGGATGTCCAGTGAAGGGTTAACTTGCAGCTAAAACCAAAAAAATCCAAACCATTGATTCTGATTTCCCACAGCTGCTTTCAGGCTCCACCCCACCCCCCTATCTAAGAGTTTATTTCATTATTTTTTAACCATAATGAAAGATCAAGCCCAACGCTCATTTAGTTTTAAGATTTACCTTGATTTAAAGGCCTCCATAAAGTGGTGCATAATTATACCAAAGGGAGGGATGATTTTAATGTAGTGTTTTTTAAATCAATACAATTACACTGGCTATATACACTGGTTACACTACTCATGCAAACACAGGGATGGTGGGAGGAAGATGCCTTGTACTGCTAACAGTCCATTCTTTATCTCCCCTGGGACCAGCTGTACAACCACAGTGTCACCTTGCAGCTCCTCCTGTCCTGGGATGTATTTATAATAACTGTACCACTATTTTGGATGGAGCCAAAATGCTCCAGTTAGGATTTTGCTCCTCACCAAGGCAGCAAACTGACTGCCAGCCCCATGTCAGGGAAGCCTTGGGTGGCACAGCACAGCCCCAGGCTGGGCTCCAGGGTAGCAGGGTGGTGCCAGCTGAAATCTTTGCTGGGCTGGCTCAAATCCTGCAGGATTGTGTTTCACCAAGGCACAAGGAATAAAGGACCAGGAAAAAAACCCAAACCAAACCACAAGCCCTCCTCTTCCCACCACATAAACAGCTGTTTTGGCAGGACTGGGAATGCTCCAAGAGCAGAGAGCACAGCATGAGGATGTTGGCAAGGAGCTGCTTTTACACCTGGCTTCTCACATCACACTTGCCTGCCCAAAATGGAAAACACAGATGGGCCTTGCCCCTCCACCCAGCAAGCCCTCCCTGTTCAGCAGGGCATTTCAACATGCTTAACTTGAGGCTTGTACTTGAATTCCACTGATTTAGATAGGACTTAATTACATGCTTGAATGCCTTTCCCAGCTGGGAGAAGTGTAAATACTTACTTAATATAGTTTGATGAACTGGCACCCAAGGCAAACAAGACCTATTTTGCTGAGCTAATGTTGGGACTTGATCATGTAAAGAAACACACCTTAGAGCAAGCTCCCTTCCATCACATGCAGAAGTCCTTTTAGTTCAGCAAATATCTGCCCCTTTCTCACGGAGCTTTCAGTTGAGTTCACCTTGTACTTTGTGTCATGAGTAGAAAAATCACAGAAAAGTGAAAAATATGTCCCCAGTGTCCCCAAAGATATGAGAGAAGATAGGCAGGAACACACTGCACAGGGCACTGACCAGTGCCTGCAACACAGAGATCATCACTTGTTCCCCTGATGCAAGAAACAACCAAAGATTTTAACATCTAATCTGACTGAGTATCCATAGGCTTATCCTGTCCATTAAAATCAGGTGCTCCCTTCATTAGGTTGCAAACAGTATGGCCAAAGCATGAAGTCTGAGAGCAGAAGTCCAGGACAACCTGTTACAGATGACTAGGACCAGAAAAGGAAATTAAAATATTATTTAGGTTTGTCATTTGAGTCATGGGAGATCAAGCTGAAAAGACAAGAAGTCCCAATACCATATGACTGAAATACACATTATTGCATTGTTCATATGATAGTAATGAAAGTAATAAAGACCATAAAGATGAGAGATCTGCAGAATGACTTTAAATACCACTGAGATAACCCATTTTATTGGCCAATATCTTCATTTAGAACAAATAAATATACCACTCAAGAAACTGCAAATGAAGTAGTTCCATAGAACTAAATTTCACTTTCTTTTTAAAAAAAGTATAAAAAAGAAGCTATTATTTAAAAATAACCAATATATAAACTCCCACATATGTTGCAATTATATCAAATTGAAAGGAAATTTAATTTTGTTGGCAGGGACATAAGAACTTTGGGCATGGATACCACTAAAATAATGAAATCCAGTTTCACCCATTAGAATGAGGAAAAAAAAAGCCAGCCAAAAAGGGTGGGGGGGGAAAGGATGATAACAATGAAAGCTGGTGCCCCTCAGTGGAACCACAGATTTAATAGAAAGCATGTTTCTGTGGTGCCTACAGCCAGGAGCAGATGAAAGACACTTGTGCGATTAGTTAACAAGTGGCCATTTAATCCCCCTGACAAACCCTCCTTTCAATTGCAGCTTCTCCTGTTACCACTCCACTCGGAATGCCTCGTTCAGCTGTGCACAGATCACAGGTCTGCATTCCTACTAAGAGCACAGACCCCCCCCACTTTTGCCAGTAAATCTAGCAAGTACTTTACTGACTCCCAACTGTATTTTCTTCTGCTCCTCATGGATTTCATACAAATATGATCTTAGATTTATGCTTCAGGAAAAAGTCCTTAATACATGAGGCTTCCAGTACATGGGAAGTACATGATTCACCTCACCCAAATCCCTAACCTGAGTGGCTCCAGTATTCAGATGCTGGAAAATGTAGCTCAAAGACAGAAATTCACCACAAATCTCCATAGGACTTGTTCCATGTCCTTACACAGTAAACATCAGACAGCTCATCTTGTTTTCAAAGATGAAGAAGTTACTTTGATTTACCTCCTCTTTTCCCCTGGAGTAAGAGTTTAAATATGGGCAGCTCTTCAAGAGAGCACAGCACACAGGATGTAAGCACATGTTTAAAATCCATATGGGCCAAGAGAGGCACAACCATGTTCATCAAGTTATGTGCTAGGCAGCACTCTCTTCAATGTTTACGGGTGGTATTAACAGGTTGTGCCTTGCCAAGCACCCTTTATGATTACAGCCTTGTCAAAATTAAAGTAGGCATCATGTGATCACTAATTTGAGCCTCCAGATGCGTTTGGCTCCTGGCTTTCACACTGTTATTAACTTCTGAGAGAAGCCTTCATTATAACAATGGATAATTTGTAATACTTGCATTTAAATACTTCCTCTTAAAAGGGAACTTCTGGTTGTATTACACCTTGCAAGTACAATTCATGAGATAAAGCACAAAAATAATCATCATCTCCTGCTCACCTCCTTCCCTTATCTAATCACTTCATGAAAAATTACTCAAAGGTGCCTCTAAGGCCAAGGAGTAATTTGGTTTCCAGTCATTGACTTTTAAATAGATAGCTGGAAGCAGTGCAAATTTCTTAAATTCCACAACAGTAGCAAGTTACTGAGCCTGCCTTTCATCTCAACCACTCAATTTATGCTCCAGCACACATTACTGCAGATATGACCTCTTCCATCACCAGCCAGTCACACTGCCACTATTAATGCAAACAGCCTTGCTCTACAGCTACGTGTGAGCAAATTAATTCAACTCATCTCAAATTGACTTTGCAAGGTCCCAGCTAGGCTCCAGAAAAGTTTAGAGAAAGCTCTAATTTTTAGCTGTCCTAGACTGAAATAATCAATATTTGTCCCATCTAGCATTTGTGCTTCAAGTTTGATAGCTCAGATATTGGTGATTCACTGTTCAGCCTGTGCAAACAGAGTCTTATCCTAGATTAGCATCTTCTCTGATGAGTCAGACAAGTTACAGGCTTTGGGCACAAATGAACAAGACATTGGAGGGGAAGCTGGAGAAGTTCAAACCTCTAGCATAATTCTGAAGAAATTGTCTGCACTGAATGGTTACACATTTCATTTTAAAAAAGCTTTTAAGAACAATAATTACTTGATCATTTAGGATAGTTTTGGGGGTTTTGTTGTTTTTTTTTATCTTGAGTATTACTCAAAAATCACAGATTTTAGTCACACTAATGCTCCTTTGCCCCCAAAATCTTATTTGTATTCATATCTTCGACAGAATCACTGTCTGGGCATAGCAATAAAGACTTAGGAAGATGCAACTTGTCTTTCATAAAGAAAAATGTCCCTTAAAAGCTGAGGTCCAAGCCATATGGAACAGTACCAGTCACAGGTTCAGAGGTGGTAGGGTCACAGTCTGCATGAATAAAACATCACATTGCAGGTTTCTCTTTTGTCTTTTCAAAGAAAATTAAAGCTTCTTTACAATCCAGTGAATAGACTAAATAGACAGATGGTACCTGAAGTGAACCATCAAACAAGTCAATGATTCAGCCTTTGCAGTACCTACATTTAAATATAATATATCCCACAAAATCAAGGTGAATGACCACAGCTACAACTTTCAAAGCTGCTGAAACTCACTCCCCCAAATTCCCAAGGATTTCACACCATCCCTTGGGCACTAAGGGGCACATCCTCCAGCCTCAGCAAAACCAGCGTTGTAATGACACAAGAGTCAAAGAGGAATATTTATGTTAAGACATTTACCCACAGGACTAAGAGACAACCATGACATCTGTGCTCTGCGACAGGATTTTCACAAATAAATTAATAAATGAACTCAGAGTGCACAAACTGCTGCTCACCACGAGAGGGCACGTTTTAAAAACCTAAAGCAGAAAACTCCTCCTTAGGAGCAGATGTTATTCCAGTGGGGGGATAAAGGCTTGGGGCACGAGGTGGGAAAGTGCTCGGGGAAAAGGCAGCACAAAGATTGAAAATGTGAAACGTCAATAAGCACACTCAGGCTTGAGGCTGGACAAACATTCAGGTGACAGACTGAGCATTTCTTTGCTGACACGTGCTGTGTGGACACCAAAGGTACTTTGCACTTCTGCTGTCACCTCAAAATGTCAGCTGTGATTTCAGAGTGCTCACAAAGTCAATGCTGCACTTCTCTTCTAGTAAGCAAATGATTTATGTGGTTAAACTGCACTCAGAAGTGCTGATATTAAAATATTCTATGAAAGGAAGCACTCATCTCTCCTTCAAGCTGCAGAATAACACACACTGCCCTGCCAGCTTTATTTCTGGGCTGCATTTGTCAGAGCACGCTGGAAACCTGCTGCAGACAGAGCAGCAGCACTGTTCTGTTCAAATGGTGCCTGGGAGCTGAGAATGCAGATCTGCAGGAAGGTCATTATTTCATATGACGGTTTGTAGAGGCATCTTGTACAGATTCAGACCTCTTCTGCTACAATTCTTTTAAACTAAGATAGCCCATTACCTGCTTTAGTTAATAGTGCATTAGAATGCAGTTGCTATAAGGATATATATTTTCTTTTATTCACCATAGTATTTATCACAAATATGAATATTAGCATTTCCCCAAAACTTTGTGAAAAGCATTACAAATAAAACATCCCTTTAATGTAAAATAAAATGACATGCTAGTTTAACAAATTGCTGGGAAATACAGCAAGTACATTCAACCTAAAAAGAAAAAAACAAAAACATTTTAATTCAACTATTTGAAAAACACACAGTTCATTCACAGGTCCAGTTATTATTCCTTTCTGATTAGAGGAAAAACAGTGATACTTTTCCTTGGCAAACACTTGTTCAAAAGGGGAGCAGCCAATACTGGCTCCAATACTTTACTCTGTGCCATCCCATTCAGGGCTTTCCACATCAATTTCCCTGCTAATAAACCTTTTCAAAACATTTCAAAGGAAACTTGCTCTCCTCATTTGCTCTCAGATTTCTACAAGCCTGAGATCAGGGCTCTGTATAATGAAACAATTAACAATGACTCTTTTCTACTCCTTGACACCACAAAGCCTGTCGATAATAAAACCTCAGCGTTTGTGTCAAAACTTTCTTTATGTTGAAATACAGCCATGTACAATGCTAAGGAAAACATTATAATTCAGCTTGCAAGAAAATCTGATGAATTCAGTGGGACTTCCTGCACCAGAGCAGTCATTCAAACACATATTGGCAGAACAATCAGCGAAAGCCAAAAGACTTAACAGCCCAATTTATGCTAAAATTTTCTAGCAGCAAAGGGGCATGAGAAGCAACATCTATCTGGCAAAGGCAGAGGGTTGATGCTCAGTTATTTCTTAAATTAAGGCTGCTGAAGGACATTTGATTTCACACCAGCTCCAGAGGCACAATGAAAACTGTCACAAGTGAGCCCAGGGAACTCAACTACTGTGCCCCAACCTGCACATCTCTGTGGCTTATCCTTATACCAACAGACACCTCTGGAAAGAACTTAGCAGCCAAGGGAGGCTCTTTAGAAGCTGGTGTGCATCAAAATTAGTGGGTGCTGTGTCTCAAAAGGAGAGACGAATGTTTTCCTTAGTTTTGTGAGTCAGAAACTATACAAATAGAAATACTGAATAGTTTTGATTCTAAGAGAATATAAACAGAACAATTAAGCAAAATCCCCCCCTCATAGCATATCCACCCACTTCAGAAGATGATACTCTAGTTTAGAGGTTGCCATCTTCCTAGTGCATAGCACAGGTGACATCTGAGGTGACACTTCAGAGACTGGCAATGAGAAGGGAAATGACGGCTGGGTACAGGACTGTCCATAGCAGAGATGGTGCACTGCTGCCCCATCTGCTCCAGGAACCTCTCAGGCACAAAAACATTCAGGATGACCACTCCTCCTTCCCAGCACAGGTTACAAGCTTGAGACCTTGCATCCTGCAAGTCTAGAGGTGAGTCTTATCCTACACACTCCAGACATCCCTCAGACATGTCTCCCCTTCCCCAGCCTTCTCCCCAGTTCCTCTCCAGCACCCTTTTCAGGCTTAACTGACCACAAACTATGTCAGCACCAATGCTACAGACTCCAGCTCTGCAGCAGACCAGGCAGAAGCTCTGCTTCACTGCACCCATAACAACCAGAGCTTTGAACCCAGCCTTGGTTCAGCCCTAAACTGGCAGGACAGGGCTGACAAGGCAGCCTGACATCCCTCAGCCACCTCCAGCCTGACATGTTTGGCACCATTTGCTGCAGGAGCAGCCATGCAGGAAGCCCAGATCCAAGAAATTTCCATTGGGCCCACCCCAAAATGCCAGTTATCTCCTTCAGTGGGCATCCTCTGAGCCAGCTTTTGCTCACAGGCTGAGCTTAAGTGCCACAAATGTTTATCCTGCCTGTCCAAGGCAGGACTGTCACCTACTCTCGTGTCTGTAAAACCACCCTGATGTTAGAAGCCCAGTTAAGGAGCCTATACAGTGCAGCAACACTCAGCTATGCTGAATTTACCATGTACAACCCTGTACAACTGCCCACTCTCCTGAAACCAAAGTAATACTCTGCAAACAGCTGCTACTTTATCGAAAGAATGAATTAAAAAAACCCAACAGTGCAAATGGTATTCACCATTTAGGACCATCAGTTCAGCCAGGAGCATGCACAGTAACCACAGCACTGCTCTCATTGCATGCTGGCTGCTGTACTGGTCTATCCTGACAAGGGATAATTCCATTCACAGCCAGGCAAATTCAGTGAAATTTATCCATAGAAATATTGCACAGATATTATTTCAAAGAATGATATCATGTGAATCTCTATGGAAACATCTGGGATGGAAGGTGACAGCTAAATGGAGGTATAAAATAATAATTATAGAGCATCAAGCCTCTGTCCCTCTTTGTGCAGCTTCTGCTTGAACTTTTGAGCTAATTACTGTTTTCTAAGGATACTGGGCAGGAAACAGGCCTCCTTCATGGTAAAACTAAACACTGCTTGTTAGCTGAAAATCATGACAGCTTCAGCAAGAGACAGTCCCTGGAGCCACAGTGGTGCTGGCTCCAGAGGGAGCCACTGCCTCGCTTTTGCAGTGGCAGCCAGAGGCCAGCACACAGAAAAGCAGCAGCTGAACCACCACAAAGGCTTTCCAGGGCAAAAGCAGACAGGGATGAGGAGAGTCTCTCCTGCATTGGATGACGAGTATGTAACAAAGCTGCTTTCCCCACAATCAGTGACAGCAATCGTGTGCATTGTGCTATTGGACTGAAACAAAGCAGATTGTTTTGTAAAGAACAGAAACAGTCGAGTGCTGCCTGACGAGAGCCAGCGTGGGTGCACCCACACGTGTGTGCAGCAAAGGAAAAGAGCAGCTTGCACTCAGAAAACATGCTCTGGGTTTGAAACACACTTGAGAAAAGAGCCCACAGAAGAACAACCCAAAAGGTAACTGAGAAGAAGAGCAAAAAGCATTCTGTTGAAAAGATGTAAGAGCATCTTCTGTGCAACTCCTCCCAAACACCTGTAGTGTTGTTTTTGCCTTGTTAAACAACAGAACAAGGCCTCCTTTTGTAATTGCTTGAACTGTGCTAACCTTGGACTGTGCTCAGCTGGAGAGCTTCTCATCATTGTGGTCATACAAAGCAGATGAGAGATGAGCAGATTGGGAGGGTCAGAAAGGCCAGTCAGCATACTTTGACATGAACAGAACACACAGCCAAGAGCAAAGACAGAGGTTCATTGCTTCCCAGGGGAGCAAGTCCTGGAGAGGGCAAGAACATCCTCACTGCAGGGAAGAATTGCACTGATTCTTTTAAGGTATACCCAAGGTAGCTTGCTGAAGGGGACACCAAGATCTCCAGAAGGGGCTAATGCCAGTGCTAAGCTCTAAAAGCACCCAAAACACTTTCAAGTCCACCAATTTTATCTCCATAACTTACAGTAACTTGGAGACACATTCAGGATCCTATACCTTCCCAAAGCTTCCCCAGAGCCATTATCCATAGAGATGTGGTGGGAATAGTCTATCTCAAAGCTGCATCAACTCTAATCCAGAGCAGAGCATTTGCCTTGATCTCTTCTAAGAAGTCAAAATGTGGAGGGGTGGGCGAGTTATGGGCAGACACAGCCCAGATACATTTTCTCTTTTACAGTGGTCCAAGTATGACTGCCAACTAAAATCAAAGTTTTGTGGTTTTCTGTCTGCATAGCAGCAGTCAGCCTTTGTGAGTGGAAACTAAATCCCAGAGACACACAAGAGCCAGGCTGGCAAACACTCTAGCTTCCAGCAAAGCAGGAGAGCACATTTTGCAGATAAATAAAGCAAAAAGACACAAGTTAGAGAGGCTGGTTTAGCTCTACCTGCTGCATGCCATTAAAAAATGTAAGATATCCATCTGTGCTACAGCTCATTCCCTGGAAGACTAATGGGCTTAAGTTTAACATCTCACTAAGGAGGACTTAGCCAAAGGAGCACTCCCATTCTGTGCTGCACAATGGACCAAGGCTGCCCAGAGCAGCAGGAGAGGCTCCCAGGGGTTCACCTTCAGCAAATGTGATGCATTTGTGCACCACATTGTGTCACAATTCAGCCTCCTCTGCCCTGTTTACATCAGCCCCTCCCAGCAGGAGAACATCCATCAGGAGCTGGTTCTAGTCTGGCCATCCAGGTGAGATTGGCCAAGCACAGCAGGAATCTAATAAACCACACAGACATCAAAAGGTGGCTCTCAGCTCTGCTCTGCCCTTTGAGCAGGTTCAGAGCTTTACCTCCCACCTTGAAAACCCAAAGCAGAAGAGGACAGGAGCACGTGCAACCTGCCAACCAAGGGATGCTCACCCCTTCCCCCTGGACACCCCACAGGGCAAGCACAGCTCACAGGCAGCTCCACAACTTCTCTGATGACTGTCTCATCACCACCTTGAGCAGGTAAATTGGAAGTGGAGCAAAACTGGACCACTTAGTGCCCTGAGGGAGCAGAAAGAACTCAGCAGGAGATGTGCTCTGTACAGGGAGCCTGGCACCCCTCAAGTGCAGCAGCCCAGCTTTGTGCTGGGCCATGAAAAACTTCCCCTAGGTACTTAATGGCTGTTTCAGTATTGCATATAGTTTGCTCACAGGTGGAGATCTACTCTCTAAGGAGAGAGCAGAAAAATAGCACCTGGGGAGCTATGGTTCCTTTCACTGCAGAATTCCTAGGTCCCCTCTGCAGGATAATGAGGTGGGGCACCACAGCCACAAACATTCTTTTGCTCTGGAACAGATCAATTCCTTTATCTTTCCTCATATCAGAATGCTGTTGTGATATAACACTATTTACACAGAGCTTCTACTAACACTCATTACACTATAATGAGCATTTTGGGCAGAAATTCCATAGAAGAAGATTTATAACACTGTCTGGATGCATTTACTATATCAAGCAGAATAAAATCAAAGAAATGCAACTAACGTGTTTAAATGAAAAGCTTTGCGTTGTTCAAGCAAAGAAGATAAAGACAGTAAAAATACAAGCAGAAAAAACTAATTATGAAAATCAAAATCCTTTTGAACAGTCTGGATGGTCATTTGGAAATAAATCTCTATTCTTAATGTCTCAAAACTCCTGCTATGTCAAGCTTATTGCCAAAAGAAAGGCTGCTAACAAAGATAATTTTCTTTCATTAACATACAACAAAGTATTTATATGAAGAAATTACAGATGGAGAGTGAGACTTTTTACCTCCCTCTGCCACCAACATGCTGTAGAGTCAACCTTCCTTAAAATACATGATCTGCTGAATTAAGGGAAAATTGAGTAGCTCACAGAAAAAGAAAAAATAAAGGAGGACACATGAAAAGCTTGTCTTGACATGGTAATCTCTGTTGCTTTAATTATTGTGTTTAATGTCAATTGGAGAGAAAAAGAAGTAAGAGACTACAACAAAGCTTTGTGTCCTGGATGCAGCATGCTCAGCAAGACTTCTGCCAAAAGCAAGATGTTTTTATCAAAACAGCTTCTGATTAATCTTTCCCTCTCCCTCTGACAGTCCTGTGCATTTTCATCTCTTGATTTGGAGCCAAATTAGCTCTGTGTTCCAAGGGTTAATGCTCTTGAAAGTCTCATTATGGCAGCTATCTGCCCAGAGCTACTCTATGTAAACTAAAACACACAACAACCCCCAGCACATGATGCCAATACTCCATGAAAGAGATAAGACAGTACTTCTAGACTGTGCAGAATCACTGCAGCTGACTGTTATGTGGCAGATTTAAGACTTGCTCATACCCTGATGAGCCCATCCTGGAGCTAAGCAGGATAAGTCCTCACAGCCAGGACTGAGTCTCAAGTCTGGCTACAGGCACTTGCAAAATGACAGGCTGCTGCAGGGAATCTTCAATTTGAACCTTTCCATCAATAACGTCAGAGGGAGCAATGCTGGCTACAGCTGAACACTATTTTTGGTTGATTGAAAGCCATAGGCTAAAAAAAAAAGGTCCATAAACTAAAGGGAGGGGATGGAAAAAAGAACCCTCTTAAAGCACCTCTCACTTTTGTATTCCTTGTCAATAACCCCACTAGAGCAGCAGGTTTCTGACCAGTACTCCATGGCAGAGGGAGTACAATTACATTGCTCATCTGTGTCCATCTCAGAGGCACCAGAACCACAGCAGCCCTGAGCATTAAACACTTTACAAATAAAAATCCTGGTACCAACCCTTTAAACAAAGGAGACACCAGTAAGCTTAAAAGGGAGATTCAGAAGAATGGGACTGTTCTTAACCAAAATGGCTGCATGCTCTGGCCCTGGGTCCAACAGGATGGCTCCAAGGTTTCCACCCTCTCCTTTGCCCATAACTGCCCATGCTGGGGGCAACTGGAGCCTGCTACTGCATTTCTGAGGAAGAGTTTTGAATTGCAATTCAGGCCAGCCAGGGCCTCCTAACCAGCATTTTCTTTGCTCATGAGGTTTCCACACACATCCAACCTTGGAGAGCAAAGGAGCATGACAGGACTGTGTGCTTGCAGCAGACAGGAGGCAACTTTCTGAAGGAAGCCACAGAATGACCACTCAGTCCTTACATCTCCCCCAGCTACATTTTCAGGGAAAGATCTTGCAACACTTCAATCCCACCTCTTGGTGGAAGGCAGCAAAGCATTTCACCAAAGAGAGCACAAAGCGCTCTTGGCAGCATCTTCCTTATTTGCTAACAGGGTTATCCTGATCTGGTTCTGCAATCAAAGAAATGAGGCAGAGGGGTCATGTTTCACTTGGGTGAGTTCAGGGTCTTCATGGACTGTTGGTCCCCAAAGTGTTCCCTGCCCCAGAGCCTACTGCCATCAGCTCACGCCACCTCTCAGTCAAGCTGCACAGATTCATTAGTTCTGTAACAGCTTTCTTTATCTAACTGGGATTTTTTTTTCTGCAGCACATCTCTGAGGCATAAACCAAGGCTGGAAAAAAACCTAATTAGCATAGACAGCACTGCAATGCAATTCTCAATCTTAACAGCCACTAAGTTTTCAGGAGAGGGAGCAGAAAGCGATAAATGCTGGTACACTGAGAACTAATGAAACCTCTGAAAATCATTGCAGTAGAGAGACCCTATTGTATAAGGATTTAGATTTGAAAGACCATAAGGAAATGCCTTTTAATTACAATTATACATGTAAAGACAACAGTTACTTTGCTACAGTGCTTGTTTAAGGCTTTATTGTTAATTAGTTTACACAATGAAGCAGAAGAAAGTCGAGGGGAAAAAAGAAAGGTTATTTGCTCTAAATATTAACATTTGTCTGTTAATTTTGCTAGAAGCTCATTCATAAACTGTACCATAGTTCAAAACTAAGGATGAGAAAACCTTCTCTTTGCTTTGCTGCACTGTGGAATTTGCAAAATGCAGTTTATGCCATGGAGAGCAGACACAAATATTGCAACTATTTCCTTAATATTTCCTTAAATGTTTTTCATTAAAGCTTTGACACAGGATGGAAAAGCAGCAACACATCACTGAGCTTCTGCCAGAGCTCAGCCCAAGGTCAGCCAGCCCCACAGAACAACAATGCAATTCCCACCCTGTTCCACCAGCTCAGCTTCCCAGGAGCTGGGAGGTGCCCAGGCTCCTGACATCCTCACACTGCCTTCCCACCCAGCCTCACTGACAGAGATGCTTGTCTGCATCCTTTGGGAACAGGGACTGTGGTTTCCAAGAGGGCTCATGGGGCAAGCTGGATTTGTACTTGGGCACTGACTGCATGTGAAACATTTTGATCTCTGTTCTTAACAGGGAAGACATTCTCTGCTTTTAAAGTATGGCCAACAGGCTTTGAAGGCAAAGCCTCCATCACTTCAGTGCCTGATTTGGAGGGGGTAAGAAATTCACCCTAATGAGAAGGCTTCACAATAGGAGATGGAAGGATAAAGTAACTCCTCTTTTGAAAGGCTCCACTGTCTGCTCCTTCCAGCTTTCTCAAAAGAGCTACAACTGTCAGCACAGTCTGGGCAAGACAAGAACCCATGTCAAGACCTGAAGCTCAAATAAGCAGATACAGCTTAGAGAAACTCTTACACCAATCACCACCTGTTTTCTATTGACTGTTTCTTTCCTTTAAAAGGCAAGATGCTGCAGAGGGGAAAGAAAACCACATCCATTTCCTAATGCCATATAATAAACCAGGTCAGTCTTTCCTTTCCTACAGCCTGGCCTTGAAGATAGCAGAAAAAAAATCAACAAAAAAACAAGAAAAGGAAAAAAAAAATCTCATAAGCTTGGTAGCTTGCACATGTACACATACCCCTTCCTCATATAAATCAAAACCCTCCCGGTCTTCTGCTCAGCTGCACAAAACAAGATCAAATGGGAGCCAGTTACTCACATGTAATCTTCTCCCTGTACTGTCATAAGCAGAAAAGGTGGCAGCAGGTAGTGTCACCACCCACTGCTAGCTCAGTGTCAAGTGTACATCACCCTGAAACAACCACTGATCCTGAGTGCAAAAGGATGTCTAGCCCAAAGGAAAAGGGTGTCAGAAGAGCTGGGACAAGTTTTTCAATGATCAGCTGTGCAGCCATGGGCACCTCACTCTCCATCACCACACCTTTGCCTTCTCTCCTCCTAAGCTCCACAGAACTCTCCCTTTTTTGATTTAGTTTCTGGCAGGAGTACAAGCTTCTGCTGTCCTGAGAGTTCTGTGCCTGAGAATGCCTCAACCTCTCCCTGCTGAAAGTAGCTCCAAGAGAAAACAACTTACACACAGTTTAAAAGCAGCTGCTAAGTATATTCCCACTCAGCTGTCTTATAAACTGAGATGGGAAGAGGCACCTAGTTATTTTTCAAGACACTGAGCTTCTACTGAAGCACAGCAAGAGATTGTTCTCTCTGCCTACCAGCTCAGTCTGTCTACCATTAATTGAGACAGGGCAAAAGATTTCAAAATGCTGTAAGCCAAGTACCACATAACAGTTTTTGCCTTAATATCAGCAAGCTCTTCCAAATAAGTTAATATTAACACAGAGGATTTTGACAAATGCTGCATCTCTTTTCCTTGTAAGGGTCAACAATGAAAACTGTAAAGCTGACACCCCATTTAAAAAAAACCAAACATATCCAAGAGTTAGAATAGACAAGCCTTTAATTTGTGGTCTTCTTTCTAGCTATAGGACAGTGGCAAGTACCTTTACAAGTGTCCCCTCTTCCCAAGGCAGTTTTTGAGGCAGCAGCAGGCAAAATTCCCATGAAGTTCAGGAAGATCACTAAAATAATGTTTGCACTTAGTCCCTGAAGATATTTTATTATGTGGGAAAAATACCATCTTAGAATCCTAATAAAGATTTTTTTTTTCATTCATCGAGACTTGCACAATACCCAATGGTCTAATGAAAGAACTTTCAGCTTCTTTTTTAAAAAAATTTTCATTAAAACCCTACAACAATGTCCCTGAAATGAGAGTTCAGTAGCACACCAAATTCACTCAGGATTAGCTTCTCACTGGAGCTGTAACACTGCAGCAGGAAAAAGAAAAAAAGCTCTGAAGACTGAGATCAGCAACTTTGATGCACCTCCAGTGCCAAACCAACAAAGAGGCACGTCCTGAGCATCTGGCAAGCACACATACAATAGGCTACATGCAAGATGAGCCTCGTTAGAGAAATGCATTAGTCAACTGTCCAGGCATGAAGCCTGTCCTCCTGAAGGCATTTCCTTCATCTGTAGGACAAATTTATTTCTTCACAGCCCATCAGAATTCAGGCTGCTCCCCCACCCAACAGCACCTCCTTGACCTTCACACAGTGCCTGACTTCACTGAGCCCATTACAGAAGTCTGAGTAACTCCAGAAGAAAGAGGCAAGGGCAGGGAGAGCCCAGACAGCCAATGCTGATGGAACACCACACCTTCAGACTACACTGTGTGCCAAGGAGCTCACCAGCTCTCAGCCATCTCCAAAAAAGCTTTAAAAAGTTAGAGGCTGCTATTTAAAATTGCAATCAAATGGGTTTAGGCAGCAAGAGAAGCCTTTGGATATTTCCTTTTAACCCTTTCCTATTGCCACTACCGATCTTCCATTGACACTTTATGCAACTCTCATGAAACAACATGTTGTCTTCCCTGGGAACCTCAGGGCTCCAGCACAAGCTGCAGTATCCTTCAGACAGAAACACAGTGCAGGAGAAGGCAGAAACACTGCTGAGGACAACAGCTATGTCTTCATTTCAGTCCTTAAGAATCCAGAAAAGTCCATGCTCAGAGACTGGCTGACAAAAAGCATCATCCTGAGGAAACTGCTCACCATCAGTCAACTGAAGAGCATCCACAGGAGGAAATTCACATTTGTGTCTCACTGTGGAACCTCTGAAAACCTGAGTCCTGTGACTCAGACACAGAAGGTTGCTGGCTCTGACTGATGGTAAAATGTAGAAGTTTCTTTCCAATTCAAAGAAATCGGGTTTGCATCTGCTAGAAGGCAATATCAAATCCAAAGAGCTGCCTTGACAGATCTCCAATGCCATTTTAGTTCTCTGACCTGAAATACTGACATGCAAATCAAACATAACAGGATTTTTTTGTTAATTTCAGCTAGCCTTCATTAGCTATTACTTTAGTTTTAAATGGTGTCTAAGGACCAGTATCAATCCCACAGCAATAAATTGCCTGAATAAAATATAAGCATAAATTACTTATGTAAGGGGTACTTTTGCCTTATTAACACAGGTCAATCTAAATACCTATGTCTCCAGTCATAATTTTTTTCAAGCTTTCTAACTACATCATGTAATTTTCTGCTGCTAGAGAAACCAGCAGCCTACCCACATATTACTTGTCCATCAAACACATTTTGGGCTAAAGTTCCTTATTATATTTGCTTTCTTATTAAATTTCTGTTTAAACAGTCTCTAAATTTCGCATACATCATCTCCTACAAAGACATCGTTGTTACCTGTGTCCTTTCTTCCCTTTCTTTGCACAGCTGACAGCCCAAAGACAAAAATCAAACCCAAAACCAAATTTGTACCTCTTGCACTGCATAACCACGAGATGTCTAAAACCTGAGGCTTGGGTTTAACAAAGTAGAAAGAAGAACCCGTGTCAGATACAAACATTTTGATACAGTATGGTTCTAATGAATAAACATTACATAGAGGAAACTGCAGGAAACATTCTCTCCCTCTGACCATCCAGTCTGTACTTTTGAACTGCCCTGCTGAATGACTCTGAGATGCCCCTGAAGCTGCTGGGGGCAGGCACTGGCTGTTAAACATCTACAGGGATGGAGGAAGTGCTGGAAGAAGACACAAGTTCTGTTCCCTTTATAAAAGCCCTTTACATGGAGCTCCATAAGGAAAGAGATGGGGAAGAACCCAAAATCCCCACACCAAAAAAACCACCCAAAACTGCAAGCCAGGGAGCAAAGGAGAAACCCAGAGAAGCTCATTTCCACCGTTAAAAATCCAGCATAAGAGGATAAAAAATACAAACTGCTGGCCTAGCTTATCCCAGGATGAGCTTCAGTTCACTAAATATTTGTTCTGTCACAGAGGCAAAGCAGGGAAACTGGAAAATTCTTACAGAGCTCCTCATCCGTATGCTTGGATTTGCTACCCCAACAATGAGAGTAAAAGCATGAACAAAGCTAACACCCCTGGTGCTTCACCCTGTCCAAAGAGGTCTTAGGACTGTAAATCACACCTTTTTCCTGGCTTTTATCATGTTTAACGCTGCTCAAATCCTGCCTCTGCAGCAGAGAAGGTTCTTCATGAATTACAGCATTTCTCAGGTGATGAAAATCAGACTGAAGGTCACACTGAGCACCTCCACCTAACATCCTGCCACTGCCTTCCACCCTCCTGCTGCCATCAGTGACACCCCTTCACTTTCCTCACCATTGCTGCTGTTGAACCTTCTGCAGAGCTGACAGATACTTTGCATATTTCAGAATTATATACAGAATTTCTTTGGAAACAAGATAGAAATGAGATTTGGCCGAGCACCCCCTGCACAGGTGGAGATAAGAACCTTCACATGAAAGAAGGGATGTGTTTTCACCCCTCTCCCTCCTAGTCTCTTTTCTCCTCAAGAAAAAAAGCACTAGAAAAATATTGTGCAAGAAACAGATGGAGGAGACAGGGAGGTAAAATAAAAACAAACAGGTTATTATTTGGTATAAATCTACTCCGGTTCCTAAAGGAATGAGCAAAGTAAAAAGAGAAGACATTCAATACACGTAACTTTCTCCTTTCACAATATTGGGCTGGTGCCCAGAATTGAAGGAGTGATGAGAGTTTGCTCATATGAGCCAAAAGAAATGATTCTCACTTGTTGATAGTATCCTTTACAAGATAACAATTACAGAGTTTGCCACAGATCACATCGAATTCTTGCAACATCTCAGACTGGAAAGAGTATCTGCTTTTATTAGTTTTTAATAAGCTCAACTTCCCTTTTACTCATTTTCCTTGAATGCTCCTCTTCTACCTGACATTAAATCTCTCTTTGGACATTTACTCAATTAATTTACCTTAATTAAATTGAGATTACTCCACTTAGGAAGTGGAGTGAACTGAAATCAAATTAAAGCAACTTTAATTTTGAAAAGTGTGCAAACACAGAGGTTTAATGAGGTTTAAATAATCCTTTTTAAATTCACACCTCTAGTTAATTTAATTCAGCTTTCCTGAAGATCCCTGTATGGACATGTTCTATGTCAAGATGTATTTGAGAAAAGACAGTGAAGGGAAGAACAACATCCATATAAAGAAAGAGAGAGAAAGAGATGATAAAGGCAATTCTGTCTACAAATCTTTGCAACAGAATGAGATCACTTATTTTTCTGCTTTTAGAAACACTGCTAGCAACAGAAGTACAAGGGATGAGTGAGGCTGACATCCTGAGCACATCCTTTTCATCACTTACAAAAGAGGGCAAAGCAATGAAAGCTCAGACCTGAAATCCATTTTTCAAGTGAAGGGGTCAAAAATTATAGAGCACACTAACAGCAACTAAAGAAACAGACATACATTAAACCCCATCCTAAAGTGAGACAGACTGTGACCATGTTTAAGGGACTGCTAAAAGATCCACAGAAAGGAGCAGCACTGTGTGACATGGCAGTGATGGCCATGGCATTGTGCATGGTCTGGTCAGGGTCATTGGGAGCCCCTCTGTCCTCCCCCGAGGGGCAGCATGGGTTGAAACCAAGGATATGGAAGTTTCAGAGGTTTGAATGGTGTAGGGCAGGTGTTTTTATAGAATAGAATATAGGTTTTAAGGTTTTGGTACAGGGGGGTCTAATGGAGGCAAGATGGAGGATTCAGGCCCGACCTCGTGGCTTTTCTCCTTCTTCTTGTCATCCATCTTCTCTGTGATGTGTGCATTTTAGATTGGTTCATACTAAAGGTGCACTGTTTAATAAAGGTGATGGGTATTGGAGAAAAATTGTAAATATCACATACGCAATTATCAGTATAAGAATGTACGACCGCCCAAAAGGGGCAGAGAGTGCTTGTGGCTGCCTTGCTGGTCAGATCTCGGCTGGGCAGAACAAAAACCTTAGAGATAAGCTTTAATAAACAACCTGAAGACTGAACTATAGAGGAGTCCAGCCTCGTCTGTTCATCACGGGTTGCCTGCGAACCGTCCCACGCGAACCACCCCACGCATGTCCGACAGAGACACACAGCCGATCGGACACAGGCTGGATGTTTTATTTGACACTCCCCCAGACCATCACCCCAGGCTGCTGAGCAAGACAAGACAAATGTGGCTCCACACCACCAGCCTTTTGGTTTTGACCTCCAGTTCCAGGATCAAACCATCTGTTACTAAGAGTTGGTTGTGGCTGCAAATCTTTGGTTCACTGACTGGAGCATTGCTCCAAACCCCCACCCAGAGTCTCTTTTCACTTGTCAGGAGCAGCCTCTTGGCAGTGGAAGCTGCTCTCAGTGCTCGAGGGCATGTTCTAGGAAATCCTTCCTGGCTGATTTCTGACATCCTCTGGCCATCATTTCTCATTCTCCTGTGCACTCTCAGACTGTAAGAAGTGTTTTCCCCTCTCCAGTGATATCTGCTCGTTCTGGATGTAGCTGAAGACACATCCAGAACACACCAGACACTCTCAGCTCACAGGCTGGGGTGTGCCTGTGCACCACTTCCCCACCAGTGAGGTCAGCCTGATTCACCCTGCACAGGAAACAATGACCCACAGCCTCCAGCAACCCTTCCATGTCTGCACAAAGCACAGACACAGGGCTTGCCAGCTCAGACAGCACTTGCCAGCAGTCTCTAATGTCACTATTTTCCCACACCTCTCCAGTTAAAAAAAAACCATCTTTAGACACCCAGCAACATGTGCACAGACAGCTGTATGTCCCTGCTGACACATTGCACACAGACCCATTGCTCTCCTTTGGGGTTTTACTGTCCTTCTTACCACTGCCAGAGCCATGCAGAATTGCTGAGATGCTTACACACATGCTTATTTGCTGCTCAGATCAAGGTTTTAAAAGAAATGTGTGCCAGAGTCTATTTATGGCCATGGAAGCTGTGCAAACTACATGCATGTGCTACCTCTTCACTAACTCAAGCTGCCATTATGCACTGATTAGGCACTGACAGCAAAATAAAACTTAGAGTTTTCATCTAAAGACTGTCACAAACTAATTCAAAGACAATTTCAAATTAGGCAAGCAAATCCCTGTCCAAACTTTCCTTCAAATATAATGAATTGCTGGTTTAGTTCAGGCATTCAGATTTTCAGCTCAAAATGACAGAGGATGTTTCCCCCACTCCTCCTGCAAATTTAACAAGCCACTGAAACACAAGGTTTATCCCTGAGTCACTCACACCTGCATAATCCTGCTCATCGCTAATATGAGCTGCAATTTAAATTCTAAGAAAAAAAAAAGACTTCAGGGGTGGTGGAAGGAAATGGAATAGCACTCAGGACAATACAAAGGTGCTCAGCCCTTAAATAATCCCAAAACAACATTTAGGTTCAGAGACCCTGGCAGGAAAAGATTTCCAATGAGCCAAGGGCACTGGGAATTAATTTCCCCTTTCCTCCCAATACAAAAGGCAGAGGCAAAAATCAATTTGTACCAACAGCAGAGCTTACACTGGGAAGCCACAGGGAGTAGGTTAATTGTGAGATTGTGAAGAAAAATAACACTTGCTACAAAGCAATTAAAAGCTGCTCTCATGAGTGTTCAGAGTCCTTTTCAATTTACTTAAAACAAACATGTTTCCCTAAAAAGAAAAAAAAATCAAAACCCCTCAACCTTCAACACAAGCTCATTACTCCCTCCAGATTCTCCCAAAACAAGCACTTGCACTGTGCTTTTCCAGTGACTAGGGAAGTACAACCAAAATATTCTGCTGTATTTCTCATACAGGACCTCGAGTGCTTCACAAATGTTCAGTGCAGCAGGGAAGGGTCAGCCTTGTGCTTACACAGAGTTGGGCACATGGAGATGCTCCAGGTGATTGCCTCCTCCCAGGGAACAAACACTGGGGTGGAGCAGCATCACACAGGGTTTCACTGAGGGTAAAAGTCAGATTTGCCCAGACTTTTGCAGAGAGAGGAAAGGGGCAGGGGCTTAGAGAGGGCACGGAGCTCTCTGCACAGACCAACATTGCCTTTTCTCACAACTCATCCAGGAGGATTTCCTGAGCTGAAAGCACCACTGTGGCACAAAACTGTCCTTCACACTGGCACCGCTGTCAGGCTGGGTCTCACTTGCTGCACTGGGAGCTGCACAGCCACAGAGGCTCCTGATCCCACCCAGTGCCTCCCTCCTGGCTTGCTGCCCACCCCAGCCAGTGCTGACCTGCAGGAAGGCAAATCCCAGCCTCTTGGGATGGGAAAGGGCTCCCAGACAGGGCTGGTTTGGTCCCAAAACAAAGCAATGCCCAGTGCCTTCTCCTGGCCAACAGCCCCATCTCTCCATTTCCCTGCAGAAGTGAAGGAATGGGGCTGTGGCACACTGGAGCAAGGCCTGCGTCACCAAAAACCAACTATTTTCATAAGAAAATGAAAGACAGCAAGTCAAAGAGGGGATAATAAATTTAAAAAACAATTAATAAAGAGTAAATAAAGTCAGCAGCTTCTGCAAATTGCAGAGGGGAAGCTGGTGACAGCTCTGGGGCAGTGACAGCCCTGCCAGCAAACACCTCCTTGCCTTTCAGACAGCCCTGAGCAGCTCGCAGACTCCACAGGGGAGAAAACCATACCAGGGCCTTGTGAATTAGGAGGAGGCTTTTGTAAAGGATATTAAAGCTCATGCTTTGGGGATTAAGTCAGTCTTTATCTGTTAGAGATCAGGATGTGGCTAACAGTAGGGGACAGATTATCTGCATCTGCCACTGGGGAGGATTTACACCTTCTGAAGCATCTGTGCCTGCTTTTGTCAAAACCATTCTTCAGCCTGAGCCAGCAGCTTCTACAGGCAAGGAATGTAAAGCTTTCCAGGTTGTGTGCAAAGGTCCTCAGTGGCAGCATGCAAGACTTTTCAGTAATTCAGAAGAAGAGAAATGAAACCTTGATTGTATCAGGCCATGTAGAAGTTAATTTTTATTTGTAAAAACATGGACTTGGCCCTGGCTTGGGAAATTTACCAAAGGGATCATCCATTCTCAAGCCTGGTGTTTAATAAAAGCCAGAAAATCAACATGGTGGGCAAAGAGTCCCCTGAAAACATCCTGGATTTCTACAGCTTTCCTTTCGAGTAAAAAATGGTGCACAAAAGGTCTTGGCCCACGAATAGGAAAGAATCCAGATCTTCACTCAATCCATCCCTCCATAAAATCACTGCTGTAAAAATGGGAAACAGCTGCTGCTCAAGACAGGGCCATGATGTGGCCATCCCTGGAGCAGCCACGTGTGCAGCAGGTGAGAGTGCACACTCTCAAAGGATTTTCTAGGCTTTCTCACTCTGTTTTCCACTATCTCCAAGTTCTTTAACACCAGCAGAATGCCTGATATCCATTTAGCATCACAGTACCAAAAACAAACAGCTCATTAAACCTCCAGAAAGCTATTTCAGAGAAATATATCAGTTGAAACATTCCCAAAATTTATCTTCCAAAAAAGCTGATAATCACATGCTCATAAGAAACAAATGTTCAACCAGAGTCAGTTTTGTAATATATTAATTAACATAATTTTCATAGGCAGTGACAACAGGCCATCTGCTACTCTGGCACCACAAGAGACTGAGTTTCAAGCCACTTTAAGCTGTTTCTTGTTGTGCATGGCTGATTTCCATCTAAAAACTAAGCATGAGTTTCTCATCTTTTTTTGGACAAGCACTTCCCAACAGGCAGCAAACAAAGTTTTTAGCCTGGTAACCCAATGCCCTGTATCAGCTGCTCCTGGCTCTGTGCCCTGTGGCACCCAGCAGCTGGTACAAGGGCTGTCACTCCAGCATCCATGCCAGCATCCTGGCTCCAAGTCAGAGCACATCCCACAGGAAAAACCATCTACAGGGACAGCCAGCACGACTTTCTCTGCAATAAATTAAGTGCAAACTTCAATGGCAGAAGCTTTATCTGGGTTATCAATAACATTGGCCAAGGGGCATAACTGCTTCCAACACAAACTCGCTGACTTACAGACCTCAGTAATCTCATTTTCATTTCAGAAGTAGTGAAAATGCCAACAGAAAACCATGTCTGTTTGTCCTGTCTCTCCCTACCTTCCAGTTTCATCATTCACACAGGAAAACCTCTCCCATTTTTGTGTTCTTCTAGCTCCTGTTGTCACTCAGGCTCCCATAACTCAAAGTCATTGTTTAATTACTCCCAAATAGCACCTGACTCTGTAGAACCCCAGGATAAATAACCATCATTTTGGCAAAGACAAGGGTGCAGGAAAATCACTCACATTCTGGGCAATAAGTCCCCTGAGCTTCAAGAAGGAATAACAACCTCATTGAAAAGTTGAAAAGCAAGTTCATTTACTCTGCTATTTATAGCTTAATTATGTAGATGAGCAAACTACTTCCAAGTCAGACCTGATAAACTGCAATAATTTTAAAAACAGAAATTCCCTTGGTGGGAGAGGTTCAATCAGTCCCCAGCTTTGAATCCAAGCTGGGAAATGAGGACCAGCATCCAGCTCTGCAGGCCAGAATGGTGTCTTAAACATCTGTGCCACACTCAGATCCATACTGGGGCTTCAAAAATCACACCCAGTTGATATTCTGGAAGTGGTTATCCTGCAGCTTTGAGATCTGCTGATCTCTCTTCGTCTTGTGAGTCCCAACTGGCCCCCAACTCATCAGAGCCCCTAAATTTTTGAGGGAGAGGATGCTCTATCCTTCACAGGTCTATAAAACATGGGGCAAATTGATGTTGATGGCTACTAACAAATGTAACCAGGTCACCAGTGAACGTTCCCAGGCTTTGACACAAAATATTTTCCAAATAAAATCTTGTGACTCTGATAAAGGTCATTTACCAGAAATCAATATTTGGCAACAGACTCCTGAGTGCAGCAGATTAACACTGGTGACAATGATATTTACTTTCACTACAAGTAATATTTGCAATAACAGAGCACTGTTTTATCCTATGTGTGACACACACAAGGAAACCTCAACTATTTAAAAGTAAATGAGAACTCTCATATTTGACACCAAGATTTTGCCATTCACTATTTGCCAGAAGTATTAAAGGATTTCTATTTGCCAATTTCTGCAGGCAGTGAACCATGTGTGCTTTTCACCAGGCACTGGAGTGGGCCCTGTGCAGCTCTTGCCTGACCCTTTCCAGGCTCCTGTCCCCATCCCATAGATTACATTAATCCTCTTGTTTGTTCTTTTTTTAATTAAATGATTCAATCTTTCAGGCAGTCTGTGCACAGATATCAGCAGATAAAACTTAAAAAAAAAAAAAACCAGCCCTGAACGTACTCACAGGAATAATCTTTACTGTGTTAATTAGCAACCAGAATCACAAGGAAACACACCCAAGATAATTAAGGGAGAAGCCTGCAGCATGCAGAGAGAAATTTTAAGTATAGCAAGACCAAATTTCCCCAAGTTCCAGATTCTGGCTGTTGCTTCTCATCTCTGATAAGCAAGGAAATAAGTGACCTGACAGAGCTGGGAGGATGTCTCTGTCAGGAGGTCTTTTAGTGGGCATATTAAATAAATATCTGCTCAGGCAGGTTGAAGCAAAGTTGATCCTCTCTGGTAACAAAAGACTTCAATTCTCAAAATCCTTTCAGAAGATGTTTTATAATACTTTATGGTGACATTTAACATAGGGACCAATGCCCTGTCTCAGGCACCAACCTATGGAGAACAGCTGAGACTGCTGGGGAGAGACAGACTCATAACCTGGAATAAGCTCTGAAAAGGCCTTGATGGATTTTGATGGATGATGCAAAGAAATTAGTTACGATTTAACTTCCATTTCAGTTTTCTCTCCTTCAATAAGATGATTAATTACACAATAATCTGAGAAACTGGTCACTGCAACAATGTAACCACCAGCTTTTAGCAGTTATCCCAAGGAAATGATAAAGGCTTCTTTGATCCACTAATGATATTTCAAGTGAGAAAAGTTTTGTATTTAAGGGGGGGGAAAATTTACAGAAACTCTTTGAAGTGCTGCCTCTACAGCAATTAAAAAGTGACAGCCTGTAGAGAACAGGAGGATATGTTCTATTTTTGTACAGTGCTAAATAGGTAATGCCATGCCAAGACAAATCAGGGCTGAGGCCAGACTAGCAGACAGTCCCAAGAAATGCAGGAGCACTCATCTGCCCCAAGAGCTCTGGCAGCAAAGCCTCTCTGCATCCCACACCAACCCTCTCCAAGGCAGGGCAGGGAAGGTTTGGGCTGGGTATAGATAAAAACACATCAGCTGGAAAACCATCTTTATAAAAGGAGAAGATGCAAAGCATGAGGCAATCTCTGGCATTTCCCTGAGCACTCACTCCAGTGCCACCCTCTGTGAACCATCAGGTGCTTTGGACACTGCTGTGCCCACCTGCCCACAGGGGCACAGGAGAAGGGTCCCTGTGAACGCTTTTGACCACCAGGCCAGTGGGATTTGGAACATCTGAGGCAAGAAAAAGAGAATTATGTCATTAAATTCTCTGAAAGCATTATATAAGGCATGATCCCTCCTGGCATGCAGGGGTCTGAAGAAATGACCCCCAGGTCTCTGGCAGTTTTGTATTTTACACATGCAAAAGAGCAATCTTCCACATGGCAGATAATGAAGCACCAAGATCTGTCTATAACCTTCATCAGAGGCAACACCTCAGCAGCTCCAGCAGATGATATTTCTTTTGCAGTCCAGACAGCTTTTAAACAAACAGCAGATTTGAAAATTTAATGGTTTGGATTGACAAAGTTATGAACTTCAAGTGCTTTGTATAAAAGAACAGTTTGTCTTTAGTTACCTAATGCTGATGGCGTGATGCGTTTCACCTTGTTCATAATTCAGGACAGTACATGTTTTTGCTGTTAAGGACATTGTTAATTTGGAATCTAATCATTTGGAGAGAAGTCATAAGTGCTTTCAAGTGCTTTCACAGTCACATTTCCATAGTCTTACAAAATATTCAGAAGCCTCTCCTCCAGAAGACTTGCACAAACAACAGGAGAACACTAGGAATAGATGAGACCAGAAGGTACCACTCCATGGTGGCACTTCTATACACAAATGAAGCTGGTTAAGAGACAACAAAATGACATTTTGTCTAACAGACAATAATTCACTACCTGTAAAATGCCACTCTAAATAAGTGATCTGAATACCTGAGTGCACTGCATGACCCCAGCAGCAGCCTCACACCACCAGGGTTCTTGGACCAAGGATTGCAGCTCCCCTGTGCCCAGCTCCTGCTCTCCTCACAGACAAACATGGCTAATAGTCCCTCACTGATTACTCACCCAGGGGAGCCCACCAGCTCCCCACCCCAACACTCCAGCTCACAGCCAAAGGGGTGGTGGCACACTCCTGCCACTCTGTCACTGTGCCACTTAGCTCAGTGGCTGCAAAAGAAGAAACCCCTTCATGCTGTCTGATATTTCTGCTGATAACAAGCCTTTAAAAATTTAAAGCACGTGAATAAAAGCTTTTGTGGTCAGACAAATGGCCCATATGCTGGCAATTAAATTTTATACTAGCAATACGGTTGATTGTCAGCTACCAGCACGTGAAAGATCTTTCTGACTTTCAGAAACTTGGCTGGGACTCCACATCCTTCTGCAAAACTCAGGATCCACAGCACCCAAACAGGTCTCCAGGATTCCTTGATGGGCCCCTGGGCAGGAGCAGGGCTGGAAGTGCATTTTTCCCCCACAGGGGAAGCTCTGTTTTTGCCACACATCCCAAGCTGTGTCTCAGGGCTTTCCCATCCTGCACACCCTCTCATTGAGTAAACCCTCCCATCCTTGGTCTAGAGTTTCAAAGCACACATCCCAGCCCAGAGCTGGCTTTAGCTCCTGTCCAGCTGGCTCCATGCTCCACTCCCCAGTGGAGGGAGTCAAGACACGAGCCAACTGCAAACACAAACCAAATCCCTTCCAAGCTCCTACTGCCTTTAATCTCTTGCTTATTGCAGTAACCCTGAATTTACAGATGTTACATGTAGAGAAAAAGGAGTTGGGATTTTTTTTCTTCAGTTTTACATGTATTTCACATAGTCAATGCCCCCATGTTTGCTACACATAACTAAGTGTGCCAGTTCTGTCCCCCTTTCAGACCATGCTGCTTCAGTAAAGCACATAATTAACAAAAGCATCAGTTGGCTAAATTGACATGCTCCAAATGCCATTTAATCCTCAGAAAAAATTAATAAATTTGGTAATAAAACAGCATCTACTAACAGGTCACTAGAGCCTAGGCTAAATTCATGGGCAAGCCTTACCCTGCATACACACACTGTCATTTCACACACAGACACACTGGTGTCACCCAGATGTTGGCAATAGTGATATCTGAAATACATATACTAAATCTTTAAATCTTAAATACTGACCCTTCATAAACACAGATAGAAAATCCCAGGCACTGGCTCATGTTTGGATTCCCAGCAAAGAGCTTGTTATACTCAAGCTCTTTGTTTTAACTTAAGTTTTAACTTAACTTTGTGCTTCATGTTGCAATTGATAAATAAGACAGGGTGAAGCATGACTAAAAGTTTAATTCCTCCCCCCCAGCATAAACCATCTCCTTATGAGTAAGACACGTTCCATACAATGAAGAACTTCAGATTCATGGCCAAGAGAGGTCTAAGAGGCAGGCACCATTTTTCACACCAGAGCCTTGAGCCAGAAACACTAAATCCCACCTGAAATCTTTCCCATTACATCAGAAAATTGACATTTGCATTCCTGTACACAAAAGTGAAATAATTTCCTTTTCATTTCCTGAAGGAAGAAAAATAGTCCCTCCAAAGGAAGGAAGTATTCTTCTTATAATTAAAGTTTGGATTCAGAGTTTTGCAGCAATGCACTGCCCTGGCTTTGCAGATATGTCATTAGGCATGATTACTTGGAAGATCCCATGAAAATGAAAAATGAGATGGTCAAACTCCTGGGTACAGAAATAATTGCTTTTATGTTGGATTGCTTGCTTAATTCCAGGGAAAGGTAGTCTCTGATAAACTGTAGTCCTTATCATATTTCCAAATGTGTGATGTTACAGTTCATTTAAGTTTCCCTTCCTTATCGCTGCCTTTCCTCAATGCCACTCAAGCTTCAAAACTCATTTCACTTCCCTTCTTATACCAAATAGTCTTTGCTATTGTTGCTGCTCTAAAGAAACTAAAGTCTGTATATAGAGAAGGAAAACACGCAAAAAAGTAGGAAGCCTTGGCCTTGAACTCCCCCAGTGCCACCACACTTTGCATCTGCAGTTAAATCATCCCTCCCTGTCTGAGCAAAGAGCAGCCGTAGCACTGCAGCTGTAAACAGGAGACATTTGGCTATCTACAGGCAAAACAGTCTGGCAAAAGTTTCATTATTTTAAAGAACAGAGTAATCACTGTAAATTTCTCATGGTAGCAGGGAGACAGAGCAATTAGACACAGCCCAGAGGGCTGACCAACACACTTCAGAGTTCCCAGTGATTTGCGAAAGCTTTCCGACCAAACTTTGGTGGTTTTTATTTCTCCCTAGAAATCAGAGCAATCTGTCTCCTGAAAACACAAAGCAAACATAACACCAGAAAAAATAATAAAGACATAAGAGAGAGATGAAATTGCTGATGGATGTTGCTGGCAAAACTTCTGTACAAGCCTACCTTCTGCTCTCTTCAAATGGGCTTTGCCACTCTGGGACCATTTGTTAGACCACAGCCACTGCCAAACTGCAAGATGATACCCCTGACAGCAACACAACCCATTACTCCCTGATTTATGGAACAAGAGCTCAGGAGGGGCCAGCACACAATCTGGGAAAAAAACACCAAACACCAAATCCATCCACAGAGGTGACATTTATTAGGTTTACGCATTTTATAGTAGCATTAAGTGTGCTCCTAGAAGAGGCAGGGAAAATGTGCTTATTCAGAAGGAAAATTCACTGCTTGTACCTCCCAGTCTGCTTTATTATACAGCAGCCCATGGCAAGTGCTCTGTTTAAGGACTGGCAGCACTTTGGGCACAGATGCCTCTGGGGAGAGACACAAACACGTTTGGAGAGCACCTTGAAGATCGAGCCAAAACACTCAGCTTGGAGCTGTGAAGGTTTTACACTTGACAAATACTCAGGTCACAGTAGAAAACATTCCCTTTATCTTCTCCCCTTCTTCCCTGAAGGCTCCCAGAGCAGATCACCAACTCTTCCTTCTTTACACCTGGAGCTGTTCCCCCACACAAGCTCACCCTGCCTTTCAGTACAAACATTTTGGGACGTGCAGGGGCCAACAAGAAGCAAAGAATTAGTGGTGCCTCCTGACCTTTCTTCCTTTCCTACTGCCTCCTTGTCTCAGGTTGAGTTCTGCAAGGTGTTTCAGCCTAGCAGCCTGCAGAAGTGCACACACAGTCCCAGCCATGCACTGCAGCAGAGCTCTGCAGCACCTCTGCATGTCCTGTCACCAGTGGCCTTGGACCACTTCACCCATGGGAGCAGATCTGCTATCTTGGCTACTGCCCAAAAGTTTCCCAAGCTACTGTCACAAGAAATAGCAAGTGGCTTCTGACACCCTCAGCTTTGCCAACAGATAAAAATCTTGTTTAATCTTCCAGAAAAGCCACAGGGAGCCAAGATGAGAGGGGCTGAGATACCCCAGAGGTGAACAGCAGGCACCCAAACTCCCTTCCCTGCCCAAATGGACAGTGCTTTCCCTGTGAAGTCTCCAAGAGCCCATAAAGGCTCTGGTGACCCACTCCCTGCACAAACCCCCTTCTGGGGCTGACAGGGGCCTCAAGGGAGGGGAATTTCACAGCACTTCATTGAAACAAGCTGCTATAGGATCAGACAAGAGTGCTAAAGGAGGTAACACCCAACATGCCAATCCATCCTGCAAAAACACCCACATTCCTGTTCCAGGTAATAGTTACTGATGTGAAGCACTGGTTTTATCTAACACTTTGACCAGGAATTTAAATTGAACTGCAATCCGTGAAAATTGCCAAACTGGAGGTGCTGGTGAGGTAACAAACAAAGTGAGATGACAGCTTCAGGTTTTTAAAAGCATGCTGTCAGTTTGGGAGGAGAAAATTCATGCTTCATTTTGTGTCCAAACCAACTGAGTAAGTAGCAGAAAACACAATTTATTTTCCTATGTCACACACCTAGTGCATACAACTCTGCCCAAGATCCCTTCCCCCTCTCCTCCTCCAATTGCCTGAGAACAAGGTAAAATGAGAATTAAATCTTTAAACAGCTTGTGTTTGCAGGAATGAATAGTGTCAATGCAAACAAGTGCAATTAGTCAATCATAACGAATTGATAATAAACAACATATGAAAGCTCTATTTAATGCTATTTAAAGTGACAATATTTAAACATCTTATTATAGAACTAATAAAATTCTGTCATGTTATTATCACATATTACTACAACCAGCGACAATCAATAAATTAATACATACTAATTACAACACTCAACTACAGCACTTTGATTAGGAGGAGAGGAAAAACACAATGATCAAATCCCTGGAGAAGAAGTGGGAAGGATTTACAGCTCTCTAACAGCAGTGTTACGAACAGCACATTAAATCTCAGACAGATGTTTCCCTATGCAAACAAAGAGCTCAGTGACAAGACCTCTAGGACTTTTTTTTTTTTATTTAACACCATGAAGCAGCACTGTTTTAGTTTGTAACACCAGGCAGGCAGCCAGGCACGTACAAAACCACACGCACACACTTGAGAAACATGAAACACTTTCTCCTCAGTGATGCCATGGTCATCAACTCTTGCTTCAAAGCAATGCTTTTAAAAAACTCCCAAATCCTTCAGACTCTTAAACTACAAAAAGTTAATTTATTTTTATATGCACATAGTAAAGAATTACCAAGTTTCCTGCAGGCAGATCTTTTATATCTTTCTGTGTGGTCACCATTTTTAAAAAGTATTCAAATCCAGAGATTTTGAAACTGACTTCGCAGTAGCTCCAATCTTAGTATCTGAAATGGGATGAGGGTAGACAAGGAACAGGACATGGTGAAAACAAGATGGGCAGAGCCTCTAGAATAGTTGGAATGTACTGTCACTGCAACACCTGGGTGGTATTAAAATGTTTCTGCTAAATTGCAGATTGCAAAGCTCATTTAGCACCAAAAGGTATTTGGTGTTCTCTCCAGGTACCCATTACTGTGCTGCTTATGATAACAGAAAACTTGAGAAAGGCTGACAGACACCCTTTAATTAAAGGGGATTGCAAAAGTACTTAAGGCAGCACAGTTGGCCACAGGGGGAAAAAATAAATATATCAGTGCTTTCCTTCATAAATTTGGAGCACCTCTGTATAAAGGATATGGATAATCTCTTCCCCTGCTCTAACTGAACTGAAGCTCATTCACTTGGGTTTGCCAGGAGCTGCTCAGAACTCAATCCTATCATGCTGCAACCCTTCCCAGACCAGCTCCTCAGCCTGATTAAAAAAAAAAAAAAATTAAGAATATCAACCTTCTTCCCTTTAGACACTGCCAGCGGTCATCTCTTGACACACTTTGCGGTTTTTGGCACAACACTCAGAAGTTGCATCATCCTTTCAACTCCACAGTTAAAAGGCATCACCACACACAGCACTGATGCTTTGGAAACCTGACCTCATCACTGTTGAGAAGTAAATATTGCCTTGCACTGCCTTTCCCTCCCTTCCCCAAGGTGATGATGATGGTGATGGAGTCTTGTGCCTGCCACTTCATGAGATTCCCTGCCAGGCTGAAGCTCAAATTTCTGACAGGTATCACAGTTCCCATTTTCCATAGGGGGTGAATCAGTGAGCCGAGCTGAGGCGCTGGGATGTGTAATCCATGTCAGATGGAAATTCCCCTTCCTGACACTGCTTTTGTAACAGTGCAACAGTGAAACCTGTTCTTACACTCCCTGTGTGCACATCCTACAAGGTCACCCAGAGAGGCTGATCAATGCAGGGTGGCAGCCCAGGCTGTGCCCCCCTCCTGATGCTGCTGTTTCACAGGAGAGCAGCGATGCTCTGCTAACGAAGCGCTCCTGTGATCCTCCAGAGCAGACTCAGGAAACACAAGCTTTGCAGCCAGGTCTCAAAATGGAAAAAAAAATCCTCTTAAAATAAAGAACAAGCTGGGTGAGAAGGACAGCCACATTCCCAGTGCTCTGCTCAGACCCTGGGGTCAGTGCTGCAGCTGAATGCAGGAACTGCTGAGTGGGATCCACTGGCTTGATGGTCCAACAGTCCCCCTGACCTAGAGCTGATAAACCACCTTAACTAAGGAAGATTTTATAAATTAAACTTATTCATGGAGCAGTAAGAGGGGATCTTCTGAACCTTGACCTGAAAGTTCTTTCCTAGAGGGAATAATAAATATTTTTAGAACTACATTTCTGAAAGACAGATGTGAACCAGAATTGTTATTAAGCCTTAAGACCTTAAGTACCTCACTGTAGGAGGGATGGGGTACAGAAGAGGAGGAAAAGAGCCATTTCTGACACAGATGGTGTAATTGTACCTCTGGACACCTTTGCATTAAGGTCTCAAGGTTACTCCAGCTGAATTTTGACTTGTAGCTGATAGCCATGAATTAACAAAGTAACCACCATGTCTGGTACCTGCATAGGAACAATCTTTCTATTAGGTGTGTACTAGAGCTACTTTATTTGAAATGTAAATATAGATATATAGCACTTATAGATAGACATACTAGATATATACACACACTATAGACAATAGTGTACATAACATATCTATCACTGTTTATTGTATTTACTTCTAAGCAGGGAAGAGAGAGAAAGTCTATTTCAGTAATTTTTTGGGTACAAGTGGAATATTCACCATAGGGAAAACAGAGTGAAAAATAGATGCTTTTGAACCATTTGAAAAACCATCCCTGAATCTTGCTGACACAGTGGTAGGGGACACTGTCATTCATAAAAGTCAAACAGTCTGATTTGTAGAAGGTGTCATGCTTCACTTTTCCAGCATGAGCTATTTGTTAAGGAGATAACACATCGACTTTTCTTTAGCAAACAAACATTACATGAAATTAATTCTAAATCCAACAGCTTTGTTACTTCAGTTGAATCTTTAATCATACTGTTCTTCCAACAAATGGACTCAGGGCTTCATTTCTCCTCTCTCCTGGTATTTTGATAATGCAGCTTTTTATGAATGGTTCCAGTACCACTGTGGTACAGCAGCCCTGGATGTCCCACTCCAGTGCTCCTCAGCAATGTGGATATGGAGCCAGAAAAGATTCACCACATCTTGTCCTTCCTTCCCTCCCAGTAGATGAAAATACCTCCTGGATCTCAAATGATGCCATTGCTTTTATATCACCTTTACCTGCCACATACTATTAGGGAAAAAAAAAAAAAAAAAAGGGGGGAAACATGTTCCTTTGTGGAAAAGAAGGATTTTTGCACAAGGGAAGACAAACCCCCTCACACACACAGAGCACAGCAGTCCTGGAACTAAATGACAGTCACTTCTCACATGACAGTTCATGCACAGGGCTCATAAAAAGAAAAAAAAAGTTGGTATAAACCCCATATATCAAAGCCTCACCACCTGCAGTAGGATGGAGATGTTCTGTTAATGAATACCACAATCCTAATTTCTATAGTCTACACCCTGTGGTTCTCCAGCAGCTGATAGCAATTACACAAGTCAGGTTTCCCCAGGTCCCAGGCAGGGACATGCTTCTCCCTCCTCCTCCTCCTCCCTCCCTCATGCTTTCAGGCCTTTTTTTTTGTACACCACCATCTGGCAAGCTGAACACACATCAAAACTGCCCTTTTGAAATAAAAGGAGCAGAAACCAAAAGTCAAGCTGTGCAGTTCCAGCCAGAGGGAGGGAAGAACAGCCTTGGCAGCTCCCACCTCCTTTCTAAAGCCATTTCTGAGCACCCATGCCCTCCCTGTGAGGAGCCCACCCCATTATCCCTGCCTCAGTGCAGGTGGGAGGTGAAATTCTGCCTCAGCATCTCTCCCAGTGAGGAGGCTCCCCCAGGGGCTGCCAACACAAAGCAGGCTGGCTCCTGACTCCCAGCCCTGCAAGCAGTGCCAGCAACAAGTTGCTTGCCTTCTTTTCCTCAATTTAAAGCATCTTTTTGTTAATTTCAATGCATTTTCCAAAGAGTGGAGGTGCCCAACACAGCTCACTTCAGGGCACCCTTGGGGACATCACTCCACAGCCTGTGCCACCTCGCTTTGTGCCATTTACAAGCATTTTGTAAAAATCACTGATCTTGTTCCTTTTACAGCTTGTGCTGTTCATTCTTCATTAAATACACCTCTCCTTGGAAAAGCCATTTGCTCTAGCAGGAGCACCATGCATTTTTTACTGCCAGGCTGCAGCCCATAATGTTGACAAATGCTATAATGATTGGTAAAACACTTATTGCTATAGCTGGCTCTGGGCTTAATTTCTAGCACGCTGACAGCACAGGGTGATAAATATTATATTTATTTGCACTTGAGCAGCAGCAGCAGCACACACAAGTGGCCTCTCCATGCCCAGGTAATGTCAGCTGTAGCTGGAGGATACTGCAGATCACACAACACCTACCAATTTCTTACACCTTGTGGCTGGGCCAAACTTCAGAGGTGATGGTGGAAATTCAGAGCACAGCTTTCCCACACCCTTTGTGCCCCAGGAGCACAGACAGTGGGGAATGCAAGCGAGTTACAACACATTTCTTCTGTGAGCACAATGATCCACCCAAGCCAGGACTGCTCGGGGCAGAATGCTGCTTTTGAGCAGGAAAGCTCCTTATTTTCAGGGAAAAAAAAATTGACAAAACCAGCAGGGTAGAGGCATGCTTGCTCCTCTGGCATGCAAGGGGAAAGGATCCAGCTCTGCAGCACCCAGCTGAAAACAAGAGCCCAAGCCCAGGTGTCTGGCAGTGCTGGTGAACCCCCAGCAGGGATCACCCACTGCTCTGCAAGGAGCAGCTGTTGTGCTCTTTCCCCTCTTGGTCCAAAATTTTCAAGCCTGGCATAATCCTGACATGGAACAGGGGCTTTCCTGAGGTCTGAAAAAAAGACTTCTCTAAATTAAGCATCAAAAAAAAAGAAGTAAATATCTTATTTTGCTGCTGCCTGTAATCTAATTACCACAGCAATCCATTCAAACTCATCCTCCTGGTTTTATCAAGGCCACAGCCTAGAGTGCCCAGTGAAATTTTCACTTCTCAGAAGCAAATAACACTGTCCCTCAGCAAGGCACAGCACGGGGAGGGTTGCCATGCTGAGAGAGGTCCACCCCTGCAGACAGCTCAGCTCCTCATCCTTCTGATGGGACAGGAGAGTTACTGCTCAGCAGGGGCTGGGGAAAATCCACCTGGATTCATATTTTATCAATGTCCACATAGGTAGTTACACAAAAAGATATTTCAGACAAAGGTCCACAACAGGGCAAAGCCATAATGCTGCTGTACAGTAAAGAAAAGCAGATTTCTCCCAGCAATGCTGGCTCACAACAGAGCTCTCTTTGCATGGGTAATTCATCCCAGGCCTGCATTTCAACAGCAAGCAGCAAACAAATGATTCTGCCATTTTTCCCACAACATTTTAGTAGTATGATAAATAAGTTCAAAGTATTTTCTAGACTCTCCCAAGCTGCTTTGCACTATCTCTGAGTGCACACCCCAGGAAGCCACCAGGCATTTATAGTTAGCACTTGTGAATGTCTGTCTTCATATTTACAGCTTGCTGGGATGGAACAGCATCTATTGCAAGCCATGGCAAGACTGAGAACTCTGGCCCTGGGAGCCCAGGAATTTGGCTGCAATCTGTAACATCTCTGCCAAAAAGGACTGGGATATTGTGAAGGATGATAAGAACAGGGTGCACAGGGAAGGGGGAGGCAGGCAGCCTCTTCTTCATCTCCTCACTGCTTTTTCCTGGGTCAGTGCTGGAGTTCAGAGAAGCAGAAAATAAAAGCAAACCAAAGACTACAAAAAGCCAGAGCCCAAGAGAAACAGAGCTGTGTTTCCCTGAAAGGAGTGAATATTAGTTTTCTGACAGTTTAAATATTGTATTCTGCTTACTAACTGTCAGTAAATTTACAAATAGTTGGCAGCTTGGCTTATGACCAGGACCCAAAGGAATGTTGACTGTAGCAATTTAATGGCCTGTTTCTATCAGCAACAGCAGCAACATTTAAAATACTTCTCATTGCTAGTGAATTTATCTTAAAAAAAACCCAACAGCAGAAGAGATGCTAGTTTTACATTTTTCACCCTGCTGAGGCCTCATATTGGATCATTACTCATTCCACACACCCCCAGCTACTTCTCCAAAGCTTTGAATTTTGCTTTATTCCAACTGCTAGGATTGCAAACTCAGTGATGAAAACAGACAGCTCCTGGCTCTTTAACAAAAAGCAAAAATTCCTCACTCCCTAACAAAGGCTTTAGTGACCCTGAGTCAGCCACACTGCTACATCAAAGGCTAAGGGTGGACATTCTTCCTGAAGTTTCCAAATTTCTTGGTGCCAGAACAGGAGATACACAGACAGATAAAAGCCTTAAGAGATGGGGGGAGTGAGAGCTTACAGGGCTGGCAGTGCTTCAGCCTCTCTCACCTTGTACTGCACAGCATGCTTCCCCTGAACCACTCTGCACTCTCATCCCAGAGGTGCCTGCTCTGTGCCTTGTGGGCTCACACCATCCCCTTTCCCCATCTCACACGTGGAGCAGCTCAAGGATGAGCCCAAGCTCTCAGAGCTGTGCTGAGCCCTCTCCCACCCTGCAGCCAGAGAGGTGCTGGCACAGTCAGGATGCTCAGGGCCACTCCTTCCTCAGCAGCCACACAGGTGAGATGGAAGGTCAGCCCCTCTCCCTGGATCAGCTCCATCCTGATAATTTTCACCAATAACACTGATGAAGTGGATAATTTTGAATGACACCTCCACACTGTCCAAGCATGGTCAGTCAGCCAACAAAGAGCTTCTGCCAGGACTTGCTTTGCTCCAAGTGAGGCACCTTCACTGGCAAAGCCCTCCAAGCACCACCTGCACTGGGCAAGGAGAGCATCCCAGTGTCTCCACAGACTCCAGCTACATGAAACACAACCTGGTGAAATATTTCCTTTTCCTTTCCTTTCCCACCTCACCCTGCTTACTGTGAATTCCCAAAAGCTCTACAGACCACACCAGACTGGCTAAAATATGCAGTTCACTGCAAAGAAACAAATCTGTGGGAAGGGGAACAGTTAGTTGAACTAATCAAGAGACTCTACGGGGTGAACTGAGCGTGGGAAAGGCATTAGAATGATATAAAAATAAATTCAGGATGCCCGTCTAGGAATGTGAACTGTTGCTTTCCATGCAATTATATAGGAGACAAATCATAGCTCTGGCTAAAAATGTAAACATCTCTATAAGCAAGAGGGGAGGAAAAGCAGGGTATCCAAACTAAAAGGCTCTCACACCATTAAATGTAATCACTAAGCAACTATTAGCCAGCCTGAAAAGAAGATGAAAGGATAATGGAGGGAGATATGGGCTGGCAATTACAGGGGAAGCAAAATGAAATAGTCCACATTTATTGTGGTTCTTATTAAGCTTCCACAAATACTAATAGTCAGATTGCATTGTGGGGAAAGAAGGGAGGAAAAAAAAAATAACAAAAAGGCTGAAATTAGACTCAGGTTCCCCAGAGTCCTTCCCACAGCCCCAGAGACAAAGACCATCTCATGACCAGCCCAGCTCCTGACCTTGGGATGGCACCTCTGGGTATAAATCACACAACCAAGCTGGAAACTTCTGCTTTTGGATGGTCCTTTTGGATGAGCCCAGAAATGGAGCAACAGCATCAAAACAACTTTCATAGCAATGGCAACAATGAGAACAAAACTTCTTGTAGGCCTAGGTTTTATGGAAATAGCCATTTCCCAAGCAAAGCTCAAAGAAATCAGCTGCTACCATTATCATCCTTTCCCAGGGACAGCCTGCTGAGACCACCTTGGAGGCCAGTGCCTGGAGTTTCCCTCCCACCAAACCACCCTGTTTTCCCAAGAGCTCCTCACCACAACTGAAGGATTCCTGAAGATTTTATAAAACTTCTTCCCAGCCTCAAACAGGTTCAAATGCCAGGCCAACAGTCCACTGGCTTCAAGAAAAGCATGCAAGATCCTCTACCTATCCCAGCACCTGCCAGAAAACTGCAATAATGCTGATTTCAAAAGAACCACCTCAGTGTGTTCAAGAATTAGCATTACACATCTGCATCCATGCCAAGATGTGCAGTTACATGCTGCAAATCATTACTGCACAGCTCCTCACAGCAGAACATGGAGCATCTATTGATACCACAGTGCTCCTTTTCAATCTGCCTGCTAGAAAACCCAGCAGTATATCTGGGAATATTTCAGCAGAATCAACACCAGTGCTCTTTCCAACAACAAGAACATGTCCAAAATTCACAGAGAAGGTTCCAGATGACATCACTCTAGCAGTGAAGCACAGCAGGGCTCATTTTCAAGAGAACCTTCTCAGGGAGCAGGATGACTACATAGAAATATGCATTTGGGAACAACTACCTTTCCTTACAAAGATGATAATATAGATTATCTTTCAAAAAGCCCCATCTGAAACATTTGGGAAAAGATCCAGGAGAGAGATTTCCAGGAATCCTGCCTTAAGGCCACACTGGAGAGCTGCTTGGACTGGTGCCTAAGATTATCAGAGCAGGTTGTGGCTGTGCCTCCAGACCAGCTGGAGCTGGGCTCAACACAGGCTCCCCTCCCTCCCTGCCATGCTGGAAATCCTTGTACAAAGAAGGATCAATAATAGGGTAAAAATACACATTGATCTACAAAAATGGAGCTCTGCAGGACAAGACTTGTAATCATTGCCACCTGCTAGGGATGCCTAGGATGAAAAATCCAGAAACCCTTGACTGCCTTCACAGAATCATTCCACTGTTCCATACTTCCCCTTTCCAATAGTTACGTGGAGGAACCATCCAACAAATACACCACAAAAAATGCTGGTGCTGTTTGTAACTCTCTTCTGACATTTGCTGTTCTGAGCTGAACTGCAAGTGACAGCTATAAAAATAACAAAGTAATATTTGGATAAGCAAATGTATAGTAGATGAAATGCTGGAAGACAGATTACACTGCCAGTGTGGCACACACTCCAACAGTGCTGCCAGCCCAGGACTCAGGAGTTACATCCATCTTTTCTGCAGAAACATTAAAAAGCTAAAGAGTCATTCAGCAGTATTACCTTGTATAGGATATTTGTTTCCCACACAAATCTCTGTTGCCTGTCCAAGGCACAACAAGCAGATACAGATAATGACAACACCTCCAGATGACATTTGAAAGACATGGCTAAAACTTGGGGGAGGACTAAAAGTGGATTTTTATCACTCAGTGATCTGAAGTCTGTTACAGACCTTTTATTAGTGGCACAGAAATGTGATTTTTTGGGTGCATCATATCCTTAGACAGAAGGTACTAAAGCTTTAAGCAGAAATAAAGGGTCAGGATTGGTCATGCCATGACTGCATTGCTCCATCCCACAGTGACCCAGCACCACCACATACCCCCACACAGACACCAGACCAGTACACCTAGAAATGTATCTCTTTTTCCCCTGAGGGATTACATATCAGGCCAGTCAGCAAAACCCCTTTTTCTTTTAGGAAAGAAAAAAGAAAAGAAATATCAGAACGTTAAAAATTAGGATCTCCAGAAAAGCACTTTAACAACTAAACCTAGTTATTGTTACATTTGGCAGCTGTTCAAATCACACTGCATTAATAAACACATTATTTCAAAAACAGACAGAAATGGGTTTAGACAGTAAGCCCTGACTCAGAATTCCTAAGTCATTTGCAAGGACCAGAAGGAGGAAGGACCAGACCCCAAGTTTTGCACTCTGCAACCTTTGGATTCCACCAAAAGTCAAAATTTTAGAAATAATCTTGGAAGGGAACTTGCTACTGTTTTGGCCAGGCAGGAAAGAGAGTAGGAGTTTAATAAATGATTGTTTACAACAATTTGAAACTAAATTAAGCCTTTCAGGGATCCCACTGCAGCCCTGGCAGCGCACCCCAGGTTCCACTGCCAGCTAAACTGCAGACAGCAAGCCAGATTTACCAGAATAAAACCTGATCAGACACTGAATCAGGAGTATATTCCAAATAACCAAGAGCTTTTTTCAGCCTCCATACGAACAGTGGAGTCATATGTATTTTGTAGCCAACAGTTTTGGCACAACTAATTCCATTTTCTTTTAATGACTTATGGGGGGGAGCCTTTTCCTTGGAGCAGCAGTCAGTGGAAATAATGAATGACCTCCTTTCACAAGATCGGAGATGTATTTGCACATAAACAGCTGAAGAAAACTGGACTCAACGGTCTGCAGATGCCCATGGTATAATAAGAACAAATAAAAAGCTTATGACACTGTAACTCTGCACCAGCAGAAACATAAATCCTGCTGGAAGCTTTGGAGTCAGATGGCCTTTGAAATCACTCACAGGTTCTAAATTTCCTGGCAATGGGCAGCAGGGCTGGTATTAAACACAAAAACCTTCTGCCAAACAAACACTGATTGCAATAAATAGCAATAATAAAGCAGAGACAGACAGACCTCCAAATCCATTGGTCAAGAAAATTGCTGTCTCAAAGACAGGGTGCAGATCTGTTTGTGGGACCTGGTCAAGAGACTGCAGCAGGTCCCCAGTGCTGGAGGCTCCCTCCCTGCTCCCCATCCCTGCTTCCTCTGCCAGACAGCATCACCCTGCCTGGAAATGGGAGAGGGGGGAAGCTGAAAGCCCAGGAAGGCTCTGACTCAGTGCTCAGGGAGGGACAGGAAAAATTCCTTAAAAATACCTTTTAAATTCCATCTAAATTCCTTCAAAACAACGGAGGGGGAGGTTTCTCATCACTGCTCTTAGCAGTCCAGTTAAGGGCACCTCTGCTGCCCTGGCTCTCTGAAAGCAGAGCTGGGCCCCCCGAGGCTCCAGGAGCATTTCCCATGTGCAAAGCACAGGGACAGAACCCAAATCCCAGCATCTGCATTCGCTGGGGAGGACTGGGACGTGCAGAGTCCCTTCAACACCGAGAAGCAAATATAGAGTCACTGCTGAAAAACAAACCACTCACAATAAACCTACCAACAGTTGGTTGTAAACCACCAACTCTGGGCTTTTTTTAATCTGTTTTTACATCTATGCACCCTGATTCTAAAATCCATGACTAAGTTCTCACCCCCTCATTCAACTATAGTGCCCTCTCAACACTTTATAACAAAGTGATTGGATCAAAGACAGCCCTTCCAATAAGACCCAATACACAAAGAACCACTCCAGGAGCATTTAGTATTCATGGGCAGGCTCCTCCTGCACCAACCACAGCCACACCATCACTCAGCCAGCAATTGCTTTCAAAACAAGCTGCAGCTCAAATAAATCTGTGATTATATAAATGCTAATACAAAGTAAAGATAACCATTAGTATGAATCCAATGACTAGTAGAGAAGCACAAATAGAAAAACACTTTCTTAAGCACACCCTCAGTAATCCTACAAAACATGTGGAGTATCCTGATGCTGAAGGGTGAATTGGGTCGCAGGTTTCTAACACTTCCCAAAGTTACTCAGCTGTAAAATGAGGGGATTCATTTTACAACCAGAACTGGATGGAATTCAAAGCCAAGGGTTAGTAAAACCTGAAAGCTTCCAAGGTTTTCTCCTAGTAAGGAAAGTAAGCAAGTAAATGCATTCAACAAAAAAAAGCATAGAGAAAAAAACCATTTAGTCTTTTTTTTTTTTTTTAATATATATATATGTGACATATATATGTTATATATAATTTATAGACATGTATGATATATGTTATATATGTGTATATAGATCATATATGTAATGTATATAATATATGCCATATATATGATATGTCATATGTATATTTGTTATATATACTAATATTTATGTATTTTATATATACATTATATATATATAAATTCCTCAACAATGACACTTTTCCTTAGGGAAAAAAGCCCAAACCAAACAGGTATCCATGATTTCAGTTTGGAGGGGTTTTTTGCCAACAGTGGAGGAGGACAGTTCTCACTGTGAGATCTTTTCTGCAGTGACTCCTGGTCTCTGAGCACCTGATCTCCCGTCTCTCCAGCTAAGGCAGGCTCCCTTTGGTGGGCACACACAGAGGCAGCCACCCAGGAGTGCTCATTAAATCACCCCACCAATTCACAAGGTGACACCGTGCTGGGACCAGGACAATGCCTCAATGTGGCACCATTGTCACTCGGGGAAATTGGAGACATTTTACATCCCCAGATCTAATCTCCTATCAGTATTTAGAGGTAACAGATTCATATGGATTTATAGCCTCGAGGGATCCCGAGATGATCTATTCCCATGTAACACAGGCCACATCATATCAATCAATTCCTCCCTGGCTTCTGCTTTAACTAGAGCATTTCCCTATATATCAATCCTTGACTTAACACATTCCATGAGAGGGAACCCACTGGGTAACATTTGATGAATTGCTGCAGTGGTTAATTATCCACTCTGGTAAAAAAAAAAAAAAAGAGTATTCGATTTCCTGACAATGCATTACTTGCAAAATTACAACAGAGCTTTAATAAAAAAGCCTTTTTTAATCTGTAGCTATTTAAGAGTGGACTAATAAGAACATAATCTGCCAATTGCTTGAACAAAAAGAGCACAAAAGAAGGTACTTCTGTATAGAAAAGATGAGTAAGAGATGTTTAAAGAGACTTTCCACAGTAACAGACAGCACCATGTCCCAGATCACTCTCCCAGCTGTGCCAGTTGTGAAAGCCTATCTTAATACACAGCATTAAAATCACCTTTGTTCAGCAAACAGTTCACAAAGATGCTCAATCCCTGGAAAATGCACTCTGGGCAGGAGAGCTAAGAACCCTGTGATGCTCTTGGCCTTTTAACAAACAGCCTCCTGGTCAGGATAACAAGATATTTCATGTGGAAAACCTCCTCCTTTGCAGAAGGCCTTCTCCAAAGACCATTCAAACAGCTCCACTGTGCCATTCATTGCCCAGGTCCATCCTGCCTGGGTGAAGAGGGGATGAACTTTGCCAACTGCACTGTCTAATGATGAATATCAAGTTGAATTAATGAGGTAACATGCAGCATGGCAAAAGCAACTGAAGAATCTCTCTTTTTTAGCTTCTTTTAAAAGCATCTCAGTCAGAAAAGAGTTAGAGCTTTTTTTTTTTGTATATGTCAAATATTTGAAGACATAAAGCAAGCTATGCATGTATAAGCTTCTTCTGACACATTTAAAGCCTACATCTTACTTAACCTTGGCATATAAAGGCAATTGGGCCTGAACCAGCATTTTTAAGGCTTTCAGAATCAAACTCTTTAGTGCACTGGCCAGGTCATTAAAGAAAAAAAAAAAAAAAAAGAGATGGAGATAAAAAGAAAGGGAGGGTAAAGAGTCTTTACTACATTAAGCAGTTCTCTGCTGATGCCTCTGCACTCTGCGGATGTGCCACAGCCCCACAAAATACAAGGAGTTAAGGGGAGGAGTGTGTTTCAGGGACTGTAAAACTAAAGAGCAGCAATACCTGAAATTAAGGGAGAACTCCCTTTAGTTCACCATCTTTTCCCATTTACATACTGACAATTAATGTATTTAAATGTATTTCTGACATTGGCTTTGTGAGAGTCTTGCAAAGCCAGCTCCTCCTGACTGCAGGGCACCCTGGCTATCAGCACCATTCCCCACTAATGCCACACTCACAATTACATTACATTTGGGCAAAGGTAGAATGTATTCCCCGAAATGAACAGACAAACTTCTCCTCTGTCACCCTGGACAGCCAGCAGGACCACTGGTAAGAGCAGAGAGTTCTACTCAGAGCCACCTTTCCTACCCACTTTCCCAGCATTTGAAAAAATAGACCATAATCTCTCTTTGGCAGGAGAGAAAAAATAGTGATTCTTTTTTTTTTGTAAGTATGAGTTATACATAGCAAAAATCATAATGAAGAATGAGGATTTACTGCAAAGAGTGGCTCAGAGTTTCCCTACACATTCAATACTGTTAGCTATTAGAAGTCCCTCTAAAAGTCAAGCTGCCTAAAAAACCTTTTGTCTTCAAAACTTGGAATTAATTTTTAAACCTTAAGAAAGAAGCCTAAGAAAGAACCCAGGCATGATTAAATAATCTCTTAATTCATCAGAATCCCTCTGATTGTTATCAAAAGAATTGCCTAACACCAAGCCATTGCAATTCTAAAGTGCCAAGTGTGCAGTTAATGTGCTGATACCAAAACCTGAGTAATATGGTTGGTGAGCATCCCAGCCATACCTGCCAACTTACTCAGGGTGAGAATATGGAAATTTAAACAAATTAAAAAGCACTACACAGCTTTAAGCTGTCAACAGATTTTATCCTGAGTAGTTTTTAAAGCAAACCAAACCCACAGGCAGCTGTGCCTGACTCAGGTTTGCTGGCAGCCAATTAACATTTTACTAATTCCAGAAGGAGTGATCACCTTCCCGACTGCTGTTGGATTTACCAGGCTGGGAACCATTCCCCAGTGCTTTAAGGCAAGCATCCCTCCCTGGCTCTGGGCAGGGATGCTGCAGCAGGTGAGGAGGAGGATGCTGAGGAGCTCAGCCAGCACTTCCAGGCACCCACTGGAAGGTGGAGTGCACTGATGGTGAGCACAGCAGGGTGGAGGAGGCCAGAAACCCCAAACTCGCTTGTCAGAAATTGGTTTGCAGTGAGCAAGCAAGCTGAAGGTTAATGAAATCCAATCTGAGGAAATAAAACAAGGACACTGCTGATTTGCCACAAGGCCCTGGAGCTGGCTGTGCTGGCTGGAGCCCTCTCCCCACAGAAAGGGGACGTGACTGGAGTTAGAGCAGTGGCATAAGGCTGATTCTGCCTGTCCTGGTAGGGGGGAACATGTCCTTGCAGGCACCATCCCCTCATTCCCAGCTGGGAACCAGAATCCCCACTGTGCTCCATCCAGCAAGGAGCTGGAGGGCTTGCAAGGAAGGAAACAGATATGGAAATTGGGCAGTAAAGGTTACATAACATAAGGTGACACACTGGGCACTCATTTGGGTTTTACTGGGAGGGAACACCAAAGTCCCCAGTGCAGTGACAGCAGAGACCTTGGTGAGGGGGATCACAATCACTGCAGCATCCCCAGTGGGGCTGCATCCACCCACACACCTCAAACACCGTCCTGGAAACCTCAGTCCAAAGTCTCAACTTCAGAACAGACCTCTCACAACAAGAAAACAAATCTAAAGCAAGGGAATAATCCAGATGAGCACCTGGGGTGTCCCAGGCACAGGAGTCTCTATAGTCAGATCTATTCCTATGCTTTACTTTGTGGCACTGTTCAGGCTTGAAGTCAAAATTAGCAGTGTTAGGACAGGGTGCATGATCTTAGTTTGGTTTTCCTGGTTTTTCCTTCAAAGGGCAACTGATTTTTCTCATGCATTAACTTCCAATGCCCCATTTATGCCATCACTATGGATTTTTGTAAGGGCTGATCATCCTCTAGGCTTCAGATACAACAATTAGAACTATGAAATTATTTTTTTTATACCAGGGGTTCAAGTAATCTTCTCCTGTGACTTCATTGAATGCAGATTCCAGATCTAAACAGAATTTTTTTTTCCACTAGTACCTCATCAGGGTATCCTAAAATATATAAAAAGTAATAGAAATTTAAAAGAAGTCAAAAAGGGGGGAAAAAACCCCGGCAACCAACAACACACAAACCAAGAAAACACACAAAAAATGCACTGGAGAATCCCACTGTTTCACTAATTTACTCACAAAGTGTGAGAAACACATAAATAACCAAGCAATTTCCCACTGTGGTGTGAGAGCCATTTAAAGACATAAATCCAAGAATATCTATACACAAGCTGCTGTCAGACCAGTCACATGTGGTGGGTAGAAAAACAATCTGATATTTGGAATCACTTTTACAGCCAGTGTGTTAAGGCAACAGCCTTAGGAAAATATGAATGCAATGCAAGACTAAACCAAACAAAATGGCCCACATAATTCACAGCTAAGACTCTGCCAGCACTTTACCAGGTGAACAAAATTAGCAACCTGGCAATTAGCAAGGGGAATAAATCCCCATAAAAAGCAAGCAGAAAGGAATTTCAAGTGCATGAATACCAATTTTTGGCTTCATACACTTGCTGTTGTTACCAGTGAAATATGTTTACCCATTTCTCTATGGGATATAAAACTCAACTTGGTATGAAAACAAATCACTGAAAGTCTTGGCAGATTAGTAAATGTCAGATCAAATTAAACCTTCTCCTAGACTATGCAGGGGCTGTACAAATTTATCAGAGTCTCACAGATTCTTTGCTCTCTTGACATGAATAGGTCAGAACAGCCCAGAGACAAAAGGCGGCAAGATCAGAAGACTGAAAATGCACAATTTTGGAAGGCCACTTATTGCCAGGCTTTGTTTTACCATTACACTCATTCACAAAGAAACAGTTTTGGAGATGGAGATAGGAAGCAGCAAGAGACAGCAGCTTTCTCCTCTCAAAGGCTCTCTCTGGAAGGCAGGAGCTGGGCAGCCCACCTTCCAGGCTTGAAGGTTTCAAGCTGTGGCATGCAAAACATAGCAGGGATTGTAATCTCTCTTTTCTGCAAGTGATCTGAGAGTGTTTTGCAGCAGGGACACATTCCTCAAGCTTTGCTGTCAGAAGATTCTGAACACAAAGTCTCTGGGCTGCAGCAGTGCTACTTCAAGACTGAAAAGGAGAAGGAAAAAAAGAAAAAGAAAGAAACATTCTGCCTTAAAAAGCACCTAATTAGGATGGATGGTGAGATAAGCCAAACTTTGCCCTGCATGGTGCAGGAACTCAGGAGAGCTGCCAGCAGTGCTGGAAACAGCAGAGCACCCAGGGATCCTCACAGGGAAACAGCCCATGCCCTCCCCAGGTGCTTTTGTCACCAACAGACTGTGACAAAGCTGCTGCTGGAAAGAGCACAGAGCACACCAGCAAGTGAGAGCAGTCAGTATTTCCAGGCTGGGGTCATGCTTACCAAACTGACACATGAAAATAGATCAACCCCTTCTGCCTGGTGAAGCAAAACAACTTGTCTGCTGCATTCCTGCCCAGAAAGGGGCAGGCAGGGCAGCAGCAGCAGCACTAACACATCTCAGCAGCCCTAGCACAGCTCAGCCCCCAGCCCTCTCCCAGACCCTTGCATCCCACCTGTTCTGCTGCAGCTCAAGCGCCTACAGCACCTTCCAGCATCTGTGAGTGTTCCAGAAGGATTTCCAGCCCTTTCTCAGCTGTGGCACCTCTTGGGCACGTCCCTGCTCTCCCCAGAGCTGGCACTGCCCTGGTCCCTCAGTCCCAGGGAAGTTGCCCCACAAGCTCACCCCAGAAGCATTCTCTGCCTTTAGGAACTCTCCCCTTTAAATGCCCCCCTTTCCCTTCCCCATCAGTCACCTGGGAATCATTTCCATTGCCTACCAAGATGATTTGGGGGGGTGGGACTGACATTTATCACCAGGCCCTCCAAAGAACAAACTCTCCCAACCACCCCCACCATGGCCCCTTGGTGATCTCCAGGACATGCAGGCACAAGGCAGTACCACAGAACAGGTCACAGCTGAGCTCTGTCAGCTCTCTGAGCCCCTGCTTAGCTCTGGGAACCACAAAATGTCCCAATTTCATGAGCCTTAATGCCTATGGACAGACTGGTCCCTGCCTCAGCTCCTGCAGCAAGCAGAGGAGGCTGTGGATTTAAGGCATTCACTGAATGCACACCCAGAGCAATCCTTGCTGGGATATCTGTGCCACCAGAGCCCTTCAGACAGGGACTTCCTCCATTTCCATCACATTGTGTCAGAAGTTAATGACTCCCAATTATATTAAGTGCTTTTTAAAATCATGGAACAATTAGTTCCAAAAAGCAAGGAAGTATCAGCAACTTGATTTCTCATTAAGAAGATAAAATAATAAACAAGAAACTAGTGACTAGCTACAGATACCAGAGCACACACTGTTTACAGGAACAATTGTTGTGTTTCTGTGCAGCAGGATCATCTTGTGCTTTTTATTTAAAGAACACAATGGTAAAAGAGCACAGAACCATTACAGCATGGAAAGCAACCATGCTTGGAGGGTTGCTTTGCCTTTTCAAAGGGAAACCAGGAGCACAATGATGTTTTATTGTTATTCTTTCAGAATACACAAGTGAACAATATATTGCATAAAAACAATTCCTTGTAAACAACTTGAGCCGTAAAAGCAAACAATACCTCAAGTAATAAAAGGAGTTTATATCCTGAAAGATCAATTATTATTTTGGCTTGTTGATATGAAACAGAATAAACTATTTATTAGAGCTCAAATCATTTAGGAACTATAACCACAATGATATATAAGTAAAGATCATGGCAAGGAACCAGAACTGTAACATAAATATTTAGGCTTTCAATGCAGCAAAGAACACACACAAGTTCTTAGCTACACCAGGACAGGATCAGAGCACCTCCCTTTCTGGCAGCCACCTAACAACAGCCAAGGCAAGAATTTTACTATTTTCAGAGAAGCAAGAAATTGAGGGATTTTTTTTTTCCTTAAAAGACACACACACACACACCAAAAAAAAAAAAAAAAAAAAAATCAACAGACTTTTTTTGATAAAATTTGCAGTTTGTAAACCTAATTTCCAAAAATATAAGCTGGAGCCAAAGCTGACAATAGCACTGAGCTTGCAGACATGGGCCAAGCTCTGCCCTGAGAGCCCACAGAGCAGGAATTTCACCAGAAACAAACCCAACCACCCCAGCTCTCAACATGCCTCCAAAGGATGGGGAGAAGGAGCAAACAAAGAGCTGCAGCAGCTGCCTGGGGGATGCACCTTCAGAAACTCTCCCCAGACTCACTCACTCTTACTCAAGCCTCCTCCTTGCTCCTTAGGGAGAGGACAAGACCTGCCCAGGTTCAGTGCAAGCAGTGCTCAGCATTCCTTACCTGCTGCCTCCTGCCCCTGCCTCGCTCAGCTTTGGGATCCCCAGGCTGAGACTGATGAGCTGCTGGCAGAGGGTGCGGCCTCTGCTTCATACCTGGGACACTGAGCATGCTCCCACCTCCTCCCTGGCCAGGTTTCAGGGAAAAAAGTAGATTAGGGATGTCCCAGCAGTGGATGGGCTTTACCCAAGATCCCTTTCAAAGCATTTAAAAGGGGGATAAAGCAATGAGCAAAGAGCACACAGCCTTAGCTTGTTTTAGCAACTGACTCTGAATCAACCCATATGGACAAAAAGTCATTTAGAGCAAAACTCAGGGGAGCTGGGTCCCATTTCAGGTGCTGACAAAACACACCTGCACATTTGGTTGTGCCTCAGCTTCACATGTATAAGGAGCAGCTGTGAGGGGCTGGTTTATTCCTTCTTTTGCTTGCCTTCCCTGTAGCCCTTTTGGGTAATGTACAGCCTTTTACAAGGCATTTTTACAATACCTAAGACAACAGCACCTTGACCTCTATTAGAGCTGCTAAATAGTATCACGTTGCTTGCATCACTGTAAACCCAGAACTCAGGCAAATAAGGAACAGCTCTCGAGTGACTGCCAAAAAAAGTCTCCTCTAGCATCCAAACAGTGCCAGCAGTAGAGCCAAAGCTGCTGGAGTTGAGATGTGAAACCTTACAGATCAGAAAGGAAAATGGGCAGAAGGAGGAAAAAAGCAGGCTGCTTCCCCACAGGTGGAAGTGCACATTTGACTCAGGGGCTACTGAGTTGAAGGTTGCCAGAAATCTTGCACCAGAATCTGATCCAGTTTCCACACAGCCTCCTTATGTCAGCAGCACACCAACCCACAGCTGGCTGAGCAGCCCCTGCTCTCCCAGGTGCAGGGATCTCTGTGCCCACTGCACAGCAAGAGCCCCCAACACGTCCATGCTGCACCTAAACCAGCCAACCTCTCATAAATGTGCTATCCATGCAGGACACCAGTGCCAAACTGGCCAGACAGCTGGGATGGGGACCAGGGCTCCCCTGAGTGCCTGTGCAGTGCCTGACATCCCCCCAGCCAGCTGGGGCTGAGCTGGCATGCTGATGTGCATGTCCAGCCACAGAAATGCCCATTATTAGCACATCTGCCTTGTAAATTAGATATTTTTAGCATATCTGCCATTTCCCCAGGTCTTCCAAACCTGTAAATATGCCCTTTCAACTGAGTTGTGTCTCAGGGGGAGCAGAAGCAGCTCAGTCCCACGGAGAGCAGAGGACTCAAGTCCAGGATTCCCAGTCCTGGTAACACAGAAGTGCAGACAGAAGCTGTCAGCATGAGCACAGCTAACACAGGTGTGGTCCTGCCCTCCTCTTTCTCCAGGTCTCTCCTGGTGCTCACAGGAGCTGTGGAATGAGACTGGTTCACTCTACTCTGAAATTTAGCACAGGTTAAACTACCTGACAAGGCAAGAGGAGGATGGGGTGGTGCAGGTGTGGGTTAACCCTGAGCAGGAGCCACACACCTTCCCCAGGGGCCACTGTCACCACAGAGCACAGCTGGGAGGTGATGCTGGGCATGGGGTGACACCAGGAAAGCACCTGGCAGCCTCATGCTTTACCATGAAGCAGGCAGAGGTCAAAGTCCAGCTCACAAAATCATAAATTCAAAGATATTCAGCTGAAACTGGGAATTCCTGTACAAACACCCAGCAAAGCAGCCTGAGAGGCCACACCAGTCACCATCAGGATGGCTCTGGCCTCCTCCTGCACAAGGACTTGTTTTTGGGACCCCAGTACAGCTCAAGACACCCAACTGGACATCACATGTCCCCAGTAAATGAGGAACCTCCAAACACCCTGCACAGCACACCTCCACTTACAGCTTTGACATCAACAGCTTGCCAAGAGCAAAATCCATGTTTCCCTGAGGAAGCCACTTGCACTTCTCCAGGATTTTGCCTTTTAAAGTCGAACAGTGCAGTGAACAAAGTTTTATCAAGTGCAGCAGGAAATAAACTTCAAAATATCATCACAGGCACTTGCAGCAGGAGCTTTCAAACAGCCAGGCTGTTCAGCATGCCACGCTGCTGCAACCTCCCTGGTCCCAAAGCTCTCAGTTCTGAGCAAATACAGCACTGAACTTGTCCTCAACCACTTCAATGCTGCCAACACTGATGATTTTCACACATATCTGATGGATTTCCTAAAAAACCCCCTCAGCTCCTGGAGTCATGCGATAAAGGAGAAACATGCACTTTTATTGAGGAAAAGGCTTTTAGATCATCTTTTTGCCCAGGGACCAAGAAAAATGAACCTTTACATTACAAAACTGGGAAAATCCTAAAGCAAAGAACCCTTCAACAGTTACTGTTGCTTTAAGTCTCAGGGGGAGTGAGCACTAAGTAAGCTAAATGCTTCTTTTTTTTTCTTTTTGAGCTTATCTCACAAATTACAAGAACATCTAAGTTGTTTGCTTGGTTTTTTTTCCCCCCAGAAATTTATGCTGTGAGTAATTCTGAGCGGTGAATAAATTCAAGGAAATCATGTGCTTTCTACCACTTCTTCAGCAATATGATGCAAGGTGACATGAACAGAACAAACTCCCAATTATACCATTAGTTCCTCTGTCACTACAGAGTGCTCTATCTTTCAAATAATAAAATTAAAAATTAAACACAACCTGGAGAGGTCTGAAGGCACAGACAAAAGGCTCCACATTCCACTCTAAGATCTTCTCCCCCAAACCCTACAGATCCCCCAATTTTTGAGATGAAACTACCACTGAAAGCCAAAGCAGCATAGCCTGGTGGCACCTGCCAACTCTGAGCCACTCCAGAAAGACAAGCTCTACTAAAATTAAGGAATACTAATTAAAAACAAACCCCTATGCCCCTCTCCACCAGATTTTTACACCACACCTCCAGCAGGTCCCTCAAGACAGAAGTTTTTATTCTGTGGGCCAGAATAAAAACTCTGGATCCAAACCCTCCATCAGAACCGACGTCTTCCCTTCACCATCACCTTAAAGCTTCTCTGCCAGAGGTAAACCTGAGGAGCAGACCCTCTTAAGGGACGAGGCTCCATCCCACAGCCACCAGAGCTCCTGCATGCCTGGAGTCGTCTCCAAGCGCCCAGCTGCAGGACCCAGCCAGCCAAAGGTGTCTGTGGGGTGAAACACCACACATCCAGCCAGCCAAAAGTGTCTGTGGGGTGAAACACCACACAGCCAGCCAGCCAAAGGTGTCTGGGGTGAAACACCACACACCCAGCCAGCCAAAGGTGTCTCTGGGGTGAAACACCACACACCCAGCCAGCCAAAGGTGTCTCTGGGGTGAAACACCACAGTGCCACTATTTGGTTGAGCACCAAGGGCCAGACAAGCCAAGGCACGTCCTGTCCAGCTGTATTGGTCATATTCCAATCCTCCTCCTCCTCCTCCTCCTCCCCTGGGTGCCAGCAGCGCCGCTCCCCGAGTTTGCCGCTCCTGCAGCCACAGCCGGCTGCTCCCTGCAGCAGAAGGTGGCTCCCAGCGCTCCGTGTCCCCATGTCCCCCGAGCTCTCCGTGTCCCCACATCACCTCCTCACCCCAGCTCATCAGGATGTTCCTTCCCACTGCCCCTCCTCGCTCTCAGCCAGCACTAATGGGCTCCTTGGCAAATCCTCTGAGCTCCAAACGCTCCTGCTTTCATACATGCAGGGAAATGCAAGTTTTACTCTAAGTAGAAGTGGCAGCTTCTAATTTAAGACTATTCTAATTTCAGACTCTACCATTTGACTGCTAGGCACAACAAAAGCTACCTATTGCCCACGTAGATGGCCAGTCAGCTCTAATGCCATCTCAAGGGGCCATTGCAAATAAAGGTGACCAGTTCTGAACCCACTGACCCTTTCTGACTGTGGGGCTCACTCCCCAGCAGCCCAGATGTATTTCTGCTATGAGTGAAATTCCACTCACTCCATTAATGCCATCAACCAGTTGCTGGGAGCAAGAATTGCATTAAATTATTTTATCTGCAGCCAGACTGCCAAGGGAGCAGGCAGAGGGGAGGCAGCCAGAGGTCAGAATCCCACATGATCCTGTTAGGAAAATTAATCCACAAACACCAGGGGTTTATGTCCAAAAAGGAGACAGAGTAGTCCTTTTACTTTATTTGAATAAAGGGAGAGGCCATGGGGCATTCCCCTAGGATCTCTCAAATTTTTGGAGGATGCAGCCTCCTTTTTATCCCAATTTCCCAGCTGCATTTCCCTTCTCTCTTTCCCTATTGGTTGAGGTACTTGAGAGGTTCAGACTTCCTGATACACCTGATACCAGAGATTTCCCTCTAATGTATAACCCTCCCTTTTAGTTTTTAATTTTTATGGCATTTAGGAGCTTTTCTTCTTCATTGTTTCTTTAATCTTTCAATGTCTAATTTCATTTATCAGCAAACTTAAAGTTTATTTGTAAAAGTAAATATCTTTTTCCATTCATCAGTCAGTGGAACCCTTCCCACTGTTTCTCTTATGTCCCAGTGCTAGTTTTATCTACCAGCAGACCCACTGCTTGTTTGGAAAGACAAATCCACTATTCCTCTCAATCCCAAACAGGGTTTCTCAGCTGCTTTTTAAAGTGCCTGCAGTCTCCCTTATATATGTGCATATGTATTTATGAATGCATCTACATGTGCAGGTTGAAATCATGCATGCTGGCACTGAAGTGAATAGCAAGTGTCTTGTATGCATGTCAGCAGCCCCACACACCATGGTCACAAGTGCTGGGGTCCCCCAGTGCTGAGGGCACTGCTGCTCTGCTCCCCAGGCAGGATCAGGACCTGCTGCACCCCACCTTGCCCTGTCTCCTTGCTGAAATGCATGAGGTCAAAGCCTCCCACTTCCAGGCACTGGAACCCAGGCTGAACCAGCACAACTCCACTCCATCAGGAAACATCCCCACCACACAGCTCCAGAGCTGATGAACACAGCTTGAGCTGCTTTATTTTTCAACCTGCTGAATTACTAGAATATGTTTAGCTGTTATACACACTCCCCAGATCCACAATCCCACCCTCAGCAGCTGTTACATTTGCTGTGGTACTTACAACAGCTGTTACAGCTCCATAAAAAGGTAAAACAGTTGAAACTTCCAAAATTGAGGCTGGGAGGGGGTGAAGCAGAGCCCAACCAAGCCCTGCACCCAGCTGCATCCAGGCTCAGAGAACCAGCCATGATGCACCAGTACACGTGGTACAGAGCCACATCACAGCCTGGAGCAGTTTAAGGAACTTTCCAGTGTTGCCATAGTGGCATTAAAAAGCTGTCAGCTTCCTGGGAGACAAGCAGCAGAGGCTGGGACTCAGTGTTTAAAGGATGATTAAATCTAAGTGACTTAAATTATACATTCCAGTTCTGGAACTGACACCATTTAAAACACACCATCTATTCCCCATTTCCTCTGACACTGATTACTACCCACTCAAAGATGAGCATTCTCTTACAAGCAGTGAAGTAACAAACTAAGGATTTATGAATTGGAGATAATTAAAAGGTTTTGCATTACAAATAGAGTAAAACATTTATGTTCCAAAGGCCACCTGAGAACACTTAAAGAGTCAAAATGGACATTTTTTACCTGAAAATCTGCCTGCTCTCTACCAAGGCAGCTAATTGAGGCATAGGAATCTTGCAGCTATTTTACAGTAGATTCACAATCAAACATTTGCTGAGCTTCTGGACAACCTGAGAGAGACTGAAGACCCACTGTTAATTCTCCCACATGGAGTTCTGTGAGCTGAAGCTCCATTAAGCTGACACAAAGGAATTCTCTCTTTCTCCTTGCTAATTCCACAGAGTGACTTGCAAGCCATTACCATTCAGATTTCCCAGGCACAGAGCTGTAGGATTTCCTTGGCTGGCAATGATGGCACTTTACCAGGAGCAAGAAGAAGCACAAGGGATCACCCAAGGCCATGAGGGCATGGAGAGTCTCTTCCATCCATCCAGAGCACCCACAGCCCCTCTCAGAGGCCAGTGTGGTCAGCCCCTGTTGGTCCAAACTTGTGATCTTGAGCAGGATGCTGAAGTCTCCACACCAGTGATAAAGCAGGTGAAGGGATTAACACCTCCACTGTAATGGCAGGTGCTGGAATTGCACATGTGCACCTCAGTAACTTCAAAAATCTTTTTAACATGATTTTCCCCCTCCTTCCTGAAATCTGAAAGCCAGAAAACACAGTATTGATCTCACTGTCTGGTAGGAATACGAGAAGAGACTAATTGAGCACAGAGATCTCAGGGAAGGAATCTCCAAGGAATCTTTTGATTTGAACAAGGACCCTTACAAAATGCCAGAAGAAAGCTATAACAAGGGAAAATAATTTAAAAAAAAGGCTAATCCTGGATCTTCCTTGACAGCTTGCTTTTCCCTGAACTCACAGAAGTGCTGAAGACTCAGAATAGAAGAGGCTCCAGGATCCTGGGAGGGGAACTGTGGCTGTGAGATGGGGAGAGGATGGGCAAAGCAAACGGCAGCAAACACAAACAGTGACTCACGACACACACACAAACAACACTGCAAGAGGCAGTTTGCAATTGTAATTCAAACCAAAATAAACAAGAATGACAGTCCAGTACGAGGAAAGGGAGGATGACAGTGGTGGGAGGGGGGTGTGGGGACTCCATCACGTTCACATCTGTTGCTCTCACTTCATCCCGAATGAGCAGCTCCAGAATGAAACAGAGGAGGGAAGATATATGGGACAGCAGCAGCTTCTTGTGATCTACATCCCTGCTTGAAGTTTTCATGACTGCACTGAGAGCAGAATTTATATCCCAAAGCCATGCAATAGCCTACTACACTGCTACTGGTTTTGACCCCTGGCCCCTGAAACCAACTCTAGCAACAGAAATAAAAAGTCCAGCTTGGAAGGGTAATGTGTGAAATAGACCCTGTGTAGTGGGTGGATGGACAGAGGGCAACAGAGGGGGAGAAATCTCACCATCAGCAAGAGGCACTGCTTTAACTGCTCTGCAAATCCTCCAGCCAAGCAGATTCACAATTTCTTTTGCTCTCGCTTCATTACCTGCTAGTAAGAAACTCTTCTCCAATCTGCACCTTGAATATTTTTTTTCAGGCAAATCAAGGTATTTTTCTCCAGTGGCAACTAAGAGCTAATGATCATCTTTTCTACAGAAATCTTTTATGCATCAGAAAATGTGTTGCTTGCACTCAGGCTTATATTTCCAAATACAGCTCCTTCAGTATTCCCTCTCCAGCCTCATCTGCTGAGCCTCCCACCTCTGTGGTTCACCTGCAGACTTGCCACCATGACCATTCTCCTGCCCTGCAATGCCCAGCTCCCCTTGGTGCAGCAGGAAGGGATTTCCAATCCTGCCTTATGCACAGAGCTTCTGTGAGGATGACTCAGAGAGAAGTTTGCGTGTTTTCCTAAAACCTCAGGCGGGTGTTGGTTTGTTTGGGCTGGCCATGCACAACAGGCCCCACCATCCAGTACCACCCTGGCTGCTGCACTTGGACATCCAGCTCCTGCTCCCTCAGAGCCACCTCTGCATCCTCCTCTTCCCTACTCCTCATCACAATGGTCTCCTGCTGGTTTTGCTGTTCACCAGGATGATCCAAAGCCTCAGTCACATCAGCAGCCCTTCTCACACATTAATGAGTTACCCCATTAAGAGGGAAGCTAGACAGATCCACCTATTTAAGTCAGATTTTTTTTTTTTAATCCTATCCTCCTCTCTGCTGTGAATAAAGTGCTCTGGAACTATTTTAAGGAACCATGTTATATTCCTTGATCTTTCATTTTCTGTCTTTCCTTCTCCTCCATTTAAAGGTCCAGAGTGGGCTTGGCTTTGCTCTTCCTTCTCTACCACATCCCTGGAGAACATTGATGGCAATCACGAATGATTGACCATTGTCCAGAGCTTGCTGAGGCTGGACTTTCCTCATAATTGTACCTAGAATAATTTCACCAAGTCCAGCTGATGTGAATATTGGGTAATATTTTCTGTATTTGACAAAGTCTGTGCATGTCATCACTCTTACAGTTTTGGGAGGACTGAAGCAGAGGAAGCACAAAGCACGTCCACCCCTTGCAACCCTTCATCTCTCCAGCCTTGTTCTGCTTCTCTGTGTCTTTTCTCACACGTTCCACTTTTCTGTGCAAAAACTTTACCCAATTTAGAAGCTTTCAAGTAAATAGTTTTTCCACTAGAGGGCACAAAGACAATTTCTCCTAAATGGAAACCGATGTTAGAAGATTAATCAAATAATTACTAACATCTCATCAAAGGCATTTCAAATGTCAATAAATGAACACTCAATAAATTAAGATGTAGTTCCAGCTCCTCAGGTACAACACCACCACAAAATGTCTCATAGAGACTGAAAACCTAAAAATCCCAAAGTGATGCAACTCTAACAAGATTTCCTATATCACACTAAGCACTTTATCCTGTGAATCCTATGGTTCCCCACTATCTCACTAGGCACAAACCACAACATTAACGCAGCAATGGAAACAAAAGACCCATCCTAGTTTTTCTAAGTTGAATTTAACCAAATTTAGCTTCAAATCAATGAACTTTTTAATGTTTTGGTTTCCTAGCTCAAAAGAAGTTTTATACCAGTACTTCTATTTTGGGTACTGGTAAATCAATTCCCAACCTGTCTTGGGTGAATTAAAGAGATTTTTTGCCTTTAGCAGTCTTCTATTCAACCAGGTTTTTCAGCTTTAAACTTTGTCTTGTAAGCTTGCTGCAGGTTATATCTATGACCATAACACACTTCACCAGCTCCTCAATAAGGAATGGTGTAAAACCACAAACTCTGTGGGAAAGCAATCACGCCAAGCACTCGAAACGAGTGGGACAACAGCGATAATTCCAGAACGTTGTGTTGGGAGCACTGTGGCTCTCAAGGTCCATCAGCCTCCCCAGCCCCAGAACAGTCCCAGGCAGAGCACACCTTGCCCAGACCCACCTTGGTGGCTCCTGTGATCCCTGCATGCCCCGGTGCCGAGGCGATGGGCCCGGTACCCCAGCCGTGCGCGGGTGTCCGCACGCAGCCCCACGCTCCCCTCCATGGCCAGCTGTCCCCCGAGGTGCTCCCACAGCTCCAGCCCAGGGCAGGGAGCTTTGCTCTCTGCCTGTGGATTCCCACTGCCTGGAGGGTTTGGCTGGAGCAGAGTCAGCCCCGAGGTTTTGCTAATGGGAGAAGAGAGACAATAGCGATGCGCAGGTGCTTCCTCCCATTTAAAGTGTTTACTTGTGCAGCCCAAGCCGTGACGCTGGTGAGGATTAGATCTGCATGCTGCTCTGCAGAGTTCAAAAGGTAGCACGTAACAAAAGGAGCCCTGAAATACTGCTTATTAAATTAAAGTGGGTTCTTTTTTTTCTTTCTTTTTAAACTCTGCTTCCTTTGCCAATGCCAAGTAAGAGGGTTTTTCCAAGCATACAATAACGGCGGTTTCAAATGGGAAATGATACACACCGTATCAAAACAAAACACCAATTCTAACACAAAAGCAAAGGGTTTATCAGTGTATCTCCACTGCTTAGGCAGCAGGCTCCTATGGCATGGCAAAGCCAATTTCATCAGCCAGCAGAGAAGGCCAAACCCAAGCTCTGTGCATGGTGTGAGGAAAATTAAAAAGTCCAAGAGGGAAGGAAGGGTATAGCTAAGCCACAACTGCAAGCTAAGGAAAACATCAGTCCAAAAGAGCAACAAAGGCGTATTTGTTTTATGAGATAAAACAAGCAATTCAACTATATTCCACAGTAAATCATTTGGCTTAGGACTGCAACAGGGACACAAAAAAAAAAAAAAAAGAAGAAAAAGAAGGGAGCATCTGAATCCAATTTTGTTGTTCTAAGTTTACATTACATGAATCAAGATCCTTACTAGAGAAGCCAGGCACTCAAATCCATGCTTGGATCTTGTACATAGGAAGTATCAGATGTACTCAATCTCTTACAGTTCCCTCTAGTCACTGAAGGCCCAAAGATACTCAGCACTTAACAGTAAAATAACAATAAAAGCAATAACAATAATAAAAAATGTCAAGGCAGTTTTTCTAGTATCAAAATGAAATCCAGTTTCATAGACAATCATTTGTGAACATTTCAGTCCTCCCAAAAGCACCACCTCTATTGTTTGAGAAGTTTCCAATAAAGCATCATCATATTTAAGATTCTGCAACCAGAGACTGCACCTCATTTTCACACAAAACTACACCTCAAAATGCTGGACATGCTGAAAACAATGCTACACACATTCCCATTCAACCCCATTCTCTTAATGTCAAAATAAACACAACTGAATCCTTTTGTCTGAGGGCTGTATTATTTAATCCTCTCCTCGTGGTTGCAGCTATTTCAGATGTGCTTCCATTGACTTTCCTTCTTGGTTCAAACAGACTGAGTGGGATTTGCACTTCCATCTTCTGAGATCTGGTGGGATGATTGCTCAGAGAGTGTCAGATCATCAGTGAAGCTAGAAATGACAATTTAAATCCCTCTCTCTGCTGCTCAATCATAGGCATATGCCAGGAGATAAGTGGCAAGTGCTGCTTTCATTGATGCCAGGGACAGAGTAAAGCAATGCCTTAAAATTAGCAGGTAACAATTTTAGAGCTGCTTCTGTGCACTCAGCAATCCTGTGTCCAGCTTACCAGACTTTTCTCCTTGAAGTAACATAAGGACACAGGCAGAGGTGTGCTAAGAACAGCTGCAGCAACACATGAACTCAGCTGTTGACTAACAAGTTTGGATCAAACCCGTTTTACCTGTGCTGGAACAGTCTGTCAGCACACTCAGCCCCCTCTCACCCTCCCTCACCACAGACAGCACTGCCAAACACCAGGTGGGCTTCATAATCTCAAATCACCTTGTCTGCTCTGCACACAAACCTCTGCCAAGCAAAGGCCAAACCAGCATCTGCAGGCAGCTCCAAGTTATCCACAAAAACAGGGGTGAGGCACTGTGTGCAGAGTGTTTTCAGGGATGAACTCAAATCCAGGGTAACTGCTAGGAAATCCCTGCCCCAAATCACTCAGCATCACCATGAGCAACCCAGGCTGCTCCACCACACCTGCAGAGACCACGGACCCTGTGAGGTGGCAGGCAGGCAGACAGCACTCCTGGGTCTCTTTTATTGTCAGCTTTAGTCTCTAGTCTTGCTGGGCATCAGCAATGCATATATTTTATTTTTATGGCTTTCATTCCACTGCTCCTTGCAGTTCCTGAAGCGACACAAGATGCCATTTATTTAGAGGAGATCCACCTGAAAAACAATTTAATGCACATTCCCTGAAAGAATATCAGAACATAAACAGGTGAAAGTAACTTCATGTACCAGAGGAAGCTTATGGATGCTCAGAGACAGAGATTTATTGCACACTGCCTTGGGCAAGTGGAGAGGAGAGATGGATTTCTGGCTGTAGAGCATCGTAAATGCCAAACCCCAAATGAGTCTTTACAAGATATATTGCTTAGACTCGCTCTGAAACTGCATGAAGGGGGTGGCCAGGGGTTCAAGCCACTGCTGAGTACCCCCAACATCCTCCAGGACAAGGATGCAAGTGAAGGGCTTGGTCCCAGCAGGGCAGAAGGCTGCAGGAAAACTGCCCTCTCCCAGAGATGCTTGGTACATCAAGTCCTGCATGGTTCAGTGGGAGAATGGGATTAGGTGGGATAAACTGGGGAGAGCATTAGGAAAGCCTTTCCAAAGTTCTTACTATGACAGAAGAGGACAAATAATACAAGTTACAAATAATAACTAAAAGCAAACACATCTGTGGGGAAACACTTCCACAAAGTCCTGAGATTTTGTTTGTTTTAAATTTTGAGATTTTGTTGGCTGAGAAGAGAAGAAACAATTCACCCCCAGAGGACTACAGCCTGAAAGAGCTGAATCCTGCAAGCAGCAACTCACAGAAGGTGGAAGCCAACACAGCTGGAATTAGCAAAAAGAACAAATGAAAGGTTTTCATTGTGGCAAATGAGGCTTTTGAGCAGAACAGCAATAACACAATGTTCAAAACTTTGTTGCATGACTTTTATGATTCCTCCCAGCAGCATGCAACAAAACATACCTGAGCTGTAATCAATTTCTTACAGCCTTATATAAACATTACAGGGGTTTTGTCCTCTGTAATATTTCTTGCTCTCAAGGCTGCAATAAATAAATCAGTTACAACCCTGCTGCCACTGTCTCCTATCTCACTGTCTCAAGTCACTGCCTTTATTTATTTTAAGCTACCAGTATAACCACTTCCAGCTTCAACAAACATTTTTAATGTAACCTGTAGCTAAACTCCAGGCAGAATGAAGCATTCTACATTCAAAGGGAAGGAGTGGAAAAACCATTTTCCACTGTTATCACTACCTTCCTTTCATCTCATATCCCTCTCCAGCCATCAGGGAAGGGAATCCCAGTAGCAAATCTCTCAAACCCAGAGGGATTTGGGACTGGAAAGCTGTGGACACATTGACTGTGAACATTGGCCCTTGCATGTGGTTGACAAGTCCCTGGTCCAGCATCACCCCACTGCCTGAGGACAGCTCTGGTTACTTCTTATGGAGGCAGGAGAGGACCAGAAAGGGCATGAGAGGCACATGCCAATAATCATCCACCTTCTGAAGGGACAGACCTTCCTCCCTTCAGCCTGTCCTCAGGCCCTGCCCAAAGCACAGATCCTGGTGTATTTTAGGGATATCTGAGAGGGGAATTGCCTGGGCTCACCTCAGGGTCAGGACTTGAGGCAAAACCTGAACTGACCCACAGCCATTCAGAGAGCTCTGTATCACTTGGGCACTGAACTGCCTTGCTTCAAAACTTCATTTTGTCCAGGAAGAAAGGCCAGAGGTTGTCAGAACATGTGTCCTCCCATTTCACAGTTCTATCCCCAGGAACAGCAGCAGGAATTGCTTCAGGAAGAATCCTAGAGGACAAGTGCAAGGCAGTACTTCCCCAAATACTCCACCTGGCAGAGGCTGTGCCTCAAGGACCAGCACAGGCAGAAATGTTATCTTGGTTTAGCCCTGGTTAGGTTTCTCCAGATCGTTCCCTCCCTCTGTTTCACCCAGTGAATGGCAAATTCACCCCAGCACCATGATAAAGCACCAGGGAGGGTGGAGAATGGGGGGAGAAAAGACACCCGAGCCAACTTCAAGGGTTTTGCATCCTTTGAGCACTTCACTCATACATAATTGAAAGGGCTGTATGTCTGGGCTACAAGAAAGTAGATTTTTTTTCCTGCTACCAGACCCATCACGTGAGGGATGCTGTCATATGATAGCCTTGGGGGAGGTTTGCAAACTTGGACAATTTACTGAGAAGCAAAGTAAACTACTACTGACAGCAAGTGGACCAGAGCCCAGATCCCTGAGAGGTTCTGACAATGGGAGGACTCAGGAAAAATAAGCCAGCCTTGACCTTGCACTGGGGGAGGCTGAGAGAAGCACATGCATGTATTTTATTTCACACTAACCTCTGCTTGACCAGTTATGCAAATAAATCTCTGCTTGTCCTAAGTACACTGCTAGACACTGAGGGAGAATTTGGAAGAATTCACAATAAAGTCAGACCTGCTGATCACTGCATTGCAACTGAACTTCTCAAGAAATGAAGTACTGAGCAGGCAAGAGTGGCACATACAGCCCATAAAACAAGGGAAACTGCAGCCAAAAAAAGAAATCCAAGCTCAGAAGAGGAAAAAGAAAAAAGTACTTAAGAATTTGATAGATGAACACAGTCACTTCAGCTCCCTGCAGGCAGAGCAGCAGTATCTGGTCCCTGGAGAACACATCCCAAGGCAGTGAGAGCCAGGGGAGCAAAGTGTCACTGCAGCCCCAGCAGGGACCCACAGGAACCAGCCATACCTGCTGCTGTGGGCAGCACAGGCACCTGGAGCCTGGGGAGGGAAAGCTCCACGTGCACATCCTGTACAAACACAAAAAAAGAGCAAACCAAGATGTGTCTGAGGTGGGTATGACACCAGACTGCCCTGAGAGCAGGAGGGATCTGGCACCTTGTTTTCCAGCAGCACACATGCTGCAGTGCTGGCAGCAGCTCATGCTCTTGTGCTGCTCCCCTTGGAGCAGAGGGTCCCCAGGGCAGGGGCTGCAGCCTCACCAAGAGATTTCCATTGATCACAGACCATTCTGCAGGGCTCTGTTCAGAGACTGCTGCCATGGCACAGTTAAACCTGACTTCAGCTTCCCCTGGCTTCAACCAGTGCTGCTCAGTCACTCACTCACCACTGAACTTCTCAGCACCAGCTCAGTTTAGACCTGGCAGCATCCAGGTGAGTTTGGTGTGAGCCCTCCCATTTTCTAATGATTCTGGTTGTGGCACAGCAGCTTTCCTCTAACACAGCAACACTGCAGGACGTGGGCATGAAGCTTCCAGAGCTTCCACAGTGACTGCTGAGAGGCTCATGAAGGGGCAGCAGGGGAAGCTGAACCCCTAAACCCTCACACACAGCTTCAGCAAAGCATCCTGTGCAGATGGGGACAGCCCTGCATCCTCCCCACACCGAGTGGGCACAGCTGACCCCGAGCACAGGAGCTGATCCAGCCCAGGGCACGCTGCTCCTCAGGGGAAACACAGCACAAGACAAGAGAAAAATAAAGAAAACTTTCAGACTGCCTGAGCCATTCCCACCTGGAGGCTCACCTGCCCCTAGCAGCTCTGCTGCCCACTGAGATGGCCAAGGTTTGACCCAAGCTTCCCACGGGGGAGGTTCAGCTCCAGCCTCTGTGGCACGAGGAGCTGCAAGCCAGCAATGCAGAGGAGAGGGAGGCACTGCTTCAGTGCACTGATCCATACAGACAGCAAGAGGCTGGGGAAGGGGAAAAAAATGCACTAAAAATTCTTCTGACAGGGTGAAAAATGAAAGCAAAGTGAAACACAGCTCAATCTGTCAAAACAAAATCACAGCAAGCCCACTGAAAAGGAAAAAAAAACCCACAGAGCTCAGCTCACACTTTCCAGTAGGCAATAACTGGTACATTTGTTTTCCTGAAGATGAGAGGGTGAGTTAAGTTTGCTAGACAACACTGAACAGATTTGAAAGGTAATCATGGCAGCAGCACAAATGATCAGATTTACCAGGGACATTTAGGACTTGCTGTCTTCCACCTTGCCACTCAACAGAGTCTCACAGAAGCATTTACAGCTGCACTGCTGAACTGAGGGTTGGACTCCAAAGAGCCTGATCCAGACAAGCTCTGCCCTGTCCCTCTGATTCATCCTTCAGGGAGGAGCAAAGATGATGCTTTTAGCAAAAAACAAGTCCCAAACAGGCATGGCAAATGTCCCATACAGTGCATTTCTGACCAGGGTAGTAAAGGCCAAGGTAATATTCAGGCTACAGAGAAGCCATCAGCCTGGAAAGAGAGTCCTAACAATGTTACCCAGGGGTATTTGGAACAGTGAGACAGTCTGTAATTAGCTATGGTGGGCCAACCTCATTATTCATGGCCAGAGGAAGCATCTCCCACTAAAGAAGTACAAGATACATATTTATAGTTCTTTCCTGATAAGCTCATTAAAGGTTTCAGAGAGGAATGACCACAGCATTGGAATGTTTTGTTATAACCTGGAGATGCAAACAGTAATGAGTGAGCAAGCCAGGAGAACAAAGGCAGGGGCTGCACAGGGCTCTAAGTAGAGGGGAAAAAATCCCAGTAAACCACAGAAAAGCCTTCAAACATAGATTCTGTGAAACTGCCATTTGATGCTTCATTTTGAAAAGGATGATTATACACAGGCCCCTTTTCTATAAATGTGTGAACAAGCATTGCAATAAACCCGATTTTAACAAGGTCTTGAGCATTACCAACAGGAAATACTATAGAGGAAACAGTCAGTATAATATAGATGTACAACACCTCATATATATTCAGAACTGCATTTGCACATTAAAAACCTTAAAACCAATCTTCCAAATAATTCTGTATAATATAAAAAATCTAATTTCTTAATGTTTCCATTCCAGCAGACCTTTGCCTACTCAGATATTTCTCAGCCTGAACTGAGTTGCAGGGGCACACAGAAATCAAACTGGGATCTGGCACTGGATAGATGGGAAGAAAAAAACCTTTTTTTTTTAGGTTTCCTTTTTCTGTTTCTCATTTATTTTTTTAGGGCATCTTCTAACCTAAGACTTGCAAGGCTGCAGCTTCTCACACAGAATTAAAGCACTTAGTAGCATGTGTACATTGACAGTAAATTGCAACAAGAATAATGGGACAGCAAGGAAAAAAAAGGCAAATTAATGAAATAAAGCTGATTCTGATGGCATGAAATTCTTGTAACTCCTAGATTACTGTACTTCATTTATCATCCACTCCGGGTTTTGATTTTGTTTCTTTTAATTCTAGGGAGGTCTTTTGAGAAACATGGCATTTCTTCCCTCTCTAGAAAAGAAAAACCTCATCTGCACTGCACAGTTTTAAGATTAACAATCCAAGGTCAAGCTCTTGAAAGCTTTGTAGTGGTGAAATATTTTTCTAAACCACATTTCAGTAAAGGAGGAACTTCATCTTCATTTAGGATATTTGGTTTTTACCTAGGTAGGTTCTGGGGCTTTTTTTGGCTTCTTAAACAGTATCAACCAGTTAGAACTCCAAGGCTTGATAGAATCAGCATCCTTCAGTTTAATGCTGATTACAAAAATGACAAAGATCAAGCACCACCAAAAAAAAACCAAACAAAGAACAAAAATAAACAACAACACACCTCAGGATGGACCCAAATGATGCATAAATATTGTTCTATTTTGGTTCTGTCAAAAAGAAAAAAGAAAGCTGAAGCCAGCAGTGCCTAAAAATAGAACACAGTACCTGAGCAAAGGGCAGACTGAATTAGTGAGAGAGACCTTGCCTGGCCAAAATATCCCTTCAGAAATCAGGAGGGGACCCTCACAGACCTCCTTGCCACAGGAGGCAATTAAGGCTGGCTGGAATAATCTCTTCTGGCTCCACAGCATGTGCAGATGAGGACATTTACACAGATGGTTGTGCCAATCTGAGGATTAAAGGAGCACTCAGCCCCCAGGTGACTGGAGAGGAGGAGATGATGGTCCAGGAAGGCAGAGTCTGGCAAAGGTGGAAAGGAAAAAGGGAGGGGGGGGAAAAAAATGAAACCCCAGTGTCTTTCAAATGACAAAAATCCCCTATGAAATGCAGATAAACCCATTTTTCCTACTGCCTTCAAGTAGCTCAGGACCAGACCCTCAAGACTCAAAATTCAGAAATCTCAACCCTGTGGCTTGTGTTTGCACTTTGAAAAAGAAACCTGGCTGAACAAATTCCTCCAGAAACTGCTGATCTCTGCGAGCTCCAAGGACATGTAAAGAAACTTTAAAGTGGGAGAGCCACAGAAGAGGGGTGTTTGTTTTTAAAAGCTGTTCCCAGGCTGAAACCCTGGATTCAAGAGTGAGGCTAAGGCACACAGAGGTGTTTACAAGCCTCCCAATGAGGATTTTATAAACGGAAGAGCTGAACTGTAGCCTTGAGAGTTGGGAGCATGTTACCACACTCTTCCTGTCTCCAGGGGTGACCCATCTCTTGCATGTCATTTCAGCCTCACACACAAATGTTAATTTAGGACCAATGACTCATGATTCCTGTTTTCCAGAACATTCAAACCAATATTGCAAGGAAACCTGTTGTGTTTTTTTCTCCCCCATAGGCTGAGTGGCTGGGTAAGAACAGGAAAGGCAGGAAGAAGTAAAAAATTGAGCAAAAAAGTGGATAAACAGTTCTGTTAACCTTTCCTGAGCCTTCACAAGGGATGAGCTGCAGAAGGTGCCCCCTGCAGAGGTCATGGGGTGTGCAAAGGCTTTGCATCAAAAGGCCAAGGGCTCATTGAAAATGCAAATGAAAACTGGTGGATGTGGAGCAAATTGAGGACTAACAGACCCAAACATCCAAACTCCAACATCCCAGATGCACCATCACACACTCAGCCCCTTCCAGGAGCTGCACCATGCTGCCTGGCTGCTGTGGGCTCAGGAGAAGAATATTGGGAGTTTTTATTAGCTCCAAAAAGCAAGTACATAAAACTGCCATGCTCCACTAGCACTGAAACTTTCCATATGGGGGAAGGAAAAGGAGAAAATAACAACAACAAAAGGCAGCTGATCACTAGAATAGGCTGGGGGCACAGCAGTGTGGTTATCTCCAGCAGAACAAAAAGCTCTCCCCAGTGAGTCCCAGCCTCCAGAACAGTCCCAAGGAGAACTTTGCTGCAGCAGAAGCAAGGACCTGCTGCAGATACCAAAAGCTCCTGACAGCTCCCAAAGCTGCCTTTTGCAGGCACCAGCTCTGTTTGCACATCACTGCCGAGGCTGAAAGGTTTCTAAATCCTCTCATGACTTAGAACAGTGCAGAAACAACAGGGCCCTGCAGGTGGAAACCCATCCAACAGGTCCCTGCCTGGGTGTGCAGCCTCAGTCCCTCTCTGCCAGGACCACAATCCTCACAAAGAATAACACGAAAATGCAGATAGTGCAGGATAAGGTGAAGTGGGACCACATCACACACCACAGTTTGTAGGGACACCAAGGGCCACCTTTCCCATGCCCTGGGGATTTCACAGCTCTGTGTCCTGCTCCTTAATTGGTGAATTAATCCCAAGGGATGCATTTGCCATGCACCAGAAAACAAACAGATGAAGTGATAAATTACCAGCTACCAACTCACATAAAGCTACAGCCAGCCTGCACTGCTGGCAGAGAAGAAATCACACAAATGTTCAAGGCACCTTCAAGCACCTCCCATCAGCTGTTTTTCCTTTCTGAAGAGTGTCACCTTTTCTGAAGACATTGCAGAGGCTGTAATTCCAACCAAAAGTGACATGACTTCATTTCCTTTGGAAAACAACAGCTCTGCCAGCCCCTCCTTCCCTTGTCCTGCACTCTCATGAGCAAAGTGCTCAGATCTCCAGGAAGGGGGTAAGGTCAGAAGCAAATGCCTGAATTGCTCCCAGATTAGCAGCCCAGAGGGAGCAATTCCAACAGAAAGCATTTATAATATTCTTGGTATTAAATGCTTTTGGCCAAGATGAAATTTGTTAAAGTTGCACTTTTTGTTTCTTCGAAGCTCTGAAGTAATTTCTTTCCCCAAAGCTGCCTCCACAAGCTGAATCTGTGGGAAAATGGAGATTTCACACACAGAAACCAGCACAGCTAAATAATACACTCAGGCAATTGCTCAGATGTTGAAGCTTGACCTGTTATTCTCCACAGAAGCAAAGCACCCACATAGAAAAGCAAATTGTTGCCCCAAAACTGAAGTGTCACTCTAATTTCCTGAGATCAATCCCATATCAGTCAAACCCTTTTCTAAAAACAAATAGAAAAATTGAATGTACAATCGAGCAAACATCTAAAAAACCCTTGACTACAATGTGGCTGGACAAGAGCTTTATGAAGACCAGCTGGTTTATACCCAAAATTTCTCAATTCTTTTATTAGGATCCAAGAGTTCTTAGACAAGGTTGGCAGGACCCCATTAAATCACTGAATATTAACTATCCCATTTATTACATTTTGCCCTTCCTCTTCTTCCCAGCTCAAATCAGTATTTTCTTCATTCTTTTTTTGTGCTTTTTATTTCCCAACTTCCCTGATCCCCCACACAATGAATTTCTATCACAATATTGGATGGGGAGCACCTCATCTATTAAAATGCCATTGGTACCAGCTCTGTAGGTGATGACTTCAGAGAGGAAAAACATTGCTGCTCTTTTTCTTCCTTCCCCTCCCTCTACAGCTTCACATTTTCTCACAAGGAAAAGGGCACTGTGCTCTCAGATTGGAACTGATAAAAACCACCATGGAGCAAAGAAAGGCCTAAGGGCTGAATGAACCAATTCTAACCCCTGCAGGAAAATACTGTTTTCTAAAACCAAGAACAGTAGAGTACCTGGGGAGGATCCTGGATGAAAGAAAAAAAATCACAGCTCTTGGTTTGCCCTTTTTTTTTTTTTTGGTGCCAGCTGGAATTCAACCCACTTTCATCCACCAGTTTTTTATAATCTAATGCTACAAAAAACTCCAAAGAAAACACAGTCCAAAAGCATGTTTAAACCCCAGGAAAGCCTGGCTTGACAATGCTTCCAATCTCTATAAATGAAAGAAGAGCCATCAAGCCTTGAACGACTGCTGATAGGGAGGTGTGGGAGAATTCAGGACATCCATGGGCTGCCTGATAGTCCTTGGCTGAAAACTGAGAAATATTCCCAGTGCAGTGATTTCATGCAGGAGCACTGCAGAAGCACTATGATGACTGATGGCCACATAAAACCCATAAAGACAAAGATATTTTAAATATTTCAGATTATTATTTTTTAAACTGTTCAGCAGAGCTTCCCACCCAGGAACAGATATCCCCCAGCACTCCTGCAGTCCTTAATTATGGCTTTTTGGCTAGGTGGAAACCAGGGCCTGAGCACAGATGGATAGCAATTGCAGAATCACAGAAAGGCCTGGGCTGGAACAGACCTGAAAGGTTATTTGGTTCCAACAATTGACCAAGCAGGTCTTGGTATTACAGCAGCACCCAGAATGGAGCTGCAAACAGCTCCAGAAACAGTGGGGAAATGAAGGAGGAATCCCCTTTTTATATATCCCTTCTTTTTACAAAGCTTTGATGCTCTGATGTTTCATGCTAAACATCTCTGCTGGCAGGGAGAACATCCTGATGGAGCAGGGGAGGCTCAGGGTGGAGCAGTGACAGCAATTCCTCCTGATGTGCTTCAGAAAAACCTTCTTCTTCCCAAATCCAAACTCAATATTGATTAATGTCCTGAAGCATGAAGACATATCCCATCCAATAGTCTTACTTTCAGAGGGCTGGGTTTTGTTTTGGGTGGATTTTTGCCTTAAATCTCTGTTGCTCCAACAGTTCATGTATATTTAATTATTGGCATCGTCTCAGACATTGAATTTTGGCCCTCAGTAACACCCCATGGCAAGCAGCTCTGTGAATTAACAAGGGGGAAAACATTCCCTGTTTCCTTTGGAGTGCAATGTTAAAGCTGCATAGCTAAATTCCCAGAGGCCAGGAAATGAAAACATTAAATATTCTAATAACATCACTAAAGAAGTCATGTTTTACATATATGTCATCCAATGAAATATTTTTCCTGTTTAATCATTTAGTGTTAATGCAACTCATGCTGGTGTTAAAGGTTCACACACACCAAAAAAAAGAGAAAGGAAGGATCTCACAAGGGAATCCCATCCAGGATATAACCAGGCAACCACTACTGCAGACACTGAAATTTCACATTTTCTAATTTTGTTGATTCTAACTAGACACACTTAATGGCAGAGTAATTATATAAATTACCTGGAACACATAACACTGCATTTATACATAATAAATGAACTGTTGCAGAGGAAATGCCAAGGAAATATAACTAAATTTTATTCAGTTTCATTCCTTAATAGAAAAGAATCAAAGGCCATGTAACTGCAGTAAAATGATAAACAAAAATAATTTTCTGTAAGAAACTTCTTCCCACAGATCTTTCCTTAAATCTTGGCAATTAAGACATTTCCAAGAGGTTGGGGACTGCAAACCAACAGGTTCTTCTCTCCTGAAACTGGCTCACAAAAAATTCAACTTCCCCACTCTGAGATGCAGCAAAATCCTGGGCAGCCTTAGCTGAAGTTGCCAGATGAGCAGGACCACAACTATGCAGTGTTAAAAAAAGTGAAAGGGAAAAGGAAATTTCCCATTTAAGAGCTGTCACACAAAATGGAACAACCCCCTTCAGTTTCATTTAATTCCAAAGGAGCACTCCTGACACAAGGCAAGGACAGAGGCAGAGTGGCTGAGATTGTCTGGCAGCAGCAGGCAGTTGGTCCAGAGCTGTGAGGGTTTATACAAACATGTTCAGCTCAGAATAAGATTTCTCAAGGGTGACAACGATGCCCAGGCAATAATCAGGCAGATGTTGGTGTGATGGTCCTGAATTTCTGTGTCTTTTTAGCAGAGGGATGGGGTAAAGAGCAATGAACGTGGAAAAGAATTGAAACACCTCAAAACAAAAGTGAGAACAAGACTCACCTCCCAGCATTTCTGCCAGACCACCAGACACACACAAACACCTAATCCCCTGCACCCTCTTGCTGCAGACACCTCACATGTCCTTTTTTACACTAGTCTACAGGAAAACTGCTCCAATTTTCCAACCAGCACTTTGCAGCTGCTCCCAAAGCACCCACAGCAGAGCCCTGTCTTGACAGAAGGTGGGCTCAATCTGTTTGGTAAAACCTTTTTGCCTGGGTCAAGCATTCTCCAAAAAAAGCAAGGTTTGGAGTGAGTGGCATTACTGAGGCCCCCTTGCACAAAATCTGTTTGTATTTTACATTTGCTTGACAGTAAAATACCCAGTATTGTTGGGTTTCTGCCAGACCACTGGAACAGAGTACTTTGTAAAAGCAAAGAGTACTTTTGCAAAAGCTGCCCTGAACATACAAGTGAGATGAGGTTCCCATGTTAAGCAGCACCACTGCTCTTCTTCAACCCATTCCTCCCACTGAGATTTCAAAAGCAACTGGAGTCTAAAAGATGCTTCCAACTCTTTTTTTTTTTTTAAGAAATGAAACCTCTAAAAGGCCAGCACACCACTTATGGGAAAGCACAGACTTGAAATACATACCCATATTCAAGAAAAATTAAACCATAGGCTTCCACTTTAGCCAGAAGAACAAAGTATCTAACCTCAGTCTTCAAAGACAAGGAAATTCAGAAATAACACTGTCTCTCCTCTTACTCATCCCTACTGTGCTGGGTTGCTACAATCCATGCAGGCCACCCAAAATTAAAGAGACCTCCATAAAAAAAAATTCAGCTCCAAAGGGATATGTTAAAAACCAGCCCAAGGCAGGTTATGTGGTTGAAATGAAATGCACAGCATCCATCAAGAGTGCTGTATATGCCATTCCTGAATTGCAACAGCCACATTCATGTGGTTACAATTTACAAATTAGCACTAGGTAAAGTAAGAATTTCCTCACACCTTGAAATCTGAAATAGCAGCAATTTTTCCCACAGTCAGCCTCTGCAGCCAGTACAAGTCCTCATGGTGAGAGTGCATCTTTGGCCAGAAGTTAAGCTCTCAGCCCTGTTCCCCTTCCCTTTGGTGGCAGTCTGGTGTGCATTGAAACCAAAACTGTCTCTGGGGGGTGGAGGCAGCAATCCTGGCTCTGTGTGACCCATTCCTGTAGCTGTCTGTGATATGTCACTGTGCACACACAAAGGCAGGGTGCAGAGCAGGCAGGGAAAGCAGCTCAGCAAACAGGGACAGCAGCACCAGCTCTGGCCAGGGCAGCAAGGGACAGCATGAGAGGGGATCACACCTCTAGGGAAGCACATAAACCCTTCTTTCTCAGGGCAAGCCCCAAACCCATGGCCTGGGGGCAATGCCCTCTCTTCCCTTCCCTGCTGGGAGCAGGAGAGAACAGGGAATGACTCAGGACTGCTCAGAGCAGGGCATTAATTACAGCTCTCACAGTCATGTCTGTAGGGCCTTTCCCAAGGCTCTCTCAGGTTCATCCATGGGAGAGAGACCTCAGTGTGGACACAGCAGGAAGGTGTTTTCAGCCACATCATCTGGGAGATGCAAAAATACAAACCAAGCTCTTTGACTGGAGCCTCCCTCCACCACAACCTAGGTCAGGAACTGTTGTCCCTTGCTGTCTGTGCAGAATGCTCAAATACCCCTCAGAATTTAGACAGGGCTGCTTGGGCACAAAACCAGACCACACAAGATGATGGAAACCCCATCAGCTCACTGGGACAATAATAAAACAAAAAACATCCCCTAAATTCAACCTGCACCAATCCCCACCCCACAGACTGGCCCGACCCATTGATGGGGACAAACTGTCACCCCAGGACACACTCCCTTCGTCTTCCCTTGGACCTGGTGGCCTGGAAAGGGACATCTCTAGCCACCACAGACCTGTGGCCTAGTACACATGGGCCCAGTTCCCAAAAAGTGGTTTTTCACATTGTAAAATGCCATCTGACCAGGAGACCCTGCAGCTTTATCATCCTCATTTACTTCCACCACACAAGGTCCTCCCCTGCATGGTAATATTTTCTTATTTAAGCACTTCTGCAGCTTGATTCCAGGGGTTTGTGCACATCACTCAGGCTGTCTGTTGACATTTGCAAGCAAAATGTTGAAGTGCTGCTGGAACTTGCACTGATTTGTAATGAAATGGCTTTGAACCAACATTTTCATCAAAGGTGATTCTGCCTCACCCTTTTGCTAAACACAAAGTGGTTTCCCTGTTGGGAAAGATAATGAATACTAGAAATAAGAACAGTTTTGAACAGAAGCTCCCAACAAAGCAGAAAATCAACTTTTCATCCCTATCAGATTTGAACTGTTGGATAAGCAATCTTTATCCAACAAATCACTGCTAATTTCTCATGCCCATCTCAAGGATGACCACACTCTGCTCTGCTGTTTTATGCCCAGAGCTGAGATAAACATTGCCCTGAGGAGCTACTGGTGACCCCTCAGCAGCTCTTGGCACCAGAAGCATCTCTGCTTGGCAGAGATGGAGATGTAAAATACAAATATACACATACACACACTTCACTCCATCAACAGCCCCTCCTGCACATAACAGTGCCCCACAGCAAGAAACAACCCTGCTTCACAAACACTACAAGAACATGACTGTCTCCTGGGAGGGAGGCAAAGAAACACCTGCAAACATAAAAAAAAAAAAATTTCACACGAAATTTATACCGAGCTTGCCAGCTACTACAAATGATGTTTCAGAGAAGTGGTGTTTACAAGGCCAGCCAACAACTTCTGAGTAAACCCTGAAAGTCAATTAAATACTGCTCTGACACAGAGCCATGGATCATCCAGTGCTCAAAGAGCAGAACTGTTGATTTAGTCAAAGGCAGCAATCTGGTAGTAAATACATCACTGTGTCCTGGCAGGCAACTGCCTGCTATCATTAGAAAGCATGTGTTCCACCAATTACAAAAATTAATTATAAAGCCATGTCGGGTCACTGGGTGGGAAAATAATTATTTCACTTCTCAACATTAAATGAGAGACAGTGCCCCACCTTCATCAGTATGCAAATTGCAATGGATTGCTTGGGACTAACCCAGCTACCTCCAATGCTGGCAGGTGCCCAACCTAACCCAATACAGTCCTTGGGTGAGAGGGATGAACACCACCTTGTGAGAATCCAGTCTGGCAACAAAGAAAATGCAGCAGGGCAAGAAGGATGGCAAAGAAAAGAAAAAAATGCAGACCTAGTGAAAAGTTGTGTAGCAGAATTTCTAATTGACAAGAAGTCCAAATTTCAAATATAACAAACAGTTGCTGAGCTGGGGAGGGACTGACCATGTTAACACTTGCTGTGGGCCAGGACCATGTGTGCTGATGGGATACAAAAAATATCTTTGAAGACTGCTGCAAATGGAAGTTCTGCTGGAAGATCATCACTTATGGATTTGGGAATAGCCTGGTTTAGTGTTTTTCTTCACTACTGAATTTTGGCAAAGGCACTAGGAAAAACTTTGGCAAAACTTTGTCGTGATGTTTTGACTTCAGAAAATCAGCACTATGTATTTCTGGGGTAAGACTCCCAAATGTCCTCGTCCAGGAAGGATTTTGCAGCTCCTCTGATCAACCAGGAGCTGAGATACCAGACTGCCCCCAGGCCAACAAGCATTTTGCCTAAGGTTCAGCTGTGCTTACATACTAGAAAAATTAGGAAGACTACAGAGATTTCAATAGAAAAAATTATATATATATATCCATATATATCTATATATATCTATCTACATCTATATTTATCCTATCTTCCAGATGGCAATTAGCCTTCTCCAAACCAAAGCCTGCTGCCATTTACAGGTAGGTAACCTCTCTTCTCCCCCAGATTTAGCAGGAACGCAGATGATGAGTTGCCCACTCCCATGTGATAACCCAGTTTTCCCCAGGTGATTGGTGCTGTCCTTGGAGCAGCCCTCCAGATTTTTTAAATTGCCTCTGCAAGATGAAAGGACAAACCTCGGCTCTGTAAGACACCTTCATCTTCCCTCTAGAGCATGTACTTACAAAAAGCATTGCACATTGACAAGAACACACATTCATTTTAAAGATCTAGTGAGGAAACCAGATGAAACAAAAAAGACCAAAACCAAACCCCAGATACTGCTACACACCTGCAGCCCTGAGACACAATTTATTACATTTGGAGCAGCTGTGCACGTTGAACCTTCTTTTATTGCTTTGGGGACTTGCATCACAGCTACCTTCACTTTGACAAACACTTCCTCATAAAGCTGGCTCCTGAGGAGCAGGATAGAGATTTCATACAGCATCTCTGTGTGTCTGTGTGTGCATAAAAACAATGATCCATTTCCATATGGCTCGGGCTGACATTTCCTTATCAATGCAAATTGCCCTGCCCTGCCACTCCCTGAGGCTACATGTTGATGGGAGTGCTGGGAGCTGGGGATGTGAGGATCTCACACCCAGACCACCCTGACACACAGGGAAATGCACTTCACTGCTGCAAACCCCAGGCTTTTTCTAGGTTAATTCTTGATCCTCTGCTCTGCCCTGGCTCTGGTGGCCCAGGGCCATTGATGATTGCCCACCCCACATTCTGCTGCTGCTGTGCCCAGCAGGCTCCTTGCACAGAAGGGGGATCTTGCTGCAGATATGGGGATTAGTTTGCCCCTCGAAGCACAGCAGGTTAAAAATCTTCTGCCTCAAAAACCATAGAAATAAAATGATGTTATGCACATCCCCTCTGTTAAAAGCTGCAAGAGATGATAAAACACTTCCCCTTTAGGACAAGGGGAAATGGCCTCAAGGTATGCCAGGGGTTAGTCCAGGTTATATATCAGAAAAAATTTCTTCACTGAAAGGGTGGTTGAGCACTGGAACAGGCTCCCCAGGGAAATTGTGGAGTCACCATCCCTGAAAGTGTTAAAAAAGGAGAAGATGTGGCATTTCATGACAGACTTGGTGGCCATGGTGGTGTTTGTTTAAAGGTTGGCCTTGATCATCTTGGAGGATTTTTCCAACGTTAATGATTCTGTGATTCTAAACCAACTTTGTTTGCTTTGCAATGGTTAATACACCCCACACAAGCACTCTCACACAATTATGCAAGTTAAATCAAATAAATCAGAGGTGCTTCCAAGCCCTGACACAGCCCAGAAGCCTCCAGGCCCCAAGCAGCCTTAGGGGCATTGTTCTCCATTTTGCACAGCTGCAGGGAGCTGGGATAAAGCCCCTCACTGTTCTGCTGCAGGTGCAGGGATGGGAGCTATCCCTGCTCTCTGGCTCTGGCCTTGAGACAAACTTGCCCACTTGCCCAGCCTCATGTCACAGCACAGCTTTCCCACTCCAGGCAACACTGGGGAGGGCTGAGCTTCTCCAGAGGCCCTTGGAAGCAGAGTTTTACAGCCTTGCTCAGATTCCTCCTCAGTGCCTGCCTCTGAACTGCTGACACTGCAGGGGAAGGGCAGAAATTAAACTGTCCCTGTGTGCAGCACAGCTGGACTGTGCTCCAGAAGGGCTGCTCCTCACTTTGGGCATCCCTGCACCCAGTGGATCCACACCCAAGGGCCAGGCAGCCTCTGAACTGGCTGTGTAGGTACTTTTCCATCAAACTGAACATTTGGGTCTCTTTGTAGCCCTGAATTGTCACCCCAACCCCCCTCCAGGAAACGATGCCATGCAGGAGTCAGAGGCTCAGGGATGGCAGCTGCTCTCAGATCACCTGGGGTCATGCACATCCCCATGCTCCAGATGACAGCAGTGAGCAGCAGCACAGCACACTCAATTTCCAAAGTCTCATGTGGCCACAGGACACTGCACCAACAGTCACAAGCCATCTCATATGGTCTAAAAGCAATTTCCCTTTTCTTCTTTGCTTTTAATAGGTTTGAGGGTTTGGTTTTTTGCTTTTAAATTAGTAACTTGCTATCTATTTTCCATTCTGAGTTGTCTTTCACAGGTTTGTCTTTGTTTATGGAAACAACATTTAATTTGTCCTTTATATGAAGTTTATAATTCCAAGTTCTGAGCTATTTTTAATCAACTGTCTGTATTAATTTCCTCTGCAATTCACACAGAGTTTTCTTGTATCAGTTTCTTAAGCTGTATTCCCAACTTGCTGAATGAGCCTCAAACATTCTCATTTCCTCATGATAGATTATTTTCATTAGAAAAACTCCTTTTGAAGTACATGTCTTTCTGGATGTTTTCCACCTCATTTGGAGTTTCACCTTCTGCACTGGCTTGCCAGGGCTCTGGGCTTGCTCCTCTCCAGCCCAGTTCTCTGCAAGAGCACACAGGAGTGCTTGGAGTATCTTCCTATCAACAAATGCTCAGGGGAGCAAAACAGACTGGTTTATCTGGTTTTGCTGCTGAATCTCTAGCTGCAATCTAAACTGGTTTAGATGGTTAATAAAACATTAAAGACCAAATAAATGACAGTATTTAAATCCAGAGTTATGAAAAGACATTATTTACTTTCCAGTGTGCCTACTGCATGCCACCAGCTTTCCAGAGCTCTGATGAGAGCCTGCCTAAAAGGAGAGCCTAAACATGGGCAGGCTCACAGTGCAGCTTTCAAGCCCAACAGTGTTCAGCCATCCAGCAATGGCCATGGAAAGACTCATGAAGTGCTCAGCAGCTTTTGAAGAAGATTAACAAAATAATTTTACTCCCTTACTTGATATTAATTCCCAAGGGAATTCTGAACAAACACAGCACAGCCTTCTCTGGAAAACTTTCTAGCAAAGATCAGATGCTAGAAAGGCCTTTATGAGTAAGTCCAAGAGTTTCCTCACAAAATTCCTAGAGAAAAAAACAAGCAAACCACAGCCACCACTCCAAGGGACTGCCTTTGGGAAGAGAGATGGAAATAAAGTGGGGCAAGGGGAAGAAGTTCCTTGCACTGTCTGATGTTTGGTGGTCATGGTGTAACCAGCCAGACAATTCCCATGAGAAAAGTCTACAAAGAATTAGAGGCTGGCCAGCCCTGTGTTTAAAAATTTCCTCAAGTATGGTTGCTACATTTAGCCTAGACAGTACAGGGACACCACAGTGATTTGTAAAATGAAAACTGATGGAGATATCCCAATGTGATGCTGTTTAAATCATCAAGCTTCCAGTGGGTAGATATTCAAACGCTTTTTGGAAACTGTTGTCTTTTCTTCACACTAACAACCACAGATCCAAGATCTCCCATTCTTTGATCATATTTTTAAATTCCTAACTGTCTGCACCTCCTAAACCCCTAAATAAATGTTGCTTTTTGATGAGCCCATCTGGGTGAAACAGCAGCATCTTTTGTTGATGCGTGATGTACTTTGTCAATACAAGGGCAGGAAAAGAATGGACCAAAGCAATTTCTGGGCCTTCAGCTGAGACATAGAAGAAAATTCAGATGACAAGCATTAATATGGCAAACTTCACCATCTTCTATTTAATTAGGTTTATCAAATCACCATCATTTTGCACATCTTGAAGAACTGGGTACAACTCTGGATGTTTCTGGTATGAAAGGTCAAGGTACAAGAAATCAAAAATTGCTTATATTAAATTACATCTGTGGGTCCAAACCCTGATTCCATGGTTTTTCTATACTTCATTTTCCTCACTTAAAATTCAGCTTGATCTTTAGCCATTATCATATTGCTACAATGAAAGTACTAACTTCTCCATTAACCACAAATAAATACATTTTACCAGTTCAAAACATTGAATCCAAGACAGAAATCCCTTCAGCCATGCCAGCCTGGTAGAGTCACTCAGTCTCAGCAACAAAAGGTTTCAATCAGATAGCAAAAACTTTTGTCCATCAGATTTAGATTTGTCCTGAAATGCAAGACAGACTTTCCTCCTTCCCCCCTTTGCAGAGCCAAAGCGCACAGAAACCAAGAAAATTAAAACCTTCTGCATTAGTCTGCAACATGCTACAAAATGTAATAAAAAGCCAAATGTCTCTCTGCCCTCCCCCCTCATCTAGCTGAATTATTATTTCAACCAGTCATGTAGTTGCAACTCTGCCTACATCTCCAAAAACCAAACAATTATGCCACAATAGGGGTATTTTGTTCGCTCAGAAAAAAAATCATCTAATGAAAAACTATGTTGGTGGTTGAATCCGTTTCCTTTAGGAGGAGCTGGCTGTAATCTCAGTGGGACTTGTGGTTTCAGCTATTCATACTGTTCATAGCAGTTTCTGTTTTTTCTCAAAGCAATGTAACCCAGCAACACAGAGAAAAGCTGTGATTAACTTCTGAGATACAAGATGTCACGGCAGTGCACGTCGCCTCTTCACCAGGAGAACCATAAATCTCTGTGGCTCTGTTTCTGCACAGACATCTCACATCTCAGGCAGAGTGGAAAGCAAAGTCAGAAATCACTGAAATTTTCTGTTTTACCCAAGAACAAGTTGACTGTGGACTTGTGACTCTCAGACAGATCATCCTTCAGAGCTGCAAGAAACTGCATCTCTCAGAGCCTGGTCGATTCCTTCAGTTCCTTGCCAACCACAGGAGAGCTTTAAAATTAACAAGCATTATATTAGCTGACTTTACCTAAGGAATAGCTATCAATTATCCACACACTCAGAAGAGGTTTCCTTTTATTTGTATGCAAATGCCCATATGTGGTGGAATGAAACTGGAAGGGAACATGTGGGCAGCAAAATCTTACAGAAATTATGTTGTTTTTTTTTTTTTAATGCACTAAAATGCTTGTGTCAATCTCAATAGATAAATTTATAGAAATCCAAAACACCACAACCAACCAACCAAGCAAGTAAAAAAGCTAAGGGGAATAATCAGAATAATGTAAGGAAAAAAAATAGAACTCTGTCTCTTGTATGAGGCACCTAGGCTTGCCCTGATATCTGAAGTACAACAGCTACACAGTAAGACATCCAGGCTCTGTTATTCAAGATATAGAATAATTAATAATTAATTGTAAGACCCATCTGGCTGTCCCACCAACAGAGAGAAACTTGGGGGATACTCAGCTCACACTGGCCAGCACAGCTCAGCAGTTCAAACCTTTGGGACAAGCACCAGCCTTCCCCTGCCCAAGCCCTTTCCTAATGAACACACTGATGCAGCCCCTTCTGTGTGCTCTGGGAGATGTTATTTCTTTGTTTTAATGACAGGTTCTGTTATCTCCTGTATATATTAAAACTGGCCTTTCAGCTCTTCCATTAATACCAGACACTGAAGTCAGAGGTGAACTCTAAGTGACTCTGACACTTTCAGATTAGGGCATCTCTCTGACAGGCTTCTGACACAGCCTCTTTTCATGTCTTGGGACTGCAGCAAGAGGGGAAAAAACTGCCCAGAACTCAGGGTTTCCAAGCTGCTCTCCAGCAGCAGTTATTTATTACTGCTCTGCCCTACAGTGTCACCCAGGTGCTGCAGAGGAAAGAAGGAGGCCATTCCCTGCTATCAAGAGTTACAAAATATTTTGAGAAAAAACTGGCAAAGAATAAGCAGATGGGCTCAAGATGAAAGCAGAGCAAACCTAGGGCTGAAAGCATGACTCTTATGTTTTGTAAAGCTTTTTTGTTTTGCAAAGTTGACCAGGTGGTTTAAAGAAGGAAAGAAGGAAAGAAGGAAAGAAGGAAAGAAGGAAAGAAGGAAAGAAGGAAAGAAGGAAAGAGAAAATTCAGATCAGAAAACAAGAATAAATGGAATAAATTTATCAGAGCCAAAGTAGCACTGAGGAAAATTCACTCCTGCCAAGAACTAAGTGCACTGCTTGCCTGTTGCAGATGAATAAAAAAATCCAAACTCCAAACTGGCATGTCCAAAGCCACACAGGAACAGGGTGCCTTTATTCCCCTGTGCTGCTCTCTGGGATGAAATCCTTCAGGAGCCAGATATCAGCTCTAAATTACTAGTTTTGTTACTCACAGGCCCCACAATGAAACAGGGGGTGGCTGAGGTTACCACGCTGTGGTAATAATCAAATTTAAGGGGATTATAATCATTATAAGCTAATCAGGGTAGAATTATATATTTTTAATTAGCAGCTGCTGTGTGGTTAAGGCACTAGAATCCCCAGCTGTTTGCTGCTAAGTGCAACCATCAGAACCTGACTTGAAGTGCAAAATACAGGCTTCTACATGGAAAATATATTAAGGAAATTTAAAATTGCCCTTAAAAATTCTATATACTGTAAAGCCTCATTATAGCTCATGCTTTTTTGCTTTCAGCATTGCAAAGTCTTTGGTTTTGTTTTTTTTTTTAAAGCCTGTGCATTTAATCTTATATTGAACATAGGCCAAATACAAAAATATACAATACATTGTGTATATTGTTACTTCAAACCACATAGTAGTTACTTGTAAATCCTCCAGCATTTGGTATAAACACATAGTGTTTGCCTACTCATTGTAAGTCTAGAAAAGGACATATTTATGGGGAGCCCTAAGAGGTATTCACTGCGTGAATAATGGAGACTGAAGAAAACTTGTCATTTGGATTTCCATGTAACAACAGACTTTGATCCAAGATTCCCAAGTAAAGAAACAGATCTCCTCAGTTTCTGTGACCAGCCCTGCGCACATTGTTTTATTTTTAAAGTATTTTTCAGCCACATTTTAACTGAGAACCTGTGTTATCACAGAGACACTTCCACTGGCACCAGCCCCCAGAGATCTTGCTTAGTTTAAAAATAAAGCAAACCCAACAGCCAGTTCAACTGAAAACAAAAAGGTTTTGTTAAAGCTGCTCAGGTATAAAGAGGCTGATCAGAGCCTGCAGATGCTTGGCAGAAGTCTGCAACAAAAGCCCAGAGCAGCTGGTCTTGTCTTCAAACACGTTCTTCAGGTTCCCCGTGACAGACCAGCCTCCTTCTCCACAGCCCAGCAGATTTGGGACATTTTGGCCAAACCCAGGCAGCAGCAGCAGCAGAGCTGCACCTGAGCACAGCCAGGTCCTTATTCCACAGTCAGGCTCCCCAGTCACTGTTGGAGGATGTGCCTTAAGGTGAATCCACAAGGGGCTGGAGAGGGCTGAGCAGTCACCCTGCCCTTCCAGCCCTCCCAGAGGGCAGGGCTCTGCCCAGGGGAGCAGACGGCCAGACTGCTGGTGATGAGAGCTCTCCAAGCCAAGCCCAAAGCCCAAAGCCAAAGCCAAAGCCCAAAGCCCAGCTTTGGATGCTGTTTCTGGGTCCTGCACTGTCAGCGCTGCTCTGTCCTTGTCCTGCCAGAATATCAGTGACACTTCCCCATCTGCTCAGTGAAGTTTTGTCTGTTCCATCACCTCTCTCATCACACACCACCAACAGATTCCACTGCTGGAGGAGGTAAATCACCTTAGTTCATACTTTGGGTAAAACTGTTTCCTATGAAATGGATTCAATATAACCAAGACTGCACACCAGCTCTTCACAGAAACTGATTTTTCTAAGAGTTTTCAAGCTCTAGGCAGTCCTGAATAACATCCTCTGCCATGTCTGAGGGCTTTGACTAACGGTCAGCAAAAAAAGACTCAGGAAACCCAACAACCACTCCTTGACTTAACCACCCTACTGTGGACTCAGACTAACACAGCCAGCCATGGCAGAAAAAGGCCCTCCTTGAAATGCCAGGAGCTCTTGGGTCAATCATCTGGTCTTGCAGATGGGTGCTGCTGCCAAGACTGGCTCCTCCAAAACACCCAAACCCCTGTAGGGATTACTGACAGCTGCAGACCAAGGTTATCAGTGATGGGAGCTGTGCAGGACTTAAACTCTTCCCACTCTAAAACACAACTCACCCTCAGAGCAAGGGCAGAACATACTTGAGGGAGAAAGAGGCCTAAAAAGAGAGCTGTTACACCCAAAATATTAGCATCACATCCCTTACAAGTCACAGGGACAGAGTCACTGAAGACATAACTTGTGACAAGAGGTGCACAAGGAAATCAAACACTTTCACAGAACTGTGGCACTGAGCTGTGCCCAGGCAGGCAAATAATGGACTAAATTAATTGCCTGTAGCATGACACTGCTGGAAAATCCTGGAGGTTTTGACTGCTTTGCAGCATGGCTCTTTCAACTCCACCCCATGCTGGGGCTTTAATCTGCAGGGCTGTAATGGCTCTCTCAGCAATGTTAGAGGCAAGACTAAAAATAAACGAGGGACAAGAAAAATGCAAAGCTCCTCCTCCCCACAAGGTCTGGAGGGAATTTCCTGACTCAGTCAGACTGCTGGATCACTTGTTTACTTGTTACTAAGTATGAATTTTCACAGCAGTGTGTGTGGTTTTCACTGAAGTCTCCAAGTTAAAATCAACAGGGCAGTAATGTCAGAAGGAAATTAAACATCACTGACCCTCCTGAGGGACAGGATCCCTGCTGCTTCCCTGCCCATGCTGCACGTGCTATTTCCAAGGAAAATTCTGCATTTCTAGGTCAAATATGAAAGTACTGGGGGCAAAGGCAGTCCCTGGGATGCATGGGTGAAGACACCAGCTCCCACTGTAACCTGCATCCTACTCAATCCATGAGATCTGTTCATCCCCAGATAAAGAAGCTGTCATGCAACATTCAGAAGAGCTGAAGGGTTTATTCCTCTGCAAAGCACTTCTTCAAAGGTCCTCTTGAGTGCCAAGAGGCATTTGGGGAAGGAGAGGTCAGTTCTTCTCCCTGTGGCACCCAGGGAGGACACAGCAGGCACAAGTGATTTCAGAGCTGCACAAGAAGCTGGCACAGAGATTTGTTTATGGAGAGCTAAAAATTAAGTTTGACTTTAAAATAGCACAATCACCAGTTGCAGCTCAGAGGGCCACATTCCTCTTCCATCTCTGCCTCCTCCCATCTTTGCCCAGCAGCTTTCCCAGACTGGCCTCCAAGCATGGCAGGATTCCCCCACGAGGGTGGCAGGCAACAATCTGGAGCTGAAGGAACCTGCTTAGGAAGGGATGCTCAGCACTTCCTACAGCACTGGACACTTTTTATCCCAGCCAAGACCATTCCTGTCTGCAGCAGCCTGGCACACCACATCCCAAGGTATTTCATGAAACTTTTAGGAGGTGCCTGCAGGTTCACAATGCTCTAAGCATCTCACCTTCCCACTTCACTCTCCATGGAGCTCTCCTTCTTCACCTCCCCTACCCCTGGAGCACACAGCAGAGGAAAATATAAGATTTCAAGCTTTGCAAACCTCCAGCCTAAACCAACATCCTGTAAAACTACGAGTTAAAGGCAGGAACACTTCACTTCCAAACCACAAAGGCTGTAATGAGTGTGGTTTAATTGGCTGGTACAGGAGCTGCACACCCAGAATCAGCAGCTGGCAATGAAATCAGCCCTTCTGCACAGCAGATTGCTAAACTTTTGCCCTTGTCTGCAACGTGGTGTGTCACACAAGTAATTCAGCACCCATAAAAAGAATTACAAAAAGTATCTAAGAAAAATAAAGTGTTAGCCCAGAACTGGCAATAGACTAAGTTTTTTCACAAAAAGTTTCTAGTTGTAGACTCTATAGGGATGAATTTCCATGTACATATATATAACATTCTCCATAAGGATATCCTGTATATTTTAGGTGTTACTTAAAATCTGGCCCTTTAGAGATACTGATTTTAGAGGCTTAGTACATATTTAAAAATCTCATTATTGGAATTAGAAATTCGATCCTTTGAGAAATCAGCCCCAAGTGAAAGAAGTCTCTATCAAGAGGTGATGGCACATTTCCTTGCTTCATTTATTTAATTCATCACTCAGCTATTCACACATGTCCAACTTCTTCCTTAGAGGTTTACACAGCACACAGCAAGTTAGTTGCATCTAACTTCAGAACAGCCAGGTTAGTAAGGAGCAGGGTTTTACAGCAAAGCCTTCCTTTCATCTGGGGCAAAAAGCTTTCAATCTTGTAAAGGCAGTGTAGTAAACTTTCAAGCCAAGGTATTTCACAGAGGTAGCTGGGGCTCACTGCTATCCTATCCCCTTGATGGAGTTAATGGAAGTTTTATAGTTTACACTTTACTTAAAACTACCTTTTTCTCAAGCAGAGAAATGCACCTTAGGCAGGGTAAAAAATACACAAAAAATAATAAAACAACCCAAAACCCACATCAACAAGAACTTGAAGTGGTTTGTGCATACATATTTTAATTCAAAAAGCAAGGCTAACCTAAATAAAAGGAATACATATGAGAACAGCAACACAGATTCATTCTGCAAGCAGCTGAGGAATTGCTGCTCTCAGCCCCTTCCTGCTGTGAGATCCTGGGTGCCCACACCCAGCAGCTTCTGTTTTGGCCAAGGCAAGGCTGAGCCCAGAAGTGGGCACTGGCTTTAGGAGCTGAAATGTAGAGCAGGATTTAAACTCCTCATTTAGTTCAGCTGCAGACCACAGGAGCACAGTCCATGCCTTCCTGCTTTTACCTGCACAACTTTATTTTAAATTGGGTCTTGTCCCCAGGGCTCCATATTAAAGGAGTTGCTCATACAAGGAATCAAGAGTCAGAAGCTTTGGACGTGTCAGAACAAATCCCACCAAATGTAAATTGGTGTAATGTACAGATTTATGCTGGCTTACATGGCACCAGAAAGGGAAAGGCAGTAATTCAAACTGCTGCACAGGCTCCCAACAGCACTGATGATAAGCATTGCTTTTCTAAGGCTGAAAGGAGGTTCTGGGAAAGGAGGATAAATCAAAATGTGTCATCTTTGAAAGGGGAGCAGTGCAGGAGCTAAGCCCCAGTGGCTTGACAAACACCCATCTCTCCCCAGTAAAACAGGCTTTGGAGTTATTGAGTACATAAGTTTTGCAACAGTTTTCATTCTAGTTAAAACTGCACGAATGTTCATTAATTTTAATGCTGTGTGGTTTGCCATGCCCACACCTAGGAATGCACCAAACCCTGGAAGCATTTGCCTGTTGGCAGAGGGATGAGCCCTGCTCACTCAGTGGGCTGCAGCAGCACTCTGCCTTTGCTGCCTTTAGACCTGACCTTGCCAAGCTCCACAGCTGCCCAGGGCCACGTCCCCAGCCAGGCACCCTGGTGCCACCACCCTCTGAAAGCCACCACCCTGTCAGGACAGGGAACCAAGCCTGAGGCTGAGGCAGAGCCTGTCCCCACTCCCAGCTTGTGCAAGTTCTCACAGAAAGTGGGTCTGGATTCTCTAAAAATCAAACACCCCCCTCAAAGAGAAAAACTTGCTGCTATGTCAGTTATGACAAACACTGCTGGATCAGGAAACTGAACCTGTGAGCTCAGCTTGCATTTTAAAGGCACTTGCACCTCTATTTTGGTGCATTCTTTTGACCTGAGATAATAAATCCTGCACACTGAGCTAAGTTTTTTCCAGGTAACAAAGGGGTTTATCAGCACACCTCTGGTGGAATATTAACTCCAGTGTTTGCTGGGAAGAGGCTGAGTTTAATCTGGATTGCAATTGGAGAGCGGGAAAGAAAAAAGGTCAGAGCAAACATGGGAGCACTATTAAAGGAGTGGGTTAATTATCAACCATGGGTATGAAACTGTGGAAACACAGCAGCAGCCCAGCCCTGCTGGTGATGATGCTGGCTGCTGGACGAGCAGAAAGGGATCCAGACTGCTTCCAAGAGGAAAGGGATTAAAGCTCTCATGCTGTTACATAACTAAAGAAGCTGGTTCTGAAACAGATATCTGTATCTGCAGGGTATTTGGGGTGCAATGGCTTTATTAGCCAGAGTCACCATGACCAGCAAGGCAGGCTTAATGCCCATTAAAAAAATATTTTATGGCTGGTATCAGGGAGCTCTGCAGGATTCAGAAATGGATCAGACATTTCTTCACATAACAAGAAGAGCCGAAGGCAGCATCTGATACTCCACAAAAGGCAACAAACGCTATAAACAAGGTACATAAAGGCTCCAGCTTGCAGGCACAAACTGCCCTCTGCCTACAAGACCAGGACACCCCACCAGGAATGGGTTATTCTTCCCAGAGGGCACCTGTTTCTAAAGCAATCTTCTAAAACAGATTATATCAACCAGTATTTGCATCAGGAGAGCAGCTGAGAGGATAGCTCACCTGAGTCTGCTGTGACACATCCTACTCCAAACTCAGCAACACTGTAATTTCCAAAACCACTCACAGAGAGAACCACAAAAACAGGACCCAGAAAACTTGTAACTGTTACTTTTTTAGCTACCACTACGAGAAAAAACAACACTGTAGCAAAATGTTAAGTGGTAACTAAAGGCATAGCTACAAAAAGAAAGTTAAAATATTATATTAGCCCAAACCTGCCAAAACTGAAGGAATCATAACAGATAAAAGAAAGTATTAGAGGAAAAGTGGGTAAAAATAGAAATGCCAGGATGTGACATGCCTGGGAGTTATAGAAAAAGCATCTGGATTGTCCTCAGATCCCCTTCTGACTGCTGTCTAACTCAGTAATCATCCCTCTTGAGCAACGGGGCTGTCTCTAGCAGAGCAATGGGGCAATGCCAGCTTCTTTTCATCTGATGCCATTTGGGGCAAGGCACCTTCCCAGCCAGACAGGGAACAGTTTGTGCCCTCAGCTGCACAGACCTGGGCCTGCCCTGGGCCTGCCCTCCAGCCCAGGGGACAGAGGGGACACACACACACGACCTTCTGCTCGTGGCCCTGGGGAAGGTCCCAGCTCCATCCACAGGAACTGCATCAGAGCCACAAAAACAGCTCTGCAAATTCATACACTGGCACAACTCACTCCAGGCAAAAGGAAGAGCACAGAAAGCCCCATCTCAGCCTGTCAAAGCTGCAGAAATATAATTTCCACTTTTTTTCTGGAGCCTGCCATTTATTGAGCACTGCTAAGGGGACCCACTTCTCTTCTGCACCCTCTCTCCTTTCACAAGCCCAAATGCATCCTCGTGGGATGCACACTAGTGCTGCTCCCTACAGGGCCACCTGAGCACAATGACAACTTGAAATATTTCTTAAAAAAAAAAAAAAAAAAAAAAAAAAAAAAAGAGAGGAAAAACGTTTTCAACTGAGGATTTTTTATTTTTACAGCAGTTACAGCCAACTGCCTGGCTCAGTATCTGGTACCTGCCACGAATTTCCTTTGCTACAGTGACAGCTGCAGAAAGGTGGCTGAGAATGTTTAGCAAAAGATGCTTTGTCATTTTGTGAAGCATTAACACCGCTCAATGCTTTTTAAAGGACATTACAACAACTTGGCTGTGGATCCAGACTCTCCTGCCTAAATTATGGATTTTATAATGCTCTGAACATCACTTCTAAAATGCACAGACTTTGGAGTGTCTCTCCTCTGCTTACTCCAGGGTCCCCAAAGTCTGAACCAGGCAGATATTTGAGTTTTCACAGCTAAGCTGAGGCAGGAGAAAATCCATCCCATAGAAAGCTGAGGAAAACAAACCCAAGCAGCTGCATGTGAAAATTACATGAAGTCCAAAGCCACAGAGTGTGAGCCTTAGGACAGAGAAACAGTCAGGCAAGTGCACAAATGCTTTCCACGTGTTCTGGGTGGAAAGAAACTGAATTTTTTAAAGTCTAACATGGAAACTGCTTTAAGCAATTTGTCATTTTCAATCGAGGTTGTGCAGTAAAAGAGAGATTTCGACAAGTCAAACAACTTCCTACCGGAACAGCTGCGTGCAACGTTTAAACCACCTCTCACAGAAATGGAGTATTTCTAATTCTGCCATTCAGGAAGACTTTGAAATGTCACTGCTGTTTGATTTGACCAGTGCAGAGGAAAGGCAGAGTTGAGAGAAGGGGAAAACAATGCATTTACCATTCTGTCATTTTTTAAAACTTGATCCCAAGGCAGCTATGTGAGCCAGTGCTAAGAAATGCAAATGTTGCATCTTTACCTCCAAGACGGGGAGGCTTCAGCCACATTTCCTGTAAATGTTACACCTTCAAGCTCACCTGGGTGCAACAAGGCATCAATGTGCAATACCAGCTGAAGTAGAACTGAGGCTGAGAGACCCTTTTAGCTACACCTGAGCTAGAAACAATGTTTTTATGGCAAAAAGTCCTCTGAACATGATCCACTACAACGGACAAGTGCTGAAGTCTCTTCTACACCGGGGACTCTGAGGAGAAATAAGCACACAATAAATATTCACTGCTGTTTCTGCCACCAGTTCACACAGCTATCAGCATTCAGCAGTGCTGCTGCTGTGTCCCAGTACTTGAAAGCTCTGTCTGGAGGCCTTGATGAAGTTTTATCAGTTGGTGTTGCTAATGAGAAGCCTTTCCTCAGCCAGAGCTCGGGGAGGAGCAGGCTCTGCTTGCCAAAGTCCACAGGTAGCTGGAAGATGCCTGAGGTTTACAAAAATTGAGTAGCCAGAGCAGAACAACATCACAAGTCACCTATTATTTGTAAAATCTACCTCCACCTGCAACTAATACAGGAAAAGAGGGACACCAGTTTTAATTAAGTCTGTAAGACTGTTAACAAAGTCCCTAGCTTTTTGAAGGAAAGTTTTGAACCTTCCTGTTGAGCACACACCCAGGGCCTGGAGGGCAGGAGGTGCTGCAGGCAGCAGAAACACTCTTTTGTCAGAAATCCACCAACGAATTATTGTATGCAGCACATCCTGAGCCAGGCTCCAGCCAGGCAGCTGATGGAACCTTCCCTGCCAACTCAAGTGCACCGTGGAAAAATGCTTGTGCTCCCTGCCAGGGGCCAGATCCCATCCGGGCAGGGGGAGAGGAACACAGCAAATAAAAGCAAATTGTGAGGAGCCAGCCCGGGTGTCAGATCCCAGGACATTCCTCTGGCTGCCCTGGAGGACTCAATACCCTGGCAGGGGGCTCAGAGACCTTGGCATGGAGTTAAAGACACCTGTACCTTCCATTTTAACCCATGGAAACAATTAACAACTTTGTGTGAAGAGTTACAAGCCACAAGGGTTTGCATAGAATGATAGTGAATTTATCACAGGGTGAAAAAGTAGAATTTTGGGGATTTAGAATGGGGGTTCAAGAGGCAAGATGGAGGAATCTGGGCATGCCCTGTCTTTCTTCTTTGTCTTGTCCTCCATCTTCTGCTGTGATGGTGGCACTTCTGGATTGGTTTAGGGTAGAGACAGACTGTCTAACACAGGTGATAGGTATTGGGAAATTATTGTAAATAAAGTACTCGTAGTTCTTAGTATAAAAAACCAACAGCGCCCTGAAGGCAGTCAGTGTGTGCCACAACCTGACCTGCTGGACAGAGCTCTGCAGGTCAGAAAAAAGAATGTATTAGATAAGAGAAAATAAACAACCTTGAGAACCAGAGCTGAGGAATCCCAACTTCTTCTTTGAGTGCGGGGCTGGGAAAAAAAGACACTTTAATACCTCGGGAGCCATTCCAGCAACACAAAACCCGAGAGCTGGAAGCCAGGGCTCCCTTGTTTCCTCAGCATGCCCAGGGGGACAGCAGGCAGAGCCATCACAGCAAGATGCAGTGCCAGCTCACCCACTTGGTCTCAGGACTCAGAGCAGCTCAAAGCACCACGGTCCCCGGCATGACACAGCTGAGCAGGCTGAGCTGCACATCAGCTGCACTAAATCAATTGGAAATAGGTTTTGGCTAATCCTCTGCAGCCTTTTAATGTTGGGATTGTGACAACTTGCCCGGCTTTTTAGGCAAACAGCAATTTCCACACTGGTTTAGGCAAGCCTCAGTGCTGATTATAGCATCTTTTACAGACAAGATACAAAAAGCCCTCTGCAATGTGTTACGTTAGCACATGCTTAAATTTAAGCACTCTCATTTTTACTGGGGCTTTTCTCATGTGCAACAACTTCAGCACATCCAAATTTGCCAGTCTGCAATATGACCAAGATATCTTACCCCAGCTCAGAACTATGTAAAAAAAACCCTCTTTGTATTTAGCTCCTGGAAAAACTGATACGTGGGTATTTCTAGCATCAACTAATACAACTGGAAAATTGGCAACAGGACACAAAAATAAATGGAAAAGTAGCCTTGGCTAGTCCCTAACCCATTTCTTTTGCAGATAAAAATTTCAGCCTTTGACAGGTTTTATAAGCACAAATTTAAAAAAAATAAAAACCAACAAACTATAGGGCATTTTATGGAAACACTGCTGTGGCAAAGCTCCACCTGAGCAGGACAACCTGGCAAAGCAACCAGGGAGCTGTTCCAGCTGAAAATTCACCCTTTTCCCGTTTTAATGAGGATCTGGGAAGCAGCAGAGCCCCAGAGCACAGCAAGAGGGAGCCAAGATGTGTGGGTCCATGCCCTTGTCACAAACATCCCAGCTGAGCCACACAGCCTTTGTGCATGGCTTTCTCCCCTGCACTCATCACTGAGCTCTCCACAGCCCTCATTCTTCTCCTGTAAACACCCAGGCAGGGACAACTCTCAGGTCCATGCCCTGCCTGGCACAAGAGAATCCCAAACTGATCACTCCTGACAGACTGACATCATGCACCCAGGCATTCACCACATTTCCCATCCTGACAAAGGAATGACCCCGTGTTAAAGTGTAACTGCCACCTGCCCCTGGAATGAGGCAGCTAAATGCCATTTTATGGCCTTTAACACACCAGAGGTCTCTGTGCACAGTGAAACTGGGCACCTTGCCGAGGTGCAGTTCATAGGTGTACTCTGGATTTCCCTCCTGCATGCTTGGAGTGACTCACAGGGGCCAGACCAAGGTCTAGGGAGCAGCTGCCCCCAGTGCTGCTCAGGAAAAGGAATCTGGACCTTCTTCAGCAGCTGCATCACGTAACCTGAAAGCCACTGAGGTCTCACGAGCAAACCATCTCTCAAAACCAACTTGTTCCTGCAGATGATTTACAGGACAAGTATCACTGAAACAGTTTCACCACAGCAACACCACAACAGTGATTTTCAATGTTTCTACAGGAGCAGAGGCTGCTCCTGCATCTCTTGATGAGATCATGGCCATGGGAACTGCTCTCAGCCAGAATGCTGCTGGTTTCATACTCTTCCTTCTCAGCTTCCAAATAGCTGTGCCAACAATGAATTTTAGCACTCGTGGTGAAACCCATGGCACTGGCTGCTCAGCAACCTGAGCTGCTGAAATCATGGGATTAGTTTCCATTATAAAGGAAAAATTAAGAGTGAAGAAAAGGACATTCTGGAACTTTTCACTGAAGCAGCAATTGACAACAGGGATGCTAAATTGAAAAAGTTTTATATATATATATTTATATATACACACCATCACATATTCTCAGAGTCTCACCCAAGAATTCAAAGTATTTTGATGGGTGACACAATATTTTCACAAGCTCCTCCTCTTGCACTGGGTGCAGGTTGTGTGTAGCTATACATTTTCCCCCTATATGTAACCTCACTGAGCAGCCAACCCTTGGACCAGCAGAGCCCTGATATCCTCAGTGCCCATCTGGATTTTGCCCAGAGCAGTTCCACACCTCCCACAGAAAGCCAGAGACAGACAGTGGGGGTTTAATTGCCTCACTCCACCTGGAGCAAACAAAGCTTCCTGCACCATGAGGGATTTACAGACTGCAGCTTAGTCCAGACAAAAATATCTCCACATGAAATTGGGGGAACAATCTCAGCATGCCCATATCTCTTCATTAAAAAAAAATTTAAAAAAAAATAGAAGGAAAGCTACAGGACATGTATAAAAGCATTTGGCAGCTCAGATCTCCACTTGGAAACAGTTGGATTAATAAAAGCAGACAGGAGGTGACAGGGAGGACCCCACAGTGCACACAGGCTATGCACAAGTTAACCAAACACTACACACCATTGCTAAGCAAGTTTGCTATTTGCACATCAAACAAATACACAGCCTTTGCTGGGGTACCAGCAGAAGACAATCTAACAACAACAAAGCAAGGCATCCCCTCCCACTAAGTAAAAAACTTACTGATTTTATTCAGAAACAGCAGATTCTGTGATCCTGAGTCCCTGCTGAGCAGAACCTCTGGACTTGCTCATGCAGTCAGGGTATTGCTGCTCCTCTAAACCACCACCAGAGCACATGGAGAAGATATTCTATATTAGTCACTTCATTGTTGAAGGGAAAATGCATACCAGGGAAAATAGAACATGATTCTTTGTTTTGCACCAGACTAATCCCTCTTTTGCCCACAGGACATGGAGAGAACAAAGCCTGGACTGGACCAGGGGCTGCCAAAGCCCCATCAGGTGTCCTGTCTTCAGTGCTCTCCCCCAGGCAGCAGCACTGCAAAGAGGAGACTCAGCTTGGAATAGTTTTCCCAAATTCAGCCAAACTGCAGATTTCTCACCCCCAGCTCCAAGGGATCAGCTCCCCCAGGGCTGTGCTCTGCCACACGTCCCCCACTGTCCCCGTGTCACACAGGAGAACCACACACTGTCCTGGGGCAGCAGGGGATATTGTAGGCACCACATCCTAACAGAATATCCAACAGCAAAGCTGCACCACAGAGTCACAGAAGGGTTTCAGTCAGAAGGGATCTTGAAGATCATTCAGTTCTGACACCCCCTGCCATGGCAGGGACACCTTTCACTGCCCCAGGCTGCTCCAGACCCCATCCAGCCTGGCCTTGGGCACTTCCAGGGGTCCAGGGGCAGCCACAGCTGCTCTGAACACCCTGTGCCAGGGCCTGCCCACCCTCATCCACTCAGCAAAGAATTCCTTCTTTGTGTCTTGCCTAACCCTGCTCTTTTTCAGGGGCATTGATGTCATTCCAGCTTATCTTATCACTGCCTACCTTTGTAAAAAGTCCCTCTCCAGCTCTCCTGAAAGGGCCAGAACAAGATGATGGGCTGCTGTGGGACTGTCAGCAGCCAGAAGGAGCCCTGCTCCTGGCTGGTCCTGCAGAAACACTCAGCCTGTTTTTAGAGACAGCCTCAGCATGAACAACTCCACCAGAGAACAGGGAAACTCCCCCAGCCCAAAGCTTTTGGTGTCATTTGTGTATCTCCTGCTGCTCTCCCACCTCTGCTCCAGCCATCCCTGGCTTCCCAAGGGCTGCAGGGAATTGCTCCAAGGCTCAGGAACCTCCACCTGCAGCCCTGCCTTTAAATTGCTAATTGGGAGTTCTAGCTGAGCCTTTGGGAAAGGAGGAGGAGGGGCATGTTCCTTGCTATTTTTAAGAAAAGCCATTTTGCAGTTATTCTGCAGCCCAGGTCCCCACCTGTCCAGTTCAGCCTGTTTGGGCAGTAACTCTCCTCTCTTATTCATCCAAAAGCCTCTGAGACATCTGAGTCTGTCATCAGTTTGGTCTAACACCCACTTGGTGCAGGATCTGCACCACTGGAATAAGACAGGTTGAAGATCAAAGTTGGGGTTTTTTAAAAGCACAAAATATCTGCCCAGCTTTGTTTGTGTTGAGGGAGTGGCTGGGTTTTAGGCAGCTTCTTTTTCAAAGGCTTTTTTTTAATAACTAAATGAAAAACCCAGAGTTGAGGTTTTCCTCTTAAAAAACAAGCCAGAGATTAAGGATATGAAGAAAGAAGTCAATCTCTTCCCACTCTAATTGTACTGAGACACTGACTTGAGGGCTCCAAAATTACAGATGTGTAATCCAAGACAATGAACTCTTTACTGAAGGATTAGCAAACCATGCAAAACTGATTCCTTATTCAAATGCCTTGCAATTGTGAGGGCATCTGTTCCACTTTGCAAGTCATCCCAAAGGCTTTGTTTGTTTTGATTTCCTGTTCCATTATGAAGAAAGGGCACTTTGCATTATTTTCACACCGTGTAGTAAGCCTAATTGTTTAGTCTAATAAGGGACAGTTAATGAAATTCAATCAATATTTTTAAAACCTTATTTTTCTTTTAAGTTATGATACAAACCCTCACAACCACAAAAACTGGAATTGTCTTTAGCCAAAAGCCAAGGGTGTAAAAATGTAACCCAAAACACCAGGACCTGAAGGAAAAACTGTTTTGTTTCTCCAAGGTCTACTAGGGGCAGACAAAAATAAAATCTGCAGGTTTAAATAATATTACTAACACAAAACAAACAATTAGGTTTAAATAATATTACTAAAAATTAGTATTTTAATTAGTAATTAAATATTACTAAAATAATATTACTAAAAAAGGTTTAAATGATATTACTAACACAAAATAAACAATACTAAAATAAAATAATATTACTAACACAAAATGATGCCAGAGTCAGGCCTGGGGACTAACAGAGAGCATAGTGCCATCATTCCAGCTTGTAGCAGTGGAATAGTTCTGGAAACCATTTAAAATGTCACAAGAGGAAGCGTGGATGGAGTGTGTGACCTTTGGAAACTGAAGGGTGGATCTCAACAAAAATATCCCATTTACCCTGAGCCATACTGCTCCTGCAGGGCCAAGGGAGATGCTGGCCCACCTATTTGGTTCAGAAAGAAAAGCAAAAAATTACAATTAAGGGGAAAAATAATAAATATCCCAATGTGCCAACATACCAGTGCAATGCAAAAGCTGCCAAACTGCTCTGGAAGCAGGCAGCCTCCTCCACAGCTCTCTCTCAGATCAGCAGATAACAAAATCTGGATGAGAGCCTAGGTTTATGCCTGTTTCCCAACACCAGATCCTTGCAGGAAGCCCCAAACTTAAGTTATCTGATGCTGTGGATCTCCTGGGCTGCCAACTCTGAGCCCCTACCTGTCAAACCACAGCTCCACAGAAGCACAGACCAAACCACAAACTGAGCAAACAAAACATCAAGTGTCCAGAGAGACAGAGAAAATGATGACAGTGGTGAAAATGGTGTTTCTGAGGAGCTGGTCCTGCAGGCTCAGCAGTGCTGTCACTCAGCACCGAGGAGCTGCTGCTGTCCCCATCCTGCAGGAGATGCCCCGGGTGACAGGGCAAGGCAGCAGAGAGGATCTCCAGGGACCACGGGGGGGGGTGACCCAGCCATGTGCCCTTGGTGCAAAAAGGTCACTTCATACTCTCTTTCTAAAAGGCAAAAATAAATCTCTTCCACAGCTGAGCTAGAGAAAAACTCTGGAGAAAGATGGACCAGGAGGATCTGCATTTTGCTGCTGCAGGAATCGGGACAGGGAGCTGGAAGGAGCTCAGACAGGATGCAGAAGTTTGAGTACCAGCCCTCCAAGCACCACTGAGTGCTCACAGCAAAGATCCCTGCACCTCCAGCTAACATTTTGTCTCAAATTCTTCACAGTCCTTCTATAAATTCATGGCACTTGCTCTTACAGAACCACTACTCTGTGCTTTTCACCAAGAAATTTAAGTCACTTGCAGCACACAAAGATCAAAACCAAATGCTTTGATTTACAAGTTCCAGTCAAATTCAGAGGAAGTGTGAAAAAAAAAAAAATACAAACACCTGAAATAACTAACAGGCATAGCTCGTGTCTGGAGCTAAGCAAAGGAATGCAAATAAAAAACTTGGCCAATTATTTTTAAAAACCTCAGGAGAGGTCCCAAAGATCCTGTCCTTGCCCACAGCCCAGCCCCTGCTAATGCAATAGAAAAAAGCCCTTGAGGCAGCAGCATCTTCTCAGCTTCCACATTACTTCAAACTAGCCATGCTGAAATCTAATGAGAGAGGGCTCAAATCATCAGCTCTGCACAGCCACAAAAGTGCTGCTCTGAATATCTTTACACCTTAATGCAGCTGCCCTGGGGCAAATGTTTCCCTGTGCACACACTGCCAAAGGAGCAAGTGTGTTTCTCAGGCATCAGATCAAGAGATACAGGAGCAGCCAGAAGAGATGCATGAATGATCACAGCCTGAGCTGAACCAGGAGAAAATGACAATACCAAATCCAGGAATGCAAGGAGCTACTGCTGGTTTGGCTTTCAAACTTGTTAAAAAAAAATCTTAAATTTCTAACATGGAAGATGAATCTTAAATTTCATGATAGCAAGTCAATAATTCACTCATGCAGGAGTTGTAACTCCGTCTTAAAAACGTGGAACAACATGCAGGATGGTGTTAACATCTTATTTTGCAGTGGTGTTGAATGACTGCTCATAATTAGACCATAATTGTGATTTAATTGCTCAGTGGTCTGACTGGCCATAAAGAGGGAGCCAGGAGTCCCATCTCAATGGGTGGAAAGATTAACTTTACTGTGGAAAGCATAGCCCCCTTTCATGCCATGAAAAGTATCACATTAACTCCTGGATATTTTTATAACAGGCACGATGTGGCTCTTGGGCTCTCTTGCCCATCTCTGGGGTGCTACTCCATGGCTGGAGAGGATGGATGACTGCTTTGCCACAAGCAGGATCAACTTCCAAATGCTGGCAAGTTCCACACTGTAAATTCAGGCACAGTAAAGATAAGGTCTTGCTCAAGGCAGTATTTTAATACAAGATATACAAATTTCATGACTATTAAGTGCAGTACTACTTTAAGTACTGCTTTAAAGAAAAATCAGTACTACTGATTTGCAGCAAAATATGCTCCAAGTTAGAAAAAAAGAGATTCTGCCTTTTTTAATTTTACATTTCTTTCACAACTACTCCAATTGTCATAGTTGAAAACAGGCCTTGTAAATCCAGAATACAAGAACATCTCTGAGGTTTTCAGATGACAACACTTCTTTCTCTCCACTTGAAACCCACCTGGGTCCAAAAACAATTTGGGTCAGATGGAAAAATGACTGAGAAAATTCACTGTGTAAGCGACTGGCACTGAGCTAGCAGAGAGTGGAGGAAAACACTTTTTGGAGCTCATGCAAGATGCTGCAGAGGTAACTGGGAACAGCAAGAGCTCACTGTCTAAACAGCCTCTCTCTTCCCTGGCTCAGCACATCACCCCCAAGCTCTGCTCCACACTCACTGCTGGGCTTGGGCACTGAGCGTGGGATGTTGAGCATCACCACTCACAAAGTGACACTCTGCTTCCCTGTGTGTGCTAAACCATCAGCTCTTCCCTTTTTTTTTTTTTTTTTTTTAATAATGTTTTGCAAAAAATGCCAAAATAACAAACAGAAATTATCCCACAAGCTCTCTCAGGAAAATAAAAGGAAAATACTCAAATACCAGCTCACAGAAACTTTTTGAAAGAGGCTGGTTTTGTTCACATGAATATATGTAAGTGAGTTTAACATCTCATGGATAGCAGATGCCAGCCTGACATTGAAACATTGAGTCACTGCACTGTATTTCAGGATTTATCTTAGGGTTAAGTTAATGTTTGAAAAGAAACAAATGCAGCTGATAGCACTGGGTAAACAGTGACTGTTTCTGCTCCTGTCTGCCCTGTACAGGGCTAAAAAACCCCCACAAGCACACGACTCCTCCCTACGGTGGGATCACCACAGCTGCAAAGTCCTATCAAAATTATTAATTGTATAAACTGCTCTCAGCACCTCCTGGTTTCAAAGCAATAGGTCATTAGGAGCTTGGGATTCTGAGACTTTTTAGGGAAGCAAAGCATTGAAATGAGAACTGAAAAACCAATTTAATTTACAAGCATATTAACTTTGACAGTTTCCCATACCAGGCATCTGGCTTGGTGTGGTTTGGCACAGGTCATCGAACCAAGGAGCAAAAAAACCTGGAAATCTCTCTGAATGTGCTCATCTCTCACTGAGGGAGAATGAAAACCCAGACACCCTTCCTCAAATAAAACATGGCCCTTTTTTTATAGATGCAGTCGTAATTCTTCTCTTCTGGAGGATGGCACAACAAACTTCTCTCCTCTTATGCTGGACTCTGTTAACTAAGATCCATGAGAAGAAATGGTGTGCCTGATTTTATAACTCATCTATCCAATGCAATCCATTATCAATTTATCAAAGTGAGCTATTTTAACAAATGTGAAATGTATTCAAGGTAGCTACAAGATTCACAGTACAGCTGGGAAATCACTATGTTAAGGCAATGCCAGCTATACACTAGAATATGTGACCACTGCTCCTATAATTCCATCTATTAATTCCATACTCTCTGACCAAGTAATAATAAAAATGCATTTATTAACTCCACAGAAGTTAATTGCCAGTTTCATCAGAACTTAGGCACAGATGTAAGATGGAAACAGTCAGTCATAAAAGCACTAAATGTTAACTGAGGTTTTTTCACACATTTGACAGTTCTGAAAGTTACTAAGATACGTGGCAGCAAGATTCTTCCTCTCTCTCCCCCAAAACAGGCAACTATAATGGCACAGTTTTATTTTCAAATGTCATAGCAAAAAAGGGGGCATAAAGGGAAAAGGAAAGGAAAAAAACTCCATTCAAGTCCTTTAGCCTTCTTCACTCTTCCTTCCAGGTAAGCAAAGGACCAAGAAATCCCATATGACCAGTATTAAATGCCAGTATTTCCATTAGGAGATTTCATAGAGGTTCCTCCTTTTTGTACTTACTTTTCAAACTTACCACTCACAAAAAACAAGAAAAAAAAAAAAACAAAAAACATTGCAAGCAAACCTGTAAGTTTACAAACTGTGGCTGAATGACAAAGCCCATGCACAGCCTATTCCACCTACATTTCCACCCTAGTCTCTTTCACCAAGTGCAAGGTCAGAACCGTTATTTTCCTGCTCATGCTTGCAGATGAATGACTTATAGTAAATTTCCTGTTTTTCCAGCCTTGCAAATGTCAAACAAAACAGACAGGCAATAAAATGTATACATTTCCAGGCTAATATTGCCCCAGCACTTCAGCACCAATCAGTTAGAAACTACCAACTGTGAGGAGGAAGAAAATCTGGATAACTTTGAAAAAAGTTACTATGTAAAAAAAATCTGAGTAACTGTGTAAAAACATATTTACAATCTTATCTGCACACTCCTGGGCTGTCTAGTGCCACACTTTTCGTGTTGAATGACAGTTGCCATTCCCATAATCAGATTTTTAATCAACACAGAAGTAATGAATGTTAATTAAACAACTCTCCCTTTCCACGCTTCTGATTCTGATACATGAGGGAGAGCTGTGCTTTGCAAAGAGCAGCATGCAGATGCCAGGCTACCATCGACAGGCTTTCCAGACCGCAAAAATATGTAGTGATTTAAAAACCAAATATTTATTTCTATTCCACATGCTTGGCTAATAAAGCATTTCTTAAAAATATGGAGGGAAAAAAAAGAAACTACAACCCCACAGTAACCAAGGGATTGGTTCTCAGCTCTGGATGGGAACAGTCCAAGGTTTAAGTGCCTGCCCTGACTCACAGATGGGTTTTGAACCCTTTTCTCCCACTTTCCAGGTAAACCCAACCAACACGCTAAAACTCAGCTCTCTGCCCGTTCTTTTGACCATATCCAGGAGCTGAGACACATTTACCACCGAGTTCTGTCATGTGCAGTTTATTCCCAGGACATGTTTTATTTATACTAACTCATGTTTCCAAAACAACAAAAAGTTTGATCACAAATTGTTTGGTTGGGAAGGGTTTCATACACACCTTCCTTCACCCACCAGTACTGATCACATTGCAACACCACAAGCTGTATTTTAATACTTCTGCTAAAACAATCAGTATGTAAAAAAACCCCTCTGCCTAATTTCCTCATACTTTTCTTCATGCTTTTCTCTCCCTCCTACTTGGGCAGGGAAACCAGCAGGCTGAGTTTCCCTCACCACTTCCCAGTGAAGTGAAGGAAGCAGGGAAAACAGGCATTTGTTTAACAAAAACTGGGTATTTTGGGAGTTTGACAGCGTCTGCTGGAATAGTGCTACTGAGTCCTGGAAGGGACTAACAAGTCACTGTGCTTTGGTGGCTCAGCTCCGGGGCAGGGGGTGGAGGGGCAGTGCACAGGCTCAGCTCCTCTCCGACACCATCGCTGGCATCTGCTCTGGCTCCGGAGCTTCCAAGGATGAAACGAGTGCCTGCAGCCCTTCATCTCAGCTCATCAGCCAGCCCAGGGACAAGACTTCAGATGACAGTCCTGCCAGCTGGCCAGAAATTCTGTCTGCAGCTACCAGCTGGGTTGAACGAAGTACAGGGAAAAAGAACCCTCACAGCACAAGCCGGAGTGAAACCCCCACCTTTAGGATGCACACGTCTGGATGACAAATAAACCTTCCCCTAAGGAATCTCTTGGGCAACACGAAGAAAACTTCCCTTCCTTCCTGCACTTGGAGCTGACCTCGGGGAGCTCCTCCACCTCTCACACCTCCGGCTGTCCAGCTGCAGTCCTGCTCCTGCCTGTCCAACCAGCCTCGGTGGCTGCGGCAGCACCAACAGCTTTTTGGCACTAAATTGAAGTCCTGTCCTGGAAATCACAAGCCCATTAGCCAGGCCTGCTAGCTAACCTGTTGAGCGACTGTGGAGTGTACACGGATGTGAAGTGTCATCTTTTTAATCCAGCATGGGAGGACTTTTCCTATCCTCTTCCTCAGGCAAACAGGAGAGCTATCTGTCTGTTCCTTCACCTGTGCGCTTCAGGGCTGGCAGCACGGATGTGACCTCACCTAGTGCAAACCGGGGGGAAGAAAGGTAAATCTGAGCAGCCTTTCAGCCAGAGAGGGAAGATGCAGGAGGGTCCAAGCTTTTTCTTCCCACGCTGGCAGCCGGCAAACACACGCTGCACTTTCAGAACAAGACTCCACTCAGTAGCTCCAAAGGATGCTCAGCTGCTGGAGGAGGAGATCCCTGCCCCATTCCCCCAGCAGTGAAGCTCCCTCAGCCTCTCCAAGGGTCAGCCGGACACCGAGCTCCCCCGGACAAGCGCGGGTTTCCCGCAGGGAGCGCTGGCGGCTCCGCGGTGCCTTTGGGAAAGTCTCACGCAATTGCTCGCTGCGCTTAGCGCAGGGCAGGGACTGCGGGGCGGCTGCAGCCGGGTCCGGACCAGGAGGTGCCTGTGCATCAGCGCCCCCGCAGAAGGTGCGCACACGCGTGGGTGCCTCTGTCGGGGCCACCAGCCGAAGGGCTGATGTTCGCCACCCCCGGCACCGCGCTCGCCAGTGGCCACCCAGCCCCGCACCCCCGCGGGAAGCGCAGAGTGAGTTTCCCCCGTCCCGCCGCGTCCCCTCGCACCTTGTCGGACGGCTTTCACCACGATGGGGTCCTTGCAGCTCCGGATCACTTCCAGCACGTCGTAGCGCGGCAGCCCCGACACGCGGACCCCCTGCACCTCCAGCAGCAGTTCGCCCTCGCTCAGCGCCGCCTCGCCGTCCCCCGCCGCCGCGCCCGCGTACGGGAACTCGCCGTGCTCCGCGCCGCCGAGCAGGGCGAAGCCCAGCTGCCCTCCGGGCCCGCGGGTCAGCGCGCACTGTCGCACCCGGCTGGACCAGTGGTTCTTCTTCTGCACCACCCGCGACATGGCGCTGCGCGTCCCTCCGCGCCCGCGGAGCGCGCTCGGCAGGTGCGCAGGGGGCGCGGACCCGCCGCCCGCTCAGGCCATCACCGCCCGCACGGCCCCGCGCCCGCGGAGGGCGCGCACCGCCTCCCGCCCGCCCCTCCGCGCCGTCCCTTCTCCCCTCTTATTAAGAAAAAAAAATAAAATTAAATTAAAAATAATTTTAAAGCGCTGGAAAAGCAAATCCGGCAGCCGCACGGTGTTGCCGCCCCTCTCCGCGGACGCTGCACGGGGCGCGGAGCCTTTCAGGCGATACAAAGCGCCGTTTGTTTTGTTCCAGTTCGGTCCGTCCCGCTCCGCCGCTCTCCGCGCCGCCGGCGCAGGCGCCCTGGCACGGCCCGCCCCGGCCCGGCCCGGCCCCCGCCCGCTCCCCGCCCCCGGCACGGCCCGGCCGGCGCGGCCCCCCCGCCACACGTGCGGCCCCGGCTCCTCCCCGCTCCCACGGACAACTTTCCCCAAAGGAGAAGTCCGTGCCGGAGCCACCCGGGCCGTGACGAGGGTGAACCCCCCGGCTGGAATCGTCTTGCTCCGAGCGGGACCTGAGCGCGGGTGCTCTGCTCCGCGGCCCCGGAGACGCTCATGTTCCAGGGGACGGGGGCTTGGCACATCTTTGCTTTCCCGGGAGGATTTCTAGGATTTTCTCAGTTGCAAACAGCTGCGATCACTTCTTACCTGCGCATTCCAGATGGTTGTTACAAGAGGGGACACAAAGTACAAGACCTGAGGAAATACTTGCGCAAGTTTCTCATTAAAATAGTATCAAAGCGCTTGCACAAGGCTGAGTGAAAGTCGCGCTCCTACTCTTAGTTCTCTCCTCCAGTTTTTGACTGAGTGCTCGAATTGAGACATTAATAATGTTTTCACATTGTCCTGTCCTCGTGTAATTGTTTAGAAGCTGGACAGACTAATAGCGAGGTCTGGCTGCTGGGTAAAGGAACAGGCATCCATTTGTTTGTCCTTGGCCAAAACTCTTCAAAGTTATTCAGAACTGGTGCAAAACTCAAAAGAGGAAAATAAGTAAGAGTGCACGTACCAGCTGTCCCTTCCAGGTCATGCTCCATGCTTCCAAACCTGAAAGCCAGGCCTCATTTTGAGCAGTCTTATGCATGACCGAACCCCTTCCAGCAAGGAATTCACTTGTCAGATGTGTGCGTGCCCTGTTTTGCTGCTAATCGGGACTGAGAAGTGGCACAGGGAAACAAAGAGTCTGGTCTGGCTGCCTGTGCTGCCCTAATGTGCGCTCAGACGCTACAGCCCGCAGACTTTCACTGTGCCCGCGTCGCTCTTGCATCTCTCATCTCCCCAGCCGAGCGCGTCCCGCGGTGATGTGCGATGCAGGAGAGGCGGCAGCTCGGCAAGCATCGGTGCTTGGGGAAGGAGCTCTGCCTAACATCGTCTGATGCCGGCCCAGCTGATCATCCGGCTTCTCTCACAGACCTGAGAGGTGACTGGGGTACTTTCCCTGCCCACGCGCCGGTCCCGGATGGAGCAGGGAAGCTTGTCCTTCCCTCACCCCCTGCATTCCATCCTCCTTTCCCCAGCTGCAATCTCTCATCTGGCTGTCTTGTAGAGCTCCCATCGTTGCAGACACCACTCTGCAGCCGCGGGAGCCGCTGTCCCCAGCCCGAGTGGCACAGCCCCAGCCAGGCACGAGAAAGGCTTGGCCAATGTCACACAGCACAGCAGTGATCAGCTCCATCCCCCGTGCCTCAGGCACCTCTGTCCAGGTCTCCATGGGAAGCAGATGGGATTACCAGAGCTCAGGAAAGTCCTTCCAACGGAGGGGTAGAGCAGACTCATGAAGTTCAGTACCTGCTGTGTTTAGCCCCCATTTGCTTCCAAGAGGTTTCTTATTTTCATATTTGTTTTCATCCTTAAAGCTGTGCTGATCCCTTATGTTTGAGCAGCAATAACTGCCTCACATCTGCTTTTCCTGGCTCAGTAACCAGCTGCCCCATTTGTCACTTCAAGGATGACATCACACTTTTTATTGTGCCTTCACCAGTAAAGAGTGGATAGGTCATCAGGCTGGATCCCCTGGGCAATAAATGCTCCTGTAGACTGTAGACCCTACAGAGCAGCAGTGTGGCTTGTGGGGAAGGCTTTCTCTCTCATCTGTGCACTGGCTTGTTGTGTCACACACGTGAGCTCACGGTGCAGGGAGCCCCTTGTTCACAGCCCAGCGCCGGGTGTGACGTATTTTCATCACCATCACTTTGCAGGATGCCTTATGTGACAGCCCTGCTAAGCTAAAAATCATCTGGGATCCATGTGAACATCACATGAGCTGTGGTTGCCCTGAATAGATCTTACAGAACTACTCATGCCTCATGGAAAAAAAAAAAAATTTTGGAAAAGACTATTAAGAAAAACAAGTTTTGATAGTAAAATTTATGAGATGACAGACTTCCAAGGGCCCTTTTCAGTTTGCTTACCAACACTGCAACTGCAATGAAAATGTGAGCTGTCCCCATTGTAAGCCTAATGCTGTACTCACGTCTGGGCCACTGTGTTCCCAAAATTGTTCTTGCTGATAATTAACAAAACCAGCAACTTTCAACCAGTACTTTTTTTCCAGATTTTCACTTCAGTTTTGGTCCTGGACCAATTTCCTACCATTTTATCACCTCTTTGCATCCAGGTGGTCAGTCTGGATAACCCCAGATCCTGGAAGCTGACATCACTTACAACAGCTCAAACACAGCCAAGGTTTTTTGTTGTCCTGATTGCTGACTCTGTGACTGCCCAACACCTTGCTGCTGCAAGGAGATTATTTCAGGGCACAGCTGCTCCAACCACCTCTCTTAGAGAAGCTCTTGGTCAGGCTTTAACAATGCTGAGCCCTTGACCCATGGCCTGGCTGCTCCTGCCCAGAAGCGTCCCTGCAATGAAAGGCAATGCCGGGTTTGTATTGCTCCATACAAACCCAGCATTGCCTTTCATTGCAGAGCCTGGCCTCTCTCCCAGGGACAGTGGTCCTGCCTTTGCAGGGGATGGATTTAATGATTAACAGACTGTCTTCATCTCTGACCACTGCAGCTCTAATAATGACACTCTCCTTTTTATGAAGGTCTCTAAGCACTTCACAAACAGCAGTTAAGGAATCTTCAGAGGGCAGCAAGCTGGGGAGCAGCTGAACATTGACACAGGGCAGGGAGAAGCTCAGGGCACACTCCTCATCCGAGGATGGCTCACTGCAGCCATCCTACCTCACCTGCAGCAGCTGGTGCAGCCTCTTCTCCTGCAGGTCTGCATGCACTTTACCAGCTCACAGCCCATGACAGCACTGTGAAAACTGATTTGGGTGGGCTCAGGCCTTTAAGCAGATCCTGATTCCATTGTTCTTTTGTCTGCAGCCTCTCTGGCCCATGCATAGGCAGCTGCTAATTTGTCAGGATGAGAAGGCTGATCTTTCTTCCTCCTTCAGAAGGTGCTCTGCATGCTTTGGGCCCTGCTACAAACACACAACAGCTCAAATGGCTCTTTCAAATAGAATATTGACCCGTGGTCTTGGTCTCAAACGTCTCTGAAATTTCGTGCTGTGTCCTGAATTCTAAAATGGGTCAAAGCTCCCCCAAGCATCAACTCATTCTCTCAGCTTTGCTACTGAAACTTGAGGAAACCACAGTTTGACTTTTTTTGGAATGGAAAACCATGTCTAGTCACTGAGAATGTTGTGGGTTTATGGCAGTTCACAGCCATGTACTCCCACCAGAGAGCATAAAGATGACAATGATTAAGACTACAAATGAAAGTACAGCTTATTTAATACAGCAGAATTTAGTCTTCATTTCCAGATAAACCCCAAACCCCCAAACCTTTGACATCATGTGTCTCAAGGCTTTGAAATCCTAAGCACATAGATCCTGGTAAAAAAGAGAAGATAGACTTTAAACAAGATCCAGTTTCTCAGACATTGAAGTTTCCTGTGGGCACACTCACACTACCAGAATCTTTCAGTAGGAAAGCCATGGATTGTGGTTATTACCCAAACAAGAATTGTTTTCGTAGCAATCCCACTTAACTCTTCTTGGAGGAGAATTTTCTGTGCAGCACCCAGGATTTTTCACCAGGCTGGTGCTGCTCTCTGGCAGCAAGGAGGAGATGGGCTGGTGCTGCTTTGAGTCCTGGCAAACATTCAACAGATGACCCAGCTCCAGGTACTGAACAAACCCTGTGTTTACAGCAAAGCTTCCAAGGGTCAGGACATGAGAAGCTCTGGTCAAAGCCACTGACCAGCCAGCACAGACAGGTCCTGCCTAAGCTCGGGGACAGAGCTGGGCCAGCAAACTCCATCCCAAAAGGCAGCCCCTTGTGCAGGACAGTTCCAGCCTCCTGCAGCAGGGTGGCTTGAGTCCCACCCAGGGCTGGCTCAGAGTGAGCCTGAGACCACAGGATGCTGGGAAGAAAAAGGAAACTCACCCCTTAGTGGGACTTCATGTCACCTTCCTCTACAATTTATTTCAATAATATCACACATAGTGGAATATAAAGCTGAAGATCAATCTCATAACCATATTAAGACACTCTGGGGTGTATTTTATAGCACCATTAATATACTTCTTGGGTGGTTAAAGTCACCCACAGCATAAATTAATGGCTCCATAAAACATGCTCTGTCATATCCTATGGCTTAAATAACACACAATAGGCTGGGCATGTTGGGATGTGGTTGAGCTTATTGGGTGGAAGCAAAGGGTCAGAGTGACCAGCTGGAAGTGAGGATGCCAGCCTCAGGGGACCCAGTCATTTTAAAAAAGCAAGATTCTAGAGAATCAATTACAAATTGTAGATTTCATTAACTTTCATTAGCACTTGTATTCCCAGGTTTATTAATTTCATTCAGGCATCTCTTCCCTGCAGAAGATCTTCTGTTCCAGGGTAGGATGGTTGTGGGTGGGGCTTTTTGGTATGGAGGAAGCCAGGCTTGAAAAGCTCTGAAGTCTGGCACAGAGCAGGCAAAGCCTCTTGGTGGCAACCTGAGCAGGGATCAGATTGGCTTTGCATGGGAAGCTAAGGCTGCCATATGTTTCCACTTTCTGAAAGAAACTTGAATAAAATATCAATGCAGTGTCCATTAGGGACAGATTTTATTGGAGGGGAGGTATGTGGTACCCACAGGAGTATTTCATAAATAAAATAAAGATTAAAAAATATATAAAAAATGTTTTTTCCTAGACTTTCTTCACCATGATCAAGCTATAGAAGAAGCAAATTCCTCCTCCTAGGCTGATAGATATTGGGTCTTACTAAGTCACATTCTTCCCTAGGAATTTTTCTTTGCTATTTTAATGTTTCCACATGAGTTACCAAAGACTCTTCAGCAGACACTAGCTGTGTCCTGCTAAGATAAGCTATCCCAATTCACCTGTCTCAGCTGATAAACCTTCACTTCTCTGCTTCTGGTACTTGAAAAAGAAAAGGGCTCACCTCTGATTTGTGCTGCAAGAGCTCAGCCCAGCTGCCCAAGGCACCAACACTCACCCAAACTCACTTCAGCTCGAGAGCCTCACTCTCTCCTCCTTTTTAATTGTCCTTGTTCCCTCTGCAGACACCAAGAGAGTCTCACTGTATCCTAAAACTCCACCCCTGCTCTGCTGAGACTCATGGAGGTGCTGTTCCCTGTCCTTCCCCTGTTGCTTCACCTCTCCAGTCCTCTCCTTTCTATTTTCCCCATGTATTTTCAACACAAAACTTGCTATTCATTCCCCCTAAAAATCCTGAAAACTAAAGCTGCATCAGGAAAGATTTCTGCTTTAAGTCTTTATGGAGCCATAAAGAAGAGGCAAAGTCTGCCCTTTTCCAACATGCTGCATGCTGAGTAAGTTGGTAGTAGTCCCTTGTGGTGGATGTGTATTAAAGTCTAATGGCTTAAATATGGAAAAAGATCAGGAAGAAAAAGCTGGGAAAAACCCAGCTCTCCCTATAGCAAAGTCTGGTTCAAACAACTTGAGTAGAGTTGTCAATCTCATGATTTAGTTCGAAAATAAAACTAGCCACAAAGGCTCAGCTTCCCAAAACTAACTGGCACATGGGGCTGTATCAGTGCAGTATCTTGTCCACCAGCTCCACTTTGAAGGGGCTTGTTTTTCTCAAAAGTAAAGAATCAATACACAGAATATCAATAGCAATTCTCTATAAGGAATAAATAGTAAAAATACCTTTTCCCTCATAAAAACACTGAGTTGAAGAAAGATTTCTGTAATAAAGAATTGATTTCATCCTCACAAAAGGTTTGTCCAAGTACCCTCAGCAAGATTAAAAGAAATAAAAAGGTAGCAGTAAGGCACAATAATGGGACAAGCTGAAGGTTTGGAAAAGTTGTTCCTTTGGAGCAGTATTGATATGCTGCTCCTTCATGGTGAGGAATAGCTGGGAGATCCCCCTCTGGGTCAGAATTACAATCCTGACAAAAGGCAGAAGAGACAAGGCAGCAACAGACAGCACAGCCTGATCCTGCAGCCATCTGGGGTCTGGCTGTACTTTGCTCCTGAGAGTAATTTACAGGCATCAGACAAGCCACATGTGTAAGGCTGAGCACACACAAATATTCTCAGGAGCAGAGCCAATTAACACACCTCGAGATATCACTCTGTGATTTGGAAGATACACAAACCCCACCTTGCTTTTCGAAGCAGTGAAGCAGAAGAATTCATGGCGGTGTCTGATGCAGAAACATCCCCGATCAACTTCCTCCTCCCTGGTCCCACAAGAGCATCGTGATGTTAAAGCAGCCTCTACTGCACATCTGAGCTGGGTCCAACAAAAGCAGCAGAGCTTTGATATGAGGCACTACCCCACCATGCCTTACCCCCTATGGAAAGATTATCATCATCATTGCTATTTATAGAGAATAACAGCCAGCAGCCTTGGCTGGGACAAACGGCTCCCAGGGCTAGCTCGGCCAAGCATAAAGGGAGATGCTCCTTTTCTCCAGACAGCTCCAAAGAGGGATTTGGGGCCTGGGATCAGGTCAGCTGGGATTGGGATTCCTGACTCCCTGCCTGCTGCCCTAATATTAGCTCTCATTGTCTCGCAGCCCGTCTCGCCGTTCTTTCACATGAACTGCAGGCCCGAATTAGCGCGTCTCGCTGCATCATCTGCCAGCGCATCCTGAGTGCTAAATCACTCAGGGGCTGAGCAAACATCATGGGAACAGTTCTCCCCGAGTCTATGTGGGCTCAGTTATTCCTACAGCATTGTTTGCTCCGTGTTTTCCAAGCATCATCACCAAAGTATGACGGGCTCTATCCTGGAGCTGGCATCGCTCCCCAGCGCGGGCTGGGATGAAAATCAGCTCCGTGGTGGCTCTGCTGGGAGCCAGCTCGGGGAAGAAATGTTAACAAATGAACTCTGGTGGCAGATGAGCAGGCCAAGGAGAAAGCAGCAGCAGCGGCACATGCCAGCCTCCTCAGAGCGGAATTTACAAGTTCCCCAAATTTCCTTTCTTGTGCTGCTTTCAGCGTGGATGGGCTGATGGGTTTTTGTCTGCCACATGAGCTTTTTATCTTGTGCCCTCCAGCCACAAGCTCAGGGCTGTCCACTAAACCACCCAGCCCTCAGCACAAGGGGGCTGGGGCTAATGGGGTTTCAAACCAGTGCCCCCAGCAGTTTTGGTTGGCTTAGAGTCCATCTCCTCCTGCTAGCAGGGGCTGATGGCATTAATTTCCACTAGGTTCATTAGCCTCTGTGGAGCAAGGCTTTAATCAGAAACAGAAAGATACAGGGGAATCACATCAAATCCTGTCTTTGGGTCACACAGCACATAGCCCAGGTGAGGGACTGCTTGCAGGGCACAGAGCAGCAGGGAGAAGATAAAGAGGGGGTCGTGGGAGAGCCTGTGCCCCTGAGCAACCAGTCAGCCAAGTCACAGGACTGGTTTTATAAGGTGCATGCAGAGTTTTGGACAGCAGCTATTGAAAGACAAGCCACTCATTGAATATTATCCTTTTCTGGCAGCAAGATCAGTGCAGTCAATTAGCTGTAAAATCTGAATCATGTCCCTGGCAGGCAGGCTCAGAGAGGAAGCAGCTCCACCTTCCTGCTCTGCCCACAGAGGTCACGGCATCCACTGCACAGCCCTGCCAGAGCTGTCACAGGCAGCCACTGCAGCAGGGATAAATCAGGATATTGCTCCCATCACACAGCAGGAACAGCTCAACTCCCAGTTCTCAGCATGACGTCATGGAGGCTTTCCACAGCCCCAGGACCACTGCAGAAAAGCCTGGGCAATAAATCCATCCAAGCAGCACCACGTATGGATGGACACCACATCTCCATAGATCCCTCAACACCCTTTTACTGCCAGGCTCATTTCTTTTCTTTATTGCTGTAGAATAAAGTCTTAAAACTCCTGACTTGAATCAAATGAGCTTTTAGGTGAGGATCCAGATCCATGGAAAGAGAATTGTGTTGTACAATGACAGACACGGTCCACTGCCCAGCAGAGATCCAGAACTGGGAAAAACAAGCCCATCAGAGCTCCTGCAGTGAATTACTGGCTCTTGGGAGCTGTTGCTCCCCAGTGAGTCTTTGGAGACAACATCTGAACCAACAGAGTTGTGTTTGCAGCTCTGTGTTGGCTACAAATCCATTCCTGGCATATCTGTTCCCAGTTTCCACCTCCCATATGTGTCACTAGGTCCTGGATCCAGCCTTTCCTGCTGGAGATGAGTCATCTTCATCCTCCTCAGTGTGGTGGGGATTAGACCCAAGGCACATTAGCAAAGGGGAAGGCTTGCCTTGGACCAGGGCCAGTTTCAGCATGTCGATAATTTATAAAAACACATTGCTCTCCAGCCAAGCAAGTTTCAGTTCCTAGATGATTCAGCAGCAGAGGCACAAGGAAATATGGATGTGAAAAGTCCCCGGAGGAATTTCTGTATAATTCTGCATTGAAATAAAAAGCCCTGAGACCAGCAGCAGAATGGAAATTGGGAATTAAGGATCATTCCTTCTGTGCCTGCAGGGACTGCTAAAAGCTGGGAAATTTTTAGTGGAGTTTCAGGGCAGGAGGGAAAAAAGAGCAAAGGCAGAAACCAGGGAGGTGGAAGACCCTGAGGTGGAGAAGGAAGGGAAATACAGTTCCTGGTTTTGTTTTGGCCACTTTGCACCAGCTGCAACTTTGTTATCACTAAAAACATTAAAATCCTGTGGGCAGGTAACGGGAAAATTGGAGTGGGAAACCTCTAAAAACACATTTTCAGAAGGCAGCCTGGAAAATGGGAAGTATAAAGAGCTAGGGACAGCTCCAAAGCCCATCTGAGCACTTTGGGTTTTGGATGTGATCCATGTCTATTTTAAAAAAGAATGAGAAAAGAAAATATAAAAGGAAAAGTACCACATAACTGCCCAATGTAAATTAATTCCTGAAAGGGCATGGCAAGCCAAAAATGAATATTTCATCTCTTCTGACCTCTTTCAGTTCATTATCCTAATTGTGAGCTTCAAGACCACAGCAGCATTTCTCTGCATGCAAAATCAGCAGGGATGGAATGGCACAAGGAGTAACAACCCTCTTGAGCAAATTCCAGTGGGAGATGGAGTGAAGGGGACTAGGAGCTATAAAATCACTGCAATAGCATGAAGTAACTTCAAATGGAGTTACTGAACAAATTGTTTGCTCAGAAACACTTTCCACAAGAGAGCACACCCCCCCCCACTCCCTCCTTTTATCCACTGACTCTAACACCACTTGCCCTGAGATGCCCAGAAGTGCTTTGCAAGGTCAAATGGCCATTTCTGAGCATCCTGAACCAATGCTGGACTCACACCATGTCTTGCAGAGCAGTCCCTTCTCCTCAAGAGATGTTTTCCAGCCTGCTCCTGGCAGAAACCTCACACTCATCTGTGTGCAGCCTGGCAGCTTCCCCACAGTTCAGAGAGCAGCTCAGCATCCTGCAGGATGCAACCCTGGCACAAACCCAGCCCTGTCTCCCTGCCTGACCTGCAGCACACCTGCCTGCCTCCAGCACTGCTGGTTCTCCACACAAGCAGCAATTCAATTCTTCTTTTCACAAAGAAAATCCATTCATGTTTTACTGTGCAGCACAGACCTCACCATCCCTCCTTACCCCCATGGGAATCCCACCACAGGTTCCCTGACAGTCAGGACTGGCTGCTGTACTCAGACTGTTGGAATTCCCTGTATTTTAACTTTTGCTGGTTTTAATTGCTGCTCAGCACTGGCATTTCCAAAGGATGTTTCTTTGCTCCTTTTGTGTAGAGCCTGTTTGTGTTCTTTGTGTGCTGCCATCTCTTCCCTGGAGCCCTGGCTAATGAATGCAGCATGCTGATGACCCCTCCATTATAAAGAGTTTAATATTTTTAAATAAATATGGGATGGTGCCATGATTGTGTGGATATTTCATCCAGCCTGCAGCACAAGGAGCTGGCACTGACAATGGCAACCATGCCTTGATTTGTCTTTCTGTTGCTTGTTTGCCATGGAAAGCAAGGGAAGGGGCTGGGATGTAACACAGAATAGAATAACACAGCAGCAGATGTGTTATTCCAAGTGTATCACAAGGAGCTGCTCCTCATCCCAGCACAACAGATGAATGCAATAAAGAGAAAACTTTTAAATTGTTATTTGCCTTTTTGAAGCTACAGGGCCACAAGATTATTAGCTGAGCCTCAGAGTAAACCAGAGGAAGGTACATGGGGGGAATTCTGTTATATTGTGTTTCCACTGTGTTGTAACAGAATTAACACATTAGCTTGACATGTTGCTGATATAATTAATTCTTAATTTCAGAGTAAAATTCATCCTAAGCAGTAACATTAAAAACCAAACCAATAGCAACAAAGGAAAAGAGAAAGGAGAAGCGCCTGAGATCAGGTCAAATTTTTCAACATGTTAATTAAGTTTTCAGCCCATCAACTTCTGTTGTCCTAATTTCCCTTCTTTCCTTCTGGGTGTATCTGGATTTTTGCTATATGTAGATCATGTGGGTTAGATCTAAATTTGCTTGTCCCTCACAACCATTTCTCAGGCAGTAAAAACCTCCTAGAGAGTTCACCCAATGGTACCCAAGGATTGCCTTCACTCCCAGGTGGCAGAAAGCCAGGATTGATTCTCCACAACTTCCACTCCCAGCCCACGGTTTTACCAAGGCATGGGGTGTGAACAGGGACTGCTGCCAAGGCAGTGATTTACAGCAGTGCAATCCATCCCCACGGACAAGGAGGAGCAGTGAGAGCTGATACCAGCTGTTCCCCAAATGTTCCCACTGAGGAGCCAGCTTCTGCACTTAAAATCCCAGCTTCCAGATTGGAGAAACCCACTTCTCTGCTTCCTCCTGCAGCCAGGCATCCTTCAGGCTCATTGTGCTGCTGCCTTCTTGCTAGACACCTCTCCCCTACACCTGCTTCCCCTCAAGGGGGCAAGTGTGCACAGCCAGACCCAAAAATGTGCCCTCCTGCAATCCACCCAGCTCAGATAAGCCCATTTTCCCTGCCAAACAGCCACCAGGGCTCCAAAGTGCCAAGTCCAAGCCCCATCAGCCTCTCTCTTCTCTTTTTAGGAGCCCAGCTCACTGGAGAGCCAGGCAGCCCATGGTCCTTTACCCTGGAACAGGAACAATTAGTCAGCCTGTGGCAAATGGATGGGGAAGGGAAGGTCAGGATTATTTTAAGTGACTTTGCTCTGAGATTAATGAGGAGGCAGTCTGAAGCCATACCCAGCCTCTTGGTTGCTATTTCTGGCTCTCTCCTCCCTGTGCAGCTCCTTTCAGTGGTGGTGTCTGCCACAGCACTGTAAGGGAGGTGTCTCCACACGCCCCAAGCCTCATCCCCATGTCTGCATCTACCCCTGAAATGGGGAGTGCTGTGCATTAAAATTCTACCCTGGCATGGCATGGGCTGTGCCTGCAGATGTTGGGAAGGGCAGGGTAGCTGGGTGCCCTCAGGAGGAGCAGGAAACAGCCAGCAGCTCTCCTGCCACGGCTTCTGGACTTAAAGAGAGGGAAAAAAACATACAAGAGACCCCTCCAAAAACTCAGCTTTCCAGAGATCAAGGTAACACCTGCCTAAGCCCAGAGCCTGGAGTGTGTGCTGAGCTCAGGAGCACAGCAGAGAGGTACAATTACCTAATTGCCTCTGAATTGTGTCACTTAGGAAGTGTTTTGCATGGTGCCATGGCCTCTGGAAGAGACAGTCCTTGCCCTGAGAGTCTCCCCCCACGCCACCCTGCCTGTCAGGCTGGCTCCCATGAGCCAGGGGGGTGACAGTCCTTGGGGGCCCGTGGTCCTTTCTGCCTGCCTTTCCTTCACTCTCTCCTCTGCTCCCAAACAGCCAAACACTTGCATTAGTTATGGTTCACTGACTGCCTGAGTTTTTACATATGTATATAAAATAATCAGAAGTGCCCTATAGATTTAAAATTCCTCTGTGAGACAGGGTGGGCATAAGTGCTACGTTATTAACCACTAGGAAAGAAAACTGAGAGGATTCATTAAACAAGAGGGCAGCTGGGAAATAAACCATTTCCCCCATAGTTTCTGAACAACTGCAGTTCACAAAACATTAAATTTCTAATTATAAGCCCAGGAAGTTTTAATGTAAAAAAAGTGACTTGTGAAACAAAATATGGGTTTTTCTGCTCATTAAAATATCCCCTGAGTAATAATTTCTCTGCCCTTAATGCTGAACCTTAAGGTTTTCCCAGGTAAGTAGGTAATTAACACAATTCTGGTTCAGCTGCACAGCCCTGGCAGTAATGGAGCTGGTTCTGCTGGATGCTGGGCTCCCCTCTGGGTAACAGCAGCAGGGGCTGGTTATCCCGTGGTGCTCCTGGGAAGATGCATCCTTGGAAAAGGATTTCACACCAAAATACATGGGAAACAGAGGGCCAAATCCCTGAGGGCATTACTTTCCCAGTGGGAAGCAGCAGCATTTACACTCCTGCAGATCTGCCCTGAACACGTTATTCTGCTCTCCAAGCAGCACTGACTGCTCTGAGCCAGCACAGACACCAGCACAGGATAAAAAACCTTCCTGGCAAGAGGGCTGGTGGTAACACACAGCTCTGGGCTGGCTCAGAGCAGCTGCCTGCTCTGTGGTGCATGTCAGACAGGGGTTTTGTGAAGTCAGCTCTGTGGTGGAGAGGAATGAGGCTGTCAGGCAGGTTTGGATCCATGGGGAGAACAAGTCCCATTGTTACCAGGCCCCCTGAGTGAAATGACTTCTGCAGTGCAGGTGTTGGACTGAGCCCTCTTAAATCAGATTGGGAATGTCAGTCCTGGGAACAAGTCAGGCAACCTGGGACAGCCTCAAAGCAGACATAGTTCCTTTACATCCAACCAATCCTCTCTATGGTACCCTGCACTCAGAGGTGAAGCCCAAGACATGATTCATTTTAAAGGCAAGGGCTTTCTGCAATTTACCAGCTTTCTGCACCTCACCAAGGCCAAGCAAGGCTTAACACCAAGATCATCTGCCTTCCAGCCCTTCTGAGCTGACTGACAGCCACCCTTCCCTTTGCATTTCAGGTTTCCTGCATTTATCACAACAAGTGCAGTCATATCTGCAACCACAAGCAGCTCAAGGCAGGCAAAGCTTTTCATGTGGGAAGCAAATCTTCCACTAATGCACTTCAGCCTGGAAACCAGACCATCAGGAGCAGGAAGCCCAGCAGGCAGAGCCCTCCTTCAGCCCTCAGACTGAGCCCAAAGCAACCTCTGCACGTGGTCCATGGCCCAGCTCCAGCAGCAGGACCTTCTGTGTAAGGGACCCCAGCCCCACACCACCACTCTGCCCCAGCTATGGGGCACTCTGGCTCACCTCTCCTCATCCAGATGTTTCTCATTTGCAGAGTCTCAGCCAGAGCTGGGCACTTTGCTCAAGGGACTTGGTGATGTTTGTTCCAGACCACCTTGAATGGAGGTGTCAGATCCCCCAGGGCAGCTCCATCCCCCAAGCTCTGTGGGAGCAACCCCTGATTGCTTTTAACAGCAGCTTTCCTACACAGTAGGAAAAGTTTCCCACTTCCAGTAACCAAGTCACTTCTCCCTGAAGCTTTGGATGAAAAATAAGATGTAAAACCAAATTACCCAGTGTTTATGTACATAATTCCCTGTGCATCTGGATAAGAGCATGCCTGTGGCCTCTTTATGCTTCATCTGATTCTCATTAGGTGCTTGTGATTCCTTCTTGATAAGGTTTTATTGCTCCCCTTGACACTCTGAGCTATGGTTGGGCTCTTTATTCTCTGCAGCTGCCCTGGTGTGGCCAAGGACTGTCCAACCCAGCCTGGCTGATCCACCTCAAGCTCTGTCAAACAACAGCCTGAAGAACTAGAAATAAAGCCAGAGCTCTCCAAAGTTAATTTGGTGAAGTGGCTGCTGGGGCTTTGCTGACAGTAACTGAGACCAGAGCAGGGGATGAGGCAGGGGCAGAGCCTGTGCATGGCCTGGGGCAGCACTACAGCACAGCAGCCTTCCTCTGCACCAGGCCAGGCTCTGAAGGGATTCTTTAGCAGCTAAACCTTGCAGCACTCTGTGGGCAACACTCCAAGAAAAGGTATTTTGCAAATATAGTTTTCTTTCTGTGAATTACCCCTCTCCTCACTCTTCTGATCCATCTACAAAAGCAGATTACAATCTATTTCTGGGTGAGCAGGTGAGAGACACAAAGGGAATTTGGCTGATTGAGTGTTAAGCCTCATCTTCAGCAATTTTAGGATTTTGTTCTTCAGAATCTTGGTTTGACCAGAGAAATTAATGTTCTGGGATGTGCACAGAAGTAGACCAATTGTTTTCCTATCATTATTGTCACCTTCAATTGAGGAGAACATTATCAGATCTAGCCTTTGATGCATATCAGAAACATCCACCTGGACAGCATTCCTGTTTGTAAAATGCACATTTACCTGGCAGTAAAAATCCCTGCAATCAGCAGCAGCAGAAAGGTTTAACATACTTAAAGATTTCTCCCACTAACAAAGGAACAGGAGAACTACAGATTTACCCTAAACTGGAATTTATGGCAACCCAGCAAAAACAAGTAAATAAGAAATACACAGACAAAAAACTCACAAAACAATCAAGCTCAGCAGTTTTTCATGAACCACTGAGATATCTTGGCAGCTCTGATTTTTTTGTAGCTTCCAGTAACCAGCTCTTGTGAGGAAGGGAGTAGCCCAAAACAACAACAAAAAACCCCAGTTCCTTACCCCCTTTGTGGCTTATGGGAGTTGAAAGTCAAGAATTTCCAGGAACATCACCTTGGCCTCCAACTTCTTGCAGAGGAGTCTGAAGTCTCACTTGCATGAGGTCTCTCCCCTGCTCCTCATCTTCCCCCTCTGCACTTTCCCTGTGCCAAGAGATGAGGTTTTGTGACTCTGTGCTGCCTTTATAGCCCTGATCCAGCACCCAGTGGCCAGAATTAACTCCATTAAATTTATAAAGCAATTAGGACTGGGTGAGCAATTCCAAAACAACCTCAGTGAAAGTCCTCCCAGCTTTTTAAACAAATTCATTCCAGCTGGGTTCATGCTCCTCGTGCATCAGCTTCCCACAGGGATCCATCCCAGCATGGGAGGTCAGAGGCAGAAAAGGTTTTGGAAGGGTGAATGTTAAGGGAGAATTAGAAGCTGTATGCAAATCCTGAGTTTAAGTGAGGGCCTGTGCAAACAGGAAAACCTCCCAGGCCACGTGAGCTAAATTAAATCAGCACAAGCATGGGGTCCATGAATGAGCCATGGGTCAGGGACTGGGGGAAAACAGCACTCCTGGAACTGATTAATTGAAGGGAGTTGTGATCTGTCTGCAAATAATTCAATTGAGCAATTAGAGCTGGGCAAGGAAATGTTTTTGCGTGTGGCAGATTCTGAAATATTTCTCTGTTTTGGCTTAGGAGAAAAGGAATAAAAACTGAAAAGTGAAAGAAAATTCAGACAAGGTCCATCCTGAATCTGCTTACATTGGTTTGAAATGCTTCTTGTTTCCTCTCTGGCCTTATTATAATTCTATTTTATAATTATTTTACCTTTCAACATCAAGAATATGGTTCAGACTGCATATCTGGAAAGAAATTTCATTCTAAACATCAAAAACATTTCAGAGTGTTAATAAAAGCTTTATCAAAACATCTCTTTTCAAGGTGAAAAAAGCATTTTCAAGAAGTCATCATTACTCTGGGGGGGAAAAAATCTCCCAGTTAAAAATCCACAATCCTCTCAGTCCTTTATCTGTTGCATATTACTGATCTCTAAAGGCAAGAGCTTTGGAGGGGGTCAGGTTTTCTCAGTTACCTTAAATGATACAACCCATCAAACAGCATTTATTAATTGTCCAGGTGCTGGGAACAGAGCACAACCAAGTGAAGCAGGACAGGAGCATCACAGCTCTGTATCTCCTACATCTCAATCCACAGCTCTTCTCATTATCTTAGTGGTCCTAAACGAGGCCAGTCAAACCCTCAGCATTTCTCCAAGGACAGGACTGGGGAGATCATGTTCCAGAGGACCCTGAAAATGGCAAAGGGGTGGCTCAGTTCCCATCACAAAAAGCTGTAACACAAGCAGGGCACGAAGGCAGCGAGGCTCCCTGCTCTCTAGGACTAAAAGTGAACAAATCTGCAGTTGGCCCTGGAGGAAACACCATGTAAGGACCTGCTCTGACCCCAAACACCCCTTAAAGTCTCCCAAGGGAAGCCCTTGAAGGGTTTTTTATGTGTGAGTATAAAGTAGGCATTGATTAGGGTTTATTAAGATTTAAGATAACTTTGACATACAAAAGCAAGGAGAGTGTGTTGGTCAATTTTCATCATTTTGAAAGTTTCTCTGCCATATCTTACTGACATTTAATCAAATCTTCCATGGGAAATATTTGATTTGGTTGATTGAGTCTCAAGAAATGAAGTTGTAAAGTTTATCTGGCTGAGGATGATGTGCAGCTCACAGCCACAGCCTGTTTGAAGTGACTGGCTCAGGAGTGGGATATGAGACACCCTCTCAAACAGCACTTATTAATTATCTGGGTGTTGGGATTTAAAACCACCACAGGAAGAAGGAAAACAGTTGCAGCCTGGGTCTCACACACCTCCTCAGTCCAGCAACTTTATTCTTTTTGATCCTGTGTATGGTTGCCAAATATTTCACCCTGACATGAGTAACTTTTTCAAGGTGATTAACAAATTTTTATTGCTTCTCTGATAAAGGTGAGCGAGAAAAAGCTTCAGCTAACATTGCCAAAGCCTGAGAAAGGATTACTCATCTTTCATGTCTAGATGTTAAAATTAGTCTTACACAAAAAGGTTGTTGGAGCAAAAAATCTTAAATTTTTAATATATGATTTCTCTTAAAAGGCCTTCCACCCCAGGATCTCAAATCAATTTAATTAGAAACTGTAAACTTAATTAGAAGTCAGAACAACCCTGCCACTGAGGCAAATCTCTGATTAATGGAGAAGTTTCTATCAGGGGCCAAATTCAGTCCCGGCCAGACTGGCAAAGGCATCAGAAAGACAGACAAAACAGCTGAAAAAAGGCTGGAAGAGAAACTGTCCTTAAAAAACACTGGATGGACACAACCACCACAGACCAAAGTATTCTGGAAAGAATTCCTTGGAGGAAGAAGCCCAAAATGGCACCCTGGGCACCCTGTGCTGCTGCCAGCTGTCCTGGGGGCTGTAGCAGGGTGAGGTGGAGCCTGGGGCATTCCTGCTGAGGAGGAAAGGAACAGGCAGACCAAGGTGTCCTCAAGCCCAAGGGCTTCTCTGTGTCCCCTGCAGAGCAGAGTCACATGCAGTCACAGCAGAGTCCCCAAGGTCTGGCCCAGCAGCCTGGTGACATAACCTGGGCTGAGCAAATAACCCTGCAGATAACACTGAAATAGCAACACGTCTCAAGAGCTGGCAAACTGTTGGAAAGGTGACTTTATTGTGCACTATGCCCAGGGACAAAGGACTGGCAATTTAATGACAGGGAGCTGTTTGATTCCTGACTGGCAATAGAGGAACTGGCAGAAACACCACCTGGCTTTGTGCAGCAAAGAAACAAGGTCAAGGACTCCTCTCATCCCATCTGTGGTGTTTACACGTGGCAATTTGTATTACGGGGGAAGAAGAGATCTTGTCAGAAATCAAGACCCCCGTTGTCCCCAGGAGAAGCCCCAGATGAGAGGCAGTGTGTGCCTCAGAGCCATGTGCTCCAGGTCAGCTCCCCAGAGTCCTCTCCACTCAGTGGGTGTTGTGGATCTGAGATGGGTCTGGTGCTGCAAAGACCTTCCAGCTCTGCTGAGGAGCTGCTGGCCTGGCTGCAGCTCAGCAGACAAGAAGGGGGATCAGGGGGATGCAGATGCAGTGAGGCTCCAGCCCACAGGGTAGGAAATGAGATCCAGCTCTGTCACAGCTCGCTGTGGAGGTGTTTTACAGGAATGTACTCCCTTTTCCCTAGACACCTCTGTGCTTCACTGTCAGAACTGTAACACTAGCTTAAAGCCTTTTGGATGCTATAAGCATCCTCCTGCATGAATTATGCCCTCAGTAAAAAAACAATTTCTACTCCCAGTTACATCAATTTAAATCTTCAAACGAGGATTTTGGCTTTGTATCAGCGCCTTTGATAGACACAGTCCCCCTGGGCCTGGTTGGGCTGCACTTACACATTTTCAGTGGAGCTGCACTGGGAACATGGATTTTTCTCCCATCCTTCAGTTTCCTAAACCTCAGGTGGTTTGGGGAAGGTTGGTGCTGAAGACTCAAAGCGAGAGCTTGGCAGCAGAAGTGAGGAGCCATTCCCTGTGGCAGGGCTGTGCTGGCTGTGCTCAGGGAGGGGAGAAGTGGGGCTGGGATCTCCTCCAGGAAGGCATGGGCTCAAAGGGGGAACAGCATTTTCTGCTGGAACTTCATTCCACTCCTCCATAAGTGTCAGTCCTTTCACTGTCCTGCTTAGGCAACTGTCCTCTGCTTCTCTTCCAACACAAACCATCCTATGATTCTAAGGAAGCTTTTTCCATAGAGGGGATCCAGGTATTTTCCCTGGATATAGAAATCAGGCTCCATAATGGAAATTCAGCTCCATCCCGTGCAGAAAAAAAGTTGGCTGGGTAAAGGCAAAGATGTAAACTACAAGCAGAATGAAGGAAGATTTTGCCTTGTGGTTTTACGAGGCTGGTTTATGAGATGTGTGTTACTAATGAGATATTTGATGTAGCCAGTTTACTGATGCCAAACTCCCTCAGAAATGAGAAGGAGTTTTGCCTGGGTAGCAAGGGTATTAAAATGGTCCCAGAAACTCAGAATATTTGGGATGGATAGTTAAAAATAAAAAAAGGAAAGAGGAAAAAAAAAAAGAAAAAGGAAAACCCCCTCTGGATTTAGTGTATAGTCGTTAACAAGGTATCCCACAGGTAGAACATGATTTATTGAAAACTGGAGAATCTGTCCTGGTTTTGCTAGAATAGAGGGTTTTGTTCTGCTCAGGGCACTTTATATGAAACAGATGCACAGTCGATAAATCAGGCTGTCCAGCAGGAAGCACAGGCTGCATTTGCTGTATAAATTATCATGTTCTTTCTAGGTAAGTGCTATGGATGAAAACAGGGGTATTCTTGCTCCTTAAAAAACATCAACTATTATTGCAGGAGAAAAGAATCCTTTGGCCTGTAGGATGTAGCAGTGGAGAGAACAGTCAAGGCAAAACTCCCTACAGAAATCACTTTCAGAGTAAGAACTCGATTAAAAGAGGAGACAATGGGAATATTTGGAATGTAAGACCAGCAGGATGTTCTACTTTCTCAAGTTTCCCTTGGATTTCTTTCCAAATGGCTGCCCCAAAAAAGCAAACACATTCAAGCACTTTGAGCTGATAGGAGAGGCAAATCCATTTGCAAACCCCTTCTCTCTTTTCTTGGCAAGGACATTAACCAGCACTCGGGCAGTCTGCAACACGCCATGAGATCTCCAGTGATGCTGTGAGGAACCACAGCAGGGAAAGCAGCAGGACGTGGCAGTCCAAGAAGGAACTGCCTTTGTTTGAGAACTGCTAAAAATATGTATACAAAAAGCTGTAACGTGGGTGGCTTTTAGTCAGAATTTAGAATGCAGAAGGGTATTATGGTTTTTTAATAAAAGCTGGTGAGGAGTGATGCCATGGGAGGGGATTTCCTGGAGTTAGGTTCTTATGAATGATAGATACGTGAGACACAGAGCAGTTCACCAACTGCCATTTCTATGTGGCTGCATTTTCACTTGCAACTTTTCTGTGCCTCACTCCCCATAACATTAAAAGTCTGCTGAAAATGGGTGTTGTTTTACTGAAAATGTCAACTACCTAAGCCAAGGCTTAGGTGAAGGCAGCACTTATCTGGGGAGGCACTGAGGAATTCTCTGAACAGAGCACAGCCAAGGGTGCATCCCCCCCTTGCTCCATCCTGCCTCTTTCCTTTCTTCTTTTTTTTTTTTTTCCATTTAAACTGCATAAGCTGCAGATGAAAAAATATATAAATAGTAATTCTATATATAGTCCTGGGATAAAACTGCAGTTCATTTATGACAGCTGACAAATCTAAAACGGGCAATGTAAGTGCATTACAAAATGATTAAACCTTAAGTTCTCTTACCCCCAGCTACAGGGCTGCATTAACATTACATTACCCACTGAATAATGCAATCTGCTGCAGTTTTATGCCAACACAGAAATATAGCCAAAATAGCCCCTTCCCTTCTATTTACAGCTGGTGTCTCAAAACCCATCTTCCTTGTGCAGCTTCCGCTGGCCTGCGTCTGCTCAGAGTCAATAAAACAGGAATCCTACGGAGCTGGAGATGGTTGGAAGCATTTTCTTGGGCTTAAGCCACACAAATGGCATGTGCAATGGGCTTAGGACTCTGCTAGCAGGATTACAGAGGTATCAGACTACATATCCCTGGGCTGGGGCTGAAATCAATACTGGTTACTTGGGAGAGATGTAATGGATTCAATCTGACCAAAACTTTAATTACAATTTTTGTTATGACACCGGCTTTTCTATCTCTGGATCTCGTTGAGCTTAGGCAGAACATGTCAGAGCATTGTGTAACACAGTGTTGAGTATTCCCATTATCTACCCCTCACCAGGGAAGCAGCTCCCTGCAGCAGGCAGGTCACAGGCAGAAGAGGTGGGTGGAAATCAAATATCCACTGACCCCCTCCACCCTTTGCAAGCTGCAGAGGTGACACAGCCACGCTGCCTTGGTGATTTACCATTGTACTGTGATTTTAGGACTCATTCATGGCTGCTCATTCCTTGCTGCTTCTCTTCGTGGCATGACATGAATGACAAGATGTGGGAGATAATAATATGAGGAAGGAAAAAGGAGCCTGGCAGAGAAATTTACAGTTGTCAGATTGTTTTTTCCCAGAATAAACAGTGTTCTCTGTCCAGGGAACGTCAGGCTGGGATTGAGGATATTTGAGAACCCAGGAAGTGGGGATGCCTTTGCACATGCAAACGGTTTTTTCATCTCCCTCGAGGTCACATTCTGCTTTATGGTACTGATGCCACCTAATACACCATGGTCCCCTTCAGCTCAAGAGAATAATTAAGGAGAGCCCCATTAAAATGCAATGATTTTTATCCTTCCTCACCCAGGACCCTTGGGATTTAGCCAGGAGTTGCCCTGGGCAGGTGTTCCATGGAGCTTCCCAGAGAAGGCACCTGAACAGTAACTCCAAGGGGAACCTCCCTAAAATAGCAAGGCCTCAAATCCTATAGCTAATACCTATTTTCCCCAGAAACACAAAGCCATGACTGTAATGAAAGCCAGCTCTCAGACTTTCATTTTAAGCAGCCTCAGTTCAGAAGGAAAAGAAACAGCGTCATCCCATTACACATGGAATGTGTTTCCTCTGGGGAAAAAAAGAAATCACTCACCTTTCAAAAAGTGCCATTCTGTCAATATTGCTTCTGTTCACAAAGAGGAGCTGTCAGGCAATTCAAGCTAAAATTGTCATCATACTCAAACCTCAGTACCAGGACTTGAATGAAACCTAGCTGGAAGCACTCACAGTATTACACTTTCACCCAAAGTTTCCCAACTGCTGGTTTGATCTGTGTGACATCGATCCCTGCTCCCTCTGAAAAGCTTGATGACTTTTCCCTCTGCAGCAGCATGCACAGAAATGAAGAGCAAGTGAAGAGCAGGGAGGTTTCTGGGCTCCCCAAATCTCCCTCCCCAGGCAGTTGCCCACAGTCAGTGCCTGCAGGGGAGCTGGCACAGGTGGGACTCAGCAGGTGCTGGGACTCAGCCCCTCTGCAAAGCTTCTCCATCCATTAGCATCCTGCAGAGCAGGAATGGAGGTGTCTGAATTACCTAAATGAAGCAGCTGCTCCAGGAGAGAGGGAGAGGAAAATTCATGTTTGGAGTTATCTGACTCGATGGAGGAATTGGGGGATTTTTTTCTGTATTCAGTCTTAATTATGAAGCTCCATTGAAAACTACATATTTGTGCTGCCAGCAGCAAACTACACTCAGGTATGTACCCCAAATTCATGGCAAACCAGTGTCTCTCCTTTTGCTCCTTGCTGCCTGTGGCCAGGTGTTGGTACCATGGGTTTGTACCTTTGCCCATTCAGATGCCGGTGCCAAAGCAATCCTTCCTGTGTGATCAAACCAGGAGTGAAATAACCCACTCCTACTCCTGCCACATTCAGACTTCTCCATGATACTCCTCTTCTCTCTGCTACCTCCAAGAGCTCGCTGAGGATCACATTTTTCCTTCCACTCCTGCTTGCTCCATGGTCCCTTCCCTTCCTCCCATCCCTCTGTGCTCCCTGGTGGGTGATGGTGCCCAGAGTGTGAAGCCACACAAATTGTCCCATCACTGTTACCATCCTGTGGCCCCCTTGGGAACATGGATTTCTTTCTGTGCTCTGTCTTGGACTAACAAAACTCAGCTGCTGCCTAGTGGCAGAGTTAATTAAGCTCCTCCTCAATTCCCTATTACCCACCATTTGAAATATACAGTTTGTTTGCCAGCACCTTGGGGTGTTATGGCTATCATTTACACCATTCACTGGTGCATATAAAAGCAACTGTTTATTTATCAAATACAAGTAACAGCTTTTAGGATTAAAAAAGAAAATCCTGGGTTTTCTCTAATCCTGGCCAGGCTGTGTGCTGAGGAGAGACCTTGCTGTGCATGGAGCAGGGCTGGGATGTGAACACTTTGTCTTGTGTCAATGCTATTCCTTTTCCATTTGGTTTGAGAGTTTCTTGTTGCTGCTCTTTTGTACTTGCAAATGGAAAGGAAATAATGCAGACATGGAGAGAGCTTTAAAGGCAGAGGGAACAAGATTTGATAGCCCCATTCAAACAATTCCCCCATTAAAATCCTGTTTTCTGACTCAGAGACAGTCAATGCCCAGTCCATCAGATGCAGGTGAATGGCCCATGGGGTGAAGGACAGTTCTGTAACAGACTGTGTTGGAAAGGGGAGAAAATTCCTCCCAGAACTGTGCCAACACTGGTTACACCCAGAGCACCATGTTTAAGCACCCTGTGTTTCTGTACCAGCTGCAGTTCTAGACATGTGCAAAGACACCCCACCAGGCTCCTGCTAGATGTGACTTTTAGAGAAAGAATCACAGCAAATCTACCAGGCCAGAATAAGCAGTGATAATTGTGTCAGCTCTTTAATCCAGCTACAGTAACTGGCTCAAGAAAAACCTGCTTTGGATCCCAATGCCTTGCTGCAGGCAGCCAGCAGGATGAGTGGGGCACAGCCAGACCAGGAGCTGCACACTGGTGCAGTGTTGATGCTAATGCAATTTAAAGTGGATAAACATGAAAAATAGGTGCATGGATGGCTGACAAAGAGCAAATCACCAGGAGCCAAAGCATGTTTAAAGAATAGGATTTGTAGACATCTCCTGGCTGAAGGATTACGTTTGAGTGTGTGAGAAGCCATCTAATAAAGCTCACAATAGCACACAGTGCTTACTTCACCACACAGCAAAGGAGACTGAGAGAAATGAGCCAAGTTTAAATTTCTCTTTACCTTCCCTCAAAGAATACTTTTTTAAAAGTCAGTTTGCTCAGTTATTCCCAATAAGCCTGTGCTCTGTCCCTTCTATATCCTATGACTGTATGAACATGTATTCTAGACCAGCACAGATTCACCACAGCTGCTGCTGTGATTACCCAGCTCTACAACATTGAGCCTTGACCCCTGTGGGGCTGCACCACACAGAAAGCACCTGAGAGCATCTTTTGACTTGTGGAGGACCTTATATATATCTGAGCCAGCTCAGTGGATTACTGCAGTAGTACAACAGTGTCTGGAAAATTAATATGCCAGTTTGTGTGCCCAGCTAGGAGTCTCTTAATAGAGACTTCTTCCCTTCACCATGATAATGGTGTTAAGTATAATCTGACATACAGCTGCAGAAAAGGTCTCTGAGGAAGCCCAGATGCACAAGTGCATCTGGGAAAAAAAATAAACAAAATACCTTCAATGTGGTATTGACTGCCTGGTGAATTTTATATCTGAGGGCAGTTGTGTATTTGCAGCTTATTCTAAGAAATCACATCTCTCCTGAGCCTTTGTTCAGTGTAAGGAGCCTGCCCGCTCTCCTGCTGGCTTTTATTTTGTTTGTATTGACTAGAATAATGTGCCTTGTGGGCAGCTTCAGTGTGCTGAACTTGGAGAGAGGTTCTCTGAGGATAAGAGAGGCTGGTAACAGATACAAACCCAGGCAGGCAGCGAGGCAGTGCTAATAAATTCTGGGGAAAGCTGAAATCCATCCATGCCAGGGCTCCCAGACAGCCCAGCCTGGATTAAGGGCTCAGTTCCCCATCCTCTCACACCAAGGGGGTTGGCAGTGTTTTGTAGCTCGCTGCCTTTGAACTTTACTCTCACACAAATAACTACACGAGGGGTCTGGTGTGAAGCATTCATCCTTGTATTGACTGTGGATTTGGGCTTTCAGGCTGCAGTCTGTTCTCTTCTCCTGAAAAGGCAGGCACACAGCCTTGGTGTCTGAAGGGTGGGAGGGGAGAAGCAAAGAAAAAGAAGTTGAAAAAGGAACAGAGTTTGTGTTGGACAGCGATGGATGCGGCGTGTGCCCTGAACGCGCCGGTGCCAGCGGCCAGGGCAGAGCTGCCTCTTTATCTGCAGGGCTGTGCAGCTCAGCAAAATATATTACCTGTAATAATGTGTCTCATCTATACAACTGCCTTCCTGGATATGCTTTGAAATGTTTAATGATGTGTGGCTGAAATGGAATGATATCTTCCTAATGAAATGCAATGGAAGGAGAATGCGCACGCATTAAGACATCTTATCTGCATGGGCAATTAATAACCTGGGAATTAAAACAAAGTATAAAACCTAAGAGTTTTAGCTAAAGCCATGGGATATGAGCAAATGAAACTCAGTCAGGTTTCCACAAAGGTTTGCTGTAGTGAAATCCAGATGTCAGGGAACTCCACCCATCAGCTACTCATTTCTTTTAGACTGTGGGTTTCTCAGTGGTTTTACGTCCCTCAGCTGTCTTAAAGTTCATATATTCATATAATTATGTTGCTATAGATTTTTCTCTCAAGTCTGTGGACATGTTTTAAATTAGGCCAATTGCTTGAGTTACCAAATGTTACAGTGAAGACTAGACTGGACACATCACAAACATTTATTCCAGGACCCAAACTCAGTGGTTCACCAACCTTGTGACTCAAATCTTCATTGAGCATCTAAATCAAGTTCACTAATTCTTACAATCACTTTGACAGCCAATTAATGTGTTAAACTCAGTGCTTTTTCATAAAGAAATGCATTCCCTTAGGTGGCAAGTCACAGAAGACTCTACATTCTCTGAGGAGTATGCAAGTTGGATTAAAAAGTCTAACCCTAATGTTTGGTTATGATAAATATTCTTTGAAGAAAAAAAAAAATCAGTTGAAAATCTGGATTGGATTATTCAAAGTATTAGACGTGAACAAAACTGAAATTCTGCTCTTTGATTTTTGCAAGATTACTTTAGTAGATTCTCCTCATTGTAGAAAATAATTCAGAGGCCAAAAGTTATTTAATCTCCTAGTCTCCATTTCAAACACAGAGATCTGCTAACAACCCTTGGCATATTGCTCTTGCATAACTGCAATAAGTCAAAAGAAAGACTTCAAGCTTGCAGCAAAGTTCCACTGCACTTCAATATAATGATAAATTGTTTTTCAGTAAGAAGTTCATGGCGTGCCTTGACTAGGCAGAAATATTATTTGCATTCTTCCATAAAGAATTTTAAGTTAGAATCATTAGCCACCTTACATAATTTAAGATGCAAAGAAACCAATATATGATTAAAAGTAGATCACAGGGAAGTGACTGTAAAATTGAATTTTAAATGAATGATTTCAGAAGACTATCTTCATCTCACCATGCCTTGTGGTATGTATTTCACCCTCCCTAAAGATTTAATAAAAGCATTACTCTGTCAGCACTTGGTAAATATTAAAATAATAATACACACTGTAATTACTTTCCAGACATTACTAACATGTTCCGATCTGCATAAAGCTTGACTCTCAAGTTACACCAAAACTTTAAAAGAGGAGGAAAATGGTTTCCTGTTCCTGCACCATTTACAGGAAGGGCCAGGTTAGACCCAGCTGGGCACAAAGCCTTTTTGCTTTGTCTTCATCCCAGGAGCAGACCAAGACATAACCAAGGGGCTGGTGCACACCTGACTTTGTTGGGTTTCTGCCTCCCAAGACTGGAGGGGACCCCACCCCAGCTGGTAACAGGCAGCTGCACATACAGATCTACCAGGGGGGTGCTTGTTTGGGGGCAAAAATGCACATTATAGTAAGAGAATAGCCCACCCTCCTAGCAGAGGGACCTCTGGAGAGACACTCCAGTCTGTGTCCTTGTGCTGGCTGCTGCTGGAGTGTGGTGCTGTGCTGGGAGGGAGAGGGTGAGCTGATGGAGCAGGTATTTCGGGAGACATAAGCAGTTGGAAGTGAAGGGTTAGTGGCACTGCTGTTTATCAGGGCCTGTCACCACAGGCACAAGGACCCGTGATTTATTGGCCAGCCAGGCTGTATCAGGCAGTTCCTGATTTCACATTTGTGTCCTGTTATCCTGCAGAAGCTTTAGGGGACAGAAGCTAAAGGTGGGAGAAGAGAAGATGATGCCCTTGGTGAACAGGAAAAGGTTTCAGCGCCCTGGCTGCTGCAGCCTGAGGGTCAGCAAGCCCTGGGGAGCCCAGGCTGTGCTGCTGCCCACACCTGGAAGGGTGACAAGGACCCACTCCTCTTCTGATGCACCCCAAGCACCTTTGGGGCACACTTTGGGAACAATACCAAAAAGCTCAGCCTGCACAACTCCTGCAGGAAGGTGTCAGTGGACTAATGCTCTGTAATAAGCAAGGGGCTTAAATGAGAACAGCATTTGTTCTGATTTCTTTTTTAAGCTACAGATTATTTCCACACCATTGCTTCAATTTCTATCACAAATGTCCAAGGCACAATTAGATTTAGCATTTTGGTCTAAAACCAGAGGTAAGTGAAAATGGTTTCTTATGCTGCTCTGTTGCATTGCAGATCTGCAAGTGGGGCTGCCACATCCACTGAGGCAACATGGGCAAGGGAGAAAAAGTGAGGAGCTGAGTGGAGAGAGGCAGGAACTGGGCTGGAACACAAATGTAAAATGACCCGGAGATCAGAAGGCACCAAAAAGGCTATTTTACCTGTGGGGCCATATAAAACCTTGAGCACTGCCATCCCTTTTCTTCCAAGAGCCTTAACTGGAGACAGAACTCTCACCTGGGAGCTTGTGGGACTGGCCTGCAGAGCCCCACTGCAGACAGCTCTGTGCTCATGGATTTGCACCCTGGTGACATGGGGATGGGATGAGGACAGGGGTCAGTGCAAGGGACTGTTTGAGCTGTCTCTCCTAGGAATAACTCCTCCATTCCTCTCTGCTGTCCCAGAGGAATGGAGGAGTTATTCCTCAGGGCCCCACTCTTGCTTTTGTCTGGGACACGCACTTACAGTGCCAAAAAAAGGAATTGCTCACTCTGCCAGCCTATCTGAGCAATCTGCTCTTTAATTTTGATAACATTATCTTATGTTCAGTACCTAACGCAGGATGATTTCATATTTTAAAAGATTTTATTAAGAAGTGTGTGCTTATGACAATTGTAATAAAACAAAAGCTCTAATGGGAAGAAGAGCCAACCCATTTTCAATTCCCTTTCCCGTAATAAGCAGTAATTCAGCATTCCTGTCATGAGATAAGAATTACTTTGACAAGAATTTTCTTTTAATAGCTCTGTCTGCAACAGAGTAAATTTCTTTCCTTGTCATTACAGCTTCTGGCCTGCAGTAAATGCCTGAAGACTGAGTAAAACAGTAAGGGCAGCAACCTGCCATCCCCCACATAAACAATGCACACACCACCATTGCTTCAGAGGGTTTGAAAAGCATTTCACATCCTTGACTGTTTAAATAAAGTCACTGAAAGAGTTGGAAATGTTAGAGCTCTCAAAGAATCCTTAATTAATTTTGCTGATTTATGCCTTTCACTAAGCATGGGAGGAAGCAAAGGGCACACACTGAGAGCGAGATCAAAACCATTTACTTGTAGGAGGCACATGGACAAAAAATAACATGTACAGTCACTAAAGCAAAGGATCTATGGCTGAAGGGTTAGACTGAGAACCTGGTGTGATATCTGATGCATTTCTTAATACAAATTAGTGCAAGGAAAGCAGCACAGACAGTTCCACCCAAAGCAATCCCATGTCAATAACTGGGTCTGCAGTCACAAACCTCTGCTGATGGCAGGAACTGGCTGAAGCACCCACCAGAGCTCTAAGTAACAGGCAGAGGTGTGACATGTGGCTCCTGAACAAGATGTAGGATCTCACTGGCATTGCTTGACCTTGGACCTTCTTCAGCTTGTTGTTGCTGTACCTGTCACAGCTAATGTAAACTTCCATTCTCCAAGTGCCTCCAGCTCCCCAGCCCTTCTCAGTCCAAAGGATTGCTTTGGGAATGTCTACCAAGCTGCTGGGTGGAAGTTTTACTCAGCAGGTTGTTAATAATCCAGGAGTTGTTCAGTCCTTTATCTCACACTGTGGCTCCCCATCCTGCTGTGGCCACCCAGCCTTCCTCCATGGGTCTCCCATGGCATCCTTGGCACTGGGTATCCAACACCACACAGCTCCCTGCTCCTTACACCTCTCTCAGGAATGTAACTCACATGGAAAGTATGACAGCAACTGTAAATCTCTAAAGGTCACTGGCAACAAAACCACGTTCAGCCAAAACTCTCTTGAAGCATTTGAGCTCCATCAAGTATAATCTGTGACCACAAATATCTGCATTAGGGCACAGAATATGTCCACAGTCAGCTTGGATTTTGTAGTCCTTGTTCTGAACAGACAAGACTGCAAAATTGAGCAGAAATAAGAATTCCCTGTGACACCCAGGTCTGAGCAGCTCTGTGATCATGCACAGGCCCTGGTGCACACCTGGGTATGGGCTGGTTAAAATGGCATTTTTCACCAGCAGCTAATTGAGCTTAATGTTTAGCAGAAACAGCACAGCAGACACAGCAGATGTCTTATCCAATTGATTCTTAGCAAATTCCTCTTTTTTCTGCTCCTGAGTGAAAACTGGTTTCATTGCAGCATCTAAATGTGATGGGTATTTTTAGATCTATAATTTATCATATGGAGCTAATGAGGCTGCTTTTATTCTATCCAGTACAACACACAAATAAGAGCACCAAACTTTCCCAGACCCTGCTGGGATGGCAAGCAAGACCACAGGACTCCTTTCCTGTGGATCTTCCTAATTTTAGATCAGTTCTTTTCGCTTACTGCAAAGATTTACAGCTTTTACTTTGGCATTCAACAGACATGCACAATCCAGTTTTCAGCCCTGATCTCCAAATAAAGCAGATTAAAGCCTGAAACTGTTGCTCCTGTTGGAAGACAAGAGAGCCATTCTCCTGCAGTAAATACTCTTGATCATTATCTTTGAAACATTGAGCAAAAAGTACAACTTTATATCCTAGCCAACAGAAAATAAACATTTGTTACTGAAAAAATAATGCAATCCAAATAGTTTTATCTAAGGCCACCCAATTTCTTTAGTGCTTGTGATAAAAAGAAAAAAAATTGACAGCACATGAAATTACCTAAAATTTAGAAGTCTGGGTTAGCTACAGCTCTGCAGGACATTGCTCTGCAGAAGGCACTGGTGTAGCCAGCCCTTTTTTGGGGCACTGGGTTTGGAAAAAAATGGAAATGGTGGTTTCTTTACTCTAGGTGCTAAAGCAGAATATCATGTCTTCTGTTGTCTTATCAGGAAGAATAAAATGGGCATTTTTGAAATAAAGCTGATGCACAAGCTGGCGTAAACCAGTTCACTGCCCAGCCCTTAGAAGCAAAAATCCTTACAAGAGAAAACACCTGCAATGTCCTAAGGTTGGCTGTGACCCAGGGAATGAAGGGAGATCTCAAGGGAGGTTTTTTGGAGAGAGCAGCGCCTAAGACTTCACTCCGGACCATTGCAAAACATAACTGAGAGTCAAACTGAGGAGTTGCATTTCATCCCAAATGGGTACAAGGTCTGCAGCTCTCCTGAGCTGGACTAAAGGTCTACAGAAGGAGTAAGGTGTCTCTGACCTGGATGGGAGGCTAGGAACAACACCTGCAGGGACAAATGGTCACCTTGGGCTCCTGCAGCTGCCTGGAATGCCCACAGCTCCTCCAGTGTCCCCTGGGGGCTGTGACCATCACCCCACACCTTGCTGAGACTGCTGGCAGCCCCTGCAGCCTCCAAGACCCCCTCACCTCTGCCAGAGCTCAGACTAAGGCTGAGCCAGGAGAAGTGCTGAGAGAGGGTGACCTAAAACCAGTCTAACCACTCTGCTCCCAGAGCTGGGCTAGAGCAGGGAACTTGACCTGTCCTGTTTTATCACACAACCCAACACGGGGTGAAGAAGCAGCTGCCTCTGCTGCCCGACAGAGAGAGAAAAGGCACATGCTAACCTTTGCAAAACACAACTCCTTATCACACAAGTGCTATGGAAAGCCAGCCTGGCAAACACAGAGCTCCTTGAAATGGCAAAGGAAGGCAAGCACGTGGCAAGGACACGCTATGGGAGAGGGAAATAAGAAAATCTCAAAGGTCAGATGGAGGAGCAGATGGCATATGTTGAGCTGCAGGGTGCAAGTGGCCAAGGGCATTTGTTTGACCTCCCACATCCCCAAAATTGTTCCATGCCCACTGGAAAGTGCTCCTTGTTTACAGCCAAAACAAAAATATTAGTTAGCAAATAAAAGCAGCCCAAACATTGTACAAAATATAATAAAAAAATCTAGCAGTCAAAGAAGCCCCCAAACACTCCTGGGCATGTATTTCATTGATCCAAAACCTTAAGGCCCAAGGAAGTAATTTACTAATGAGTCAATAAAATGAGTTCACATGACATTTCCAAAACCAGAAGAATCTCTTCATTTAAATTAGGCCCATTTATTTTCCTGAGGACCACAGGAAGGATATTTCTAAGGGCAGAACACCCACAACATCTGTTATCTCTAACTAGGACTGCAGTTACTCAGCAGTCCTACAAACCAGAACATATATTTTTCTGTCTTTAATTGCTGTCTAGTTTTCTACATTATTAATGATCAGTATAAGGTGTCCAAATATTCCTCAAAAAAAAAAACCACTGGCTTTAGCTGAAGGATTGAGAAGTTTGTGTACATGCAGGCAATGATTTATGCCAACCAAGCAACCTGTTAGATTAGCAACTTCAGTAGCACAGCATTCAATCTGCTTGATCACAAAAGTGTTTGTAGCATTTAAAGGCTACCATTGATTATTATCTCAGCTGAAATACACATTTTTATGGCTAAACTTGAGCTGCCATCCTGGTCTAATAAAATTTCCTGACAATCCATAGCAATTAGCAGAATTTGCAGCCGTCACAAGTGATGTAACACAATTGTGCCTTGATTTTAACTCCCCTGCATGCCCAAACACCTTTCTCTGGCTGGTAACAGAGTGTGACAGGAGCCACTCAGCAGCTTTGCTGGCACCAAACCTCATCACCAAATGAGTGCCCCAGCCCTGGATTCATCTGGTACCAACAAAGGTCTTGGGGGGCTCATTGTCCCCCCATTCTGAAAGGCAGAGCTGTTACATTAGCTAGCATGAGTTCTAACACCATTATAGAGCAAGCATTTCATATCACCAGAGCTCCATACCTCCTCGATGTTCCTCACAGGCAGCTCCTCTAAGCACTGATTGTTCCTGGTCCTTGCAGCAGCCATCTGACTCCAGATCCCACCAATCCACCTTTTATACCTCTTGTCCTTATTGGCTACAGGTGTGGCCAGTTAAGATCACACCTGCTTCTAATCTTTTGTAATTGGTCCAGCTGCAACTCATTGGGAGATAAGATTACACCACCTTCATTTGCCCATTCTGTATCCCCCTACACAGAGCTACACTGGGTCTTTGCCAGCTCTGAGCTCCTCTTACTCCTGAATTTCTGGCCTGTCCAGACTCCAGTCTCGGAATTATAGAACCATAGAAAACCTTGGGTTGGAAGGCATCAAAATCACCTAGTTTGAGCTCCCCTGCTGTGGGCAGAGAGGGCACAGACTGGGTCAGCTTGCTCAGGGCCCCATCCAGCCTGACCTTGAACAGTTCCAGGGCTGTGGAATTGCTCAGCCTCCAGAGAGGCTGCTGCACCTCCCCTAACTGGTGTGCAGCAAATCAGTTCCTGAGGCATAATTCATGACTATAAGCAGGGTCATCACTTTTCAGTCCCCAATCTCTTTTGAAAACCTTCCTCCCAGTTTCAGGGCGATGCAGTAAACAACCCTAAGTGCACTAAACTAAAGATCCCCCCTGCTTTCTGCTTTGCATCTGTCAAAGCAGTCAATAAGCACATGGATTGCTGGGCTCTGTGGCCAAGAGCTGGAGGAGGACACGTGGGCAGGCACTGCTCAATCACTCAGCTCTTTGCTAAAGGGCTCTTCTTTCTCAAGAACAGAGCCCCTGCAGAGGCAAGCTGCAAGCTCTCCCCTGGGCTCCAGAGGATATTTCATGTGATAGCTGAAGGATATCTAATAAAATGACCGAGCTCTGAAACAATGCAAACAAACATCAGCTGCAAATTGATCCGAAACCTCTGCTCGTTCTCTGATCTGTTACTGACACAAACCTTCCTCCTCAGGCAGGGAGCAAGAAATGGAGGTCACTAATTTGCTCCTGACAGAAAGCAGAACCCAGCCTCTTAAAGATTATGGGGAAAAATAAATACAGCAAAATGTTTCCTAGATAAAAGGTTTGAATTATTTTATGCTCGTTAATTGCTTTTCATATCTAGCACCACACTGTCATTTCCAGAGGAGCCCAATCAGAGACAGATGAAGGGGAGAAAACTTTGCAAGCTCTTTTTGCCTTCAGCAGATCCATTGTTTACTCAAAAGTTAGAATTCAGCCAGTGAATTACTACTTTTACTCCATCCATGTACTACTTTTACTCCATTCATGTTCTCAGAACTTGCTTTATAAAGAGAAATACAGAGTGATGTGCACTGCTACATCCACACACAGGCACACAGAAGAAACTAAGAGTTGTAACTCTGTTTTACAGGATGCTCTGCTGTACAGCAGAGGTGGCAGATCCCACTTTGCAGGGGGTTTTTGTCATTCACATCATGCTACCACTGAGGTTTGTGGAAAGTTTCCTTGAAACTGGTGGCATGGCAAACTACTTCAGGATAGCTATAAGAACATTTAGCTCCTGATGGAGCTGGGGCAGGAACCACTGTGTGAGCAGAGATGTGCATGTGAGAGAGCACACAGGTCAGATCACAGCTGAGAAAATATGAAAAGATGGAAGGTTTGAGCAGTGTCTGTGCTAGGAAGAGGCTTACAGCTACTAGCAGATAGTGTTTTCTGGTGTTTGAAACATGTGGGAGTTAAGGGAGGCGTAAGACAGATTTGGACAGGGCTTTATACATGAAATTCTCACTCAGCCCGTGGTCCTGAGGGAGAGAAGTGCCTTACTTGGCATGTAAAGGTAATGGAAACAAGGACTAAAGTCTCTCTAATGAGAAGAAAACACCACACAGTTTATTAATTTAGGCCTCTGGAAATTAGTTTGCTGAAATTAAGGACTAAATACAGGTGTTAAGCCCAGCCATCCCCACACTAAATTACATGTTCTCCCTTACATCCATAATCACTGCCTATTTAGGGTTTTCCCATATTCTGCTGTTCTGGTGTCTAGGCAATGATTCTCATTCTAGTAACTTGATACCTATTTGTTCAGTCCTGCCAAAGTACTAACTAGTACTGCTGTAGTCTGTCCTGAAATCAATTCCTAATGTTACTGTAGGAGCAAACATAAAACTTGGTGTATTTTTCTCCTCAGGTTAATATCATATGTTTCTGATTGAGCAAGGAAAAAAATAATTTCCTTACAGGGTGGATTTTGTTATGTCTCTTGTACAGGCATGGAGGAGGGGAAAACCCTTAGAGGATTAGGATCAGGACCAAGACCCCATGTTATTGTGTAAAACCCAGCTAGGGGAGTTGTTTCAGAAAGCTGCTCTTAAAACTGAGACAATTTGGTGTTTCTGTCCATATTCCTGTGGGCAGGTGGCCACATTGCAGGTGACAGCAGCAGTGAAGAAGGCAGAGCTGGAGATGATGACAGGACCACATCACCCAGAGGTTCAGCCTACCCCAAAGTGTACAACTAAAGCTTTCCCTACTTTTTTTTTTCCCCTTGTGGTTGGACAGGAGACAGATTTTCAGTCTGCCTGGAGGTAAGTAGATATATCCATCAGGAACACTCTTCCAGCTTTGCAACTGCAGTGCCTCTGACTGCCCAAGCTCACAGACATCTGCCAGGGAAATGTGCTGTGCTCTGATACTGCCACATGAATCAGCCAGTGCTTCTTTTTGGTGTGCTCTAAACTGCATGATCAAGCATGGCTCTTAATAGCTAAGTGATGATTCATTTATGATGGCACCAGGACAATCCAAGTGAGTTTTTACCTTTTATCCTCAATGTAATGCACTCTGTGCATTCCAGTTTCAGCAAGGTCTGAGCAAATTCAGTAATCACACCAGTATTCAGCACTTTTTATGCACAGATCTAAGCCCAATTGCTACTAAAATTTTAACAAGACCAGCCTTTTGCATTAACTGCATAACAAGAAACACAAGGTTGCCTCAGGTTTGGGGTGTTTGCCCTACACTGGATGCAGAGTCACAGGTTATGGAATACCACATCATTCCATGGGCTTTAAGAGCTGCAGGAGGAGATGCAGGGTCTCCAGCTGCAAGCTGCAGTGCCCTTCCTGTCCCCAGCTGCTCCATTAAAACAAAACTCAGATGCATTAAGAACATTCCCAATATTGCTTTTCTGTGTGAGCAAAAGCCAGCAGGGAGGGAGGCTGTGTGCTGGGGAGTGGGACACGAGAGGATCTTTTAGCAAAGATGTTGTCTGTGATACAAAAGGAGGTAGGGAATGCTTGAGTTATACAAACATTCCTGAAATAGCAGGAAAACTTTAGCAGATGTTTCCTCCATCTAATTTTCCCCCTTTCTCCTCTTTTTGTGGGTGGCTTTGCAGATCTCTCTGCTTTTTAAAATCTCCCTTTGTATGAAGGGCCTGCATTAAAATGTCAGGCTTTATTTTTCCAAAAGACAACTGCCAGAAACGGAGCCCTAAATGCTGGTTTCAGAGCCAGGCAAGGGTCTCTTGGGAACTGCTGGGAATCCCACTCCTATTTCTGATTAGGTTTTCATCAGCAGAGAAGGAGCCAAATTCTCAGTTGCCTGAAGGCTTTCATCTCAATGAGAATCAGACTCGGAGGAGCTCTAAGGTATCAAATCATATTTACTGTCTCTGTTAGTTATTGGCAAGGCGTCTGGAAATGCCTTGGGATTAGTGTTTTGATTAGAATATGATCATGACTTTATAAAACACAGATAAAAATGATCTCATTTTCTGAGCCAAGAACTCCACAGACTTCAGGAAGGAATAACTTTTAGCAACACTTTCTGCCACGAGCTTTAGAAAGGATCAACATCCATGCTGAGCAGAGTGGGGAGATCCCTGACGATTTAGGGTCGGAACAAGGATTTTTCTCAGCTCATTTCTCAGCACCCTCCTGGCACAATTTGCTCAAGCACCCTCTAATGCTCTTGGTCACAGCTGGAGCTGGCATAGAATCCATGGACTCTCCTGAGCTGGATGGGACCCACAAGGATTGCAAAGTCAAACTCCTGGCCCAGCACAGAGCAAGCTCCAGAATCACACCATGTGCCTGTCCAAATGCTAATAATGCAGAGGGATGGCAGATAAATCTACACTTATATGGTGAGCAGGACTGCCTTTGTTCCTGAGCATCTCAGTGGCAGCAGTGGGTCAGCCTGGCCCCAAAAAGTTCCACCCTGAAACCCCCCTTTTCAGTGAGCAGGCACAGTGAACACAATACATAACATATAACATATAATATATATTATATAACATATAATATATACTATATAACATATAATATATACTTTATTATACATTATATATTATATAGTATATACTACATATTATATAGTATATATTATATTATATATATTATATTATATTACATATTGCATATTACATATTAGACATTAGCTACTATTTTGTATATTATATATATCTCATCATATATAATTTATTATATCTCACATATTATATATATTTAACCATATAATGGTGACTGGAGTAGGGCAATAAGCAACAAAGAGGGGTATTTTAGGGTGGCAGGTTAAGGCAGAAGGGCTGAAACACACAGCCCCTCCTTGGGTGCATCCTTGGCTCTGCCCTGTGCTCCTCCCTTTCTCTCCCTGCTCTGCTCACAGCTCCTTCCAGCAAAAGTTGCCTCAGTTTCCAGCAGAAAGGGTCCCTAATGTCACCCTTATGGAAAGCAGCCCACAGAGGAAAGGCTAATAGGTGACAGATGATGAAAACACCCCCCTGGTTCCCAAGGGTGCTTCCCACCCCAAGTGTAGGGACACAGCTGCGAGAGGGACCCGTAGTCCAATCTGCATTTTTCATGTGCCTTCCTTGGACTCTGGGCATGTTTCATTAACGGTGCGGCTCGATGCTCTCACAGGTCTTTTCTAACCTGAGTTATTCTGTGATTTTGCTCTGGAGGGAAGAAGCCGGGAGGGGTCCCCTGCCAGCCGGGCAGCCTGCGGGTGGCTTTGCCCTCTGCTGGATAAAGCCAGACCTGCTGATTCTCTCCTGATAGCAGATCTTTTTGCCACGGGGAACATCGCATTTAGGAAGCAGCCCAGCCCCAGTGAATATTTTCAATCCTACCACCTTACTCTGCTGAGGCAGCTGCAGATTTGCATTCACAGTCTGAATAAGCTGGCAAGGAGTGGGTCTGTAGGCACTGATGAAGTTAAGGGAGTGGGGGACACTGACACTGCATTGCACAATACCTAAAAAAGAACCCCAAAAGCCAAAAAAACCCAAATAACAACAACAAAAACCTGTCAGGCTGTGTCTGCTACTCTTCATTGTGATCATCCTTGTTTTTCGCAACCTAAATTCTCACACCAATTTCAAGTGAGCCTATCAAGATGGCAAATCCAAAGTATATTTGAGTTATTGATTCAAATAAAGCAACTCAAATACTTCTTACTCTGAAGCCTATTTGCAGTAACAGGAGGTGCCATCTGCTGCTTGCAATGGTGCAGGGCAGAGACTTCAGCTCCAGAGACATATGGGAAATGTGAAGGGGTTTATTCATTTTTAGATGTGAAGCTTCAGGAGCAGAGGCCATCAAAATCCCCTGGGGGATGAGGAGCTGGGAGCTCCCGTGTGCCAGCCCTCACTGGCTGGCCCTGGCTGAGGGTGGGCATAGGGGACAGGGTGCCAGGGCTGACTGAAACCACGTGGGGGCTTGGCCACCCAAATGATCTCATTTTCTGAGCCATGAACTCCACAGACCTGAGGAAGGAATAACTTTTAGCAATGCTTTCTGCAAGGAGCTTTAGAAAGGATCAAAACCCATGCTGAGCAGAGTGGGGAGATCCCTGACAATTTAGGGTTGGAACAAGGACTTTTGTCAGTTCAATACTCAGCACCCTCCTGGCACAATTAGCTCAAGCACCCTCTAATGCTCTTGGTCACAGATGGAGCTGGCATAGAATCCATGGAATCTCCTGAGCTGGCAGGAGAGCACAGAGAAGGACAGTGGCCATTCCAGGTTGTGCCAGTGTTTTGGGAATCACTGGATGACCCAGTGCCTGGGACCAGCATTGGGAGATTCACAAGGAGTTTTGGATGGGAGGTAACTCCCAGAGGCAGGAGCATTCTCCTTCTCCATGAACATGGTCGAGCCTCCCAGGTGCTTTTGGCTGGATTTGCAGGGGAGGGCTGCCTGCCCTGGTCCTAGCAAACCCCCCTGTGTCCATCCCTCACAGGGGTCTGACTGATCCCTCTCTGCCAGGATAGCCCCAGAGGAAAGAGAAATGCACTGACAGCACCTGGCAGTTTGCAGCCCATCCTAAGACCAGGTTCCTGCTTCCAGTAACATCAAGAACTATTCACAACATAGCCATCAACCATTTAATCTCTTTCATTTATGGTTTAAAAGCCCTCCCTTAATTTTGGTTCCAATCCAACAAGTTCCTGAAGGGTAAGCAGGGTCTGAGGAGGGTAAATGGATTATCAGAGGTCACCCATAGTGGCACTCCCACAGTGACAAATAAAACAAAGTGCTTCAGACCACCCACGTGCCCCCACCAAAAGAAAACTGCAGGAATTCTGTTTTCTTATCATTCATCACTTCAAAAAGGTATAAACACAAACAGACCCACAGTATCATCTCCTTTGGCTGATTCCAGCCCAGTGCCATTTCAAATAGCTGCAGTGTGGAACCCAGTCATTTCATATTGGCTGTGCTGCACTTGAAAGAAAATAACATTCATTTTTATGGTAACAAACAGCTTTAATTAAACTTGCCAAATAAATACATAGTCATGCAGCCTTTATCCATATTGGAGCTTGGCATTAATCTTTATTATTGTTATGAAGTGTTCAGAGATGAGAATATTTTGATGAATAATAACAGTGAATACCAAATCAATGCATATTTAAAATATATGTTTACAAAAGGCAGTAGCACTAACATATGATTTGTGAGCTCTGAGGCTGTTATGGCCTGATAGACAAATGCCATTAATTCATCATGTGCTGTGGAGATTAGAGAATCCCTTTAATAGTCCTGTGGCAAGCAGGCAGCAGTGATGTGCCTGGTCCATCTCTGCTCCCATGCTTCATCCTCAGAGATGCGAGGGGAAGCTCAAAGATACAGCAAGCCTGAAACTTTGCTGTCTGTTCTTGGGCACTCACACTAAGTAAAACTGGAAATAAATTCTACATTCTTCTGCCTGGTTCTCAAAAAAGACAAAATCTTGGAGAGTTTCAGCTTTCTTTAATATTTCAGTGATTTAAAATTGGAAAAATGGGAATTTATATCCATTTATGTTTGATTTACTGTTGGCAACCAGCCCAAAACTGAAACCAAAGATTTTGAAGATGGAAGTTCAGACAGCCCATGCTTGGGGTCTTGCTCAGGCCCCAGAAGATTCTCCAGTTCAGATGGAGATTCTCCAGAAGATTCTTCCAGATTCTCTTCATCTGGAGGTCCTGAGGGACCTTCACTGCCACCCAGCTCAGGCTTTCAAGCACCAAGACCTCTGAAATGTACCCAGAACTTCACAGATTTAATCCAGGAATTTGTGATTAGTGGGGAAGATGTCTAAGAGAAAGAAACCCACATCACCTCAGAGACTACAATGAGCACAGAATTTTCCACATCCCTTCATAAGCTGGCCAAGCTTAGTTAACTGTTAATTTACCACATCCATTGCAAAGGGTTTGAGTGATTGACTGAAAAATCAGACTTATTTTAGGCCAAGCTTTGCTCAGTTGAATACCCTTGCTGTCCTTAAGGTCTGATTTCAATCCCCAGCTCTGCCCCAGCCATCCTCTCTCACCTTGGGCAAATAGCTCCCTCCACATCCTTTGTCTGCCTTCTCTGCTTCCATCATATCTCTCTTCCAGCTGAGGATTTTCCTGCAGATACATGGCACTCACATGCTAGAAATTTGCCATCAACCATGACTTCTAGCTGCTGTACAAATATTTAATAACAATTTAAATGCTGGACTCGATGCTGGACTCAATCTCCCCAACAGGCTGGATCAAATCCACCCAGTTGTGAGATAACTCAAATTTGATGTGTTAGTTCAGAACTGTTTCTTCATCTTTTACAAATAGAAATAATATATCAATTACAATATGTTTGCATTCAAAATTATTCTCATTTCAATTAAGAGAATTGAATTAATTCATTTTAATTCATGAGCCAGCCCTCTGAGTATTATTGCTCATCCTCTGCCAGGGCTGGGAGGTGGCTGGGAGCCCCATTAGCTCTACAAAAACACTCACTGGCATTTTCCCAGTGGGTAATGGTGAGAGCAGGAGTCCTATGGGCATTTTACATATGCACACCCAGAACACCTGAACTCCCATTTTGCCCATTTTTTACACCAAAATACACAGCCATGGCATGGGAAAGTAAATAACTCCTCTGCAGCTTCTCAGGGCATTTTCTGTGTGTTCCTGCCTGCAGCCAGGGCTCACACTGCAGCTGGGCTCTCACACAGCCCCAGGCTCAGGGCACTGTGCCCTGGTGAGGGGTGGCACAGTGAGGAGGGGGCATGCAGACACTTCCAAACCAGGCACCAGACACCCATTGCTCAGCTGCTCCTGGGGGTGCAGGGAATTCCCTTCATTACAGAGGGGTCACCCTGAGTTCAGGGCTTGTAGGACACAGCTGGAGATGAGGAGCCAGACCTGAAGGTCCAGGCTGCACAGGTGTCCTCACCCTGCCCTCCTGCACAGCCAGGGCACACTGCCTGGTGGGAACATCTCCTTTTTCAGCTCTACACCCCTCCTGCCCAGCAGGGAACTTTCTCCATGCATGGGGATATATTTAGGATACAAATAGGATGTTATCCTCTCCCCCTCTTCCTTCTCTCACAGCCTATTTGGCTTTGCAGTGCTGGCACTCCAACACTTGTGCACTTGAGGCTACATGCCACATCAAGCCAAGAGAGCCCCTGTACCACTGCCTGTGCCTTCGAGGAGGGGTTAAATCCCCTCACACAAGGGATAGTCTGACCTGGCCAAGGAGAGCTCTAAAAAAATGATTAAATGCACTCCTGATACAGAATGTCTCTCAGTGAGAAGCTGCACTGCCTGAACACAGTGATTCACAGTGAAGTTAAAGTCACTGTGCATTTTGTCCCCCTTGCACCAGTGAATGTGAGGCAGTTACACCAATGAATCTCACCAAGAATCTCCTGGCTGGGATGGAAATCAGTGTAGCTCCACTGGAGTGATGGGACTCTCCATATTTATACCATATTATATTTTCTAGGGAAACAGCAGGACTTCAGAAAAGGAAACATGCTCTCAATGACTGAACTAGAACAAAACCCCAAAATGTAGAGGATACAGAAAGCATAAACCAAAGGAAAGATCTCCCCTTATAGTTCTCATACCTTTTGATGCTGTCAGCTCATTTCCATTAATTTATGGTGACACTCTACACTGAGAGGAGTTTTGCCACAGACATCACTGCAGTCAACTCAGCATGATCATGTCTAAGCAGGAAGTAACAAATCCAAATAAATCACACCTACAGTTTTCTTATGGGATCTGTGTATGTGTTTTACCCAGCACAGGCATCCTCCTTCAGAAATACACAGTTTACATGCCTTTGGTATTTTTCATGGTTCATTACTCAAGGTAATTTATTACAAGTTTATGCTGCTACAGTACATCATTTTGTAATTTTCTGCAATAAAACCATTGCACTGACTAGTCTTGGTTCTTTATTACATTTGAGGTCACTTGAAAGGGTAATTTCATCTACTGAACATTAAATCCTGCAATAATTCAATACTTTGAAGATATTTGAAAGCAGCACTCTCTTCCTCTTCTGCAAGAGCATGTGGCCAGGACTGAGGGTAGCACAGAGCCATGACCAGGTATGGCTCAATTTTAGCTGGAATAAATTACTGTCAGGGCTGTAAAACACCTTGGTGCCACCTCTGAAATTCCTAACGTGGTTGGAGTACCCAGGGTGGATATGGATGATATGGATATGCTGAATGCCTAATTTTGTTTTTAACAGACATATGTGCACAAGGCCAGCACAGAGGACAGACTCATCTTCTAGAAAGAACTTCAGGATGGATGGAGAAGCCTGTGGATGTATCTCAATAGGGTTTGAGATGTGTCTCAGTGGGACCTAACCAGGCTCTTGAGCATTTTCTCCACCACTGCTTCCACAGCCAGACCATTGGGACCCCTCGAGATCCTCTAAACTTGATGAATTTGCTGCTAAAATGCTCAAGGAAATGTGGCTGCACAGGAACTGGCTAAGTAATAACAACAGAATAGCTTCAACATTGCTCCATATCCTCCAGCTTTACCTCAGACCCCTGAGGACCCCAGGCTCTGCCCACACCAGTGCAGAGCAATGCTTTGCACTCAGGGTGGTCCTTGTGGAGTAACAACTGCTGTGGTGAAAGGAGCTGTTCAGGGGATTAGCACACCAATATTTTTTCTCTGCAGAAGCCATAAGCAAGTTCTCCCATCCCTGCCAAGAGATCAGAGCCTTCAACGACATTTTTAAATTGTCTCGCCATAAACTTTTAAAAACAATGTTTAAATCATCTGCCTTGGGAGAGCTTGAGAAAGAAGAGAATGGCAAAAAAAATCAATAATCTCTGAGAGGCCTGAGCTGCAGACAAGTTAAGCAGGAAAAAGGGATGTCCTGAGCAGCCCAGCACCAAGGGCAATGATTCTGACTGCCAGAACTGCTGTTGAGCTTTTGTGCAGTATTAGCAGAGCTAAAATGGGGCTAGAAAGGAGAAACTCTTCCATCTCTCTGATTTACAGCTCTTTTGCTTCAAGTCTCTCTGGATAGGAAGACTTCCATTTTCCCCTCACTGCCTTAAAGAAAGGCAGAAGAAAACTGGCATCAGCCTTGTTTAAAGTGAAGAGGGTCTGGGTCAAATATCATACCTTCCTTACTGCCAAGCCTTATTTTGTGGGTGACCTCAGTGGCAGCAGGATGTGGATCCTTTTCCATTATAAGAGTTAAAGATCTTTAGCTGAGCCACCTCTTACTCTTCTGGCTGGATTAAAATTCTTCTTTAGCAGGCATTGCAAGGGCAGGTCACCTTCACAGGACCTCCTAAAGGCCCTGGGGCTGTGCCTGGCCCGGGGTGAGCAGTGCAGGGAGAGCCACGAGCTGGAAAGGTGAGTAGGCTCCAGCAGAGATTCCCTATCCTTGATATTTTATTTGTGGGGTTCCCAGATGAAGGAAGGAGTGATGAATCTGACTCCATGTTCTCAGAAGGCTAACTTATTACTTTATGATACTGTATTATATTAATGAATACTATACTAAACTATACTAAATACAGAAAGGCTACTTACAGAATGCTAAAAAGCTAGTGAAGAAAACTTGTGACTCTCTCCAGAGTCTCGACAGAGCTTGGCCCTGATTGGCCAATGAGTGATAACAATTCACAAGAAAGCAATGAAACAATCACCTGTGTGTAAACAATGTTCAAACACATTCCAAAGCAGCAAAACACAGGAGAAGCAAACAGATAATTATTGGTTTCCTTTCTCTCTGAGGCTTCGCAGCTTCTGAGGAGAAGAATCCTGGGCAAAGGGATTTTTCCAGAAAATATGACAGTGACACCTTGACTGTGCACATCCTAAATGAGAGGCAGTGAGAGGTTCCTGCCCACCTCTGCCTGTTGGCACTCACCACTCTGTGATGAGAATCCAGGCTCTCTCATTTCAGAGTCCAGCCACATCCAGTTCAGGAAGGAAAATGATAATGAGCAGAATGCTGGAATACCTCCAGTGACTTGAAGAAGATTCTGTAATGCACAGAAATGTGCTGACTGCAAGTGTTGATGCCTGGGACACACTGAGCCTGGAACTGTTCACATCCTCCTCCACTTTTTCTACCCTCTAGCATTTTCCACTGGGTGCATTTCTCCATCACTTACTTCTCGTCTTTCTCTACAATCAACACTTTTGTTTTCCTACTATCACCTGTATTTCACTGCTGCCTCCCTCCTGTCTTTCTTCAGCACAGAAGGAGAGGAGAGAGGATAGAGTTGTTTGTAAGGAATATAGTAGCTCACCTGTGCCATCTCACTCCCTGGCTACTTAACCAGAGCTGTCCAGGAGGAGCAGGGGTAATTGCAGGAGTGCTTGGACCAGCAAATAGGTTGGGATAAACAGAGGACTCGGATGCTCTGGAGAAACAGCAAGCATGACCTCTGCTCTTCAGTTGTACCAGCCCTGTGCTTTGCTATTTCATCCCTGCACCTGCCCTAACTAACCCTGTGACTGAAGAAGCTGAGAGTCCCTGCACAGGAGAATGTAGATGCAAGATTTCCTGGGGGAATCTTCACTTCTTGCCCTCCTCCTCTCTTAATGGAGAAAAAATAGCCTTGGATACAGACTTTTGATTTATGAAAGAAGGAACCCAAACACACTCTACTTGGTTCAGCTGGGTTGTTAGTCATCAAACTAACCTGTGCTCAGTCTCCAGTGATTCTCAGCCTTTGCTGTAACAGCCTGCATTGCTGTTTCCCTCTGAATTTCAATCAGGTATCATTACCGTGTGCTGCCAACCTTCTGCTCAGGATAGATGCCTCTCATAAGATACTGGAATTGCTCAATGCAGTGAACTTACTCTCCTTAAGAACCTGAATTACACTAAGTGTTTCACTTACCATCTGCTTTTTTGATTTGCTTACTCTTCTGCTCACACTGTCTGCAAGAGCCATTTGTTTCCTTGCCTATAAATTCCTGGTCCAGAAGACTCTGCAGCATTGTCAGCAGAGTGCTGAAATGTGGTTGGAGAATGGACCTACAAAAGAGGCTGGAAGCAAAACTTAGCACACAGTCAAACTTTCTGTAATTAGATTTTGAGGCCAAAACATTATAAAGAACAGTGAAAAGAATAAACAGGATCATTTATTTTATTCGTTCATTAGCAAAACTCCTTGGTTACGTGTGATAATTGCTGGCAAAGACTTACAGAAATTGTGCCTGAAAATGTTTAAGCCCATTTCTTTATCACAGATCCACTACCAGCATACCAATTACATGACACAAAGTGTATGGAGCTTGGTGAAATCCCACAAGGCTTTCAGCAGCATAACCTGCCAGCCTTTCCCTGCTCTGTGCTTGGGATTGCTTCCTGGATGGACTGATTTAAGCTAGGAATACACATTCTCAGCAATCTGTCATGTCTGTTTACAAAATTATCTCCAGAGAAGCCTATAGGTCAGCCTGGGAATGAGAAGTGACAGAAGATCAAGATGTTCAGTCCTCACTCTGGTAACATACTAATGGATCATAATGGGTGATTTTGTGTAAGCAAGGCACACGGGTAAGTCTCCATTAAGAACCTTTCTTATCAGCCTGTGTGTTTTAAAAAAGCAAAGTTTAGAAATTTGCTGGGGTTTACATCCATTAAAATGAAGAATGAATCTCCAGCTTGTTCCCCTGAGGTTGATTCGAAGGCCACTGATAGAAAGAAATGTATTTGCTTCAGAACTGGAGTCCAGTGGTTAAAGAGCCAAACTGCACAAAGGCAGAGGCTTGGAGGGAAGGACACAGCCATGAGCACATAGAGATTTACCTTTGGAGAAAGGATCTGCAATGAGAAAGGTGTCTGCTGGCTGGTTGTGTGAGCTGGGTTTTGATATTAAGGCAGCTAGAAATAGGAAAATACACATTTTTTTCCACTGCCTTTACCTGTTTCTGGGCTGGCCTGCCTATCTTTTGAAGAAAAAACTTTGGCTCTGCAGCCTTTGCCAAAAAGTCCCTTCCTTTTTGTGTACCCCAGTGCTCCTGCAGTGCAGGGAAATGGAGCGGCAAGGGGAAGATGGACATGACAGATGTCCAAGCTTGAGCCAGCCATCTCAGCTCTTGCACAGACTATCTGGGTTAGAGAGCACCTTGCCCATGTGCAGCTCTGGATGTCGCTCCAGCTCCTGAGGCAGTTTCCAGTGATCCAGAAAAGGAAATGTGTGAAGGACACTGGTGCATCTCCTTCCCTGGGACAGGCATGGTGGGAATGGCTCCATCCAGCAGCACTGCAAATGCCAGAGGGGCAAGGCTAGTGTGGGCTGGGTAGAGACAGGGTGGGCAATGGGGCACTGTAAGGTGGGTGGGGAGTGCCTCTTCCTGCAGCTGCAGGTGGCAATACAAACCATAAACCACCATTATTTACATTTCAACAGATAGCAAGGGAGGTGGCCAGATGGACAAATCAAAAGGCAGTCTTAGTTTTCCAAGTGTTTTCTCACTGAATTCAGTGGACTTGGTGAAAGGAGGCAGCAAAAACCAGAAAGCAGGAGGGAAGCAAGATGAACAGCCACTGTCCTCAGAGCTGGAGGTCTTTTCATCTCCAGCTCTAAAGGTCCTAAAGAACATGTAGGCTGAATTTGGATCTGATGCTGCAGCTTATTTCTCAGCCATGCTTATCTCTAGCTCAGACATTGTATATTGCAATGGCATTACTCATTGTTACAAAGGCTGGTTTCTCCCTCCAAGTACAGAGTATTTGATTATTAGACAGCAGCATTACTCCTTCATTACTGTTTATAAAAGCAGAAGGAAGAGACATGGATACTGCAGTGTGGCTGACAGAATGGGCTGTAACACCTCCAGAGGCAAGTGAATCTTTCACTGTTTAGGGTGTCAGAGCCCATACCTTAACTCTTCCTGGACCTCAGCAGGGAGACCTAAGATCTGGATCACACATTTCTGGATATGAGCCTTAAGACAAAAAAAACTCCATTTTGACAGTTTACAGCCAGCTTATGTTTTAGAATCAATATTTAATGCATTTAGAGAATGACTGGGGAGAAGAGCAGGGTGCCATCAGGAAGGTAAAGTGCCAGGCTGGTAACAGCAGAATGACATTTTATAATCCAGAGACCCTCTGCTGCAGATTTCCCAGGGAGAGGGAGTTCTGACAACAGCTGATGTGTCCTGCTCTGCCTGAGCCCTGTCCCAGCCCATGGCAGCAGCCAGTCCTGCTGAACATGCACCTGACCTCTCTAGTCAGGCAGAGGAATGTCACATTTGCTGAGGACACTGCAATGTGGCTTTTGTCTCTTTCATGCACATGCCTCTAACACACCAGGCTGGTGTATCACCCACTAGAGCTGCTGGCTGAAATGCTTCTTGTGCTCTGCTGCACTTTCAGGCTGTGCTTTCCTGTCTAATGATGCCCTGGAAGACAGGGATGTGAGGAAACCCAGATAACCTTGCTAAAATCAGCAGAGAAGGTCCCTGGTGGAATGAGGGAGGGAAGGACATGATCTGAGCTCATACATTCTTCAAACCCTGCCATGAGGCATTTTACAGCCACGCTAGGTCCTCCAGACCCATGGAGACATGGGCATATCTGCTCAGATCTATTACCCAGGATCTATTTTCAGCACATTTTGGTATTTGGGCACAGCCTGGGTTGGTGCCCCACCGTGCTGGATGTGGTACAAGGACCAGAGAGCCAAGGCTTGAAGAGATGGACCCAAATGGCAGAGCTACAGGTAACACAGCATGGGAGCATGGCTGGGATTTTACCTTCTGGCCAAACTTTGCTTCCTTTCCAGTCATTTCATTCTTTCATGCTGCTATCTTTGCTCATTGCAAAGGCACATCTTGTGCCATGCTCCCCCTTCCATTTTAGTCCCAATACTGACAGTGCAATGAATTAATGGCACACACTTTTCTAGTCTAGCAGTCTTTGTCACAAAAGTGAGGGAAAGCATGCAGTGAAAATGAAGATCTATCAGCACTGCCATCTGACTGATGGCTCACTCTGAGAGCTGATCTAAGATGAGAACAGAAGATGAAAAAAAAAAGATCTCTTTCTTATTTTAATACCAAGAACAGTACACAGAACCTGTATCCATCTTTTTGTCAAAGGCTGTAATGAAAATGGCAGCAGGCTGGAATGCCACTGTACCCCCATGATGGGCTGTAATTTCAGCCCCATCCATGGGCACTGCATGCAGTCAGCAGTCTGCCTGCAGGTATTTGGGTTACAAATGCCTGTCACTCACTCCATGTGCTGCATCTTGCCATCACCTAGATGGTATTTCAAGCCCCTCACACCACAAAAATTTTATCACACATCCAATATTTTCTAAGGGTTAATTGGGCAGAGACACCAAGTTCAGAGTGGTTTTTTCCTCAGAGTCAGTAACCAGCCACATTTGAAGCATGTATTTTTTCTATGCAAGACCAGATTTTACAAAAAATGTATTGAAATGAAATTCATTGCACACATCTTCAGCTTTCATGCTGCAGGCATGTTCTTCACTGACCTTTTCCTCTGTTCCTGCTTTTAGGGCACCGCAATCCTCCCTGAACTTTCAAAGGAACAAAAAATAAGAGTGTTCTTGCTTTCTGTATCCCCTGGCAAATCTTACTGTTTCCTTTTGTCAAGACAAAGGCACAGCTGGATACTACACAGTGGAGATGCTGCTGTCCTAGGAACAACCTAGGAAAAGTTGGTTTAGATTTCAGCTCTGCTGGTACAACTTGTGGATTTTGAAGACATTGTTTGTGCCCAAATCCATCCTGGGAGGAGGAACAGCCTTGGTCTGAAAGAAGAGCTGTGTGATTAATGCTGTGCAGGAGCAAATGAGGCAGTGTGGTGCTGGGGTGAAGGATAAAGTGTTCATCTGCTCCCTTCCTTTCAGCAAACCAACTTTGCTCATCAGTGGGAGCCCTTGCCTTGTTGGATTTCAGGACAGTCCTCTGGAGATGAGAACTTTTCCTTTCCACCACTGTGTGGAGGCAAACCATATTCTCTTTCTTTCCAGGGGAATATCAAGGTTGCTTCTTGGACATGGGCCTTGAAGAGGAATTGGATGGAGGCAGCAGGAGCAGAGAAGATGGGTGATCCAGAGGATTTCTCTCCTGTGAATCCAACAATCTCACAAGAGATGAGGCAGGCCCTGGACACCATCTCCTCCCACTTGGCAAAGGCAGCATGACCCATCAAGAGTCTGGTGCTGATGAGCCCTGACAGGTATGCAGGACACACTCTGTCCAGGAGGATGGGGCATTTGGCAGCAATTCAGCTCCCTTTGTATTGGATCTGTGCTGCTCCAAAGCCCTGGGTTTACCAATCCTCACTTGTTTCCTGCTTTGAACAATGTGCATAGTTATTAGGCCCAGCTCTCATTCTCTTCTCTAGAAGATGAGGAGGACAGGGATGAATGAGAGGGAAAAATTGATTCCTTAGTATTTTGTCTGCCTGTTACTATCAGTAGGGAGCAGCTACACAGCCTGGCAGCAGCCTGCTGAGAGTCTGAAATGCTCTAAAATTAAAAAGACCCAGATTCACACCTCCTGACTCCACATTCTCACAGAGCAAAAGGAAAAAAGAAAGGGAAAGAGAGAGACAGAAAGGAAAGAGAAGATCATTTGTTTGCAGAATGTTTCTGTACATGTGAATTTTGCAGAAGGTTAATTGGAAAGGGTGTTTCTATGCCAACAGAGGCTGAGAACAGACTGGAAACTGAACCTGGAGAAGCATCCTCCCCCAAGGAAATGTGTTGGATGCATGGGTTGTGTGGCCCAGTGGCTGCACATGGAGCAGGCCAGCAGGAGATGTTTCTGGACCAAAACTCTCCCTTCCAATGAGGCTGGAGGAATTAATTGATCTGTGCCCTGCCCTAACTTTGGTGGACTCCAAATCTTTAGATCTCTGTAGATCTTCCCCTCAGGCTGAAGTTGGCAGCACTGGGCTGAACTGGGCACCTGCAGAGGCAAAGGCAGATCCTTCCCAATCTACACAGACCTGGTATCTCCTTGGGAAGGGTGAGCAGGGTAAGAAGAGATGCCACAGATGAGTTCAAGAGCCAAGTCTGGAGCTGCTGGAATGGCTGCTCCCCCTCCCCAGCAAGGGGAAGGCACAGGGGGATGGTGGTGGTCATTCAGCCCTGTGGCTCCCCAGGACCAGTGTGATGTTTGCCTTGCACAGTGGAACCCTGGTTTGACTGCAGGGTTTGGAAGCAAATGCCATCAAGATACCAAGTACTTGGCACTGTGAGGTGTTCAGATCATAGTTATCTGTTCCAGCCCTCTCCCCTTAAACATATTTAAAATCTGGTGATGAGCACAAACAGTGTTTTAAAAGGAAATGTTTTTAATAAGTGCATGTCAAGCATGCAGATAAAATAAAAAGAGAATACTATGAAAATTTGGCTTGAAACTCCTCAAAGAAGGCAGATTATGTTGTGGTTCCTAATGAGTCATTTTTCACACAAGAACCATAATTTAAGATGGCTTTCAGGACTGTCTTGGGAGGAAGATCCTGCTCCACACACTTTTCCATTCTGAGACATTTGAAGTGCAGATGGGGAAGGAGGCGGCTCAGGCGGCCTCTGGATGAGAAGCTACAAATAGGCTCTAAATGGAAGTGTAAATCATTTATCCTGGGTTCCTGAGGTGAGTTACATAATCACAGTGGTACACAGGTCTCCAGGACATTCAGATCCTTCTCTCCCAGCTGAGTTCAGCATCTTCACACAGGTCTTCAGAGGGAAAAACAAAGTTCCCTACAAGACCAGCTGAGGTCTTGCAGCTGGGCTGGTCAGCACCCCTTGGGTCAGTCACAGTTTTGGCCCTTGGTTAAAGTCATTTTTGACTTTGAGCTTGTGGCTGCAGTGATTGCATCAAATTTTACTTTCCCCAAGTTAATCTCAAAAGAACCAATGCCACTTCAAGAAGCTGTTTATTACTTTACATCAGCCTTGGAAATAATTACCAAGAGACAGCACAACTCCAAATCTGTACTCTGCTTAATGGCTGAGCCACTTTCCATATGGAACAAGGCAGCACTTTGCTGCCTGCCACGGTCAGTAATGAAACCACTGAACAGCTCTGCTCCTCCCTTTGATCTGCAGCATCTGCTGAGGTCCCTGCCTGCCTCAGGGCCAGTGCACTTCACAGCTTTAACACTTGCCAGAGGAGTTAGTCAGCGTCCCCAGCATTCATCACACAAATACCTTTCTAGTGAGTGCTGTGTGCCCCTGGATCTGCTCTCAATCAACACATAGGTTCTGTCTGCACTGGAAGGCTTTGCCAAGGTAACACTGAAATGATGGCTCAGTTTATTCAAAGAAATGACATAAACTACAGCAAGAAATACACTGACTCTAGTTACAGACACAAATTATCTCCCGGATTGAGTTATAGATAAAAGTTCCACCAGCACAGCAATGATCCTTAGGGATACCATTTTTTCATGACATCAAGCCAGCACAAGTCATGTGAAGGCAGCTATGCCAGCATAAAACTTCTTTTGCCAGCAAAGAAGTGTTGGCCAAAAAATTTAAATCCTTAACTCTCATTGCTTTCCCAGGAGAAGCTTCTAGCATGGACTCAGCTGTAATTTGAGCACTGGGGACAGGGTGATCCACTGCATTTGAAATCCCTTCTCTTAGCAAGGTAGGCAAGGTACCTCCCAAAGGTTTTATTCTATGCTAGACTCTGCTATTTGCAGTGCCCTAATATCTTGTAATTTTCTTCTTGGTTTATGTAGCCAGAGCATCTCTGCATCAAAGAAAATGTTCCAAGCTATTGGAGATATTTTTGCCTGATATCTGGGAGGAATGATGAGGACTCCATGGATAGCAGAAGGTTAATTAATTACTTTGTTATACTATATTATTCTATATTATATTACACCATATTACACTACATCTAAACTGAATCTGCACAAGCACCCAACTCAACTCAACTGCCCAGAATGTTGTGACTGTGTGCTGACCCACAGTTTGGACACACATTTGGCCCTGACAGGCCAAGGAAACAAAGCACCATCACTGGGTAAATAATCTCCATATTGCATTCTACTTTGGCACAACACAGGAGCAGTGAATGAGATAAGAATTGCTTTGATCCTTCCTTTCTCTGCTTCTCTCACTTCTTCTCTCAGGTTCAGAGAATGTGAATCCCACACCAAGTGAATAATTTAGGAGAGGAGCCACTTTGTTTGTGCATGAGGAGAAAACTTGTTGGGGAGCTGAGAGGCAGGAAATGGCATCAGCCACACCAGGCACACTCCCCACAGAGGACAGTGCTCAGTGCAGGTCCAGCCACAGCACCCCATGCCCAAACTCAGCTCTGCAGCTGGTTCTGCAACAGCAGGGAGGAATGAGAGACAGCCTCTCCTACTGCCAGAACCTGCACCCTCAGCAAGCACCACAGGGATTTCCAAAAAACACCTGAACTATGGGATAACAGCACCTAATTCTGCTGATTCTTCATAACTGCTTGATGTGTGCCTTGGGCTCTGCCAGGCAGGTCCTGCTCTCCTCCAGCAGATCTGGAGCAGCCAGCCAGAGAGGGAGGGAGGAAGCAGAGCTCATGTCCTACTTGAAATTCCTCAGGAACACACTTGGATGTGGTGTCAGTGCTTTTGGCCATGCTATCTGGATTGTAATGTTTGTGTTTCTGCTATTCTCTAGGTGCAGGGTTATAAAATTAGCATTTACATTCAGATTTATAACCCAGTGAAGGCGAGTTCCCTCTAATAAAAACAAGCTCATTTATGAGACCAGATTTCAGGCATGACTTGCAAGAGGGAAAACAACATCCTGTGTGATTCTAATGGCTCACACCTCAGTGGGCAGACACAGAAGACATTTTTCTGCATCTCTGCTTCTGCTCTCAGCCTTCCCTCATCTGTGGAGTGTCTGGGGGTCATTTGTGAAATCTTCTGGTGCTGCTCTGAGTTGCAGAGGTGGCACTGACCCTCTGCAGTTATCCCAGGGCTTTGTGTACCCACCCTGGGGGAATGGAACACCTTCAAACCCTGCCTCCCTCCCCACCCCAGGCTGATGAACACCCTGGGCCAAGATTCCTGCCCGAGGTGCCAAACGGTGGCCACAGAGGCTGGGCAGGGGAGGAGCCCACCTGCTGCTGCAGTGCTGCCAGTGCCCTCATGGCCATTTCACACAGGCAGGCAGCACTCCTGGCACACTTGCTGGGGGAATTTGTGCCTGGGTCCATCCCCACACAGCCAGGTGTCCTTGTGCCACCCATCCTGAAGCAGGAGACTCTGGGATCAGGGGGGTGGGAGGCATCCAAGGATGGTTTTAGAGTGGTCAGGTTAGGGGGTCAAGGGGGACACCTCAGAGCATACACCCAGATAGATTTTAGCCTCTGACACAAAGAGTTGTGAATTACAGGGCAGGAAAGCAGAAGCAATCAGAGACTAAAAGCCACAATTTCTCTCTCTGTATTTACTATACCAATAAAATATCTTCATAGCAGCTGGCTGTAATGTAAATCTTCTTTAAGAACTAAAGGCTGTGCAGGGGACCATTAAGAAAACAGCTCCATCATTAAGGCTGTTGGTTGGGACACTCTTTGTGGTGTTATTCTGCAGGGAGGGCTGCTCTGCAAGGCTGCATGGAGCTGCTCTGGGCTCCACTGCTCAGCAGCAAACTGGATAGATTCCAGCAAGAATGGCTGGATTTCAGGGAGGATCTTCTCTCTCCAAATCAACAATTCACTAGAAAACAGCATAATCAGCTCTGCTTTCCTGCAGGCACCTACCATGGCCTCTGGTCAGAAGGTGCTTGCTGGCCAGACAGGTGGTGAGTTGCCACTAAGTGTGACCCCATCACAGCCAGGAAAAGGTCAGGGCACACGGAGGGGTCTGAGCACTGCTCCAAGCTCAAAGCCCTTCCTGTGATCCAGCACAGGACAGTGCAGTGCCCTGCTGCATTTCTGTGCAGTGGTTGTGATGCATCATTCACCAGCCTTTCCTTCTGCCAGCTTCCATATATTTCAGGGCCTTTTGAATGCAACACTTTCAAGACTACATGAAAAAAAAATTAAAAATCAGCTTTCACCTGAAAAATATTTAATTAGTTGCAGAATCAGCTCCTTTTGAAGTAGAAATATAATTGTTCTCCTCTCTCTTTGTTCCTGGAGCATCTTCCTTTAATCTAACATCTTGCAGGCTTTCCAGTGCCTGGCTCTGTGGTGCTGAGCTGCCAGGATGCTGCACTCAGAGGATGCTCTGCCACACCAACAGAAACTCTCCCTGTCCATATCTCATCCTATTTTGGGGTCAGACTCACCTTCTTGGTGCCCTTTGTCTGGAATGCTGTGAAGGACACAGGGCAGGCTGAGGAGCACAGCAGAAGTGATCAGAGCAGAGAGCCAAACAGTGATGCTGCCCTGCTTGATGGCCTCAATCCAGTTTTGCCTGTGTGGGAGGGTATTGGGAGAAACAAGGGTGAGATCAAAGCACTCTGCAGGGATGAGAGCCTGGGGCATCACACTGATCAAACAGCAACTGCCTCTCTCTTTGTTCCAGCCCTGCATCCTTCCTCAGCTGCTCCTCCGTGCAGAGTTTTGGGATCACCCTGTTGTACACTGGGCATGCTGGCACAAGCCTCACCCCAGAGTTCATCAGCCCATGAGCAATGGGACCACTACAGCCTCTGCCCAGCAGCCTGGAAACCTTCAGCTCCCTCATCTTCTTCATCTTCTGACCTCCACTGGGCCAGGCTGGAGCTGGCACAGCAGCTGTGCCTCCCTTCCTGGCCAGCAGCCCACACTGGTTCACTTGTGCCCAAGCCCAATGAAGCAGATAATTGCTGCCCTCCTGCTGTGGTGGCTCCTGTTGGACTAATCTGGGCCACTCTGCTCAGCCTGAGACCTACTTTCTGTGTCACCACTGGGGTGTCCTCAGCTTGGCTGATGCTGTCCAGAGGGTCCAGCAGGGCCTGGGGAGGCACAGACAGTAAGCAATCCCTCTGTCTTGATTTCTGCCTTCACCAGCTGCAGGTGGGACTCCCACATTGAGCTATGGATGCTGTGGAGCCTTTGCAATACCACAGGCTCCTCTAGCAGCAGTCTCTTATTCCTCAGGTGATGGAGCAGATGCTGAGCCCAGCACCCCAAGTCCAGCACCCCACGACTGCAGCCTCTTCCAGCAGCTGCAGCCAAACCCCACAAAATGGGCTGCCAACATCTCAGATTCAGATTTATGCTTTGCAACGTGCTTTCAAGCTGAGAAGTTGGCATGAGCAGCATGCTCTTGCAGGGCTCTGGCTGGCAGCTGCCTGGCAGCATTTAATCAGTTATGTTCATGAAATCTGACCCAGCCTGCACCTGCTGACCTTGGCCCCAAGACTTGCAACAAGTCAAATGAACTCAGGCTCACAGAGCCATCACTATCTTTGTCTAAGAGCTGGCAATCCATCCCTGCATTGCATCTTGATGGTCTTCATGGAATCAGCAAACAAATTCCCACTTGCAGGTATCAGATATGCACAAAGAAAGTGTAAAATAAAGAGAAAAGATCATCCGTGTATGAGGCAAATGAAAAATAGCTACATCTTCCCACAAAAGATCTCCTGAGCATGTCTTTGTGTAATTACTGCAGAGTTTGTGTCTCCCTGCTCCCACATCTGAGTTGTTCATTATGAACCAACAAACCCTGGCTCCTTTCTCTGAAGTCTGAGGAGCCTCACTCCTCCATGGACAAATTGATTCCATGATCACATCAAAAGGAGAAACCACCATGATGAGCTCAACCCCAGTGAGAAGACAGTAAGAGCAACCATTTTTGTAAAAAAAGAGACATTTTCTTCCAATTTGGCACAAAGGTGACAAGGAAGATACCCTACAGGAGGAAAAGTAAGGAAAACATTGCCTTTGGAGACTTCTAAAATGAGTTCATGAAGGTAGCTACCAAAAGGGTTTCATTGAATTTTAATTAGATGAGGATTTTGATGGGTTCATATTATTCTGTTATTGAGATATTTGAGATAAATAAAATGAGCCATCAAAGAGGGGCACATAAAGGACAGTCTACAAATGAAAGTTCATTTACTGATTACATAAAGATTAGCAGAGAGCACATGGCACAGTCCAGGGGTCTGGGGGTCTCTTGGAGAGGGATGATTTCCACACTGACCTCAGGGATTCTCCCTTCCTTTCCAGAGCTCACCAGACCTTGACAACAGAGCTCTCCTTTGTTTATCCCCAGCTGACAGTGTGTCCTGGCTGGATGTCCCACCTGGGCCATCAGGAGCTCAAGTTTGTGCATGACAGGACTGAAGCTGGTGGAAATTCCAGAGCACATTTTATGTTGTTGACTATGCTGGAAGCACTAACTGCAGGGAGGGTGGATGTTGTAATTCTCTATTTTTGCAGCCTACTGAAGTTTTCACCTTGATCATTAGAAACCACAGTGCACAACAGATGGCTGATTGACGCCATGTAATTTAGCTTTATCACAGCCTTTCTCCTGACTTTTTTTTTGGGGTCTGTGTGTGAATCTTTTAGCATTCCAAATATAAACTTCATTATAAATCATGTCGTAATTTTGTGACTGAAAAGCTACAACCATATCATCAGGAACTGACCTTGGAATTCAATGTTTTCCTCTGAAGTTCTGACTTGATAAAATGTTCCTGCATTTCCATGCTTGGTGAAACTCATCATGTGAGTAGGCAGCTGTGAGATTTTTAGGTCTGCTTTCCAAGCTTGGCTAATCACACAATTTTAATAGCAATAAATCATTATTTCAACAAAGGGTTGTCTCTTCAGCAGAGACGTGCAACTTTTACTCACAAAGGTATGAACTTATCATGTTTATTAATAGACATGCTCCACTGCTTTGTCTTGCTTTATGTACTGCAAGCAGTGACTCAGCCCTGTGCCATGGGCATGCAAATATATTATTAATAAAACCTTATTCTGCCACATTTAGACAGATTATGGACAAATGATAAGGAGGGATTTGCATAAGCATCCCCATCAGAAGTGTATGAGAGAGGATCATGGTTCTGGTAAATTAGATATGCCATTTCCTGGGGGGAAAAAAAATCTGAAATTCAGGTGGTCTATCAGAAAGCGTGTTAAATATGGTAAATATGTTAAATATGGCCAAATGTGGTAAATACTCTGTTGTGATACTCCTCCATAACTGAGACATGTCAAGATAGTTCCAGAGGAGGATTTGCAGAGCTGAGGGAGCTCTGCCCATGCTGGGGATGGGGTGGGTCACAGCTGGGCCATCTGTCTGTCCCTGGCAGGAGCTGTGCTCACCAGGAAGCAGGGAGGTGCTCACCAGCTTGCTGCTGCAAACACATGCAACTGCAGCTATTAATTACAGGCAGCAGACTACTCATTGGAATTAAGCTACAATCATTCATGGGTATCCAACAACCTCCTGAGGTCTTTGTTGGGGCCCCAACTCTGCCCTGCTCTTCCCAGGGCGCTGCTGTATGGATCCCCAGCAGTGGGGAGGATTCAGTGCACCGTGAAGTGTTTCACTTGGAGGCTTCCAGCTGTGCTATGAGGCACCAGGACATCCCTGATCAACCCCCAAATCTTTACTTTGAGGCTTTCAGCTGTTCTTCATGGCATGAGGATGTCCCTGATCACCCCCAAATCTTTACTTTGAGGCTTTCAGCTGTTCTTCATGGCATGAGGATGTCCCTGATCACCCCCAAATCTTTACTTTGAGGCTTTCAGCTGTTCTTCATGGCATGAGGATGTCCCTGATCACCCCCAAATTTTGCTGCCAGCATGAGAACCCTGTGTGAGGACACCTGGCTCCACTGATCTGTCACTGCTGCAAAAGGGAAACCAGCCAGCACTGCTGATGGTTGCCAGGGCCCCAAAATCTCCATATTGGGGTGCTCTCAGGAGCCACCTCTTATCATACCTGATAAGCACCACCAGCATAAGAAAACCTACAAAATACTAGTAAACAAGGCTTCCCAGGAGGGAGATAGACTCTCCTCCTTTTCCCTCCCACTCTCTCACTCTCTGTGCAGGCAAATTTAGCAGTGAGCCAAGATTTACAGCTTTAATTATGAACTTTAGCCCAAGCAGTCATTCTGGAAATATCCTCACGGGGGAAATGGGGAATGGGGCCTGGCGTGCACAGTGAGGTGTGCAGCTGTGCCTCTGCTTAATTGTCCTGGTTCTGGTCCTTCACTAAAATGATTTCATGTGGAGGGATTTTATCTCCCCCTCGCTCACCGGTGGTGACAAGGAAAAGAAAATGGGAAAAAAAAGGAGCTTCAATCTGTCTTTTACTGTATTATCTAATAAACCAGCAAAAATTAGCTTCAGCAGCAAAGATTAGCCTCTTTCAAGCTCACACACCTTAATTAAACATGCTGAGCTCTGGCTGGCAGCAAGCACAAAATGTTTTACACTGTTAAAAGCTGTTCATTTGTTTTAATGTCCAGACATCCTATTTTTTTTACACCCAAAGCCAATCAGGACTCCTAGAAAGAGCCTGGCCAGGATGGTGAGCCACAGTGTAGAAACCTCTTTGCTCATTTGAGAGAGAAGGCTGCAGGGAAGGAGGCAGGGAGATTTCTGTGCCAATGTCACCTGTGAACCACTTTGCTGAGAAGGACCACAGACCCACAGACCCACCATGACTGGGGCTCTTTGTGCTGAAATAAATCTGGTTTGAGTACAGATCTCCAATGAACAGCCCAGCCAATGGAGTTCAGTAATAATCTGGGTCTCACCTCATGCTGGGAGTGTGGCTACATCCTGATGTGCTCCTGTGCAGCTGAGCCCTAATCAGGGCTGCACTGAGGCTGTGGTTCTGCTGAAGAGCCAAAGCAGAACCAAGCCATGTAGAAGGTCTTTGTGTCTTTGCTTACTTGGTGTTTTTAGTGAAATAAGCTTTCTGTGTAAGACCTTTCTGTGTGATCTTCCCTGTGAGGGTGGTGGGGCCCTGGCACAGGTTGCCCAGAGAAGCTGTGGATGCCCCATCCCTGGAAGTGTTCAAGGACAGGCTAGACAGGGCTCTGAGCAAGCTGCTCAAGTGGAAGGTTTCCCTGCCCAAGGCAGAGGGGTTGGAATTAGGGGGTCTTTAACACCCATTGCAACCCAAACATTCTATGATTCCATCATTCCAAAAGAGCTTTATGGTTCCAGGAGCTTTAGATGAACCTACACAAGCTCATGGCAAGAATCTGTAATTTCCTTTAGAAAAAAGTCCAAGATATTTAGAAATGCCCAAGTGCAGGGGACAAGAAGCAGCTTAGAGGCACAAAATTCAGAGCAGCATTCCACCTGTCTGAGGCAGGGAGCACCAGGGGACAGCATGCTGGCTGTCAGCCCAGCAGGTGAAACAGCTGAACCTGCCCCTGGGCTGCCCCCCTGAGTGCAGAGCATGGCTGTGATCAAACCTGGAAACAGCTTTTCACAATATTATTCATTAGACATAACGGGTGGGAGCTTGCAGCTCCCTGGGGAGTGGAGATTGGCCAACACCATCTGTGAACAGAGTCCCATCCCCTGCCTCCATCCCCCTGGGCACACCACGGTGTGATCCCTGGCACAGGCAGGGAGCAGCACTGTGCCTGCTGAAAGCTGACATGCTGGGAGGTCTCATTGTGTCACATCTGACCTTCCCAGCTTTCCTAAGAGATTGTTCTTGTCATCAGGGCCTAGCAAAAGGCATTACCTTGCTGGCATTTGCTGCTCAGCAGCAAGTACAAATCTCTGCTCCACAAACTTCCTTTGGAGGTCCAGCACACTGATTTAGAAAGTAGCTTCAGAGGCTAAAAAGCTTAATTTTTTCCTTCCTCTGAAAAGATGAAATTTTAAATCTCTTTGTAAGAAGACATTTGCAGCTCAGCAGTCCTTTTAAACTACATTTCTCTCTTGATAAGAAAGAAATTGAAGTACATTAGAAAATGTTCAACCAAATCAGTATTCTTAAATATTGGTGTGCAGAATACAGAAAAAGTGCCTTTTCTATGAGGTCCAAGAAAAGGCCTCCAAGCACTTTTGAAGACCTTGCTCTGCACCTATTGTGTGCTTCTGTAGCCCAAATGCCCTCTTCATTATTATTTGAAGGCTCTCAGTTTTATGGTTTAATTTTCAATTCCAGACCATATCTAGCTCATGGCTGGTGCTTGTGGCCTGTCTTGCCAAAGTTCAGCAGCCACCAGGAAAGGTCATTTTTTTCAACTATATACTTGAGGTATTATATCACTTCCTGATATCCCTTTTGATCACAGTTTAATTACACTGAAATTTAGCTGTGAATAAGGTTCCTCATCTTGAATTAATTCAGTTTTCTGAAGGTCACACAATCCTTCTCTCATCCTCTCCTAAACTCTGTTAGAAATAAGATCTTCCTCATGGTTTCACTCTGTGCTGGTTAAATTTCAGAAAAGAACCCATGAGCATGACTATCCCTGACACTGATGGAGAATTACCTTCAGTCCAGTTTTGCAGCCATGGTCCTTAGCCCACTGATCCTTGACCACATGCAACAGAGGTTCGATATGTAGAATTCCTCTAAAGGTTCTCAAAATAATAATCTTCACTTCCACTGTTGAGAAATATGCACCTATGCTTTCACTCTCAACCCCTCTTTCAAGACATGCCTGAAAATGCATAAAAATGCTGTACTTTCTTTACTAGAAAAATTATCTGGAAGAAATATTGCATCAGCTGGAGTTCACTAATGCACAGCCAAAAGCTGTCATTAAGTGATTGATCATGCATTAAAGAGAAAGTTATAAGCTTTAAAACAGATCTGGTAAAGGAAAATTTAAGTTACTTTTAATTACCTATAGAAATAACTCACCTAAACACTGTCCTCATTCATAATGATTGGTACCATTATAATAAATATCAGATATATTCATAATTGCATGGCATTTATCTTCAGTTAATGACCTGTAGGAAGGTTCTTAAATAGGTTTCATCCTTTGGCTACTGTAAATGGGAGAATTCAGTGAACTGGTTTGCAATCTCTCTCCTCCTGAAGCACAGCTCCTGTGCTTCTTCTTCCACAGCTCCTGCTGAGCCCTCCTGCAGCACAACAAAGGTGTTGGCCAGCCAGTGGCTCTGGGAGGGTTAGGTTTGACATAAAGCCACTTCATCTGCTGCTCCTTACTGCTGCTGCTAGTGCTGGAAGCAGCTGCACTGCCAAATCCCAGAAGGGAAAGGGGAATTTATCTCATGGCCCTGGGCTGGGAATCGTGGTCCAAGAGGTGCTTGGCCAAATGCTGTGTAAAGAGCTCATCTCTTGATGAGCTGTGTCTCTTCCCTTAATTGTCAGTGTCCTTGGTTTCCCTCAGCCTCATCAAAGCACTGGGTGGCCAAGCAGGCTGAAAGACCTTTTGTGACTCTTCATTCACCCCCAGGTCTTTTGGTTTTTCTGGGATCTCAGTTCAAGGAGGGTGGCTCCCATCATCTCTGGTACCCTTAATCCAACTCTTCCTGCCTCTAACCACAGTTAATGCCTGCAGTGCAGAGAGAGCAGCAGCCTGTCCTGGCAATTAATGGCTTTTCCTTGGCTGGTGTTTTATCTATCAGTCTTTCCTCTCTGGACTAATTTTAGAAGCTGGATTCAGTGCCAGCTTCACAGATGATCTTTTCATTTTGTAAAGGTGTTTGGCTTTGTTCACTAATAACTTAATTAGAGGTACTCTCCAGATTCCCTCTCTGCTTATGCAGCCCTCAGCCTTTCTGTTTTCCCTGTTCTTTTTCTGTCAGACCGGTACCTCAGAGCTCAGAGGACCTGGGGTGATGAAACGTGGCAACACTGATGAGTCTGTAGGAGGATCAAGGGCTGCAGCACCTGAGAAATGCTTCGTCAAAAGCTTCTTTCAATTGCAGCCACATTAAAATGTCCCCCCTTGATGAAAAATGGGGGTGTTCAGGAAGCTGGGAGCTTAAGGGATGAGAGGGGACGGACATTTCATGGTCCACACAAAACTGGGAGGACTGGTGGTGTGCCAGATGGCTCTGCTGTCCTTCAGAGAGACCTTGGCAGGCTGGAGAAGTGAGCTAACAAATGCAAAGTCCTGTGCCTGGGGAGGAATAAGCCCTGAACCAGGACAGGCTGGTGGTGCTGGGCTGGAAAGCAGCTCTGCAGGGGAGATCCTGGGCATCCCGATGGACACCGAGCTGTTCCTGAGGCAGCACAGGCACCAAGGCATAGAAGACAGGTCCAGAGTCTCCTGGACTGTCAGCAGGTCAAAGGGGGTGCTCCTGCCTCCCAGATCCCTTTGGTGAGACACATCTGGACACATCTGGGTCCAGCACTGGGTTCCCCAGTGCAGGTGAGGTGTGGATGTGCTGGAGTGAGTCCTGTGAAGGGTCATGGAGACAATGAAGGGGCTGGAGCATCTCATTGATGGGGAGAGGCTGAGAGGGCTGGGACTCCTCAGTCTGGAGAAAAGGAGCCTTGGAATCCTGCCAGTGTATGCAAATACCTGATGGAGGAAGTGAAAAAGACACAACCAGACTCTTCTTTGTGGTGCTCAGTGGAAGAACAATGAAATTCACTGAAATACAGGAAATTCTTCTTAAACATAACAAACAACTTTCTTACTGTGAGCAAGGCTGAGCTCTCAAACTGGCTGTCCAGAGGGGCTGTGGCTTCTCCTTCCTTGCAGGGGTTCAAAGCCCATTGGGACACATTCCTGGGCAGCCTGCTGTAGGTGACCCTGCTTTGAGCAGGGACCAGGCAACTTCCAGAGCTGCTCCAGCCTCAACCACTCACTGATTCTGTGATTTTTGCTATCTCTAAGGCAAATGACTTCCATTGCTTTCAGCAGGGTAAATTAGGTCTGCAAATGCTTCTGACATTTTCTGAATTTCTACCAGAAACTGGTGTTCACTCTTTCCTTTCAGGAGCAATAACCATCTGTCCCAACTCCCTGAATGAAAGCTTTTACCTCTTATCAGTAGGTATGGTGGGAAAGAAACAGCAAAGACTGAAAACAGCTTATTGTTTAATAATGTTTGGCTGAGTTTATATCCTTTCTAAAAGTCTGCAGCCTTGTGTATGCTAACTATTCTCCTGGATATCCTTCCTATGGGTATAAATATCTCTTTTTTTAAACTCTTTAATACATTCCTGGCCTCTGTCAGAATTCCAGGGGGCAAGAAATCCTTAAAAATGTGTTATATTAATACAAAATGTATTACTTACAAAAAAGTCTGAGTCCAGGTGTGATTGATTGTGCAAAGCCTTGCTTGGATTTTTCCAAAAATGTGACCTGAGGCCTAGGGCTGGAGGAGGGCTGTGATTTGATGGTTACCTGACCCCTGGCAGAAGAGTGTGATCCAGTGAGACTGACAGCAGCAGCCTCTTGTTCCAGCATCACCGTTTTTCTGCTTTTATTTCAATTGGAAAGGGGAAAGGGCTTGGGAAGCTGCCAATCTTAAAGCTTTAGTCACTGGCAAGGTAAAATGTGCTCCAAAATACAGACAGCTCTCCTTTCAGTTGCTTTAAAGTTGGAGCTAAACCTCTCCTCAGAGCAGGTACAGGCAGTGTGGATTGCACTGGGTCCTGGCCCTGGAAGGTTGGCAGAGATTTGGGCTCTAACACCAGGCCCAGCCCTGCTGCAGGAGGGGATGGCACAGGGATTGACTGCTTTGCATTGTTTAATTGCCCTCAGCACTGCAATCTGCAGCACTTTGCTAAATTATGGCTAATGTTCAGCTTTATTTCTTTGTGAGAAACAGCAGCCAGTAATGAAGTGGAGCATTTAGTCAATGGTGATAAATAATTTCTTTCTTAACCAGAAAACCAGTGGGGAAAAAAGAGCCATAGCTGAGCAATCAGGCTATTTTATTTTGTCTCAGATAACATCACCAACAAGAAAACAGGAGCTTTAAGAAGTCAGTGTCCACCCAGGAGTTTATTGGTGCACCAGAGCAGGTTTTTCTAGACTTGACTTTGCCATCTCGTGTTTAAACCTCAAGCCTTTTCTTTCTCAGGCATGCATTACAGAAGAGATTTTAGCTCTCTGCCCACATCACACTTTCTTCCCTCTTGCTTGAGCCTCCTGCTCTTGGCACGGGCAGAGTCTCCCACAGACACAGATGTTTCCCTCTTGCCTGTCAAGGACACGCTGCTCTTGGGCTGAGGCTTTCTGCTTGCTGGTGCTTCCAGCCCAATGGGCAAGCCATGCTCCCCTCTGGAGCTCCCTTCTCTCCTCCAGGAAATCCCTGCATCCCTGAGCAGCCCTGGGAGAAGAGGCTGCAGAGAACAGAATTTTCCTGGAACTTTGGCTGTCTGTCTCCTCTCAAGTACCAGGGCTGTCCTGGGATGTGTTAATCCCCCTGGATCAGGGACTGACTTGGCTCCCTGTAAATGCTTTGGCTGTTTGCACTGCCATGAGAATTTCCACAAACAAAGGGACCCCCTGGCACCCCCTGGCAGGGCCAAGGAAAGGGTATCAAGAAAACATACAGACTGACTGCAGAAACTTACTCATGGCCCTGCCAACAGCTTTCTTTGTGACTGGGGACCCTCAGGGTCCAGCCTTTGTTCAGAAAACCTTACATTTTATGTACAAATGAAAACAGGTGAGTGAGATACCCTGTAAGCTCTTGCTGGCTGCACAGCAGCAATTTTTAGGCTCTGTTAAGAACAGACCAAATGTCTGGGGATGCTGCTGGCTGTGCCTGGATCCTGGGTGTTTACTCATTAGCTCTTTGTGTGCTCTGCCCTGCAAGGCACTGCTATCAGTGTTTGGAGAGAGGGTGCACACCAGTTACTGCACTGCTTCCTCTCTTCTGTGCCTCATTAGTTGTAGCTCCTGGCATGTTGATAAAACATTATCTCCCAGATAAGCTGAACACACTGCTTGGTTGTCTGGGCTTGTGCAGTAGCACTTGGCCTCTGCCTCTGTGGGAAATAGCAGAGAGGGTACCTGATTAAATTGCCTCCTTGGAGGCACTGCCCCTGTTCCACCACCACAAGCACTGGGGTCTGAGAGGGGATTTGAAGAGGAGCACCTGAGAGGTGTCCAGGTGTCCCCTTCCCTGCTGGGGAGCAAATGTGCAGTGTCCTGGACTGGCAGCTGAGCAAGGGACAGCAGCAGACCTGGTTTAACAGAGAGCTGCTCTGGGCTGGGAAAGCAAACACCAGCTGGGGAGGGTCATGCTGCAATGGGCACCAAACAAAGGACCCCTCCATATCTGATATTCTTGTGACTTGGGGGAATTTGGTGCTCTCTGGGCCAGCCAACCACTCTGCCTTTTTGCAGCATTTTGCCACTGTATTTGGGCTCACCCAGTATCCAAGCAGTGGGAGCACCTGGGGTTTTGGTGCAGTCCAGAGCACATCCCGAGGGAAGATGAGGCTCACCAAGGTTTGAAACTACTCTTGGTATATATGTGCCAGTAAAGCAGCACAAATCATTGCCTGTGATCCCTCCATGTGCTTTCTCTGCTGTTCCTGCACTGGTTTCCCAGGGCAAACACAAACACAAAACATGTGGGACCTTTTCTGCAAGACTCTCAGTGATGCATGGCTGTCAGCATTAATACAACAGAAGAAGCTGCACAACCATCTGCAGCACTGATAGAAGCCAGGCTTGATCCATGAGAGCTCTGCATGTTTTCAGCAAGGATCAGAAAACCAGCTCACCAAGGAGTAAAACAAAAGAGCTCATCATTTAGTACCCTCATCTTTCCACTCCTTCCCAGGATATGGATATCTGGACACTGTAAGGTTCTAGCTTTTATTTTATTCAGCTGTCTAGAGGATGAACTGTCAGAGATCCCCACTGCAATGAGATACCTGTGGCTAATTCACAGGTAGTGCCACTGCAAAGGGCCCAGCCACTCTCAGGCTTCCAAGCAATTCGTGTTTGGTGATGTCTGCAGATGGCTGAAGTGGCTCATCTCCTCCCCAGCAGAAGTGTTTTATGTCCTCCATAGGGGGAAAAAAGGAGAATAACTGCATAAATTACCACTGGAAGCAATCTCTTCCCTGACATTCTTCCCTGTCTGCTCAGCTCCTAAAGGACCAGTATATACTGACTCTAATCAGGCTTGTCTGCTCGTGTCGGGAATTTCAACAACAAGGAGAGGAGATTTCTGCCTCGCAACCAGCAGAAAGGCTCCTGCAGCAGAGATTGCTCCCAGGAGGCTCAGGCCCTTTCCTTTCATTGATCAGAGGGAAAAGTCACTCCCAGGCATTACCCACTTACTTGGCCTTTGCTTTCAGCTGTAACAAGACCCCAGCTCCCTCCAGCTTACGTTTTAGCAAGGCTGATTTTCAGCTGGGAGATGCTTGGATGTTGTTCTGCTTCTCCCATTGCCCAGGCTGGGCTGTTACCATCTTCATGTGACACCAGCCAGTGTAACCACAGCAAAGTGGCAGAGCTCCCCTATTCTCAGTGCAGGGAGGGAGGATCATGAAAGTGCTCTGTGCAGGTTTCCTGTCCTAATCCAGTGAGAAACCTCTCTCATTGTTCACCGAAGTTATGGAATTGCAGGGGTTTGTACTTTCCTTTAAAGAGCTTGCAAGCCCTGCAGAGGCAGTGCCTGTGTTCTGTGTTTTAGCACCTGCAAAAACCACTCAGATCAGCAACTTGCCAGAGCTACAGAATACATAAACCTGGTATTTTTGCATCTGTTTAGTATGGGCTGTTAGTGGGAACCAGCTGAGTAGGTTCATGTCGTTTTTGCAGGAGAAAGCAGATGACACAAAATCCCTCTCCTTGTGTTTTTAAAAGGAGGCCAAGAGAAGCCACTTCTCTCTCCTGCATAAAACATTCAACAGTGCCCAACTCATTGTTTGGCACATTTTTTGTATAAATCTCTAGAAGCAATGAGTGCACCTGGGAAAAACTGCAGTTTACCAGCCCTGAGACACATTTGGATTGACCTGTCCCCTCCCACAGCCTCAGCTGCAGTGGGACCGAGCAACCCCTTCAGACTGGGTGTGCATTTGGAACTGCTTTCCTTGCTATCAGCTGGTACTTCCCAGCCCTCTCACAAGCCTTGAAGATCTGGGAGCTGTCTGGGGAGCTGGGATGAAGCAGAAAAGATGAAAACACCAATATTGAATTGCTAAATGTTGTCTGAACGGCTGGATCACGGCTCCAAAATGAAACTCCACTCGCAACCTCACTTGGAGTGAGAATATGATATTAAATTGTGGGAATTCTGTATTAAATTGTCTCCTTTTTCTACTTGGGCACCACCTGCTGGCATGTAATTAAATTAGCATCATCAGCCAGATATTAAACTCTGCAGTCCCGGAGAGTATGCCAGGGTTTTTCCAGATTATTAAGCAAGGCAAAGAGGAGAATTTTTTAATCACCTTATGCACATCCTGTACCAGCACTTAGTTACTGGAAATATAACTCCTTGTACATCCCTCCTCTTTAAGTTTGTGGTGGAGAGTTCTCCTGGTGAATGTCTGCGTGCACAACTTGCTCTTGGCAGCAGGGAAAGCCAGGCATGTGCATGGCACAGGCACAGTGCTCATCTCAGCTCTCAGTGCTTCTCATCCCACCTGCTGAGTACCCCTGGACCTGCCCAAACACAGACAGGACCAAACAGGCACTGGAAGGACAATCAAAGAAAGGTTTGGGCTGGAAAAGACCTTAAAGCCTATCCCATTGCACCTCCTGCCATGGGCAGGGACACCTTCCACTATCCAGGGTGTTCCCAGCCCTGTCCAACCTGGCCTTGGGCACTTCCAGGGATGGGGCAGCCACAGCTTCTCTGGACACCCTGTGCCAGGGCCTGACATTCCTGGGAGCCAAGGCTGTGTAACTTGCTATAACCCCAAAATATGAAATCTGAGAAACAGATTTCAGACTGAGAAATACCAGCACACCTTCCTCAGGCATCCCAGAGGGAGCCACAGGATGAGAATGGCCCAGGGAGCAGATCCCAGCAGGGCAGGTCTGCAAGAGGAATACCAGGAGACAGTGGTCATTCCTAGGAGCTCAAATATTTTCCTGGGAGTTTTGACTTCATGTCTGACACAGATTCCTCTCTCTTTGCAATGTTTCATGCAGGAACAGGAATAATCCTCATGCTCAGCAGTGTAAGCCCATTCAGGCCTGGCAGCATGGAGCTTATCTGCAGTCTTGAGCAATGGTTTGCATCAGCTGTTCCTCTGCCCCTGACAAAACATTCCCTGCAGCCAGGGCAGAGGTACAAGTGGCTTCCTACCAGCTTCTCCCAGCTGTAAAACAGTGAGTGTGCAGGCAGGGCAAAGGAAACACAGCTAGAGAGTGAAGACAGAGACATATTCTCAACATGGGGATCAGCAGCTCTTCCTCTTCAGGGAGTCATGCAAGCTGCTGTCCCTTGCAAGAAGGAGCAGACAACTTTTCTGGCTCTTTCCAGGAGTGCAAAAAAGGGAAAGGGCAGCCAACAGAGCCAACTTCTTTTCCCCAGGCACCCAAAGTCCTGTTGTGGTGCATTTATTGGTGGTGGGGGAAGAGATGACACGTAGTACCCAGTGCTCATCCTAAGATATTTCCTACTCAGCTTTTGGCTGAGAGCTTCACAGCTGGTTCCCAACATGCTGCTCTGTTTCTCCACATTGAGGGGAAAAAGGATAACCAGGACTTGGATCCGGAAGGCTGAGGGGAAATGAGAAGTGACATCCAAATTCCTCATTGCTTGCAAGATGTGTGTACACCACAGGAGGAAACAAGCCAAGAAGAAATCAAATTAAAAACTGTGCTTGTGAGAAATTATGCTGAGAGTGAAAAAGCTCCAAACTATCACTTTTGCTGCAATCTGCTGTTGAAGGCTTGTGGTCTCACAGGACCCCTGGAGCTGTGGGAGAGCAGTGTCAGGTGGCTCTGCAAAGAGTTATGGAAAGCCCTGTGAGACATATGGGAGCATTTATACATTGTCTGCCTTTAGCTGGCTGCAGAAACCTGTGATTTTTATAAACTGGGGGGCTTTGGGAGCCTCAGCCTTGCTGCAGGGCAGATATTTGTCCATTTTCTTGGCTGTGAGCTCAGGGAGACAAGAACAGCTCACTGAAGCCAACACGTGTGTGAAGCTCCCCTGGATCTAAGGGACAAGTTCCCAATGGGATGAGGCAATCTCAAAACCTTATCCCAGTGTCAAATCCAGCTTGCCTGAGCAGCCAGCTCCCATTTCCTCTACATGGGATGAACAAAAACAATCATGCTGAGAGAAGAGTGCATGGCTGAGCACACCCCTGCCATGTGCCAGCCCCATCTGGGAGGCCCCTGGATGAAATGCAGCCTTACCCCAAGCAGGAGAAGCCCCTGAGAGAACAAGAGTGGGTGGAAAAGGAGCTTTTGGGACCTGAGTTGCTGGTGTTGGATGTTCCTGGGGCAGCCATGGAGAGAAAGGCCATCCTGGACCTGACCTGAACTTTTTAACCCTGATACCCTGGCCAGCTTACTAAGGACACAGGGCTCTCAGCAGGGCTTTATTCATTAGCTCATTTACTCATTAACTCGTTGGTAAAGAGCTTGAACAAAAGCCCTGCATCATGGTGCTCATAAGCCTCTGCAGAGCAGAGAGGGCCATGGCAGTGAAGTGTCCCAAACACAGACCTGTCCCCTGGGGGCTGCCCAGGGATGTGACCTGCTCTCCTCACACCAGGGGCTCCGAGATGAAGTCTAGTGACAAAGAAGGGGGACCAGGAGACAGCAGTGTCACTTGTTTCCCTCTACTGAAATGTCTGATGGCAGAGGGAACATTAAGGGCTCCAAACCTGAGTAAGGAAACATGCAGGTGAACATCATTCCCTGTTTAAAGATGGCAAAAGGATGCCCAGTGTTGGCACCTACCACCACTTCACAGCCCCTGTGTGTTACCTTTTCCAGCAGCATCTTTCTCAGAAGCCTTCTGAGAAGGCAGAGAACATGGTTCAAAGCCTCTAGAGAAGAAATAAGGATGTTCAGTTTAAATTGAATTTTGGTTATTAAAGAATAAAATTCACTCAGAAGGTAACTTTGCAAAAAAAGTTATCATTTCCTGGAGGATTTGTTGTGAGAAATAGAAGCTTAAGGCAATCAAAGTAGAAATTCTTCCTCCTTTATCAGGCAAGGGAACAGAAATCCAGGCATTTAAAGCAACTTCTGGGAAGGACCCTGCAACATGTAGGATGTGTGGAGCTGCAGGTGGGATTTGTGCAGAAAGGACCTGAAGTTGATGACAGGATTTTCTGACAGTCATGCAGCTCTGCTTTTACTTGGCAGCCCTGTGCCTGCTTTGTGACATTCAGAGCTGTTTCAGGTCCTCATATGGGTAGGAGAAAAGTTCTCAAAATGGCCAGAGAAGGGGATTTTCCAATTAAAACCCTGAGAGATCTCCTAGACTCCTTCAGCATGAAGAAGTGACTATATCCATGTCTTCCCTGCAGTAACAACAGTCCTCAAACTCTTAGAGAGACACAACCAGCCTCCCAAAATGCTGCTGCTCCAGAAATTGTATTTAGGATGAAAAGTGCACTCCCATCTGGAAGAACTTGGCCTTCCCCTGGTCACTGCTATTGCCTGTGAGCTGGAAGAGATGGGTGAAGAAGTGCAGGTGGAAGCAGCAATGCTGTCCTTGGTAGAGCTGCAATTTCTCTGCTTCATTCTCCCAAGGGGGAGTGATGCAGCTCCTGGTGGCACCAGGCAGTGATCCTTGGAGGGGAACAAACCCTCTGCAAGCCTGCCTTGCTTTGTCCATAATGACCAGCACAGGCAGGAGTTGGACATGCCTCCAAGGCAGCACAAAAGAGAAAAAAAAAAAAACAGCCAGCAGTGAAAAGGATTTTAAATATGGTTTGTGAGCAATAAGACTTTGCCATATAGGCTCAGTCCAAAAACTTCTTGTACAAATTTCAGTGAGGGTTTTACCCTAGTGAAAATACAGTGAAAATCTCTGGTTTGTATGTTTTTTAAAGCCTGTGCAATCAAAAAGCTCTTTGAAGCTCCAGGAATTGTAGACATTTTCTAAAAACATCTGCTTCTCCTTTTCTGCTGTGTTTTCCCTCGATGCAAAATGAAACCAATCAAATTCTTGTTGTGGAGGGGAGGCAGGATGGTCCTGTGCTGCCAGCCAGGGTTATGGGCTGGGACTGCCTCTACTGGCAGGGCTTGGTGGCACCTGCACACCCCAGCAGTGCTGGGTTTCCTGAAGCCAGGCTCTGCCTCCCTGCTGTGATGTGTGGGATTTGATCCAGCAGGCTCAGGCTGCAGTTGCTCTCCAGCTCCTTGCTGTTCCCAGCCATGGAGCTCAGCTCCCCAGCCTCTCCTGAAGGGCTGCATGGAGAATTCTTGCTGCATGGCTGATGCTGGAGGACACATTTGCCTGCTGCTTCCCAAAGCTCAGTCTTGGGGATCTTTTCCTTTGGTTCAGCTCCATCTATGATGGAAAGGAGAGCTTGATGGATGGCAGTGTAGCCTTGGAGAGCCCAAGGAGCTGCCCACACCACCCTCGTGCCCCTAGCAAGGGAGGAACATGCTGGCCAGGCCACAGCCATCACATAGATCACTTTGAGTTTACTGTGTTCAAGCAAGCTGGAGAGAACAGCTGTGGATTTGTAATTTTAAAGCATTTTAATGGGAGAAAGCTCATTTTTCAGTGCAAAAGCAGAAGCTCAAGGAAATATTACAAACTGTGAGCATTACTTTCTGCTTCCTTCACAGCAGGTCTGAGCCATCTCATCTGCTGCATTATGAAAAAAATTATTTTAGATTTTCTAAAAAAAAAACCCCAAAAAACAAACCAGGAATGATGGTGCAGCTACCTTGCTGCTTCTCCCAGGAGGTAATTGCTTAATAGGAATATCTCACTGTGTGAAAGAAAAATAGAATAAGCAGACCCTTTAGGTCTTCTCCCCAGCTGTTACCTACAAGTACCCACAGCTGCTGCCAGTAATTTCCAGCACCCTGGCTTCTTATATGCCACAGTACAAGAATATCATCTCCACAAGCAGCCTCTTTGTGTAAGAAAACAGTCTGTACTAAGCTGGAGCTGATTCCACAGTGAAGAGTTGCAGGTTCTGTGTTCCAGGAGAATCAGAGCTGAGAATCAGAGAATCCAGCCTCAGTGGCAGCCAGGGCTGGCACCCACCTGGAGCTGATGGGTTCTTTTTGTGCAGGTACCTTTCTGCTGAAAGCCCAGCAAGCACAGCCAGAAGGGATCAAACATGCAAGGGGAGAGAGCTCAGGTTCCTCAGGTGTTTATCCACCTGAACCTCTTGGGCTGAGCAGCAGGTGAAGTGGAAGGAATAAGCATCCAGACCAAAAGCACATCCTCAACAGGAAGCACAATTAAGCAGAGGGTTAATTGGAACATTTGAGGTAATTCTGGAGAACCTGCTCAGAGGCAGTGCTAGGGCAGGTGAGGGGGTCTCTCACTGTGGCCCTGCGTTCCCACAACCTCCCAGGGCAAAGCAGGTTTTTCACAGCATCACTCAGCCTTTCCCCAGCATCCCTGCCCCTGCACCACTGTGACTCCTGAGCTCAGGACTATTGGAAGGGCAGGGACAGCCACGGGGTCACTCCTTTGCTTCCCCAGCCCTTTTGTCTTTCTGTTGTCCAGCCCCAGCTTTCAGCAATTCTGATTTTTACAATGGAATCCCAATTTCTGCTCTTCTCAAGACAACTTCAAATAGCTCTTGATCAGATCTCTAACTGCTGCAGCTGCAGACTCCCTGTCTCTCCAAGGGACTCACTCTCATCCTGCTGTGTCAGGCAGGATGGGCACTAAGAGCAGAGCAGAGATCCTGGTCCATCCCCTGGTGTGCTCCTGGGCTCTGTGCTGAGCCTTCCTCACATTGGAGCTGGGAGCTGGAGACTCCTTACCCTGCATGTCTGATGAGAGGCAGCACTGATGTGCACCATCTGCAGCCTAAAAACTATTTGGGGAAATGAAATGGGAGGAGGTGGGAAGTTCAGTGTAAAATTCTGTGCTCAGCTTGAGGCTGAAAATCAGTGTGTTCTCAATTAACTCACCTGATTTCTTCCCTCCCCATTACCCTGACAGGCCCATCAAAGCAGTGCAGCTGAGTAGGGCTCTGTGTGGAGATGTGAGGAGACAGGACTGGACTTTCAAAATGGGTACAGCTGATGCAGCAAGCAAGAAGTTTGGGGGAAAGAGACTTAGAAGTAAAGCAGGAAGATTTTAGGATAAAGCTTCAACCTCCTCAAACCACACACGCCCAGAAACACAAGGGAAATAATTTTGAACATCAGAAAACTGGAATGATGTGAAGCAAACTGCAGTGCAGCGTGAGCTGCATCTAGTGGCCGAGGAGAGCAGTGCTTGGCTTTGCAGGGGTGCTGGGGAAAGGCTGAGTGATGCTGTGAAAAACCTGCTTTGCCCTGGGCAGTTGTGGGAACACAGGGCCACAGTGAGAGACCCCCTCACCTGCCCTAGCACTGCCTCTGAGCAGGTTCTCCAGAATTACATCCAATGTTCCAATTAACCCTCTGCTTAATTGTGCTTCCTGTTGAAGATGTGCTTTTGGTCTGGATGCTTATTCCTTCCATTTCACCTGCTGCTCAGCCCAGGGGTTCAGGTGGAAAATCAGCCTGGTAGGAAAAGTAACAGCCAGCTCCAGGAGTGGAGCTAATGCTTCTGTCCTTGCTGCTCCCAGTGGCACCCAGCAGCAACCCTCCTCCCTGAGGAAAAGCAGCAGCTCACACCGAATCACAGCTCAGCATTTTGAGCTACACCCCTTCTGGAGGTGCCACAGGTGCCTCCTGACCCAGGTTTGCAGCAGCCCCCAGAGCCTGGAGGGGACCCCTGTGGGATCAGGTGCAGTGAAAGCAGGCTGGTGCTGCTGCACCACTCCAAACAGAGCAGTGTGGGCAGGAGACTGGAGCAGAAAGGCAGGAAATGCAGAGCAGGCAGTTCCATGGGATAGTGAAGCCACCCAAGAGCTGCCTGCATAAGCTAAGCCAATCCCTGCAGCTCCACATTCTGCTCAGGGCTATGCAATCCCTGATGCAGTGTTAGGATCCTCTGCATTTCCTCCTGGATTTTGACAGAGTACTGATAACTCAATTTGAAAGCCAAGGTGCTTCCTTGACACAAAACTTCCTCTGAATGGAAGGCAGAGTATGAGCACAAGCCATGGCATGATTCATTACCCTCAGCTCAGAATGTATAACATATCAGGGATAAAGCTGTGAAGTTTTGATTTATACAGGCTAATCAAGCAGAAAGCTATTAACCAAGGGGCAATGGATTATTAAATAAAATGACAGGAGAAACACTGTTAAACACCTAGTTCTGACTCTTGGAACATATTATTGCTCTTTTTATCTGTCCAAAGTCTTAGCTATGAAAGTTAAAGCAATCTCTCCAGCTCAGACCCAATTTTAAACAAATTGAAGACTGGATCCAGCATCTATTTAAGTATTTAAAGCATGGCAAGTAATTTGAAACTTGAATAATATCACTGAAGGGCTGGCTTAGAGTACTCAGTGAGTTCAAAGACCAAGACCTGGACACCACCTGCTGCAAAACTTTCAGTAAATTGCTCTTGACTGACAGCAGGGTCAATTTTGGGGGGCACAGCCTGGAGGGATGTAGCACAGCACTTGACAGAGTACAAGAACAATATCTATGATCTTAAATATAATACTCCCATATGAGCAGGCTGCTAACCAAGCAGAGATTGGTTAGTGCACCATAGCATTTCTCAAATAAGACAAATTTGACCATGAAGCCAAAAACCTCCCACCATCCTGCTCTAGCTATTCAGCCTATTTTCTCACAGGGCCCTCCCAGCTTTCCCTTCCCTTCCACCTGGGTCAGACTGTTCTAACTCACTGCCTAATAACCAGCTGACTTTAGAGATGTTTTCTTCTCTCCTATCCCTCTGAAAAAGACACAACCCTTCCCCTGTAACACTCTCCCATCTGCCTTTTTAAGGGATTGCCACTTCCAGCCATGTCAGTGAGTGGCTGATGCCCAGATGATTCAGGCATCAGCAGAGGAAGGGAGGGATCACTGATCCATCAAAGGTAAAGCTGAGCACAGGTACCCAAAGAGGGTTTACCAGGCTGGGCTACAGCAAGCTCTGCTCCAAACCAAAAGGTTTCTCAGTTGAGGAGAGTTGGTGCTCTTGGAGCACAGCAATGGGATGGGCTGGAAAGAAATAGCTGACTTTTCACTTTATTTTTGTTCTCAAAGAGCAAGGTACAGTAAAGCTCTGTAAAATCACTGCTAATCTTGCAGTGATTAGCCTTCAGGATGAAGGGGCTGGTGCACTGATTTTTCTTCTTGCACAGTAAGTTGATCTTAAGCCCTTCCTGAGTATTTTCCTTAGTTGAAAGGGTTCTAGTGTTCTAATCTGCTGCTACCAGCCAAGCCCATAATTTAAGTTCTGACTTCTGTTTTGTTGTTCATATAAGAAAACTTCGTTTCCTAATTTTCAAAGATACCTAAACACAAACACAAATGCTAATCCTACTGGCTTTGGAGTCACCCTGAACATTGGATATCCCAGACTTTCTGCAAGGTGTTCAAGACTCTAAAACAATCCATTTAGCACATTTTCCTCTGCCCAGGGAAGTAGTTTCCCCTTACTATAGTGAATATATTCTTGCTCCCTTTGTTTCACAGAGGGGTTCTGCTGTCACAGGTTCATTAGTGCTCTATCTCCTCTTTGTATCAGTTTTCTTAATCAATCAGCCTGAGATCTTCTGTTGGTTTTAAGCTCTGAAATAATAGCCTGGCATGCCCAACCTCAGTAGCTGTGTGGCTTCTGGGGACTTTGGGAACCACAGAAGGGGGGGTTTGTTTGTGTCTGTGTAATTAATAAGGGCACTAACAGGTGCCAGGAGAGAGAAAGGACATGATGAAGTCTACTGATATCACTGCCATGCTGATGGAAAGAGTCTGTGAATGGTCCCTCAGCTTCTGGTCGGTGGCTATCTGTGGCAAGGGAGAATGTTGGTGGCAAATCTCTCAAACAAGGTTTTCTCTTAAATCAATAAAACTACTTTCCTTTGAAAGGGATTCCTTGGCTGCTGCCACACAGGTCACATTGAGAGAGAAAAGAACCATCAGGTTTAGAGGTCAACAATGTGATTTTAATGTTGGGGGAAGGACTTGCCTCCATGTCAGTCCTGATCACATTCCTGGCAAGACCAGGGTGAGGTGTGCCATTGGTTGTGTCCCTCTTTGCTGGGGAAAGTCTCTTCAGTGCTGGCTGATGTGAGAGTTTTGCTGCTCTCTGACACTGCTGCAGTCTTGGGCTGGCAGTTGGCACCCTCAGGCTATGGGGAGACACAGAGATTTCCTGCCCAGATGTCTGTCCCTGGCTCCAGCACTGAGGATTTCTACTGGGAACAGTCTCCATCCTGTCCCTCACTGCAGAGGGCTCTGTAATCCAACAACCTTTGCTCTACCCCTGCATCTCCATAGCAGGAAGTGTTTAGCTTTCAACCTGAACTAACAAAATGCACTTTGGCCCAAATAACTGAGTAGTTTTAATTTTCAAGTGATTTTATCAGAGAAGGACCATTAGATGTGCTGGGGATTACAACTGGGATGTCTGAGCTGCAGGAGAAGTCAGAGATTCCTTCCCAGGCCACTGGAAAGCATGTTTTAAGAGTGCTGAAAATGAAAGGCTAGTGCTCTAAAAAGGGTTCAAGAGCATTGATACCTTCAGCCTGAGGATGTCAAGACAACATTGTGAAATTGTGTCAATAATTTGAAGAAATAAGGTGCCATTATGGCTGCAGTATCAAAAGCAATGTAATGGCTCTTCTTTGCAATCAGCAGGTTAAAGGCTGCTCTGAACTGCAGTGTTTCAGTGGAAGATGTGGATAATGAGCCTGGGGTGGTGCAGTCTGTCACAGCTCATTCAGTGTCTGCAGTAAAGCAGAGCTGCCTCAGCAGTCCCCAGTGCAGTGTTTTTCTGGTGGAAAATACTGTTACTGAAACTGTAACTGGGGGAATGAGAGGATTGTAAAGCATATTTAGGCACAGGAGTTTTCATAGGTCAAAGGGGGAACTTCTTGAAATTGTTTTGGAAAGTGTAATAAAAGTCAAAAGCTGGAAAAGGATTTCTTAAAAAAAAAAAAAAACACAAAAAGGCATTCAGGGTTTCATGGCTTCCAGTGTGTTTTCCAGTCTCCCTGCAGCAACCTGGCCAGAATAGAGTCCTCTTTCCCTTCAGGCAGTTTTGTCAGGTTTGCAATTCACTTGATGGCTCTTTGGACTCGCTTTTTCAGGGTGGATACAGCAGGCAAAGACTGTGGCTTAATTAGGCTGATATTGCTGAAGGAGACAGGGCAGAAAACTGGGGGGCTGGGGCTCCAAGGAAGATTTGGATGCAGGAAACCTATTTTAGAGGAAAGCTACCTCTTCTGGCAACATGGAGAGGCTCTAAATATGCTCACTGTCCCTCACCAGGAAATGTGAAGTGTCCTCAAGTGTGCCTGGTCCAGCAGAGCTCTCATGAGCCTCTCCCAGGAAAGTTAAATTGCTCCTGAGGCAGTAAGAGATGCCATGTGGCACTGAGGCTCCACATTTCATCTGTGCCAGTTTTGCTGAGTATCCCAGGTGTGCTACAAGAGCATTAATGTGGTTTTCAATTTCACTGGACCTTTGGGAGAAAAGCATGGAAACCAAGCACATCAGTCAGTCTTCTTGTGAGAGCTATTACCAAATCAGCTCACGATTCTTTTCCCCAGGATTGTGTGCCTAGCTGGCTTTTCTATTACAATTCAGGAGGAAAAGGAGGCTGGCATTGTGTGGCCTTCAGCCTCTCTTCTATTTGTGCATGTGTCTCGGGAGATGAATTATTTATGATAATGTAATTATGGAAGTGAACAAACAAGTGCGTTGTGCGTTTTCCCCTCTGAGAAGCTGCAGTCTGTGATGAGGACACTAGATGGTACTGTCAGTCCAGGAACGTTCCAGGGATGTCTGACAATGCCCTGACACCAAATCGTGGCTGTTTCACTGGGGTTTGCTCCCTGCAATGCGAAATTTGAGGTGAATAATTGGAGGTGATGTGGTAACGTTATTCTGACACGAACTTTTTGCAGTTGGATTTGAAAGCTGTAAACATTTTCCAGATTTTCAGAAAAGGAGATCTTGAGTCTGATAATTTTGTAGTCAACCATTACTGCTCTACCTAAAAACCAGTGAAATCTCTATTTCTGGTGGTATGAGCACAAATTCTGATCAAAAAAGAAACCCAGACCCTTGATATCTCAATCACTGACATCAGTGATGTTAAGGAAAATTCACAGCCGTGTTCCTGCTCGCTTTTTTTCAGTTATGTTTTAGTGTGAGGTTAATAAAAAGTGCATGTCAGATGTGGAAATCACCATTTTTAAATTATTAGATATCATACATTGACTGCAAAATGAATCCAACTCTGACTGGGAATAGAATGCAAGGGTAAATCAGGTACATGTTACTCCGACTGTGACCATTTCAGTTTCAACAAATTGCAAACTAGTATTGATTTCTATACATAAACTATGAACAAAAAAGAATTACAAAACTTCTCAGCAGCCTGAAAAGTCAATATCAACCAAACTAGAATGGCATTTGGGAGAGGGATGCTCTGCTGATGAAAATGAATAGCAGTAAAATAGCTTCTCACTTGTAATTTTTATCTAATATCATATCAGGTCTGTAATCCTTTGAAAGTGTCATCCAGTGCAGCACTGGTGACTGCAGAAATGTGCAGAATTAATAAAGAAGGTGCCTGGATGTGGAATAGCTCCAGCCTTTCTGAAAGGTTTTAGTTTGATGGATGATATTCCACTGATGAAAGTATGAAATCTCTTAATTCACAAAGTGAGTCTTATTCTTGAGTTCCAGCAAAAGAAACCCTTTGTTTGAGGCCCCAGTTTCATACCATGAATTTACCTTTATCCCAACATACATCTTCAGCTGTGAGACTGTGGGCTTGTGTCACTTCTAACAGGAAGGGCTATGCAGCTGCAAACATATGGATTAGAATAAAATCTGGTTTAATTCTTTGCTTTAAACAACCTTTAAACACCTGAAGGAGAGGAAGGGAGTAGTGGGTGTGAATTGCCTGGCTGCACATAAAAGGAACACCAGGAGGGACTATGGACAGGGATGGCTGGCGTGCTGTGAAATAAATGGGCATGGCAAAAAGCCAAGATATAGCAAATATGCCCCAGAAAATTTGTTATATACATCCAGGAGATATGGGATTAGTTTTTCTGGGGAACCTTTTTGTTCTGTTGTCCTGCTCCTCAAATGTTACTGCCCCAGCATATGATAAGAATTCATAATTTTTAAGGAAAGTGGAAGGAGAAAGGGTTTCTCACTAACACAGGTTAAGCAGAATTTTGCACTGAACAATCTTCCTTTCTTATGTTTTGGTTTCCCCCCTGGTTTAGAGCAGGGGATGGAATGGGTGGATGGGGGAGCCCACAGGGATGGACACTGGCAGAACACACCAGGTGTGATCCATCCATAAAAGCACAACTTCCCAGGGCCATCCCAGTGCCACTCCATCCCTGTGGAGCTGGGCTCTGAATGCATCTGCTCAGCTCTTCCAGGGTTTTGACTGACACTGGGAGTCCGGATCCCTCTTCCCTTGGCAGGACCTGTGTCTCTCTCAGGTTCAGCAGGAAGTGAGACCCAGCAGGATGTTCCTTGCCTTCTTGAAGAACTCCTCAAAGTGCTGGACTCTCTTTTTTCAAAGGAGTTTTGAATCTACTCTACTGGCCTGAGAATTTCCTACTAGGCAAGTACCACTGTAATTTTTAGGCTCAAAACCAGTTTGTTGTACTGGTTCTGCATGGACATGGGCTCCTGCTAAGGACAGGAAGATGTTTCTTTCAGTCAGAGGAGGACATTTCAAGATCAACACAGACTTTGTCAGCCTGGAGCTCAAATTTTTATCTGCTTGTGCCCAGTTGTAAGCAAGAGCAGCTCTATTCCTTCCTGTTTGACTGGTATCACAGTTTGAAAATAAACTAAATTGAGAGGCAGGTGCTGCATATGACCAGACAAATAAAAAGTTCAGGAAGACTTTCTGTATCTTCAGATCAAGATGAACTTAGATAAACTCGGGTTATTAAAAACACAAGCAACATTTATCTTCTTCTTTTGACTTGCAAATTAACCTAAACTCACATAACCAAATCTGATGGGAGTTTATTTTCAGCTGTAGACTTCACCACAGATTTAAAAGACTAAACCCAGAATCAAAACTGCATATTGTGGACTGCTTCTGCTGCAAAAGCTTCCAGAGCAAAAGCCTACTTTGGTGAAAGAGGGTTGTAAACGAAAAGAACAGTTAGAGATGCAGAATTGGATGTTTCTCATTCAAATGCAATAAGGATTTTGATTTGGATCCTTTCTCATTCCCTTTGAAATGGTGTTTACCTACATCAGAGTTTAATAAGGTTAATGTGTTAGATGTTCCCCCAGTGTAAATTCTATCAGTGGGAAGAATACTGCCTGAATAAAGTCCTCCAGCTCTATTCATTTGCTTTCAATGTGTCAAATTAATTTTGCCACATGGGTAATAAAAGCTGTGCTTCTGTGTATTTCTGTAAACATTGTACAATTTAGAAAGTGTTTATGATTTCTTTCAACAATGAAACTTAAACTGTGCACAGTCCAATACTGGTGAGTAATTTCAGAAGTGACTGAGGCATGTAATTGAGTTTGTCAGTGTAATTGTATTTTGGAATAGATAGTGGTGTGGTTTTTTCAGTCGTTAGTGAGTCTCGTATTTAGTGTGCTGATTAATTCTATTAGAGGAGTTAATTAGACTGAGGAGGTGGGGGTGAGGATGGATACAAATCACTTTCAAGCACTGCATTTAACTCAGAGCTGATTATTCTGTGCACAGAGAAATGCCTCCTCTCCCCGTGCTGGACTCACGTGTGTGATTAGAGCTCATCAGTGCAGCCCCACGCCTGTGACAAGGACAGACAATGAGCATGGATGCAATTCTCTCTCCTTTCAAGTGTGGCCTTCCAAATTAAGGCACTGCAGGGTACAGGGATGACCAGGTTTAAAAATAATAAGTTCCTGTGCATACTCTGGAATAATAAAAATAATAATTACAGTATCTGTATTTCTGGCACAGCCTCCCCATATTGTTTCCTGTAAAGAACAAAAGGCAATAAGGAATAAACAGGCTTCACTTAAGGACACTCCCTGGCTTTGCAGGCTTCAGAAGAGCTTGGGCTCCATCTTGACATGGGAGATTCAGAAAAGGGGGATGGAGAATTGAAACAGCCTCCTCCAAAGCCAAATCATGCAAAATCAATATACACACAATAGATTTTAAAGCAGCAGTTGGTGTGTAATTTTTTAATTACCTGGAATATTTACAATCAGACAAACACAAGGCACTGTCAGAAGAGCATTAAAACAGGCCTGGAGGCATCAACTGAGCTGCAGAAGAAATCAAGGCCCTTTATAAACCAAATGTGCACATTGGAAGATGATGTAATTTTCTGGAAAACAATCTCAGTTTGAATAAGCATGAAGGAAGGATGCTGTCAAATGAAACAGTGGTCAGGACCACACAAAACCCAACACTTGGCACATTTGCAAGGAATTGTGATGCTGTGTCAGGGAGCTGCTCCCAGGCTGCCTGGTCAGGCCATTCCAGCACTGTCAGTAAAATCACCTCTTATCTCCCAACTCCTTCCACGCAGATAAAGCAGCTGTGGTCAGGGCATATTTTAGTAAGATTCAGAGTGGTAACATCTGGCAAATTCACATGTCATGTGCTGCTCCTTGCCTATGTACAGAGCCCCTGTTTCCAGAGATTTTTGTTTCCCTTAGATAACAATGGCTGAGAGGTTATCAGCTGGGAATGGACACACCTCTCACAGTGGCACCTCAGAAACTTCCAGCAATGGGAAACTTCACATCGGAAGCCAACTCTGATAATCCTGCTGAGAGGAGAAGAACAGGCAAGTTTCTCTCTACAAAACAGAAGGAAAAGGAAAAGGGCCCTGGAAAGTCACAGGAAGGTAAATAAAAACTTCTTGTCACCAGGCTCCTTCCGCTGGTCCTGGGAAGGACCTCTCAGCTGCCTCTCACCAAAGGGCTGTGCTCCACAGTGTCAAAAAAAACAGGCAAGGGGGTCAGGGTTCTCTCTCTGAGATCTCAGCCTGCTGGAGACACTGGAGAGTGAGTCTTTTGGAGAGTTAGAGGAGCTGTAAAAGCCACTCATCTGTACCAATAAAGCTGTTTAATTTGGGTTTGATGGTTGGTGCATGAACAGCCTGACAGCTGGGTGTGGACAAAGACCCACTCCCTGATCTTCTGCAGCTGCTCTTTCACATCTCTCCAGGGGCTTTGCTTTGGGTTTGACTTGCAGTCAACAGGAAATGGAAAAGGAAGAATGAAGGTAGACAACCTTCCTCCCTACTTCTGACCTCCTCTGTCATCCCCATCCAGCCCACCCCTGTCCCCAGCTCTTTAGAGGCAATATGGAGCAGGATTTCAGGTGGTCTTACAGGACAGCAGTGTGGGGTGATGGCAAAAAGGGATGTGCAGGAGTTCTGGGACAGTCAACATGTGCCCCAATAGCTGTGAGAGTCTGTGCTCCCTCCAGCCCTCTGCTCCCTGTCCCTACCCTGTCATCCATGTCCTTTGGTTTCTTTGTCCTACTCTGAGTAGCCTAAGCAGATTGAGAAGCTCTTTTCTTTGAATTAGATGATACAAAAAATGAATTATATCAAGTACAGAGTGCCAATCACACAGCTCATTTTTCTTAAAGCAAACTGAATTATTTTTACAGTTTATGTCAAAAAGATAGCTATAGTTTGCAGGCCAACATTCAGCTGTTCAAACAAACCCCTTACCTCCTTTCTTCAGGTGACATCTCCCAATAGAGGGATTGTTTCAGCCATGCTGGCTGTTCTATATGTCACTCCAAGCACTTTCCATCTAGGAGCTGGAGATGGGTTTAGCTGATAAAATCTCTGAGCTGAGTAAACAGCTGTCAATGAACTAATATTTAAAAGTACTGCTCCTTGTCTGTCCAGAAGCAATTGCAGTGTGTTTGTGCCAGGAGCTGAGCAGGCGAGGTGAGGGTCACCCTGGAGCTGGAGCCACAAACCTCTCCCAGCAGTCAGGGCCACCAGCTCTGCAAAGCACAGCTGGGCCCCACCATTGGCGTGGAGGACTCATCCAAACCCATGGACCAGGGAGGAGTCCAGCTCTCCAAACCCATGGAAGTCAAGAAAATCCTCTTCTAGTTGAGCCTTTTCTTACAAAGGTCCATCCAAGTAGCCCAAGGTCTCATGCTGAGCTTGCACCAGGATGGCCTTGACCTTGTGCTGGTCCAGACTGGCTGGGAGGGGAGGGAAAGCAAGTCCAGCACTAATGCTATATCCACACTTCTCCTAGGAGGGATAACCCACCTCACGTTTCACCAACTGCAGCAACAACCTCTGGAACAGACCAAGTCTGTTAATACTCTTGTTTAAAAAGAAGGACCTGAATCACCAGAATGACTGAAGCAAAGCAGTGGCTGAAGAAACCATGTTTCCAGGTTCCAGCCACTCTATGGGAATATCAGGGAGGCTTCTCTGGGACAATTTGGAAATGCACAATTATTTGGGCAGCTTAGGGCCATTCTGTTGTAAACTTTTTCTTAGCTCTGCTTCCTGAGTCAACTAAGTCATTGCATTGGCCCACAAAATGAGTTTAGAACAGATGTGAGTAATTCCTGTGTCAGGGGGTTGGATTATAACCACAACTACAGGCATAATTAAGATTTTCCTTCATTTCTCTTATGAGCTAAAATGGAAATATTAGATTAACTCAGCTGTGCTGTAAGACTAACAGCAGTGGGTCTGAAAGACTTGTTCATGTGTAAAGGTCACTGCATTGCCACTGGATCATTATTTTACTCACTTTACCCAGTAGTTTAAATGTGTGTTTTCTGTCTTTCCCAGGCCTTTCATCTTCAATTGTCCAGGCAGCCAATAAGGCAGAATAAATGAGGAGCATACAAAAGTTGTACATTTTAAGGCTTTCTATCATTATGCAAAATCTATATCATCATTAATCACTTCTTTTCTTAATGAATTTGGGGACTCGTGTTTCTGCTGCTAAGTACTCAAAGGAGTTATTAAATTTATGGCTGTCTGGTTCCCCCATCTGTTTCCATAAAAATTTACTGCAATTATTATTTCAGCAGAATTTCTAAACCTTGCCAGACTTAAGAACAGGGAATGCTACTGTAAGCGTGAGGGGGAGCTAATGGCACATGAGTGGCAAAAAACCACCTAAAATCCAAATTAAACCAGCCTTGCCTGTAGTTTGCATGAGGGTTAAGGAAAGAAAAGGAAGACTGACAAAATTAGGAGAGCTGGAAAAATTCCTGCCCATCCAGGTCCAGCTGTCCACTGCTGGCTACATATTAGGAAAATATTTAGTTAATTTTCATTTTTCTGAAGCAGGCAGCTCCAGAAGCATGTGGGCAGAGGTTTGCAGCAAGGCTGTTGAGCACATAGAGGGGCCATGGGGCACTGGGGTGGCAGCTGGAGGACAGAACCAGTCCTGGGAGGAATTTCTGGGAACAGGACACAGCTTCCTCATGCCAGAGCCCTGGTGTCAGGGGGCCTCTGGATTTTACTGCACCAAAGGTATGTCCAGGAGCATTGCTGAGCTATCCCTGGCAGAAATAAGCTGCAGAATATAAATCTGTGCTGCTACAAGAGTCTGGAGGGAGCCCTCACCTTGGAGTGTGCACACCAGGGGTTTAAGAAGCTGGTGACAAGGCTGTCTCCTGGAGAAGGACCAGGGTCACACTTTCTGGTGCACAGAGCCATGCTGCCCTCCTGCACAGGAAGAACCCTTTGCTCTGCATGAATTTCACAGGTCTGTGGCTGTTTGTAATAAAATGGGACAAACAACATTTATATGGTCAAAGGGCTGTGTTTTGCTCCTCACCTGCCATGATGTTCTGTGGTGCATCACAGCCTCTTGGGTGCTGTATGTGGTCGTATCACTGAAGTCTTCTTTCAGATGGCTTCCCTGGCCCCATTATGCACCTGCTTATTATCAAATTAGGAGGATCCCTGGGTCTTTATTTTCATTGTATTTATGCCAGGATAAATTTTTGCAGCTGATAAATTTCCATCTGCTTTTATGAAAAGTGGGATGGGCTTTTCCTTCTCAGGAAGGAAAAGTTGTTGGGTGTTGCCCAAGCTAAAGCAAAAACGATGATCCAAGAAGGATTGACTGACTGGAAGGGGTTGACTCTGGTGTGCCTGAATTGCCCAGAAGGAAGATAATGAAGAGAATGAGAAGAGCAATTGCTTCAATAAATATACTGGAACATGTGTGAGACCAATACCACCAGGGGCTGATATATGCCAAGAAGTCTGTTTTTAACATCTGCTCTTCAGCAGGCTTAATATGTTATGACCAGATCAATAAATCTTCTGCTGCTGGTGTCAGATATCCAACAGCAGCCAGGGAGTGGGGAGGAAACACACACAAAGAATATAACATGTTTACATATTCACTGATCCATACATACAGGCATTTCTACACAGGTGCATTGTTGTACCAGTGGAAGGATTAATGTGAAAACAATGCAAAATAAGTGCTTTAGTAGCCCTGACAAAGAGGAGCCATGAGTGGCTGATACCCACTGCCTGCAATCTTTTTTTCTGCACAACATAAGCTAGAGGGTTGCTGTGTTGCTGGCAGCTTATATCCCACTCACTGCATCCAGAGATGCAGTATGTTCCTTATCCTATCACAATTAAAAGGCTTTTTTTATCTCTTACCAAGGTTTTCGTGTGCTGCAAAGGCTGAGGGAAGAGGTGAGGTGGTGTGGGCGTAATGGCCATTTTTAAAAGCATTCTTACCAACCTGCAGCCAGGTTGGGCAGAGAAAGAAGAGCAGGGAACAAAAAAAAGAAGATGAAAGGAGGGGCTGAGCACAAAAATTTTGGCTGTGATGCTGTCAGAGTTTATACCTGCAGCAGGATGAACACAAGTGTTTGTTCTCTCCTCTGCTTCAGGGTACTGCCCCTGCAGTGCCTGGGACAAGCCCCATGTGGCTGCTCCTCAGCCTCCCCTGCTTGCCCTCCAGCCCTGAGCTCCAGCCACAGGAGGACTCAGGCTTGGGAGAAGCTGAAAATAGGGTTGACCATGAACATTTGTAGTTCAGGTGCAAGGCTGAACTGGGCCCATCTACCTGTGCAAGGCTCTGCTGGGCCCATCTCCTTCCCTCACACTGGAGCAATGCTGGAGAGCACCCACAGCATTTTCTTGCAGAGAAGAAAGGATGTGGGAAACCAGATCTCCTTCTTCACTCAATTTACCTTTCAAGCCCAGGGGACCTGCACTGAAGGACTTGGCACAAAGACTGATGTCTGGCCTATGGCATTAAGCAGAACTTGTTCATTTAAGACAGGACAGTGGCTTGGAAGAATAGAAGGTTGTGACCTCTCTGATGCAGCAGCAGTTCTCCTGACAGAAGGTGATAAATAAAGGAATCAGTGCCACGGAGTGTATCTGAAAGCTTTGCTCTGAGCAATGTGAAGAATGCCTGCTATGACCCCAAGAACTTTTACATCAAGAAACCTCCTGGGCACGTGGGGGTAAAAAGGTCTTGTTTTAAGTGCTGCCATGGCTGTGTTCTGGGGGATAGCAGTGAGTCCAAAAGCCTGCTTCATTTACTGCAGATGTCTGATTTTTTTCCCTCAGTATGGCTCCAATGTGCTTTATTTAATGACAGACACGGACCTGGAAAGTGAGGAACTTTCAGCTTTAGAGTTTATTTAGCCACTCAACAGAAAACCATCTGGAAATGGTAGATTTCAGATTCTTTTTATTTCTGTGTCAATAGCAGGGCTCTTTCAGAGAGCCAGATGCTGTGATGGGTGTTACTGCAATAACTGCTCACAGTGCAGTCATCCCTATATTACAGCTGGAACACGGAACTGCGGCTCCTGCTTCTTCCAGAAACCAGGATCAAAGCTTTTGTAGAATCACAGAATGGTTTGGATTGGAAGAGACCTTAAATATCTAGTTCTGACCCCTGTGCCATGGGAATCTTCAGGAATTAATTCCTAGGACAGCAAACCAGCCTGCCTTAGACTTCAGGTGCTCAGACATCCATACTGGGGACAGCTGTGGTAGGAATGCCAGAGGAGCCCTCTTGTTGGATCATTCCTGATATGAAACAAACAAGTGTTTCTTAATAAGCACAATACAGCCTAAAATAAAGCAATGTGCTGATAACCCACCAGACTACCATTAAAATTGTAAGTTAGAGACAAAAACCGAGGAGCTGCCTTAAAAATCTGAGGAGGTTGAGAAATGCAACACGCTTGGGTTCTTTATATTTTTGCCTGTAGAGCTTTGAGTTTTTCACTCAAAATGAAAATGAAAACTAAATGAAATGAAGACTGCTCTAACATCACCTGTCTCCAGGGACTGAGGCAGCTCAGAAAAGAAATCAGTGTTGTAGGAGAGCTGTAATGAATTTGCTGGAGCTGGCAATGACACTTTGATGGCAGTCATGGTGCTTGCTGTGGGCAGATGTTACAGCCCAGGTCTGCACAGTGCTTCCCACCTGAGCAGCCTGATGGAGAGCAGCTGAGCTGGATGTGAATCACCATCAGACTCCCAGCATCCAAAACTCCAAACCTCCTCATCCAAAATTCATCCCAAGAGACGTGCCTGCAGCCAAGGAAATCTTGAAATTGGAGCCTGCCTGAATTTTCTGGTTCTGCACACACTGTAGTGCTGTCCAACATTCACCCTTTCTTCCTCCTCTAGAATCACATTTCCAGTAATTCCAAGTGTGGCTTCCTGCTGGGTGAGGATTGTGTGAGGACTCCGTGCCAAAATCCTCTCTGCAGCTTTTGGAACCACTGATTAATTGAATGCCTTTTGTAGAAAGAGGGAGAGCCAGCAGGACAGGAACACAGAACAAAAAGCCTTGGGGATAGGGGTGAGAAATGGCATTTTCCATTCTGGGAGAGCAGGCAGAGCTTTGGGAAGAGGCAGGAGCAATGTCCCTGGCCAGGAGGGTTTATTGCTTTTGCTGTGCCCTGCTCTGGCACTCATTCCTGGTGGGAATTCCTGAACATTCCTGGCTGGGACACCCCTGGGGGGACACCCCATGGGCTCTGGGCTGCAGACCCTGCTGCCGATTTTAGGAGCTCTCTAAACACAGAAACAATTTAATTTCGAAAGGAAACATTGTTTATTCCACACAGAGTGCACGGTGGAAGTTCCAACAAATCAGCACCCCAAGGGATAAAATGTTACATCTATTATATAATAAAATTTCCCCGAACCCGCCTATCTAATATATATTCTCCACCTGTCCATGCATATTTATTTGGGTAATAAGATCTTATGCAATGCTGGAAACACAAAGTTTTATTGCAGAAGTTATCTGATGTCACCAGTTATGTTCACAAAAGGGCAGAAAATTCATCCTGGAGACAGAAAATTCAGCTTGAAGACATCAACATCAATGGATGAAAAACTCAATTTCAGCATTTCAGGACTCTTTTTCCTTCAGGATTTCATTTTTTTCCAGGCCACATGGAAAAGCTGTTTGCTTTCCAAACAGGTCCCATAAACCTCTGGGGCTCCAGGGAGAGCCGAAAGCGGCCGTGCCGGTATTGCACATCAAACCGCCCTAAGCACCAACTAATTAATTAACATTCAGTGCTAATTGCAGGGAACTGCCGGCCATGCGCATGCGCCGGACATGCGCGCAGGCGCAAAGGGAGAGCCGCGCCCACGTGACCGCGGGCCGGGGCGGCAATATGGCTGCGCCCATGTGCGCGCATGGGGCAGGCCCGGAGCGCTGGGACGGGCACCGCTGATCCCGGCCCGGGCCAACAGCCCTGCATGGAGCTGCGGGAGTCCTGGGCAGCCTTGGCGGTGAGTGAGCGGGCCCGAAATATGTTGTTTTACCCGGTGTGCAAGAGCCCCGTCCACAAACAGAGTAGAGGTATTTTTAGGGAATAGAATTTATATGGGTATATATTATATATTTTTATACTTATAAAATATATTTACTATAATATATTTTTATATATAATATATACATGTATATATTAATTTTTAACATATACATGCATATATATATATATATATATACACACATATATAATCACATATGTAGCTTATATATGTGTATATATATCTTTTCTTTGCACAGAAAGGGTTGCTGCCTGGCAAATCCACAGAAATCCAGCACTGCCACCACCAAAACTTTTAGTTTTTCTGCCCTTTACCAAACAAAAGCATTAGTGTTCATTGGCTGCAAGCTACACAGATTCTCTTATTAATTAGTATTGTGTCTTCTGTTGGTGAATGATTCTCTGGCTTGCCCTGGTGATTAATCCACAGGCTCAGTCCTTCTCTGCCTTTGGGTCAGTGGGTTTCCTGTGATGTGCCCCTGCTGGAATTCCCTTTTACCCAATGGGAGCTGATTCTGCTCAGTTGGGGAGCTCTCTTTATTAGTTTCTTCCTTTTCTTTGGGGTTCTGCCAAATGTCCTTGTGGCCCATAAACTCTGCATCCTCTGTGTCTGCCATCAGTGGTACATCCTTCTTCCCAGGATTTGTTAACCTTCATCTAGGTCTGACATTATTGAACCATGTGCAGCCCTGAAATTAGCAATTCTCCTGACAAGTGTTTTGGGTTTCTAACACAGGACATCGCACAGAGCCTGTTGGTTCCTCAGTTTCTACAGTTAAATCTCCTTTGTTGTTGATCAGGCTGGAAAGTTACAAGGCTCTAACATCAAGGAACATCCTTGCTTAGGAAAAATGTTACATATTCCACGTTTTTCAGATGTCCTGCCTGAGAATTGCTGAGGTGCTGAGCTGAGGGGTGGCCACGGTTTGTGGTTCATCAGCCACTGCAGAGCCCCAGGGAGCCCCTGTGCTGTCTGAGCCCCCTGCCCAGCCTAAAAGCTGCTGTTCCACTTGTGGGCTCAGCAAGGGGGTGAAGCCCAGTCACCAGAGCTGGGGACTCCACTGGAAACACCCAGTGGGTTCTGTGTGGAAAATCAGGGATGTGGGGCCTTGGGGAAAGCTGCAGGAGAGGAGAGTTCAGCTGCCTGCCCCCAGTGCTCTGAGGCAGAGGGACGAGAGCAGTGAGGTCCTGGCTCCATGAGCTGGAATTAGGTTCTGGTTTTGCTTGATCATTGTGATGGTGTTTGTAGGGTGATTGAATCTCCTGAGTTGGAAGGGACCCACAAGGACCATCCATCCCAGCTCCTGGCCCTGCCAGGACACCCCAACAATCCCACCCTGTGCCCAGGAGCATTGTCCAAACTCTCCTGGAGCTCTGGCAGCCTTGGGGATGTGCCCATTCCCTGGGGAGCCTGGGCAGTGCCCAGCACCCTCTGGGGTAGAGCCTTTCCCTGATCCCAACCCCAACCTGCACAGCTCCAGCTGCTCCCTGGGTCCTGTCCCTGATCAGAGCAGAGCTTGGAGCTGTCCCTCCACTTCCCTTGGGTGGGAGCTGCAGAGCCCTGTGAGCTCTGATCCTGCTCCATCTCCTGAGAAGGTTCTTTTGATAACCCTGCTGTTACTCACAGCTGGGGGAGGAGATGTGCTCCAGGTGCCTTAGGAACCAAAAGCCATTTCTCTTCTCTGCAGCTGCTGCAAACACACAGCTATTGTCACCCCCTGGCAGGTGCTCTGGTAGCTACCTCATGAATTTAAATGACATTTAAGATACAGAACTTGGAGAACTTAAAGAAGCAATTAGTGACTTTTGATTCATGTTTTAACAGATGGCCAGATTAAATCTGATTAAATCTGATCAATACTATTTTGAGCAGATAAGGATTTTGATGAAAAAGAGTGAAGAAGAATCAATGCATTCAAAATAGCCAACTAGATTAAAAGAGTAATCAACTTATTGATTAAACCTTTAGTGGTAGACAGTGAACACCTCTCTGAATCCTCTGTTACCCTGAAAAAATTTATTGGAGTAACACACATGTGATTTTTTTTCAAGCAGAATTAAAAATCTCTGCAGCTGTTTCTTGGGATCTATATGAGGTAGCCTTCAAACTGTGTTTTCTGAATAGCACTGCAGCTAAATAATGTCTCATAGTGGATTGATGTTAACTATTGATGGTGTTTTATTTTGAATCATGTTTTTTGTTTATTTCAGCCTTTTCCTCATGGTTTTTGTGAAATAATTATTTTCTACAATCAGCCATGTCATGGGGTAATTTAAAAAAACCAAAAACCCAGTCATCTAGGAACACAGACAAAGGAAAAAGATGGAGCCCTAGTTGAATCAAATTTTTAGGCTTTTATTTTATGAATTCTTTGGATAAAACTCTCCCCCTTTTCTTTATAAAGGCTTTAAATAAAGGACTTTGAAAACCCCTTTATTTAATATGATTGCCAGTACCTTAAGGGAGTCTACAAGAAAGGTGGAGAGAGCACGTGGTGAGAGGAAAAAGGGAATGTCTTCAAACTGACAGGGGGTAGGTTTAGATTAGATCTTAGAGAAAAGTTGCTGACTCTGAGAGTAGTGATGCCCTGGCACTGGTTGCCCAGAAGAGCTGGGGCTGCCCCATCCCTGGAAGTGTTCAAGGCTAGGTTGGATGGGGCTTGGGACAACCTGGAATAGTGGAAGGTGTCCCTGCCCATGGCAGGGGACTGGAACTAGATCTTTAAGGTCCCTTCCAATCTAAACCTTTCAATGATTTGACCATTTTTTCTTTCTGTAGTCTTTTATCAAAAAAGAAGTGAAAAAAGAAAGCTTACTTTAGGCTTTGCTTGACAAGGCAGTGAGGGAGTGTGAACATTTAATTAAAACATTTACTGGAAAAATGTGAATGTGCTAGAGATGCCTAAGGGGGGAGAGCAGACTTGCTTCAGTCTTTCCCATTTTATCACACAACTGCTGGAGGAGTTGGTCATTCTGTGCTGTCTCTTCATAAGTGACATCCACTTTGGCTTTTCTGTGGATGGGGAAATGTTGCCTTGCTTTGCTTGCACTATTCAAAGCACTGAGATTGTTTTAAAAATACCTTAAAAATGGTTTAAAAGTTGTAACATCTGTTACTTTCTTTTGTTGAACCCTCTTTGTTATCTCTGTGGAAGCTGTTGAGTTGTGTGTAAGACTGTCAGTTTATAAACTGACCTCAGGAAAGATACAGTCAGCAGTGCTTTGGGTTACACATGCATCAGTTACTCACATAAGCAGCACTTATGTGAGAATATTAATGCACTTTTCTCCATGGTTATGTCTTGTAGGCTGGTGGAGTTGCTGGTGTGTGTGTTGACTTGATCCTTTTTCCCCTGGATACTGTAAAAACAAGACTTCAGAGTCCTCAAGGATTTAGGAAAGCTGGTGGTTTTCGTGGCATCTACGCTGGTGTTCCTTCCACTGCAATAGGATCCTTTCCAAATGGTAAATTCTCTTTGGATTATGCTTTGTCTACTTTAAGTAGTAATTTATGTCACATAGGAAATTCATGTCTGTGGCTTCCTCTTCTGTGAGTGCCTGGATTCTGTGGGTCCATGTCCAGACGTGAAGAGCAGTTTCTAGAATTCCAGGACTGAGCAAACTTGAGCAAGACTGGAGCGAAGGCTGCTGCAGGTTTACTCTGGAAAGCAACCCTAATTCCTTGGAAGCATTTCTGGATATAAGCCTGTCCTTACTTACAGGAGCACATAGAGCATTTCTGGGTGCAGAAGAGAGCTTGAGTCCTGCTTGTCCTGGACGTTTTTGTCATGACCCACTCTTTTTTGGCACTGGAAATGAAGGGAATTGCAAAGTGCTTGAGCACTGCGGGTGCTTGAGTTAATTGCCCTGGGGATGCTCTGCCCATCTCCCTGAAACAGCAACACTTAAATTGTAAAGACATCTGGAAGACTTTTGAAACTAAGGCTTTACAAAAGTAGATGCTTTTAGTCCCTGCAGAGAAAAGGCATCTGAAATTCCTGATGCCTTTGTCCATTTTGTCTTTTTAGGGAGGGATGAAAAAACAGCAATCTGTGCTGTCGGGCGTAAATGTTAGGAGAACTTTGCTGACAAATCCACTGACACATTCAGATGTTTGATGTCCTTCATAAGGTGATATAAAAAAATTCAGTTCTTTATCTTGGCTGCTCTGTTATCTCCTTTTGAGGTGATAAGCATCTTTTGATTAGTAGAAGGCAATTCACATGGCCCTTCTCTACAATTAAAATCTGTTCCCCCGCAAGACATGTCATTTTTTTCAGTATTTACATCTCCAAAATCTTCACTGTAGTTTTATCTTTCCAACGTATGACTGAGAACTGAAATTATCTCTAGGAGAAGGAATAACCCTTAAGGTGTAAGTGCCTTTGTAGTTGACTCTTGCAGTGAATAAACAGCTCAAGTTGCTGTGCTCAGTTTAGTTTTGTGCATTTCTTGTTCACTGCACAGAACTTTTGCAAATCCTTCAGAAGCTTTGAAAAAATTTTATGGAGCTAAATTCAAAATATTTAACTGACAATAGCTAGGAAGAAGTTATTAATAAACTACTACTGAAACAGTTTTGCACATTACAGGATAACAGAATTGTATCAATTTATGTTTCTTGAGGTTGTTTTTCTTTTCAATAATCAACTGATTTGTTTGTTCTTCCCTTCATCCCCCCCTCAAAAAAAGGACCATTCATTCAGTTCAACCAAGAGATGATCCCTCTACTCTGTCAATGGATATGGAAGATACCAGTTTTTCAAAATGTGCTGGACATCCATGGCTATCTAACACATCCTTCTGTAGCTCACTACTAAATGTGGCCTGGAGTCCTGACACCTCCAATATTAATGGGAGGTTTGCCAGGGGTCACCAGAAGCATCAACTTCTGAAGGAATTCTCTCACAGATTCTGTTGATACTGTTTTGGTGTAAAAATACCCTAATTTTAACTACTGTGATGGAGGAACAATGATTGCATGTATTCTTGAATTTCAGCTGCTGCTTTCTTTATCACCTATGAGAATGTGAAATCCGTGCTGCCCCATGGATCTTCATCGTACTTGTCCCCTGCAACACACATGGTGGCTGCCTCCCTTGGGGAAGTGGTAAGAAGGAAATTCATCTGTTGTGTGTCCAGGGGAGGGGAGGAAACCATTCAGGTATGGGAACTCAGGTTTGGTGTCATATCTTGTGACAGTTCTTACAGCAGCCTGGTGTCTCACTGTTGGCACAGTGTCTGGGGCTGGGTGCTGAGCTCTGAACACCCCAGGCTGTTCCTGCCAGCCCTGGCCACCTCTGCTCTCCTGTTTTTGTCACAGTGTGTCCTAATAAAATGGGGAGCAGATGCTCTCTGCAGGTTTGAGGTAAGGAAATGGGCTGTATGGAAACAAACAGGCTTTTCTGGCTCTTTTGCAACTCAAACTTAGCTGATGGCGTGGTGCAGAAGAATCTGTTGTGTCTGTGGTTCCATGCTCTTTTATTTACTGCTTTTATTAACTGACTTTTTTCTTTTCTTTCCCATGGGGGCTTAGCTTAGGTGAATGTTGGTCCCCAAGCTACCAGGAGTGTGGAGATGCCATTTGTTTCAGCTGAACACCAGGTGCCTCACTACTACAGCAGCACAGACTGGCTGTGTCCTGTGGGAAGCAGCTCAGCTCTCCCTGCTCTTTGTGGGATCAGTTTTGACACCCAAGTAATTTTTATTCTTCTGTGGAAATGTTACTGATTAGATTGAATGAGATTTTGCCAGGAAACTTAATTTAACATACCAAGTGCATGAAGATAGATGAGTGCAGCACCTATAACCACTCTGGTAGGGGTAGATGGAAGGTGATAGAGGTAGGGTTGGGTGAGATTTGTTTGTGCTGCTGCCTCAGGTGGATTCTTTCTGAGCTTGGTTAGAGCCTGTGCTGTCAGGTTGTAACTTCTAACTTAAGGCAATGCACAGAACTTATTTCCATGAAGATTCTCTAAAGGCTGTTAGAAATCAGCAGGAGGTTATTTACCACCGATGCACAGCCCTAAAACTCCTTGTTTGCCTGATGTGCCATGGAACAGCAGAGCCAGGAGGTGTTTGGAGCTTCTCAAGTGCTATTAGACAATCAAGCAAAATGACAGTGGGGCCCATGAAGAGGTGCCAGTGCTATGCAATAAAATCCACCAGAAGAAAAAGTCTCTTCTTTGTGGAGTAGGTTATTCATGGTACACTCCCTGCGCCTGTGAGGATCCTACAAAGAAAAAACTACAAGCCAGTAATTGAAGCAGGAGTAGCCAAAGCCCAGTTGGCTACAGATGACTCCTTCCAACAGAAGCTGTTGCCATTTGTTCCCTGTGCTGGTTTGTGACCTTTACAGCTCAGGCACTTGCTGCTTTCATTTTGGGGCTGACAGAGATGGTGCAGCAGAGGTAAATGAGCTGCTCAAGGCTGTCCCACATGCTTGGCTCTGACTGCTCTATATACCATAACACAGAAATGTGTAATGGTAGCCACTGAAATGGTAGAGTGACTTTATCATGTGGGAATTATCATGTTGTAACAGCCATTTTCTACCTAATTGTCCTGGTTTTGCTGGCTTTTCTTCTTTTGGAGTGATGAGTGTGAGGAGACAATTAAGCTCTAAAATAACTGAGATAAATACTTAGAGATTTGCTAGTACAAATCTGTAATAAAATAGCAGAAAGCAAGACCTTCTCATGTACGTTTTATGTAAAGTCTTAGTTGAGCAATAGAAATATATAAACTAGTCCAAATTGCATCAGGGTGAAAGTTATAATTGCAGTTTTATTGATTAGTCATTAAGTTTCATTCGGGGCATTACCAGTGAGACTATTATTTTGTCAGTAGTTTTTTTGATAATATGTACTTTTCTTCCATTTTATACTTCATGATTTAAATTTCTTCTCAATGTGAAGCATTAAGCCAAAGACTGTCATGTTAGGATTCTTAAGGCATGTCTTTGCATTTCCACACTAGTTTTTTATAAAACAGAGAAATTAGAATTTAGAGCAAGAAATTGTTGATGGATTTCTAGGTTTGCTGTTCCTTCACTGGTGGGTATAAATGAGTCAGATACCTTCTTGTGCACCAATAAAATGTGAGTGTGTGCAAATCTTAAACGTGTGGTGACTAATCTGAATCTAAAATTTGAATGTGACCTGTTAAAAATAACAAAATAGAGCAAGAGATACAAAGGTTGCTTCAAGATATGATAAAATATATGTGAGAAATCTTTCAAATGAGAACTTTTAGTAACAGCCACTCTCCTCTATTGTTTACAGGCTGTGGAAATTTACAGGAGAAACAATCCCCTGGAAGTGGTTTGGTCCATTTTTCCAGTTCCAGGCTGGGAGAGACAAAGCCAAGCAATAAAAAGGCAGGGGTTGTAGCAGTGTTTTGTTTTTTTATTTTTCCTTTTAGGCAGGAGGAATATAGAAAGCTAATCTCATCTCCCAGAGTGAGATAAAGAAAAGTACATACAAAATCTCACCATGTTGAACATAATTATTTTTCCCTACAACTGAATCTCACTGTACAGGGACTCTGAATATCCCATAATATATTAAAAACTGCTTACAAAGTCACATCCAAAACTCTAGAGGGCAGAAACGTGGTGTATTATCTCATCAAGGAAGAAGGTTGAAGGATACATGAGTTGCCAATGGGGGAAAAGCCCTTGTTATACCACTTGTGTAACTGAAATCTGGAGATAGAAAACTCACTTACTGCATACAGGAATTTGGAATTTTTCATCTTGACTCTGCTTTGCCCTCTATGTTTAGTCTGCCTGTATCTTTACAGTGAGCTGCCAAATGTGCTTGGAAAACGTGATATCATAGGGGGTGGAAAGGAAAACCAGATGTTCTGAAATGTTACTTTTCATATTCTAAGGTGGTATAGGTAACTCTGAGAAGGAGCAGCATTTTTAAGCTCCTAGTGCCCATTTTCAGTAGCAACCAGGTGTGTCTTGCAGGCCCAGAGTTAACTGTTCAGATTTTTTAATGTCATTTAATATGAGTGTGTGTTTTAATGGCAAGAAACTTTGCTGAAGAGAAGTTCCCCCTTGAGCCTCTCCCACCAAGCTCCTGCAAATGTGGTTTTATGGGACAAGTTTAAGGTTGTCCCTGTTTGACCAGTGAGGTTTCCCTCAGGAGTGCTGAATTCAGCACAGCTGATTTGGATTCAGCACAGATAATTTTACATCCCACTGGCTTTACCATGGAGGTGAGAATAAAATTGTTTGGCTCACATTCCAGAGAAGGGAGCTGACAACAGCCCTTTCTCATCTAATATTTAGATATTGTTATGGTTACAATATGAGCTTTGCAAGATATTGGTGAAAGTTTTGGGTTGTTGCCTGTAAATTGTGGGTTCACTCTTATCTTTCTGACCTTTTGTTCTGGATTGGCTATTTTTGGTGACACTGTCTTTCTTTTTTTCCCCTACTTTGCAAGACAGCAAACCAGCTTGACTTTCAGAGAGGCAGTGAGGGGGAGGACTGAGGACCAGCATGGGAGGGAGATGTCCTGTTCTTTTGGCAGCTGGTGGCAATGATCCATGCTCTGGATCTTCACCAGCTGAGGTCATTGAGCTGCTTTTGTCCTTGTGCAAGTTTCTAGAGTACTTTGGGATTAAAAGTCTGGAGATTTGAAAAGCTCAAAAATTTGTCACTTCAGTAAGGAGAGGGGATCATGTGACTCCACAGGGCAAGGTGAGGACAGGTATTTCAAGGTGAAATTCCAAACTCACTTGGAATTCCAGTGCCTTACCACTTGAGGTACTTCTGTGATAAGAGCAAAGTGTGTGGTTCATCTGTGATTAGCATCTGACCCTTCATATTAATAACTTTGGCATTTTTTTATCTGCTGTTAGGATGTATCAAATAGGAAAACTTCTTAATGCAGGAGTTATCTTTCTGGGGAATTCATTTACCCTTCTCTTCTAGTATGAACTTGTTTCTTAGAAGAAGCAAGCTCAAATGCAAGCAAGTTTACAGATTTACAAATCATGATTCTGTAAGAATAACATTTTAAGTGTGCTTTTAATTCAAATTAAAGAGCCAAGTGTATGTTTTACTTTATTTTATGCTTGTGGGGTTTTTTTAGTGCATAAAAAGAGGCATTCTAGACATGGTGGACAACACTGTCCATGAATCAGCCACTTAATCCCTCTGTCCTGGCTGCATTGTTTGAAACATTTAACTAGTTTCAGTTTAAGAGAGGAGTGGGAATCTCCAAAAAGTTATTGGTGTGGATTCCAGGAGAGTAACTGGCTAGGTCAGAGAAGAAAGTTGTTATTAATGCCTGTTCTGAGGAGAAGGCAGAAGCATGAGTCAGACAAATCCGCAGAGTAATGGAATGAAAATCTCCAGCAGGATAATTGGCCAGGGCTTTACAGCATGGTAAGCTCTGGAAGATCAGCTTGCAGGAGCCCAATCTAACAGAGACAAGACAGCCACTCACATCAGACATGAAGTTAAGATTTTAGGTATTTCAAACTCTAAAGCTTGCAGTGTCGGAAGATGTGACTTTTCAGTTCAACAGGAAAGTTGGACACTCTAGGGAGAGCTGATTTTAGTTCAGCAAAGAAGAGATAAAGTATTTGTGTCTAGACTTTGGGCTAATGGCTTTGAATATTTTAGCTATCCCTTTTCTAAAAGCTGAACTAATAAATGGACAAAGCTGTTCTGCATTTTGTGCTTTGCATTCTGTCTCCTCTCAAGCAGTGTGGTGTGTGCTGGCAGATCACAGTATTCATAAGTAGTGTGCAAATGACAGCAGTCCAAGTGTGATGGGACATTTCCCACAATACTGAAACTTTTTTTTTTTTCTATTTTCATTGATCAGTGCCTGTGCCTTTTGTGCTGTGCAAATCTGGCTGCACGCAGGCTTTGAGAAAGGGATACTCCAACCCTGGCAAGATGAGCAGTGGTGGGGAGTGCAGCAACGTAGGTGGTCTTCTGAATTAATTGTGGTGGGGTTTGAAATATTCCTACATGAATCTATGGGAGGGCAGGTCTGCAATACAGATGCTGTAGGATTTTTGCCAAATCCTTATGCAGAAGCAGTGGTTAGGAGATGGTTGGGAAGGTGAGGCTGCTGCCTTTGAGAGGTAGTGGAGAAAGAACAGAGGACGGATGGAAACTCAGAGCAGCGTTTGGGAATTGGTTGTAAATAAAGATGAATGGGGGCATGAATCCACAAATGCTGCCAACAAATTCATCATACAATTAGAGGCTGAAACAGCAAATTAAGAACTGTCAGATACCCAGCCAGCCACTCATGCTGATCTTCTCTTGTGTGCTCCATGCTAACTGCACGTAGTGCATCTTCTTCATCAGCTGCTCTCCCCACACTGCTTTGTGTAACCTGCTCACTTCAGGGCTTAGAGAACATGCTGGTTTGCAGTACACCTTGATGGTTTCATGTCTTTAATCACAGGGCTGATAATCAGTTGTTTTAGAAGTATTTGTAGCTCAGAGTGTCTTCAGAGGGAAGCAAATTTGGATTAAAAAGTTATAAGTGTAAAGTATTTCCTAATGGATTTCCTGACTTGCTGTACCAGTCAGCTTTGGAAATGTTTGAGACACTTTGGGATGAACTTACCTTAACCAATGTTCTATACAGAGTTTGTCAGGAATAACTCTGAATAGCTCCATATGTGGACAAGCCCATAATTCTTTAAGTGAAAAGGCTGAAGGAAAGAGTAAGGTATCAATTGAAGGAAAAATACTTAATAAAATACAATGTAGTTGAAATTTCCATATTCTGGGCCAATGTAACCCCAAGAGAGTGAGCAAATTGCAAAATACTAGTCTTCTTTCAACAGGAGACTTAATGTGTTTTCAGAAAATACTGCCTGTGTTCTCTTGCCTGGAATCTCATTACTGTCTGTCCTCCTGTAACTCAGCCTGACCCCACTTGGCTGCTTGGAAAGTTTCATGCTGGATGGGATGCACCACACCACTTCTGCTGAAAGAATGGTTTGGCTGCTGGATTTAATGAGTTTCTTAAGCCTTTTAAAATAAATTTAACAGACTTTCATGGTGAAAGTGTTGTTGGAATAGATTGGATCATGCAGATGGTTCTGTACATTGACTTAAGGGTCTATTTTTCTTAGGTTTTAAGGATTTCTGTCTTTAAATGTGGTAGTAATTTATGACTCATGCATCCACCAGGTTAAGGAAGATTTTTTTTCAAGTTACTCAGCTGCCTGATTTTGCTGCTTGAGTTTAAACCAACTGCTTGTAATTGTACTGAGAAACTTCAAAATCTCTGGGACACAGAATGTGCTGGAGTACAAGGGGTGTGTAACATCAGGCTTCTTTTGGTGAGCTTAAGGTCTAGTTTTAAAAAGGAAACAAAACTCTACATTGCTTAAATGTTAAAAGACCAATTGATTTATGCAAAGATTTATGCAAAGCACAGAAACTTTCAAAACATCTGCAGTGAGAAGTACTTCTGCAAAGCAGTTTTTAATGTCAGCCTTGTCAGCTTCACAAACTTTCCCTGTTCTCTGCCTGTCAGCTGATGTAACTGGAGAAAGAGTTTCTTTTTGCTGTGAACAGAACTTGGCACAAATTCCCAGTGCTGGAGGACAGAAGTTTTCTGAGATGTATCTGACGTGGCTAAAGGAAAGGTAGGCAGGGAACCCACAGCAGGATTTGCTGGGAATGGATCTGGGCAATTGAAGAGCCATGTGTGGGGAAGGAAATCTGAGAGGGGCAGGAGCCCAGTAGCCCTGAGAGGGCTCCTGAAATGATGGATGAGGAGCCAGCTGGGGATTTCAGGCAGCTGAGGTGAAAAGGCTCAGCCAAGATGGCCATTGTGAAGGAACAAGTGTGTGCTGCTGCAGATGATGCTCTGAAGCAGGAAGGAGGCAGCTCTGGGAACGAATAAAAGAGAGCTGTCATAGATTTGAAAATGACAGGATGAAATAAATCTGCAAAACAGCTCTGCAGATTCCAGGTAAAGTCATCTAAGGTGGGAACATGGAGGAAGTTGAAAGTGTTTGTGCAGAAACTCCAGTTTTCCAAATGCTTGTGACATTTGGTCCCTGTGAATGGTCTCATCTCTGCAATAATATGTTGTTAAGCTCTGGGGGGTGCTGAGATCTGAGGGATCTTGCTGGGTGAGATTGTTCTTTGAAGAAATGTTTCCTACCAGCATACAGGGGAACTGCAGTTAAATTAATGAAGACCTTGTTGTGTCAGTCAGAGGAAAAGGTTGGACAAAGAGCTTGGCATTGTCTAAACTTTCCCATGCAGAGCCCATTAGTCAAAACTTGTTCTTTCCATGGGGTTTAAATTAGGAGTGGAGTCACCTGTTGATGACCCCAGCAGCTCTGCACAGGACTGAATTGCACTGTGCAGGAAGGGCACTCTGTGCTGTGAGGGGGAAATAAGATTTAGCATATTCTGAGGCTTTGTGCTGAAGGTGAACACTTTCCCTGGGGCTGGCATTTAAAGACACTGGACAGTACATGCAGGGGGCACTTTCTGTCACCCCTGGAGACAATTCCCTCATTAAAACAGGAGTTAACTCTTCCATTCTGTATTCTCTGTGCTCCAGCAGCTGGCACAGCCTGCTGACAGGCACGTGTGCAAGGACTTGTTCACAGCTGCAGTTGTGACCCACAGTGAATTACTGACCAGAGAAACTTGTATTTTTGTTCTGTCTTGGTCAAAAGGGCAGCAGTAATTTAGATGAAGGTTTTTTGGTGGTAGAAATGCTTTGGGTCTGTGATTGCAGCAGTTCAGGTGCTTTGCCCAAGGAATACATGAAATCATATAGAGGAATATCAGGATATTTCATGTTCCTCCTCTTTTCTGCTCATTTTCCTGGTGGTGGGAAGGGTGAGGCAGTTCATCTTCCATCTGCAGCTCACAGCTCATATCCCTGCTAGCTAATGTTTCCAACCCAAGAGCTGTGACCACAGTTAGAAGCACTTATTTGGAGGATGAAATACTTTGCTAATCTCATAATATTGCAGCATTTTCCCCTTCTGTTGAAGAGGGGCATCCCAGGGAGAACTGAAGAACCAAGCATAAATTTACAGGATTTGGAGAGGCATGGAAAGCTGCAGTGCTGAATTCAACTTTTGTTGAGAACCTTTGACATGAACCAAGAGGGAAATTTCCCCTTTATTCTCCAGATCCAAAGGAAATCAGTGGAATTTAAGATCTTTCAATTTTAAACTTGCCTATTATTTTAATAATTCAGTTATCTGAGAAAGGGAAAAGGACATTTTTCATGTTTCAGATTAAAAATAGTAACTTCCTACTTAGAAGGGAGCATCTGATACAGAAACTGAGACATTCAGATTATGACACATTAACCTATTTTGGAAAGCAGCATTTTTTTTTTTTTTTAATATTAAAAACCCCCAGAAACAGAACACACAGAAAACCAACAACAAAGCAAACTTGAGCTCCAAGGTAGCTTTTGTCTGCAGAGTTTTATTGTCAGGGCTAGTGCAGGTTACACTTAAAAACCCCAAAAATCCCAATTTATTGCTGCTTCTCTTTGAGCAGGGTCTTAGAGTTGTTCTATTTTTCTTGCTTATTTTACATTCTGTTCAGCAGGCAATCCTTCTGACCTTCAGAAATGGGGTGAAATATTAGGATTTTGTTAGCAGATTGACTGCAGCCTAAACATATGTCCTTTGATAAATCATAGCATCTTTGTTGTTGTCATTTTTGTGCAGCAGCTTTTCCTCACTAATGGGTTAGTGATTATTTTGCCCAGGTATTGTGAGGTTTAGCCTAAAGTTACTGCTCTCTGGATACAAAATTTTATTGTGTCATAAATTATATTCTTATTTGATTAAGGATAAACTTATGCAAATGACATTTAAGAGAAACTGTCCCCAGGCATATTCCTTTAGTTTTGTGTTAAGTATTGAATTAATATGGTGAACATCAGTTAAAGCTTTCCAGCTACTCAGACAGATAAAGTCCTTAAAACTAACATCCTGTTGAGAACTTTAAATATTAAAATCCTTTAGAAAGGGTTCTAAAGAGTTTAAAGCAGTAACAAAAGAAAAGATTTCTGGAGCTTACTCCATGTTTCTGTGCTAAATTTTCGAGTAGGCTGAGCTGAGCAAGCCAGAGATCTCAGAGTCACTGAGTGCAGGTTCCTAATCACCAGCCACTCACAAATTCCATAGCAGGTTTTGTCCTCAGACTGCCCTTCTCCTGCCATGGAGCAGAATGGCTGGCCAATTAATAAGTGGAAAAATATTTGGTCTTGATGCTCACCTAAACCCAGTGCAGAGAATAATCCAGCTCATTAGCCAGGGGCTCATTAGGTGCCAGAAATGGGGCTCTTGTTTCAGTGGGCTTACAGGAGGGCTAATGTCTGTCTCTTATTAAAGATAACAAGTGCTCAGACTCATGGCTGTGGGAGCTTTTGGCAGTGTGTGAGTCAGATCATCAGCTGTGCAGGGTGCTGCAGGAGGAGATAAATGCTTCCTCAAGCTGCTCTCTCTAGAGCTGCAAAGCTGAAAGTGTTGTAGCAGCTGTCTCTGCTTCTGAGGAAACCTGTGCTTAAACCTGTGCATTTAAACCCAGCTTAAATGCCCAGCCTAAGCCCTTAATAACCATTATGGCACCTGCTCTGTCCTGTTCCAGATGTTCCTGGATACACCTCGTGCCCAGCTCACAAGGTTGGTGGTCAAACTGTAGTGGAGGTGCCTAAAAACAAATCTCTGTGTTATCTTTGATTCTCTACCAAACCCTACAAATCCAGCCAGGGGGAAACACTTTTCCTGGAGTACAAAGAGTGGAAGGAAAAGGCTGTTAATCCAAATAAGATATGTTAATATTTGGATCATAATATAGCACAGAAGACTGGGAGTTGTGTCCTTTTCTGAAGATGTTGGCATTGTCCCTTTGCACTGAGCCTCTGTGTAAGCAGGACTATGCCCCCTTTGTTCTTTTTTATTATACAAAGAAAAGTGGTGGGTACCCTTGTGCTGAGTTAGATGAATCTGCCTGATCCTGAACAGCTGCTCCAGCTTTAGGTGGGATTGGCCCCATTGCAGAAGTTCCAGTTTTAAGATCAGGTGTTCCCAGTAAACTTAGGTGACCTGGTGCTATTTACAGCATATCTGATTTTCTGTTTGCTACAACCACATTCATACTGAAACAAACTGTTTAAGTTGGTGTATATATGAAGTTTCATGGCACTTTGGAGACTTTATTTGCACTGGTCATTCTTCACAGCAGCCAGGGCAGTCTGGTTCCAACATAAATCCACCAGGAGATGGCAGCCTTGGTTCGTGCAAGGAGTACCCGAAAGTTAAAACGCTTTTCCCTCAACTGACAGAGGAAAGGAATTACCTTAATTTAATTAGAACATACTCGGTCTTAGCAATACATAGATAAATGTTAATGAAATACACCTGGTTTTAGCTTTTGTTCCTGACTGGCTAATGCAAGTCCGTAAATTAAAATTAAATTAAAAATGCATGTAGGTTTTTATCTAAATACTGGAGTCACCCTCTGACCTAGTAAAGATTTGAGACAAGGGTTTTGAAAGTCAGTACACTCTTGCTCAGAAGTGGTCTTAGCATTAAAAAGCTGGAAAGGTGTAGGTGCTAATATTGTCATTTCTGCACACCTGCTCTGTAAACTATTAATAGCTTTGCTTGTAGCTGTAAAAATCAGGTCTTCCTATAGCTTAAATTTGAAAATTCTTGAACCTCTTGTTTCAGTATTATTGTCTTCCTGCCCTTATGGTATGTATGCATGTGCATTGGCATTGTGTTCCTGACGTGGTAAATAAGGAAGAAGATTACAGGGCAGCACCTGAACTTTCCCAGGATCTTGATTTCTGCTCCCATCAAAAGATGGGAATAGCCCCTGGCTCCAGAGCTTGCTTGGGAAAATGAGCATGGCCCCAATCAATGGGGTGCTGTTGTCTGATGCCCTAATGTCAGCTGGGGTGGCTGGGTCCCCACTGCTGGACCCTCTCCATGGCTCTGCAGATGTTCAGCACAGAGCTGATTTGTCACCAGGTCATCCCCAAATCCAGCAGGATAAACCAGGAATGGCCTGAGCTTGGTGGGCTCTATTGTGCTCCTCTGTGTCAAGCAACAGCCAAGAGATTAAAAAGCAATTTCTTGCTGGGTGATTGGGCCCCCTGTGTGAGGCCATGTCTGTGTTCTGTCTGTGTTAATCCCGTGGTGGGTGAAGGTAAAAGTGTGGGACAGCTGCACACTGCATCCCTCACCCTTCCTGGGCCATTTGCTCATGGCTTTCACATCTGAAAATTGAAATGTGGGCTCTCTTGGTGCAGTGTTAACCATGCTGGTGCTGCTTCAACACCCTTGTCCAAGAAAGCAGAGCCTGGAGAGGTGCACTGTGCTCTCTTACCTTTGGCAGGATTACCTGGGAGGTGCTGCAGTGATTGGGATCAGAGCGTGATAGAATTGAGATTCTTCTGCACCCACCAGCCCAGGCTGTTACTTTTTTAATAAGATACATGTGAACTTCATCTTGCATACTTCCCTTCAGAGCCCTGTTCTCCACATCAAAAGCCTGCTGGGGTTGTGGTTGACAGGAAGGTGCATGTGTAGGAACAAACAAGGCTGTAAGTTCAGGAGCACAGTGAAAATGTCACCCTGCAGTCTGATGTTGGCAGCTGCAACTCGTGCCTTTTTGAATAGCAGAAGTGCCCTATGGAAGCAATCTGACAGCACTGCCCAGGTGACATGAGCCTTTATTTCCTTTCAGAACACCACAGTGTAATCATTGTTTTTGTTCTTGTGCAGCCACAGACTCCCTTGTAAGCACAGATTCAAATGGAAGAAACATCAAAGTTAATTTGAAATTAAATGCACCCCAAGTAGTCAGGGGGAAATGGAGACATTACTTTGTAGCCACGCTCCTCCTGCCAGAACTGCAGCACCCCAGATGTCAGGAAGCCACGCTGAGCTCTTTGTCTGGTCTTGATTGACTAGATTGTTTTCATCCCAGCCTTTTTAAAGCTTTCCTCGTGCCTCCATATTTTTAAGGAATAAAAAGCTAATATAAGGACATGGAGTGTTATGAAGCATGAAGTTCTATAAATATTTATGCTGAACTATCGAAAAAACTTGACAGTTCCTATTTTCTTGACAGATTGGGGTCACTTGTTATTTTTGACCCTGAGAATTGAAGAGCACATGGAGTTAGATCTGTTTGTAATGACTTTTGGATATTGTTGTCCAGTAAACTTGTAGGAGTGTAACAGGATAACAGATTTTTTCTTGGTGTCTTTGTGAAAATGAAACCTAAACCTTGTACTCTGTTACCCACAAATGACCACTCAAGTTACTGTGTCTGTGCAATCTCCAGTGAATTCCTGTACTTTCTTTGGCACATGTGGATTTCCCAGTTAGCTGCTTGGTTTGCCACTTCAGACTGACAGCTTTCACCTGGGCTGCTCTGCACTTGAAGCACTCTGTGATCACCTTTGTGTCTAGGAGGTACAGTTTGTTCCTGAGCCCAGCTCAGGATGCTCTCAAGGCAGGCTAAAAATCTGGCAAAGCCCTGTGGGGTCTGCAGTTTTGCCACCAGTCCCATCACTGCTTTAAGTATCCCTGGAGCCAACTGAAGACAAACTGCTTCAAATTTTAAGTGCTGATGAATTGGCATTATCTAGAGAGATGAAAGATGAGGCTTGTAACTCCCACACTTCAGGATTCTCATTCTGTGAAATGATGTACACACAAGCTTAATTTAACCCCCCCCTGAAGCCAAACTGGCAGGTGAATATTTAAAATCCCAGCCTGGCTTTTCAGCAGAGCTGGAGCTTTGTGGCAGCAGCCACATTATTACATCCAGCTGCAGGGTCCAGGAAATTCATTCTGCAGGAAAGGATCAGTCCAATGCTTTACCTTGAATGAAGCATGGTGTGTATTTTAAGGTGAAACTTGGAATATGTTGTATTTAAAGCTGACCAGAATGGCTTCTGCTATCAGTCACTAGAGGGCACAAAGGAATTACCAAAGAAAGAAGTTTGTTGGTCTTATAGTCCTGAATCTCCACTTTAAATCTGTGAAAGTGAGGGAACAGCCCTGTGGAATTGGAACAGTCAATTCCTGTGACTGCCAAAAGACAGGATGGATTCAAATTTTGGTTTTGTCAGTGATTTTCTCAACTCAAATCTACTGCTGCTTTTGAAGTTAAAAATTCCAAGGGTGCTTCCATGCTCCTGTTAGGATAACTTTGTGATCAGAAAGTGCATGGCTCTCAGAACAAATACGTAAGCTGCTCATGAACACCTTTTAAGCCCTATAATGACAAACCTGATAATGACAAACCTCATTTGTCAGGTTTCTGTTCTTGGAAGGAGTGCTTGCTGTATGAAGAGAAGCCAGCATTGCTGCCTGACCCCAGGTTCTTTTGCAGGTTGCCTGTCTCATCCGGGTTCCATCCGAGGTTGTCAAGCAGAGGGCTCAGGTTTCTCCTTCCTCCAGCACTCTCCAGATCCTCTCCCACACCTTGTACCATGAGGTGAGTTCAGAGCAAAATTCCTCAACATTTTCATCCTTCCCACTCAGTGCCATACACATCCAGAAGTATTCCTACAACTTTATCCAGTTCTGTGCTTTCCCAGCACTTTTCCATCTATTCTTCTGCTCTTAAAATGATTGGCATGTTATGATTGAGGAAACCAAGCCCCCACCTCCCCCTGGGGTTTGTTTCAAGCAACTCTTTTTTCTCCTTTTTTTTATATGGGATACCTACATTTGAAGATGATGGGGGGGAAAGAATAAAAGGAATTTAGCTTCCAGATTCCAAAGCTCTGCTTGTATTTATGCAAACAGTCCTTGTCTGGGGCAGCAGGACATTGAGTCTCTGTGTGCAGTTTGCTGAATGGTTCCCAGTTTTTGAAGCTGGATTTGGAGGAGGTGACCAAAAGGCACCATTTCAGAGAGGCTCTGGAGGAGCCAGGAGGAGTTCTGGAAATGAGTTCTTATCCAGTATTAGTTACTTTTGAAAAATAAGGGCCTTTGTCTTCTTTTCAGGAGTTATGCTGATCCCTCCTGTGAAAACCTGTTCATGTCTGTTTCAGCAGAGTTTCACAGGGGGGGATTTTCAAGCTGTGCTCCATAAGAGAAAGTGGCTTCTAAAAACAGTGTGGGGAAAAACAGTATAATACATTTTGTAAGTGTAAAACCCAGGGAAAGGAAGACATAAATATGACCTTCAAATGATCCACTTGATTTTTATTTGCTTTCAAATGGAAACTGTTGTGATAACCCTGCACCCTTCTTTCTGTCACTTGATTCTGCTTTAAAAGCTGATTCTGTCAAAACCATATGTTTTTCTCTTTCCATATAGCTGGCTAGAGAACCCTAAGCCTTGCCAAACACTTGAATTAAGTGCCCTATAATAATAATAAACAACATAATTTTATATGCACTTATAAAATAAGTTTTAATTGTTTTGAGTATTTACAGCTGGTTAAAAATATAAAACATTTGTCTTGATAAAGGCTCTGAATCAAGGCTAAGGAGGTGAAAATAAAACCCTCTGGCCCTGTAAATAATGGAATACAGTATACAGTGTTATAATCAATACAGTCAATTTGAAGCTGAGGTGTGACACTTTAGGGCTGTAATGCTTGCCTCATAATCACCAATAAATTGTGGTCTTTGACAAACTCATTCCCACTGGATGATGCTTTCTTTTGTTGCTTTACAGGGTATTCAAGGCCTTTATCGGGGTTATAAAAGCACCGTATTGAGAGAGGTAAAACGCTTGTCTTTTTCCCTTTTATTTTTTTTTTCTCAATTGCTTTCTTTGCCTCAGTTTTCTAACAAGAGATAATAGTACAATTGAGATCAGTTGCTCTCACCTTAAGCTCTAAATCCCAGCATATTTCATTCTAGTTACGTTACCAGCCTGTAATTTTATAGAACACCAATAATGAGCACTAAGAAAACCTTTGATACGTGCAAAAATTCATTTGCCGTCCTGTCTCCCAGTTCTGTTGCTGCTGAATTGAAAAAGGATGGAAAGATATATGTTAACATGAGAAAACCATAAACTAAAGTATTGGAAACTTTCTCAAGTCTTGTGATTGCATCATGTGAACTATATATGCCAACAATGGTGAACTGGTGGCATCAGGCCAAGTTTAGCACAGACAGATTTAGGCTTTCTTTAAATATATTCGTCAGCAGATGCCAAGGGATTATTTATCATCTGTATATAGAGAGGATTGTGCTCTCTCTAATTTTTTTTCTTTTTTTTTTTAATGTGTGAAAGAAATGCATTTAGTCACCCAGTCTGTAGATTTGATATGGCATTACTTAACTCTAAATCAGAAGTATTTCACTGTTAGAAAAAAAAAATAGAGCTAAAAATATTTTGGTCCACTCAGAAGAAAATAGTTCCTAAACTAAAATATTTTCTAAATTTACCTTGAATTCCAGGATTAGTGTCATGGAAGTGCTTGATATGCTGTGTGAACTGAAGGCAGTTTATAAAATTAGTAGAAAAACCTACTGATAAACTCCCTGTCTAAAATTGTTTCAATATCAGATCCCAGGCTATCATCTTCTGACAAAACAGAAATTGCATGATATATGTGCACCTAAAATAGAGAGATCACTTGGTTCCTAGGAAAACATAAAATCACAGAAAGGTTTGGGTTGGAAGGCACAAAAAACCCGTCTTGTTCTACCCTCAAACCTTCCACTACCCCAGGTTGCCCAAAGTCCCATCCAGCCTGGCTTTGAGCTGAGGATGGAGCAGCCACAGCTCCTCTGGGCACCCTGTGCCAGGGGCTCCCCACCCTCACAGGGAGCAATTCCTTCCTGGCATGTGGCTGGACACAGCCTGGTGTCCAGAAAGGGCTCTCCATGGGACAGTCTGGATGTGCTGTGTGGGTTTGTCTGCTCCTCATGCAACTCAGGTGGATGAGGTTAGGTTTGGATACCTAAAGGCAGGTTTGGATCTTCCCTCTTCTGTTTTAAACACAGGCTCAGATCTCTTGTCTGTGTTGCCATTGATAATAAACCCACTTGCACAGGCTTTTTAATCTCATTCAATGGCTCTGCTTTTTAGAGCCTTTCTTCATGCTGAAAACTGTTTTCAGGACAGTTATGTTGGCCAGCTCTTGTTACAAGTACAGAATAAAGATGGGTATTGCCTAAAATAAGAAACATCAAACTTAGTGTTCCTTAAAGTGCTGACAAATGCCAATGCACTGCAGCTTATTGTAGCAGTTTTGAGAGTTAAAAAAATTAGTAATCTGTGCAAAGATGACACCTGCTTTTCTGAAATGTAACCCCTACCACAGCTTTGTCCTGTACTTATTTTCTGGCTCACTAAACGTGTTCTTCACTCAGATTTCATTTGCTGACGGGCAAAAAAGGCGAATGAATACGAATCATTTTGATTTCTCAGAGGGGTTCTGAATAAATGAATAAATTTAGATCCTATTGAGTGCAGATTTTGCATACTAACAGGTAGATAAAGCACATGGTTGCTACTGTGTGCTCTTCTCCTTAAAATTTGTTTTGACATATGTCAGGGTGGTAATTAATTTGCAGACCATATTCATGGCACAGTGTGTGACCCTGCTGAGATAACTTTGTTTACTCAAAATGGCAACACTTTGTTGGAAATTTTATGGGAGTCCTCTTCATTATGTATATTCATAAAAGATCCTTCAGAACTGATTTCAGTTGAAGTATTGCTTTTTGGAAGAATCTGTCCAATAGAATGAGAAGTAAATGATTACTAAATGAAACGTGCTTTCTCTTAAAAATGAAGCAAATCATAGGTGATGTTTAAAAAAAAAAAACTTTGAATTTAACACTGTTGTTGCATTTTTCTGACACTAAATTTTGTAAAGCAACGTCCACTTGAGTAAGAGCCTTTTGCACCTTCAGCTGGAGCTGCTGTAAGCCTGACATTTAATCTTGGTATTTTTCCTTCTCTTTAAGTGTACTTCTTCCTTTAGGGTCTTTATTTTCAAATAAATTCTATATTAATTCATTATTAGACACATCCTGGTAGCTACATAGCATACACCAGGTGGTACTTAATTCTAGCTGACTTTTATACTTCCAAGGTTTGTTTACATGCTTTGGTTCTCTGCCTACACAAACCCATTGTTTAGTTATAATGGAGTGGGAATTTTTTCACAGAGAGTCTTCAATACATGATTTTTCATTTAAAAAAAATTGGAAGAGGCTGGGAATATTGATGCTTTTCAGGTGATTATATTCTTATGTTGGCAAAGTTCTTGAGCTGGAGTTTAAGAAAGGTCAATTTTAGCTGTTGTATTATATCAAGAAGATTTTTTGGACAGGGATCTGCTTGCCAGTTGATTGAATTTCACTGAAAATAAGTTTTTTTATAACTGGAGTGTGGTGTGGAAGCCTCATCTTCTTGCTTTAGTATAGAAGATCTTTTCAGGTCTTACTCTGCTCCATGTAATTGGCTTTAGCTGCTGTGCTGGTGCAAGGTTTCATCCTTCAGTTTTGATTCTCACTCTGACTTATCCCCTTTATCTTCTCAGAATGCTTTCTGAGCAGATGGATATTAGAAGAGAAAGAAGATGGCTAAATACATAATGCTTTTGGAAATAACTTTGAGTGAACCTCCGGGCTGGAAAGTTTTGGCTGCGACTCTTTTCACCTTTTTGGTGCCTCTTCTCTCACATCTCCATTACATTTTGGTCTTTACATCTTCCTTTGATGGAGTTACACTGAACTAATCCTAAAATGGAAAGGGAGGTGAAGTACAGTGCATCATTCTGTTGGCAGCAGAAGCCTGACAGAGACATCTGTGCTCCAAGAGGAAGGCTTTTGTAATAAAGCACAAAGTGGGAGTGTGGTTATTAGGTTGCTCAATGAGACTTTGAATAAATGGCAGAAATCAGAGGCTGTGAAACGATGTGGAATTCCCATGATGTCATTGCCAAAGCAAATCCAAGTGAGAATTGCCCCTTCCTATGGCTGTAGTGTACCAGTGTGCAGCTCTGTGGAAACTGGATCATGCTACTAAGATCAATCAATGAACAGGTAAATTTATTCCCATTTTCCACAACAGAGAAAAGTTAACTGCTAAAATTTCCAACCATCTCATAATAAGGCAGGAGCAGATTATAAATCCACTGCAAATCCTTTAGAATTCCTAAATGGGAATGGAGTTCTGCTGCTGAGATCTTATATAGGCAAATGGAGCCAGATTTTTAATTCCTGCATAATTCATTTTATTAACTATGACCAAGTAGAACATCTGTTAAAATTCCATAATGTTCAGTTCATGGGAAAAAGAAAGAAACCCCTGAGTTCCCACTGGAGCTCTTCCATTTCCTTTCCTGTTACAGGACTCCAGCAGATGTCCTGTAAATGAGGGGACAGTACAAAAGAAAAGGAAGTGCTTTGTCCCTTTCCCTGTGTACAGTGAGTTACTTCACTGGCATGTCTGTGTGCAGGTTGCAGCTTCTCAGTAAATCTGGTGTCCCTCCTATCCTGAATTACCATGGCTGGGAAGAAGGGAGTGAGTCCAGAGTGGGTGTTCCGTGTGCTTTTAATCCAGTTTGTCACTTGTAAAAATACTGCCAATGGACTGGTGTCTAGCTTGGAAGTGGATTCAAAAGGAGCTAAATTATTATTAAACTTTCTTTAAGACAAAAGGGTTGGAGAATGACTGGCTCTCTGTAACTCACAGATGTCTTGGAAAGAGACTGAGAGTCACTTTCAAATGTCAGTCTTTGCTGTGAGGTGGCCCTGGCTGAGCTTGTCTGTTGTAGAAACAGGCAATCCCCCAGCCAGGGAATAATGTGCTTCTGACTTTGATTCAGAAGGCTGAGCAATTGCTTCATTAAGCTATACCATATTACACTAATACTATACTAAAGAGATACTATACTAAGGAATACTGTACTACAAAGATACTAAAGAAAAACCCGTGACTGTCTGCAGACAGCCAGGACACAGCTTTGACCCAACTGGCCAAGGAATCAAAACAACCTTCACCAGTGTCCAGTTAACAAATCCCTTTGGGTAAACATTCCACATGTGCAAAATAACAGAAGCAGCAAGTAGAGGTAAGAATTGTTTTCTTCTCTGAGCTTGCACTACCTTCCCCAGGAAAAATCCTGGGAGAGAGAATTATGTCTCTCTCTGTTCAGAGAATGTGAATAACACACTTGTCCTCTTAGACTTTCCTGAGACAGTTCAAACTCTGCTTGTGTTGGTCTCCATTCAGGTGGAGGTGGCAGTGATTCTCTGTTGCTGATGCAGTTTCAGATCTCAGAGCTCTGAGTTTGAAAGGAAACCCCTGACAAACCTGACCCCACTTGGAGGCCACATGCTCCTGGCTTTGGTTGAGGTGAGGCAGCTCAGCTGCCACCTTGGGCAGTCCCAGTTCTTTAAGGTAGAGCAGCTGTGGGTTGGTTTGGGGTTTGGGGGTTTGTGTTTTTCCCTTCAATACATGCAAGGCAGAGCCCTGAGTGGATAAAGGCACTGCTGCTGTCTGGGGAGGGAGGGAATGGTAGAATAACTTCAGGAGGAGAGGGACAGCCAGTGCAAAGTGTGCTATGGCAGCAGTGGGACTAACAGCAGCAAATTCCAGAGAGCCAAGGAGAAATGGCATCTCCTGAAGAGGAGGTACTGCTTGTTGTATGTGTTCCACAGAACTGCTGTCCTTTTAGGTGTGTCTCAGAAGGGCTGAGGATGACCTGCAGTGCAGCCTTTGCAGATGAGGAAGGACCTAGAAGTAAAAAAAAAAAAAACAAAACCAAAAAACAAACAAAAAACCCCCCCAAACAAACAAAAAACCATAACAAAAAAACTCTCTTAGAAACTACTTACTGCCTAGAAGAGGAAAACTAAAGCAACTAGCAGCAAAATGGGCCCTAAAGGCAAACCTGCTTGAGTTTTCTTAATTTTAAAGGGTTGGTGAACAAAGGATGCTGAGAGGGGTTTGTATAAAAATGTAGGACCCAGCTGAGATATGTTGACCCTGTTGACTGAGGGTTGGAGGGGATTTCTGAGGGCTGAGCTCAACAGGACCCACTGCAAACAGGGAGTTTGTTTATCCATTTAAGGTAGTTGTGCATGCTTTTCTTTTGTTAGGATGTCTTTATATAAATATCCTGTTCTCTGAGCTGTTAGAGAGGGTTTTTTTTTAAGTTTATCTCTGTTGCTGTAGGACAGAAAGAATGTTATTAATACATTCTTTCACTTGCACAATTAAAACTTTGATCTTTTGTCATTCTCTGTGAATTACAGAGCAGATGTCGATAGAAAGAGGCAAACAGGACACTATCTTAGTACAATATTTGGAAAAATAAACATCCTCCTTCGTGAAATATGTGCAGTATCTGTCTTTTGTTACCTTCTGGAAAACTGGGCTGGCTTTATGTTGTTTTGTGATTCTAGATAGGTTAGGTTTAACCAGGAATTTGCCAGGCAGGAGCTGTAACACTGGGTTTGGACTTTTACTGAGCTGCCAGCATTTCTTTGGCTTGGGTGTTTCCATACAGAGCATCAGCAGTCTCATGAAAGGGATAGGGGCTGTAAAATGGATTAAAGAGCTTTGTGGAAAATTGTGCAGAGCTTATGTGACTTCAGGATTAATGGGAGGAAGTTGAAAAATAAGTCCCTGCTTCCCACTCTAACATCTCTTTGTCTTGGAAAGCCAATCACTGGAGTTGTATCAGCTCCTGTATCACTTCTATCATCCCAGGTATCAATATTCAAGGGGTTTTCATTTTGAGGGGGCTGTGAGGGTTAAAGGGGATTCTTGAGGGTAGGAGCAGACACAAGTCTGGGATGAGGCCTCAGGCACACCCTGGTTTGTGACCTGGAACAGCAGCAAATGGGTAAAATGAATAACTCTGCTGCTGTAGGTTGTGCTCATTACCTTCTCCCTGCAAATGCTGGAATAGTACTTGGAGATGAAAATGGAGATCTCACAAAGCAGTTGTGAATGACTTTTACAGACTACAAAATAACCCTGGTTTTCCTAATTTACCAGTTGTGGGAAATAGGTTTTATGACATGCCTGAATGGTGGATAGAATCCTAAAGCAAATTCCTTGATGTTTGGGAGGAAGGCATGAGGGTTTTATGTCTTTTTTTGGTCAAGCATGTTTACAAGCAAAATGTTCTGGTTGAACACTCTCTTGGTGCCAGGTGCAGTGTCCATCCAGCCTGGCCAGAAGCAGAATTCAGAGAATTCAGCCATCCTTGGTGCCATGGATGTGCTGTTTACCAGTGGAGCACACAGTCACTGCACCTCTCTGACATCAGTGGGTCTATTCAGATGAAAAGAATTCCATATATGCAGAGTATTCCTGTATTTTGAAAGCTACAGCCTTGCAGCTGGGGTCTTTGAAGAGAAAACCACTTGGAAAGCCATGTGCACTCAAAGCACAGGCTGTGATTTGATAATGCAGATTCTTTCCAGCTCAGTGTGGGTGCAAGCAGAGTCTTGCAGGAAGCTTGTCCTGCTCCAGGCTTCCAACAAAGATACCATTTCCATACATTCTCAAAGCAGCTTGCTAAAGTGTTTCTGCAAATGCAGCATTCATGGTGTAGGAATGTGTTTTGTGGGTGGGTAGCAGCACTGTGGGCAATAAGTTGAGAAGAAAATAATACTATGAAGAAAAAGTTCTGGTTTTCTTTGTGCTGTGATATTTTTGCTTCTTTTGTTGTTTTGTTTTTGTCTTTTAAATAACCTAGGAACTCAGTATTGGCTACACTGATTGCTTTGATTTCTACATGTTTTAGAATGGTTTGAATTTTTGGCTGAGTGGTGGCTTTTAGTTTTAATTCCTCAGCTGCATTCCAATTGTGCAACTGTATTTTGTCCGTGTAAATACTTTCTGTAGGTCTCAGTTCCTGTTTTGCTAAGTTGTAGATCCATCCTGCTGATGGCTGGAGGGTTGCTGGGCTGGTTTTGGTGGAGGCCACATTTCATTGGTGGGTGAAGCAAATTCTGCATGTGTGTGCTGAAGTGGGTAATTCTCTAACCCCAAAAAGAAATATGTAGGGCATATGTTTATATAAAATATCTACAAATATACACGTGGATACTTCTATATGTAAAATATGGTATAGCTTTTAATAATTTATTGTCAAGGGTCTTGGACTCTCTGAAGCAACTAGTCTGTAAATGTGTGTGATTGGTCTGGAACAGCAAGCAATTGAGCAATTTCCTGGAAGTACAGGACTGGTTTTCAAGGATGAAATTCTTGCCTGAAATAGACCAAAACATGATTTTACAGTGGAAGGCTTCCACTTGCAGATCACACTGCTGTCAATATTAATAGCATTTATCTGGGGTTTTTTTCATAGTTAGGGTACTATTTTCTGGTTTCTCTGCACCTGCTAAAAACAGAAGCACAGTTAAAAGAATCAGCAATCCAATACTTGAATCTGTACCCAAAGATTATGGTGAAGGTGTGAAAAAGAAACCAGATCTATGGCAGAGAGTTTATCTAATTTATCAATTATGCTAAGGATTGGAAGAATGGCTAGAGAAGCACTTGTGAGTGAGTGCCACAAGAACAATTCTTCCAAGTATTTAAGACATATCATACTTCAATTATTTTGAAAGACTACCTGTTTATCATCTAGCAGGAAATAGGAATTGGTCCCACTGTTTTGAGTGCTGGAGAAGTGCCCCTCAAAAGAGAAAATACTGAAAGCCATACCTCACTTTAGGATGTTTTAAGGGCCAGATTGGCTGGTTTTTGCGGATGGAATAAATGAAACAGCTTTCTTATCTTGGTCAAAGGGGAACCTCGGGAGTGCGGTAGGAATTCACCCTTGCAGCAAACATTTGGGGAGGAAAAGGGAAAACAGAGAATTCCCGGGGCTCCCCGGCCGTGGCACTGCCCGCGCTCGGCCAGCAGAGGGCAGCAGCGCCTGCGGCAGTCCCGGGCGGAGTTTGGGGTGAAATCCGCGGATCCGGGCAGTGACCCCTCCGTCCCGGGGATCCCGGCAGTGACCCCTCCATCCCGGGGATCCGGGCAGTGACCCCTCCATCCCGGGGATCCCGGCAGTGACCCCTCCATCCCGGGGATCCGGGCAGTGACCCCTCCATCCCGGGGATCCGGGCAGTGACCCCTTCATCCCGGGGATCCGGGCAGTGATCCCTCCATCCCGGGGATCCCGGCAGTGACCCCTCCATCCCGGGGATCGGGGCAGTGATTCCTTCATCCCACCCCTCACCCTGCCAGCAAAGCAAACTCAGCCTCTGAAATGTGAAATTGTCGTTTCGCTGCTGGGAACTAGCCCCACTGAGTTTCACTTCTGTGAGGTTTAGCTTGGGAATCGTTTTATGGGCTCCTGTGTTTTAGCTTTGGCGAGGTTTTCATTTGATATAAATAGGTTATATGAGGTCTGTAGCGTTCTCCATGTATTCTTGCCCCATGGAACAATGCCCATGTGCCATGAAAAAGAGAAAGGAGAATGCCTGATCCCATCATCTGGCAGCATCTCTGCTGAGTCTTCATGGGCTGTGTGATCTATTTCAAATTTTACTTCAACATCTGTTAGTATTCTGCATTTTTGTAGTTTATCTGTTTCTAAGAAAAATACAACTAAATTTATAATCTTTGGGAGAATGTGGTGTGTGCCTTAATTTGAAAATCTCACATCACTTCTTAGTGATAATATAGTTGGAAATGCAACTGTATTGCATTGCATATTGTGGGAGGTGGAGCAGGGTGGTAACATGATTTTCATAATTTTTTATAGAAACTTAGGTAAAGCAGGCCTGGTGTGTGTACTGCAGATGGAAATAATGCTAATAAACCAGGCTCTTATCTCACTTTTATTTTTGTGTTAATTTTATGGACACCAATAAAGCATAAGCTCTGCACATTTTCTTGTTATAGTGGTTGAATATGTGCAAACTGTGTTCTTGCTTTTCAAAGCCAGCAGGTCTAGAGTTTGCCCTGAGTGTTTTGGCATGACTGCAGTGCTGGGATCCCTCTGCCAGATCTGACTATCCAAGGCTTGAACCTTTCCCAGTTAAAGGCTGCTGGTGATGCACAATATGTGACATCGATGGATTTCTGTCCTGAGGAGACTGAGGCATCTCAATGCTCCTTCAGACAGAGCAAAGCCTCAGAAAGAGAGGGAATCATAAACCAGGGTACTCCCCCTGCTCTCCCATGGGAGAACAGCCAGTACATTGTATTCTGTGGTTGCATTTGGCACTGTGCAGTCTCTTAATGTAAAAGAGAGGGGCAAATGAAGAAGGTTCCACGAGCATCAGAATAAATGATATGCTCTTACCTCAGTGGGAGGTTATCTGCTCCCTTCTTGCTTTTGCTGATATGAAATCCTGAAGTGCAATAAAACATTTTAGGAAGCTCATGAAATCCAAGAGCATAAGGCACTTAACTGAATCTTGTCTTGCTGACTTTAATGTACTGAATGCCAGTTAAAGCAAAATTTAGCCCATTATTAGTTTTGCCACTGGCTACATACCTCAGAAGTTTTGGGTGGATGTTTCTTACCCCAGCATTTTGCCTCCTGGCCTGTGCAGCTGTGCTGCTGATATCCTTTCTATTTCTGGAAATGACCCATGCAGTTAGGTCAGTTTGTTTTAGCCTCACTCCTTGTTGCTGAAGTAGAATAGCACATTTCCCCTAACTGCATGAAATCCAGGCTAGACAATCTTGATAAATATGATTAATGGGCCTCTCTGCTTTGCTCTGCAGCTGAAAGCTTCCTGAGCTCCTGTGTCAGCTGGGCAGCAGCTCCCCAAACCAACCTTTACACAGAAAGGTTCAATTGTCTCTCTGTGTCTCAGGTTCAGTTATGTTGTTAAAAGTATTCCCTGATTTCCCTGATTTTGTCTTTGCTATTGAAAAACAATAATAAGAGACTGAAGATGTGTTATTGGCAGGAAAAGCAGTTCATAAGTATGGGTGAGTTTGGATTTCTTAACTCAGTCCTGTTACCTAGAGGTTTGTTTGTTATGGTTCCCAAGACAGAATTTAAATCTGGGGTTAGGGAGGTGTTGAATTCCTTGTGCTGATCAGCAGGACAGGAACTATTGCAGGAGACAGTGACAAGTGGTGGCAGCTTTGAGTCAATTATAACCTGTCAATACTTGGCACATGTTTCTAAGTTACTGTCATGTTTATCTCCCATAATGTGACTTAAACATGGTACTCATAGAATTTGACAGAAGATGCTTTCTGAAATGTTGTCAGAAGGAAAACCAAATTAGTATCATATTACCTTGGTGAAAAATGTTACCTAAAGACTCCAGCAGTTACACAACTGCTCCTTCACAAACGAAATTAATATGGAGGGGGAAAATCCCCATAAAATAAAATGTGTGATTGGTATTAAGGAGCACTGAGCTTGCACCTCTCTGTTAATCAGCAAGCACTCAAACTGGTGAGAGTATTCTGCAAGTTATCCTTAAAATTCAGAGCCCCTGCAGGTGGGAATTGCTGGCTGCAGCCCAGGCTGGATCCATCCAGCTTTCCTGATGACTGCTCTGCCATTGTAATTGCAGCACAGCAGCACTCTCAATAATTGAGTACAAGTCTTAATAGCAAATAATCCTCTTGAAGTTGTTCCCCCTCCATTGCAATCAGAGGAGAGCTTTGTTAAGGCATTAACGAACAAATTAGCTACTAAATACTGGTAATAACCTATTTCCCAAAGATTGCTTTTTAATTATAGCCTAAGCTGTGTGATTCCTGAAATCACTTCTTTGGCAATCCAGTGCTTGTGATAATTTCCAACCACAATAAGTAATTGCCAAAAAAAGTAGTTTTTAAGTCTTCACTGATATCTGAACAGACTTTGTTTCTATATTCCTGCCTGCAGAAATACTTTATCAGTGTTTCTTTTCACTGCTGCTAGTATTTCAATTCAAATGTATTAGGCTGTGCTGTGAAATTATTGTTTTACTTCCATGTACAATATGTGGCTTCATTCGATTTTTAGATTGTGTAGGTATTTTTTCACTTAATCATTACAAGAAACTTTTCCTGTGAGGGAGGAGGAATTAACCACTTTATTTTTTTAAGTGTATTGGTTAATGCAAACTATTTATTTTGCTAGTCTGTGTTGCAGTAACTAATTAGAAAAGTAAATTATGTTTGGGCTTTGGCAAGAAGAGATGTTTTTGGTATATTGGTTGTTTTTCCTCCCCAGATTTCAATAAAGGCTTCACATTTCCCAGTATATCATTCCACTTCCCTTCAGACCTGACTTTTTTATAAGGGAGCACAGCCATCAAAATTGGCACGCATTAAGCTTGATAATTAGTTCAATATAGTGACCAATTCTGTGAATTACGAGTTCAAAGCGGCACATGGACATGGATGAAATCAGATTTTGGCATTTCTCACTTAGATTGTTTCAGGACACTGCTGGAGCTTCTTTGATCTGTAAATAACAACTGCGGTTCAGTGTCTTGCTTAAAATACATCAAAAGCATTCATGACTTTTGCTTTTACATGTAGATCTGACTTCTAGTTCCAGTTTTGGATCAGACTAATAAAACTCTTCATGTTTGGAGATTTCCTAGAGAAAGCTACCAAAGAGAGCTCTTCTCATTCTTTATACTTTAAGAAAGCAGCAAAGACTTCTCTGGTGTGATGTGCACCCCAGACTACATCAACAGATGCTTTGTGAAGTCAGGGTGACCATTTCCTGTGGTGCAGATCCTCTCCAGCCTGCTGGCAATGTGGCTTCCTCTCCTCTTTCAGCTAAAACAAGTGAACCAAGGGTTTATTTTCTCTGTGCCATCTGGTAATCTCATTTCCCTGCTGTATCTTGTACAGACCAGTGTTTTTGCTAGTTCTGACCATTTTTGGGGTTTGAGCTGTGCTGTGGCAGGCAGCAGACAAGTGGCTGGAGATGACCAGGCAGGCTCTATTTGCCTCTCCTTAAAGATACACACAGGTGCTGCCTGGTTCACTCAGTCCCTGCCTTGTAGTATTTGGGTATCTGCACTACCCTGGGCATTTCAGCTGGTTACAAAAGAGCTGTGTCATTTCTTCATAGTAGAAGAGTTGTGGCTTCTTGGTGTTTTACCATCAGCTTTCCAGCTGAGGAACTCCATTCCTCTGATTTCCCTCCCAGTGTTTGGCTTAGAGAAGTTCAGCATTCAGGGGTGGTGCAGTGGGGTTTTCCTGCTCCAGAGTTCTGTAATTGCTCGAGTTCCACACACACAGAGTAGTGTGGGATTTGGGGTCTACTGAGGTGGAAAGTTCTCCTCCAATACAACCCTTAATACACAGCTCAGTGAAAATTCAGTGCAGCCCTCTAGCCTCCCCCCAAAAATCACAAGTCTGAAACTCATCTGAAAGACAAGCTTCTTGTCTAAGCACCCCTCTCCCTTTTCTGGTTATAATCCCTTGACATCTCACACGTGGAGCTTTTATTTCTGTGGGTGGCAAGAGACAAAGCCCAAGCAGGCAGGTTAGACTTTGCCTGATGGGATTAGCCTGTGCTCTGTGCAGTATCTTGTCCCTCCTTGGGAGCAGCTGTGGAATCCTCAGGGGAGGCAGGAGGTGGGAAAGGTGCCCTGCTGTGTTTCAGGCTCACAGCTGGCAGCTGTTACAAGTCAAGCATTCAGCCTCCCTTCAGTCCTTGTTCTAACCAGCACCCCTGACAAAAATGACTGTAGAAATAGGAACTACAAATCCTAAACTTCCACATTAACCCTTTGAAATGGATGCAGCTGGCCTAGAGTCTCCTTACACCAATGATTGATACTTTGAGGGGGAGGCAGCTTATATTTATTGTATGGGAACACAAATTATCCTTCCTAGTTATTCCCCATCTCTTTCCCTTCAACACTCTGCTCCAAAACACATTTATTTCTTCATTCTGCCTTGCAAAACATCATCTTACACAGATGAACTTTGAATCTCTGGGAGCCAAATCAGGCTCCCATCACTGTTCTCCTGCTGATTTCCCTTGTGGGCTGACAAGCTGGGTCAAAATGCAAGCCCTGCATGGCAGAGGCTTCTGCAGGATGGCTGCACGATGGTCTCTTACCTTTTTTCTAAAATCTTTTGAAAATTGCAGCTCAGTGTCCAGAAAAAATAACCAGAAGAACCTCTAACAAAGCTGTGGGCAGAGAAGATGTTTCAGAAAGAAATCCTCACCATGAAAATTCCTGGCAGCTTTGGCAGAGCTTCATCCCACAGCTGTCCTGCTCATGGCACAGGTCTTCACTTCTGTGTCAGGGCAGGTAAAAAAGCTGTACACATCCCAAACCCCCTGAGTTATGTAGGTACAGTGTGATATCCCCCAGAGTATTTACCTTTTTTAGTGCTCTGAAAAATATGCACATTTTCTGAGCGCTTCCACTCCATCCTGAAGTAATGAGTAGGAATTTCATTTTGGATTCACAGCCATGTCACCAATGCTCTCTTATTGTTTTTTCACTTTGCTCATGAGTCTAGATGTGTGTTTAATTTGTTAATTTTGAATTTTAGATGGTTGAGAGATGCTTATCCTGAATATTTTATGGTACTAACTGTTATTTTGAGGGCATGTAGCGTCTGAAGGAATGCAATTAGAAACTAAGCTCAGGAATTTCTGTGGCAGGTCAGCTGTCATTGACTGGAAGAAGAATAAAGCTCAGAGGGCCTCTGCAGATCACTGAAGCATCCCCTTCCCTGATGTTATGATACAGGTCATACACTCTGTTGAGAGACAATATCAATGTGCCTGGTGGGTAAATGTTCTCTGGGTACACTTGGATGTTACTGTTTCTTCTCACCTTTTATGATCCAGGTCTCTCAGACTGATGTGAATATGTGAAATATGAGCTGCTTTGAAAAACAGAAGTGTTTATACATCTGACAACCATGGAAAAAATGTCAGAGGCATGAACTGGATGCTGTGGTGAAGTTTCAAACACCAGCCAACAAAAGAGCCCTGATGTGTTTGTTTTCATTCCTGTACTTTTCAGAGCCTGTTTCAGGATTGTTGATGCTTGATTCAGAATTTTGGAGGGTGTTTGAAGCAGGCAGTGTAGTTGTGTGACTTAAGAGGCTGATGAACCACCATGGCCTCTGTGACTGAGGGCAAACTCACCTTGCCTTAATAGTCCAGAGAAAATAAATTAGGAAAAATAACAATTAGAGAAGAATTTTGAAGACAGTTAAATCTAAATTCTTCAGGTTGGCAAACTATAGGGAGAGAATTCTACCCAAGTTCCCACTGGGCTGTGCCTTGCTCAGAGGGGTGAAAGGCAAGATGCAAAAGATCTTTAGTTCTTTGTTTTACTCTAATATTTGAGTGAATGTGTGGCACAGATCCACGGGTCAGGTGAACAGAAATTGTGCAGTTGGAATTTATCTGGGCATTAAGTTAACCTCTGCCTCACCCCTGCAGTGGTACAGCATTACAAATGTAGCCTTCAAGGAAGGATGAACAAATTTCCTAAGCCATTGGGCACAAACAAAACCTTCAAAATCAGCCAAGAATACCTCCTTGTTCCACTGTTCCCTCACCCCTCGTGCCCTGGGATGTATTTATTGTGGCTAATGCCAGGAAAATTCAATCTGTCCATTTGTGCTCAGAGTGACTCAGGCACCTCTCCTTGTTCTGTCCAGCTCATGTTCAGTTCTGTGTCCTGTAAAAGATTTCCAGACCACCAAGTGTGATGAATCTCAGCTCAGCATATGAATATCAGTAGTTTGACAAATTAAACTCTTTTGTTAATGTGCCTCAGCAGAAGGGAGCATAAGGAAGGGAATGTAAAATCATGTTTTCTTGACAGTCCCAGCTGTTTAGGAATTAACTAATTCAGGCCACAGGAATCTTGTGCATTATTAAGTGACCTGAAAAGAATGTGTCCTCTCATCTGTGATTTTATTTTACCTTCATGCTTTCCCAAACCCCATCAGACACACAGAGCTCCCACCAACAGTGAGGAAGGAGCTTAGAACTTCCAGAAAAATAAAGCTGAAGTATGTGAGTTGGAAATGGATCTTGTGTGTGTAAGGGACTAGTTGTATTTCTTTTCCTAACAAAAGAATTTCCTTTCTGTGGATTTCCCCCCTATTTTGAATTGAAAAGAGGAGCAGAGCTGAGTAGCAGTGGTAGGAAGAAGCCAATCAAGGATCCAGTAGGAATTTTGTCCTAAGAAGCCTCCTGGAAGATCCTTCATGGGTTATGGGGCAGACACTGAACCATGGGACTTCTTGCTGAGGTTCATGTTTGACCTTTCAGTGCCCTTGGAAGTGATGGTCTTGATTGAAAGAAGATGGCCTAGACTGACTTAATGTTATTTATTTTCCAAAGGCCCATGAATTGCCAACATAGGGAGTACTTTTACTGTAACAAAATACTGTGTATTTAGAGAGAATTCCTTCTTTTTGAGGAGAAATGTGACCTTGATTAAATTATTTCTATTTTTAATCAACTTTAAGGTCCCTGGAACCTCTGAAGTTCTCAGCAGCTGTTCCTCAGATGTCTCATGGCCTCTTGGCCTCACAGATTTCCCCATCTCCTTGGGAGGACTGAGGACTCTGTACATCCTAAACAGCCAGAGATAACATTTTGTGGCCAAGAACGACTCAGTGGTGCCCTGAGCTCAGGAAAGCACTCTGTAAATGAGTCTGTGTGTTAGAGAACCCTGCTAAGAGCACTTCAGCCTCAACAGTTGTGCACTGATCCCCAAACACTGGATCTTCCTTCTGCTGCCAATCTTGCTCTTGTGCATTATGTTTCCTCTGAGAGCAGAATGCAGGCAGAATCTCTTCTGCTCTTGCTTTGCTCTTTAATCCAGCATCACAAACCAGAAATCCTCAAGGTTTAAGCAGCTTCACCATTTATCTACACAGGTCTGCAGCAGCTTTTTGTTTTCTTTGCTGTTTCATCTGTGGTTTTCCCCTCTGCTGTGTTTTGGATGTTTCTGCATTCTGGAATTTTGTTTAGGAAATTTGTAGGAAATTCTGGAGTTTTGTTCAGCTGCCTGCATGCAGCCTCCCTGTGCCTCCAGCTCATCACCTCTGCACATGGCACAGATCAGGACCAGCATCCTGCTCCCAAAGCCATGCTCCCTTGTACCCACAGCACCTCTGCTTCCCTTTGTGCTGACTCAGGTTCTGCTTTTGTGGCCCCAAAGCTCCCTCCTCCAGCCCTGAGCTGTTGGTGGAGCAGATGGTGCCAGATGTGGGCACTTCCCAGGTGCTGCTTGCCAGCCCATTGGTTGCCTGGCCAACAACACCCACAGCTGTTGACTCCTTCTGCAATCTTTCGTGCAAAATGAGGTTCCCAAATTGAGTCTCTTGGCTCAACCAAGATGCCTACAGATGGGTTTGAGGTGTTTCTTTGAAGTTCACATGAGTTTTAGGAGCTCTGTGTTTGCTGCTGTCCTGTTTGTTTAAAATCAGATGAGCTCAAAAGCTGAGGAGGAGGGGAAAAGAGGGGAATTCTTGCACCACTTCAATAGCAAAGCAGTCTAAAAATGGAGCTCTATCCACTCAGAAACAGTATGTCAGTAAATATCCCATTGAATGGCTCATGTTCCATTGCTTACTGGTACAGCAGTGAAAGAATTAATTTTATAGTGAGATTATAAGCATATAGTAGAGATGGAAACCTTAGTACTGACTAAATACTATTATCCCAGTGATTAACTAAAAGTTTACCATGCAGACCTTGTGTAGTTGCAGCTGATAGAAAGCAAAACCCAACAGGGCCAGTGAAATTTGCATCAGGACATTGTAATAAGAGTATTACTAATTGGCAAAGGCATTGGGTTTTACTGTATGAACCAAATATTGCCATTTATTGTGTGTCAGGTATCCATCGAAAATACATGGCTGCAGTCCAAATACCTGTGGAGATTAACAAGTTGAAGTTTAGTTCAGGGCAGTCCTGGAACCACTGAGGTATGAAAAATGAGGAATACTTGGTGCAAAATGTCCTCAGACTTCATCGTGCAGATCTCCTTAAAGGAGTTGTTATAGATAGTCAGTGAGCAAACCATGGTGCACATCTTTCCTTTTCCTCCATTTAATTCCTATTAAATGAGACTTTAATTGAAGATTTAGTTTTGGAATTTCATCTGAATGAGCAGAATTCCATAGTTTATTATAGTGAAATGCCTGAAATAGCAAAAAAAAAAAAAAAAAAAAAGCCTATAAAGGAGGATCAGGAAGTCTAAAACCAAGATATTAGAATTGTATTAGAATTGCATGGTGTTGTGTGAGCATGGGGTTGTTGCCTTTAACCAGTGCGAATCAGACTTGCAAATGCTGTGTGCTTGCAGAGGTGGAGTTTTTCCATTGTTGGTTTATTTGCAATTAATTGTATCCATTCCAGATAACAGTCACAGGTACTTGAATGGGATTAGAAATCTTTTTTTTAAAGAGATATCTGGTACTTTGCTGCTTTCAAGCTTTAGCACAGTCAGTGGGGTTTTATGTAAATCTGTCAATGTCATTTTCACCACTGGTGATTTTATTTCTGACTGCAAGCACTACTATTTAATTCTGTCAAAGGTGTTTCTGTAATTAAATTTATAGTGAAGCTTAATAACAGTTCAGAGAACATAAAGCACCCATGTGTTTTAGTTCTGTTTGAAAATGGATACCCAGGTTAGAGCTTGGATCACAGACAGTAAAATTGGATAGTGTTTTGAGACCCTAAAGTTTTTCTGTTCAATCACACCTTGACATTTCATGTCACTGGGTTGAAAAAGATTTTTGTACAAGCAGGTCTGGAAGTGTTTTAATACATGGAGAGAAAAAGATCACATTGAAACAGAACCGTTGGCATTTCTGTGCATCAAGAGCTGTTCTGCTCTACAAGCTCCTGTTAACTTCAGTGTGAACTGCTTGACTGAGATGTTTGCAGGGTCAGGCTGCTTCCAGGCCTGGAGATGGAAGGTACCCTGGTTTCCTCACTTGATGCAGCATGCTGAATTATCAGGAAGTTACCAATACCTTGTATCTCTCCTTCTTGTATTTTTCCATGAGAATAATCAGGAGAGAAAAGAAGTTCGTTGCTAGGCAAGGAGATTATTAAATAGTCCTTTGAGTATTTAAAAGAAATTATAGCATTAGAAAATCCTGTTGACTAAAAGTATTTTTCAGGTTTTAGGAACTAAAGTATCATGAATATGGACATAGTGCAAATGCCCAGATGCCACAGCTTGAATAAACTTTTTGATCAAGGATGCAGGTGTATTTTTGGATGAAAGAATGCAGCACTGAGCATTGCTTCCTTTTTAGCCTGAGCTTTGCCCCAATATATCCTTTAATGCCTGTGCTCAGACTAACAGAAAACCTTTGATTACCAGTGCCTATAAAGAGCAGATGGTATCTCCTGACTGTGTTTTAATATGAGTATGGATTGAGACTGTGCATATTTTAAATCAACTGTGTCTGTAAACTCCATTCAGTGTTACCTGTGCTTTGAAGAACTTCAGATATTTAATATGGCTACAGACATCCCATAAATTCTTATTCACCCCACCTGCTTCCATGTGCAAAGTTCCTGCTGTTACAAGCAGAGCTTTGATGAATATTTCGATTGCACTATAAAGTTCTTGCCTTCAAAGATATGGATTTTCCTCATGGAAAAAGCTTTGTTTCTGCTCAGAAACACAAGGAGAAAAGGACTGTCTTATGTCTGCAGCTCTCTGGCATTGCAAGTGGGGTGGGAATAAAGAGTTATTCCTAGAGCTGTAAAGAGCAGCCAAAAAATTGGTCAAAACCCCCAAATTTAGTCTATGCTTTAGATCTTTGGTACTAAAGCCATCTCTCTCTGTTGCTCTGTGTTTGTGACATGCTTGTTAAACTTGTGACCTTCCCTCCCTGCTCTCCTCCACCTTTCCAACCATCCATCAGAAGTATCAGAAGTCCCAGTTATGGGAACCTGGCTGGGCTTTCTTTGTTTTCCCTCTCCAGGAATCAGCTATTTAGAAGGAGATAGAGTTTACATATGCAGCTGTGTGAAATGACAGCACCCTTTTCTGAAAGGGGATGTATTACTGCCTCCTTAATATCAGCTAGAAATCCAGCTTTGCAGCATTACATCAACAGGAGCAAGGTGGAAACACAAATGACAACGTTGGGCTGAGGTTTCATTGGTGCTTTTGAGTGTTGCTCCTGTCTTTGTAAAGCTGCAGGGTTCTTGGGAGAGCTGTGTGCCCCATATCTGGTCAGGAGGTTTACAGAACTTTAGATTCATCAGTTATCAGCTTCCTTGTCTTTCTTCACAAATGACCTCTTTGTGAGGCTCTCCAGTTCCCAGAGAGCTGTTTGATCAGAGTTGGTTTTGTGAGGTCTCCCCTACAACTTCCTGGAAGACATCATCATTTAATGGCTTTAATTTTATCCTGGAGCATTTGGGTTCCATGGAAAATCTCTGCTATGTGTGTACATACACCCCTGTAAGAGCAAAGCTGAGATCTTGCACCTACTAAAGATGTTTGTGCTACAATCTGACCTTTTACCATCCTGACAGAGGGCTCAGCAAGAAACCTGGGTCACGTACTTGCTGGTTTAGGCTTCAAAACCAAACTGGAAATTCGCAGTCATAATATGAATGTTCCCTGTGTTGCTGGCAAATAAGATCCACAGGTGAGATGTATTCCTAAAGAAAATGCTTATCCAGAAGGTTTTTTTCCTTCAGGGAATCAGTGCCTCTGAGTGCAGCAGTAGTTGTGAACAGAAGGGAGTTGTGTTCTTGGGTGGATTTCATGTGTGTTCTCCTTGCACATCTGAGCTGGCACATTGTGTTGGGGTCCTTCAGCCACTGCTGGAATATGAATAATCCACAGAAACCTGATCAAAAGCGAAGCCTTACTGTTAACTGACTGTCCTCTCAGCAAAAGGTCATCTTTGAGCTGGTGACCTTCCAGTCCAATGGGCAAGATGAAGGGCTACCATTTTTCCCAGATGTCAGATCCAGAGAGATCGAGTGCTTTGCTTGAGGTTATGCTGTGAACTTCCTTTGCAGCTGGGGAATTCTCCCCATTGCCAGAGCAGTTTCAGGAATGAAAGACCATCCTGCTGCCACACTTAAGGGGTTTTGTTGTGGACTAACAGTTGAGCACACACGTGGCATTTTGCAGGGCGCTGAGGGTGAAGCTGTCACTCTGGCTGACTCTGCTGATGATCTCTGAAATTCAGTGTACGTGTGTGGGGACTTCTCTCCTGCTCTCTTTTGAGCCCCAGAATAACAAAGCCCTGTAGCTCAGGCTCCTGCTGCACACCCAGAGTGCCTCAGACCACAGAGGCTTGCACAGACTCTTAGGACTGTCCTTGTTTCCCACAATTTTCTGCGTGTTTGTCTCTAAACGAACCATGAAATGATTCAGTGCCCGCATGTGGTTTTAATAACAAGCGTATGTGGGCAAATGAGAAAACACAGAATGTTTGACTGTGGAAGTTTCCAGCACACACAATGGGTTAAAGCTGAAGTGGGTTTGTAGAACAGTGTTGTCAGAGTTGGTTAATTACTTTGGGTGAGATGGTATTTTAGATGATAGGTTTCTCTCTAACCCTGTAACAACTGTTGAGTGGTGGAAGACTATGCTTAATTAAGGGCAGCTTTGGAGCAATAATCTCCAGCTTGATCTTTACTGGGATCTGATTGTTTTTCTGGGAAGTTTGTGTCATGTTGTTGGTTTTTCGGCTTTTTTGTTTGGCTGCTGTTGTTGATGGTTGTTGGGAGTTTTGGCTTTTTGAGAGAGAAAGAAAGAAAGAAAGTGCAGCAAGTGGCTTTCTGATTGTGTTTAGCTGAGAGTTATGTCAAGGGCTTATGCTCCCATGTCTTGAAAATTACAACTGTTGTAGACCCATCATGGCTACAGGTGGTCTTTTCAGAGTCCAGAGCAATCCTCCCTTTGCCGTGTCTCCTCATTTGCAAAATGCTTCTGAAAAGACTTTGTGTCACTCATTATTATTTTGTTAGAGTGAAATAAGTTCTCAGATTTTTGAACTCTGCTTTTTCTGTTCTCTTTTCCCACCTCAGACATGTTCATCTGTGATGTTCTCTCTTCCAGGCTTTACTGAAGGGAGATTTACATCCCACTGCCCTGAGATCAGGAGAAATTTGTTGCCACTAGACGAGAGAATCTCTCAGACTACTCTGAATTTCTGTTTTCTTTTGCTCCCAGACTTGAAGGGTTAATGTTGGTTTAGACTTAAACAGCTTTTTCTAACAATCTGACTTAAGCTTGCTGATGAAAAGCACAGTGAGAGTTGCCTTTGGCAGTCTTTGATGTCCTTGTGCAGGAAAGGGGGGGAAGAGCAATGGAAAAGCCACAGGAAGGTAAAATGATAAATAAAGACAAGTTCTTGAAAATTTTCTACAAGCAGGAGAAGAAAAATCTGTTCCTATGCCCATGATGAGAAGGGTGAGGAATAATGACTTAAATTGCTCTGGGGAACTATCCAACAAAGCAGCACCTGAGCTGATCATCTGTGCAGCCCATCCATCAGGAGAGGCTGCTAATGCAGGTTAGGCAGGCTGGCTGGGAACACGCCCTGCCCTTGGTCAGTGGCCTTCAGACCTTATTTTCTCTATCAGTGTAATTCCTGTGAAAGGCAGGTGCAGTTGTAAGAGAAAAAGAAATGCCAGGAGCAGAGCAATTCCTCCTCTGGCAGCTGTACTTGAGGGGTTGTGTAGAATAACAGACTTAGGTAAAGCCTTTAGAATTTGTTAAATTCCATGTTTCTCCAGTTGAGTTATTGGAAGAATTGCTTTTCTCTGGGAGTTTTTCCCACTGTCTTCAGTGTCAAAGCCCCTGTGAGTGTAGAGGTCCCTGAGCTTGGTGCATAGGTGTGTCTATAAGCTGTGCTGCCTTGGTTTCTTCCCAGTCATCTTGGAGCACCAAACCTGCTTGCAAAGAGGAGCTATGTGAGTGTAGCTCTGCTGGAAGCTCTGCTCAGTGTAGAGGTTAGAAATGACAGCACAAAAACTGGGGTAAAATTTGCTGTAAATCCTTCAACCTTTATGTAGCTCACTTCAGTAAAGCTCACAAAAAGAATTCTTGCCCCAGAATTTTGAAACATCCAGGCATCTAAGCTGGGGAAGGCCCCATGGTGTGTGTTTTGGGGGTACAGAAGGTTTCAGGAGCACACTGAGGCTGAGGAAGAGCAGTGCCCACAGCTGCTCCTGCTTTCTGCCTCACTGTGGAAGAAGATCCCACCCCAGGCAGTTTCTGGGACTTCTCACAAAGCAAGGGCTGTAGCATCCAGGCCAATGCTTGCATGTTCCAGAAGGGAAATGCACTTCTCTGAGGCACAAACATCCCAAGGTGCTGCAGATGATAACACCTGTATGCAGTTATTTTATCTCTGGGCTCATCGGGCCTTAGGAGCAGAGCCATATCTTAAAGGAGCTGTCACAGCAATCCTTGTTTGCCCCCAAGGTGTCTCCTGAAGTGCTCCTGCAGGTAATTAATCACCTAATAAAACACATTCTTTGACAGTAGGTGGAATTTGGAAATTAATTTGCACCCCTTAAATGAGGCTTCTAAGACTATAATTATCACGAAAGAGAGAAACGAGCTGTGTCAGGTGTATAAATGATTTATTTATCAATAATAAACTGTCACCTAAGTGGCACTTACCTTGCAGTGGCTGTGCTGCATTTCTTTAAGGTGAATTAAGCAATGACATTTGCCTTCCTTCCTGTATTTGCAGGTCTTGGGGCAAATCTTCAGTTGTTTGTGTTTGGTACAAAAGTGCCCTGTGCCAATATTCTAGCTGCCTTTCAACATTCTCTTTCTTTAATGTGTGATCACTTCTTGCTGCCCCATCAATCCCTGCTGGATGCCTTATGCACTGAAGAGCCTCTGGCTCACCAGAACTTGTGCAGCCCAGCTGGCCATTTGGATTTCTCATTATCTCTCCAAATGGTGGATTTTGTGAGTTGGATGTTGGTAGCAGCAGGAAATAGAAAAGGGAGGAAGTTTTAACTCGTTGGCTGGACTGCATATGGAATAAGTTACCTGGAATAAGAGGAAATCCAAGATATCTGATTCTCTCTCTGCACTTTTTTTTTATGATACAGCTTTAAAGATGTAGGTTGAGAGAGAGCAATTTTTAAAAAAATCCAGTTAAATGTGAGAACAGTAACATTTTAAAAGCAAAATATTTACCTTCAAAAATACCCTTTCAAAAATGTGTTACCAAAGTGTTTGACTGTGCACCAGAGCATCTGAAGATTTATTTTAGCTGCATGTGCAAAGAGGACATGGGCTTCACTGCAGCCTTCCCTGCAAAATTCTACTAACAAGGGTTCTAGTTGCTCCAGCTGAAATGTATTTGTTGCTGACAGTGTAATTGGCTGGCTTCAAAGGGCATACAGTGCCTGTAGTCTGTGGGGCATGGAAGAAAATTGTGTCATTATTACATATTAATCTTGCATTATTGGTGCATTTATTTCTGGAAAAGCCCAAGAGGATTTCAATTCATTCGTGTCAGACTGGCTTCTCTAATGCACAGCTCCAGGGAAGGGCCCTGCCTCATTATTTCCCCCACACTTGTTTGCTTGGAGTTGACTTGAAAAAGGGGTGAAGGTGCTCAGCATCACTGGCTTGGTTCAAAAGTTCTGCACACAGTGAGATTTCTTGAGTTAAAACCCCTTGAGAAAAAAATGGAGCAAGGGTGCAATCAGTTACAGTGCCCTGTTGATTTGCATTTTAGCTGTGCCATTTCCTGCACAAGTGACTTCTGCTGCAAAGCATCACAAACACAAACAAAGCAGGGTGCCATTCCACAAACATTCCCTGTGATGTGATTGGATTGGCAATGCCATATTGTAGCTGTGAGAAATGACAGATTGCAAACAACTCATGTAAGCAAAAAACACTTGTGATGCTGACTCTTCACTTAGGGGTGTGAGTTGGAACAATGCTCTGCAAAATCCTTTCAGTATAAACTAACAGGTTTCTTCTTCTAAGTTTTACCACAAGGTATTTGTGCTGTATTGCAGAGGTTTTTGGAAGTGTGCTGGATATATTTTTCATGCAAACCAAGTGGCAAAAATTAAACGTTCAGGAATGCAGCTGAAGGGGCAGTCCAAGCACCCTGAGCATGTCCTGGTTTGCTTGAAATATGGTTGCCCTTTCCAGGCACTCAATTCATCTTGAGGCCAATTTTAACAGTGCTCAGTGCAGAAATGGCTGTTATGACATGCCCTGAACCAGCTCTGGTTCAGCTTGTGTAAATTCTACATGTGGGGTGCTTTTGGAGCTGACAGGTGGAATTTTATTGTGATCCTATTTAACTATTCTACCACAGTGAAGGCTTTTGGAATTTATCTTACTGAGTTGCTCTGTGTTGCAAAGCAAAAGCACGAGTTTTTTACTTTTTTTGTTGTTTTTTTAATCACATCTTGTCCAGGGTAGGATCTCCCCTGTGTTCAGCTGGGCACTCTTCAGCTGGTCTGTGGGCATCATGTCAGGGACTTTTGTGTGTCTCTAGGAAATTTCCAACGTAACAGGCTGTTTCCACCCTGTCCATCAGCATTTCAGAATGAATTTGGGAACCTCCTTTCCACCCCAGATTAGTCCTGGGTCTGTGACAATAATGGAAATTCCATGCCCATGGCAGGGGAATTGAAATGAGATGATTTTTAAGTTCACTTCCAACCCAAACTGTTCTGTGGGTCTATGACTTCCAGACAAACTCAGGTCATTCATTGGCATCAGGTCAGCTGAGTTTTTTAAATTGCATGTGAGAACACAGAATCTGCACAGTTCTGCAGGTTTCTTAATTCTTTTCATGATCCCAAAGCCCACTACCAGCACATGGTGATACTATTTAAAGAAAGGTGTTAATGGAATTATATCCTTTGATTGAAAGCCACAGTTGATTTTTGCTCTTGGATGAGTTCTGCAGATTTTGGTTGTTTTTTCTGAAGTGGTCTATTAGCACTTGCCCTGAGATAAAAATTGCTTTTTAAGTGAAGAAAGGATTTTGGCATGAGTCAGAAAATCCCAGAGAAGATAAATGAAAAGTGTAATTAAAATGCCTTGAGGCTGAAACATTACGGGAATTGTAATGTATAGTTTGCTAATCTCATTAGAAAAAGTCCTGGTTTAAATCACCTGGTTCTATTTTATGCTGCTAACACCAGCCTGCTCCTTCTCAGCCCAAAAAGTTACAAAATTATACTGTAAAAGGCACTTGCTTTGACATCAGCAAAGCAAGTGTATTAGGCAGTAGCATTTCTTTCCTTCCTTTTCTCTTTGCTTTTAAATTTGCTTGGTAATTTTTCTTTTCTGCACTGCCTGGTGCCCAGTTCCCCGAGTCCAAGCTGCACTGCAGCTTCTGGGACACCATGTCTTGGATCAGGATGAATATTTTTTATTTCAGATGCTGCTTCACAGTTTTGTGGAACTAATTTAGGCAGATATATCCCAGCCAGGCTCAGGGTGGAAGGAGCATTATCAGTGCATTGAGTAGCACCCAGAATGAGGCATCCAATCCATTCATGAGGCTGCAGGAATAGGAACAAATCCAGAAACCTAAGGGTAGGTTTCCCAACAAGTTTCTACCCTACTGTCCAATGAAAAGGTAAAATTTCAGGAGATTCCTCATGGCTACAAAATGTCTATTTCTCCAAGCAACATTTTTGCATGGAGAAATAGACATTTTGCATTCAATTAATTCATTTTGCATTCAATTTTCTGTCCTTTCAAATAATGCCTGTTAGCATGAAAATTATTTAATTGCTGACTGCTCCCTAGCTGGAAAACAATTGGGAAGACTGTGGGTCCAAATCATATATATGTAAATCCCATTGCTTTTGTCTGTGTATTGCAGTCAAAATCCTGCACCTACCCACACAGCCTGAGCCATTGCACTGTGAGTTTAGTCCCTGTGACAGCAGGGAACTGCCAAATCTGCTGTGATGGGCATTGGACATGGCTGCAAAACCAGTGAGGAAAAGAAATCATCTCAGTCAAACCTTTTGGGTGCAGAATGGCCTTTAAATGGATTGAAGCTGTGAGAGCAGCATTTCCCATCCCGTGGCATTTCCCATCCCCTTCCCTCTGGAGGCCGTGCTGCAGTGGGCGTGCAGCTTGGCTTTCTCCTTCTGCTGTCAATGTTTTCCACAGAAGGAGGCTCCTTAAAGGCACCATCAGTGCAGCAGATGCTGTGCTCAGACCTGCTGCGTGAGAGAGAGAGGCAGTGGTGGGATCTGATCCCATCGTGGGGCCCTGGCAAGGCACTGCTTGGCTGTGATGCTGCAGCTTCTTGGTGGAGCTCCAGTCGTCTTGTTCCCTTGGCTTGTCCTCTCTTGGGTGCTTGAGATCACTTTGAGCTCCTCACTGTGTATCTCAAGGAGCACACAGAAAAGTTTAGGCTGTTAGCTGGCTTTTCTCATCAGTCACCATGTTGGTTGCAGCCCCAAATTAGCAGAACACTTTGTTCAGGCTTCAGCTCTACAAAACACTTTGGCCCAGCTCCAGCTCTGGAAGAGCTTTTGGATTGAAGGGAAGTTGGGAGTGTGAAGAAGAGCATGGAGGTTTGAGAACTTGTGTTTGGTATTTAACATCTTAAAGGTTAATCTTGTTCCCATTCAGCAATAGTGAAGGCTGTTGTCATGGTTTAACCCCAGCTGGCAGCTCATCCCCACATGGCCACCAATGGGGTGGGGGAAGCATTGGAAGTGAGAAATTGGAAAAACTTGTGAATGGATATAGACAGCTGAACAGGAAAAGCAAAAGCCAAGCAAAGCTACAGAAAGAATTCATTCACTGTGAGGACAGGCAGGTGATCAGCCATCCCCAGGACAGCAGGGACATCACACCTAATGGGGACTTGGAAGTCAAATGCCATCCTCTGAACATCTCCCTTTCCTGCTTCTTCCCCAGCATGACCCCACATGGTCTGGGATGTCCCTTGGGGTGGTTGCTATGTGTCCCCTAACTCCCTGTGCACCCCCAGCCCCCTCTCTGGTGGGGTTAGGAGCAGGAAGGTCCTTGTCCCTGTGTGAGCCCTGCCCAGCAAGAACTAAAACATCCCTGAGTTATCAACACGGCTTCCAGCACAAATCCAAAACACAGCCCCATACTGGCTGCTGGGAAGAAAATTAGCTCTAGCACAGCTAAGCATGTGCTTAAGTGCTTTGCCAAACGTGGAGGGGATGATTTATATGGTAAAGTGGAAACGTGGTAGCATCTACTTTGGTGATCACAGCTCCAAGCAGGATTTCATGGAAGAAGCCTGAGCTGCTGTCCTGCTCTGCAGTTCAGTTCCCTCAGGCCCTGCTGATAGCCCAAAGCTACTCCTGGGCTGTGTGAACAGGACTGCAAATGAACAGAATAAGGGTTTGTGTGTGCTGGGATGTTCCAGTTGTTTAGCTGTCTTGCCCACCAAAGCACCCTGGTTCCCCTTGATCTTATTCCCAGGCTTTTGTAGCCTCACACACTTTCCTCCCATCTGAGCTGGGTAACCAAGTGTGAGAATTTGTTCTGGTTTAGCTTTATGGTTAAACATTGAGGCTATGAGAGATTTTCAAGGCAGAGAGAAATGAGGTGCCTCTATAAAGTCATGCAAAGGAGCTCAAAGGCTCATGATGAAAGCATCTTCTCCATAACTGGATTAAAACAAATCATCGAGAGTCGTGGCTTTTATTTCCACAGCTCTTACACCAGTGATGCCATTGTACAAGGAGGGTTTAGGCTCCTTTGAGGCAGCCTGCAAAAGGCTCCTGAGAGCAAACCCTCCCTGCTCTGTGCACGCTGGATTTATGCAGCCAGCCTCACTGAAGTTTTTTCCCAGCTTGCTGACAGGCAGGAAGTTGGGGGTGCAGCCTTTCCCAGGGGCTGGATTGCCATGGACGAGGCTGCACGTGCACACCTGGGAGGGCAGCGAGTCCCAGGTGGCCCAGCAGTGTCCAACCCCACATCCTACAGCTGCTACCTTGGGCTGGGGCTGGGAGAAATGCTCCACCAGGAGCAGAGTAGCTCTCCAGCTGCATCAGCAGGGAGGTCTGCTGGGTCCAGGGGGCTTCCTGTTTAAATAGTTACAGAGTCTGCAGAATTGGTTAAACTGTCAGAAAAGAATTATAGAGGGTAAAAATAATACTAATAATAATAAAGAAACCATCCTTCCTGTATCTGTATGTGCTTTGTCTAACTGCTCCTTTGGGATCAGCCAAACGCTTGCTGGGATTTTTCAGTTCACTGTAATGAGTTTTAGATTAGGTCTTTTGTGATGTAGAATCAGATTAAAGTTTGTGGAATTGTAGCTGCAGTGCAGGAAAGTTTTAATATGTAAAAGATAGTAGGTCGTTTCACTTCTGCCAGATCATGTCCTGTGGTTGGGCCAAAGCAATGCAACTGTTAATTAAAACAGCCAAACATGGCACCCACAGAAGGAAACTTAGCAAAGCCCCATTTTGTGAGATACAAAATTCTGAATCTGAAGTAAAATACCTTTACATGAACAGTACTTCCTGAATTTGACATTAGTCTGCATTCTTTCTCTCTGCCACATGATGGAGATGATGGTGTAAGATACACAAACAGCACTGCACAGGCCTTACACTTCAGGGATAGAAGTTTCAGCTTGGTTTATAGTAGTTGTTCCATTAATGTTGGTTTTGCACTACCACTGATGGAGTAGTTTTCTCAATAATATCCATGAAGTGTTTTGTTTAAAACAATGTTTGCTTATTTTTCTTTTTGGTACAGTTAGGATTTTTCTTTTTTTTTTCCTCCCCAAGGGCAAAGAAGCAGGAATACCCTTACCAAATCACCAAGGGTGAATGTAGCAAAATGCCAAAGTCTGTATTTGGTAAAACATTCAAAAAAACTTGGTTAGCTTACATTAACTGTATTGGGACTTAAAATTGTACTTTGGGCTCAGATATAATTAAGGCTCTTGTGTATTTCTGTAAAAGCAAGGAATTTGCAGCAGTTCCTGCTAAACAAGTTTAACAAAAGGAGATCCTAGAGCCTGCTCCCACTATGAGTGGGGTCTGTGCACCCTGGGAAGGACATGGTAGAATCCAGATTAGTTGATCTTTGTGTTGTGCTGTAGAACCTTTGCATCTACCCTCTCCTCTTTTCTCCATCTTTAACATCAGTCCTGATGCAGAAGCTGTCAAAGCCACATGTGCAAAATTCCCAGTGATTTCAATGCCTTTGGATCAGGCCAAAATCCAAAGGCAGAGATGGATTTCCTCTTGGAAATTTTTTTTAGTGATGCTCAGAAAACTCCTGGCAAGGGATGTATTTAATTTTTATGGTGAGAGCTGCTGTGTGATATTTGTAATCATAATGTAGGAACAAGACATTTGTAACAAAACTGGTATAGGTGGAGATATATCCAAGATGGGAGAAACACACGTTCCTTCTTTTTGTTTTTTTTTATTGTGGCTGTTACTCTGAGGACAAGAGTTCCTTTGCTGATGTCAGTGCAATTACAGCTGCACTGTTTTCCAGTTTCTTAGACTGAATATTTGCTGGATGAAGCAATACCCTCACTCCTCTCCACAGATCCACCTGCCTGGTGAATCAAACATGCTGTCTTTGAGTCGAATCCTGGGTTCAGTTTTGGGCCCCTCACTATAAGAAAGACATTGAGGGGCTGGAGCTTGTCCAGGGAAGGGAAAGGAGCTGGGGAAGGGTCTGGAGCACCAGGAGTGGCTCAGGGAGCTGGGGGTGCTCAGCCTGGAGAAAAGGAGGCTCAGGTGGGACCTCCTCACTCTCTACAGCTCCCTGAAAGGAGCAGCCAGGTGGGGAAAGGTCTCTTCTCCCAGGTGACAAGTGCCAGGGGGAGAATAAAAGGCCTCAAGCTGCACCAGGGGAGGTTCAGGTTGGGCAGCAGGAAAAATTTATTCACTGGAAGAGTTGTCAAGCTTTGGAAGAGGCTACCCAGGGAAGTGATTGAGTTCCCATCCCTGGAGGGATTTAAAAGCGTGTAGATGGCACTTGGGGATGTGGTTTAGTGATGTGCTTGGGAGTGCTGGGTTAACAGTTGGACTCAATGATCATAGAGGTCTTTTCCAACCTAAATGATTCCATGATTTTGTGAATCTGTGCTGCTTGTTTAATTCCTTGTGCTTAGGTCCTTATATAACTGCAAAATTCTCACTTGAGGAATTGTTCAACTCTGATACTCCAAATCCAGTGTGCACTAGTGAATGGTTTTCTTCTTTGATTAGAGTTTCCAAGTTTGTATTTAGAGGCTATTCCTTGATAGGTACCTTTCATAAGGCATTTTTGTAATGATATTTACATTTAAAATGCCCCGTGTATGTAAAATGTCCATTAAAATGCTCTCAGGGTCAGGGAACTCATGCTGCCCAGACTGTCTGTGAGTGCACCCACGGGCTGATGTAATAGCTCCTCCAAATGTTGGGAGTTTTCCCTCAGAAGACTTCTTCCAGAAATGCTGCTCTCCATGCTCTTGGGTTCTGCTCCTGTTTCTTTCATGAGAACAAAGATTAGTCCTTCATGCTCCTAAACTCAATGCATGTGCATGACTTAGAGGCATTACCTACCAATAAATAGGAGATTAGCTGCGGCTTGTGCATTTCCTGATCACTGCAGGTTTTTTCAGATGGCTCGTTGTTATCCCGTTTCCTTTAACGATGGGACACTTTAATGAGTTTGCCATCTGACATACATCTGCTTCCTGTTAAACAATACCTTCATTCTTCTGGAGCTGCTAAACTCATCTTTTATCCTACAAGATTTTTATCTGTGCCCTGAAAACAGCATGTACCAATCGGTGGCAGCATATTCATTTACTTGCTGAGAGGTTTTCTTAATATGTTGTTGAAAATTAATAGCAAAACAAGCATCTCCTTTAATGCTTATTTGTTGGGAAATGGGAGTACATGGATATTATTTGTGTAATTAGGGGCTGGTCAGTCTAGCTCCTGTTTGAAATCCAATAAAATCGACTTTTGTGGCTGACAGTATGCAATCTCTAATAGTTATTCTGTTCTCCCAGCAGAGTAAGAAGGGGCTGGTTCAAGAAGGGGCTGGGGGTGGAATGTGAGGCTGTTAATGTTGTTTCTTTGAGGAAAGAGCCTTCAATAGCTCAGTGATGGTCTGTCTCACGCGTGTGCAAAGTTAGGGCTCTGTGATCATCAGGGTCTCTTAAATCAATCCAGCCTGCATTGAGTTTGTGCATCTGCCTCAGTGCCTCTCTTTTTCCCATGTTTTGGAAACATGCAGCCGTGCTGGATCTCTGACTGTGTCTTTCCCCTTCACTGGTCAATATTGCCCCTGCAGAAAAATAGCTTTTCTGTTATTATTCTTTGCTTTTTTAATCACAGAACCTTTTTCTCATGGAGGAAAAACTGATTTTTTCTTTTACTTATCTTTACTATGTAATATGCCATATAAGTTGCTTTTATAATGAGTGTGTGATGCTATTTAAGAGGAAATGTGGGTGTGAAGTTCTGCCATGCAGGTCCAAAGGACATCTGTGAGAATGGCTTGTAACCAAATTAAGCAACCCTGTGGGGCACATAATGTTTTGTCTAGGAAAGGAATTTAGTTCCAACCATTCACATATGCCAGGTGACAAGTGGAAATACTTTGGGGTTAGAGCTGGGGAAACGTAGGAAGCAAGGTGCAAATATTTATTTGAGAGTTAGCAGATGCCTGAACCAGAAAAATTACTGTAATGCAGGAATTTTGTATTTCTTCCCATTTATAGCTTGCAGTTTTTTCCCAGCTCACACAGAGTTAATGTTATTTGAAAATGAAAGAATTGCTGATTACTTCAGGCGGCTGCTGGTGCATGATCTGAAACCTTTGTTTTAATTATACTCTTGGCATTGTTGAGATTGATGTTTCTACCACCCTAAACGCCATTCCTTTGCCTCTGGCAGTGCTGCAGAGCTGGTGTTCAGCACTGAAGGGCTGTGAAAAGTTGTTTGTTGCAAATGCAACTTGATAGTTTTTCCCTGTGATGGCTGAGCTTCCCGTGGGGTTCCACCTCTCTGGCTTGGTGCAGTCTTACAGGAAGGTGCTGTGTGTGAGCTTGGTCCTTCACTGTTTTCCTTAAGGACTGAAGCCAAAACCTCTTCCCTGGTCATTGCTATGCCAGCGTTGTTAAACTTGTCTGAAAAGCTTTGTTTGTTTTTGCATCAGTGTTTATTAACAAAGCCCTCCATCATTTGTTTAACATAAAAACTTGTTCATTCTTTCATTACACTCCCAACCTTCCATCTCACAGAGCTGCAGGAGCACAGCTGATGGCTTTGACAGTCTTTCATTCATGTTCAGGTTACAAATTACCTTTTTATAATTCAGTTCCTTGTGGAGTCTGCAGTTTTTCAAGGAGGGCCTGGGGGACAATATTAATTGAAACTTTGCAAGAAAAGAAGTCTACTTTGTCAGCTCTAGGGTATCCCATCAATGATGGGTCTGAAACACCTTCACCTTCAGTCAGTAGAAAAGCTGTGAAACCTCCAAATCTTGATGGTGGCTATTGCTATGACCTCTGATGTGGCCAGGCTTGCCTCATTTCATGCTATCTTTTCAAAACCCATCCTGGGGAAAGTATATTTATAGCTGGAGCATCAGTTTATCCTAATCCAGGTGTATTGGGCAAGTGTGTGAAGAATTTCAGGAGGGTAAGACACTGAACCAGATTTGCTGGGATTATTAACAGACATAACAGTGGGCTGACAGGGTTGTTTTATTCTGCTTTAACTTGAACCTATTAAAAAGCCTTGTATCCTTTTTAGAGAAGCTAGGGAAAAAGGGATTGTAAAAGGGACTCAGGTGAAGGGAAGATTGTTCTGAAATTTGCTGTGTATGTATCCTTAGAAAACAATATATTTTTGCCATACAGAAATGGGTTATTAGACTTTTCTTTGCAATTACAGTGGAGAAGGCACAGTTTGGCACAGCAGCTCTGTAGTCCTCATAAATAAAGACTTGGACAGTTATGGCCCCTCTCTCCTTGTCCTGGTGAATGCAGGTGACAGGTTGGGTACAGGTTTGAGAGCTGCCCCTCGAGGATGAAATGGGCTCTCCCTGAAGTGTGCAGATGTTCTTGCTGCTGGCCTTTGTGACATTCATACTCTCAAAATCCTCTTCAGAAGTGTTGGCTTTCCTCCCATTGCTGTTCACATAGGGAACAGTGGGGGTGAGAGCAGTTTCTGGGATGGAGGTGCATTTTCAGGGACACTGAGAAAGCTCTTACAAGGTGATCCTGTTCCTCCTCTGGCTGTTTATGCCAATCTCTCCTCCAGTATTTACTCTAACGTTTATAAAAATAGATAAGTCTTCTGGAGAGCAAAGCCTGCTGAACTGGGGACAGGGAAAACCTGAATAAACAAACATGTGCCACAGATTAGTAAGAACATCTGTAGGTTTTATATTGTTTTGAGAACACATACCACAGTTTTTCAATTCTTGTGCTTTTCTAGTTTCTCCCTTTCTTTCTGTCTCTCTCTTTTCTTCTTTTTAAATATATTGCTAATAAAGGTTGGAGGTAGGAAGCACAGCTGGACTCTGCATGACATGCCACTGTTTAATTTCTAGCTCGGAGGATGAGAAGAAGAGTAGTTTTATTGTATCCTAGAAGAGAATAAAGCCACATGAAAATTCCAGCCATGGACATCTGTTTCCTCTTTGTGTGAAAGAATTCTCATATTTGGAAGGGAATCCCAGTTCTGAAGGGGCTGATGAGGTTTTGGTTTTTTTTCTTTTGGTTCTTTCCCCTGTTCTTTGCCACTCCTTCAGCTTGCTGCCTTTTCTCTGGCTGCTGTTTTCCTCGGGACAATGTCAGCTCGCAATTTACCATCACATATTGAATGGGTGAATTTTCAGTGCTATATATACACAATACTTTGAAGTGTTGTGTTGTAGTAACAAAGAGCATTAAGTTCCTCCTTAAATTTCTTTTATTTAATTAAACAGTATTTGGTGGGAGGAGTTTTGCTCTGTCATCAGTCTTCAGTACTTACAGGTTGGTATTTTTCTTTAGAAGCGAGATGTGTCTGCTGCTCTGGTGGGGAAGTGCAGCTATTTCTAAAAGTAACTTGTTAAACATAATAATTTAAAATTCTTTGTATCGAGGGAATTAAGTAGATGTGTAGAAATAAGCATCTGCAAAGTTCATTACCTTAAGTTAGGTATCAGGTGCTAAGAACTGCAGGGACCAGAGTAAATGATAATTTCACTAACCTATAAAACATTTTAGAATAATTATTTGCAGCTGTCTGGGGGCTTTAAATTTGCCTTTTGTGTGTGTTTAAGGGTTGACTCTGATGAACAAACAGCATAGTTATATAACATTAGGCCAGACATGAGAACTGGTACTCTCTGTCTATTTTATATTAATGTCAAATGAGAGGTTGCTGGAGCTTGCCAGGGTTTCATATTTGCTGGCAGCAAGTTACCCACATGTGTGGACCACATTTTTATTGTTGCCTTAGCCTATTTCAGGCAGAAATATCTCTGCCTAACAGGGTGTGATTCTGTTCATTGCTGAAGAGCTTTTCTTTTAAGAAGAAGCAAAATACAAAAAGGAATGAAATGCTGTAAGTGTTCAAATTAAGAAGTATCCCCAGACTACAAGATTTTGTCACGTCTGCCGTGGAGGAAGAATAAAGGGCAAGAAGCCATCTAAAGGCTTTTTCACGGTCAGATGAGCTACCCTCACAGAGCTATTTCTTTTTGCATATATTAATGCTGCTTTTGGGTGTGGGCTGTTTAGTCTGGTCTCTTAGGGAGATGAGGTTTATGCCAGCAGGGTGTTTGCACACATGGACACACAGCAGCCTGCACGGCCCTTCCACATCTTGACCACGGAAATGTGGCGGCAGGGCAGAGGCTGCAAAGATAAACAGGAGTTCTGATAACTTTCTTGAGGGGAGGATAAAGGTGATTGAGGGGTTTGAGGGAAGGCTTTCAGTGGGAGCTGAATTTTCAACAAGGGCTGTGGAATAGATCTGGAGAAGAAATGTGATGGAGGTCCCTGTCATGGGAAGATTGCCGAAGGCAGCTTGGAAATGATTTGGCTTCAGAGAATCTGATGACAAAACCCAAATCCACAGGAAGACAGACTCCCTTTCATTGCAATACCCATGAAATTGCTTGTGTGGGTTTTGTTTTTAAGTCAGGATGTCAGACAGGATCAAGAGGGTGACTGCAATAAATGTAGGGCATCTCCTTAGGATCTTAGTGCAGCAAAGATGCTGCTGCTCTGCTTGGTGGTGGTGCTTCCTATTTTGTTTGGGTTTTACAAGTCTTTAAACTCTAGTAAAGCATGACTTACAAATGTTTGAATGTTTAGAGCCTTATCCTGCAGCCCTGCTAGAGAGGAGGGAGCCCAGTGGCTGTGCAGGTCACCCTGACACACATCTGAAATCTGCATCCCATGGGGCACGTGGGGAAAAGGGAAACCCATAATCCCCATCCAGCCCAGGCTCCCCCTGAGCAGGGCATGGAAAACAAACACCACTAACACTGAAAATCAAACAGCACTTGTGAAGAAGTTTCCCCTTTGATTGAAATGCTTCTAGCTAAGTGATATAAAGGGGATTATGTCACAAGCTTCCCTTGTTGTCTTATTAACAGCTGCTTAATTTTACCGCTCATTCACGAGCATAAAAAAAGCAAAACTTGGAGGCTGTATTTGAAAGCTTGTTTTGTTTGGTGTACAGTTGGATACAGAGCATTTCCTTTTCTCTTTTTTAACAAATTTGAAGCAAATGTATTGGTTATTGTTACTTATTTTTCCCTATTTTTTTGGTCTAGATCATAGAAGGTTACGTTGCTTTTCATTTTACATTGCAAGGAAATAATTCCATATAAATTTCAGTTCAACAATGCTGCAGTAGCATGTGGGTGTGTATATATCTTCTCATAAATATATTACCACACATTACTGTCAAAGAGCTGGGCTTTTTCACCCAGTATTAAAAATGAAATTTAATTGCTACCCTGGAGTTTCAAGACCCTGATAAATAAGAGCCATGTCTGACCTTTATTGTGGGGCTCTGAGATGCCACCAGGGATATTGCTCGTTGTCCAAGATGACAAACTTCCTCTGAGATTTCAGTTTGTCAGCTCAATGTACAGCAGTGACATTGATTTCTTCTCACTGCCATTTCCTGCCTGAATAGATAACAAATATTCTGTGGCAGGTGTCTGTCAAGTTTAGTTTTGCCTGGCAGATTAACTTAATAGACTCATTTATTAATCATTACTTGCAGCACAGAGAAGCAGACAGTACTCTTTGTCTCCTGTGATGTTGAATGGATGTTCCATTTCAGATTCCTTTGTGTAGCCTGAATTTGGGTTTAATAAGCCATTCATATCTGTAGTGAAGGTTTTTAACCTGACATCACTCCAAGCAAAGATATCTGCATTAAATAAGCGTGATCCATTTTGAGTACCTACTCCTTTTCATGGTAAAAGATGCCTAAGTGCTTTCTGAGACTAAATAATTTGATATATGAACTGCCAAATCAGCCTAAACAAGGGGGAAAATTAAGAAAGATAAAAGTAGAAGAAAACAGGTAATTGGAGGAAGATTTGAGAATGGTGCTGACTGGCTAACTAAGTGGAGGAGATAATGCAGCTTTGGGAGGGGGCAAAGCAAACCTGCAGATACAGCTGTAGGGCAATCCTAGGCCAGGCCAGTGCTTTCCTGGAGACCCTTTCCTCAGAAATATCTTGGGACAGGTATTCAGCCTGGAGATTGCAAAGGCAGAGTTGGTACCAGGGGTAGGTATTAGACAGGACTTCTCTGAGTGGTGAAGGACATGGAAGAATTTAGTGGAGGGCTTTGCAAAGGAGGAAATACAATAGAAGGCATAACCTTGGAAAGTGATGTCTCTTGTTGCACAGTGTTCCAGTGTGTTCACAGTGCAAACTGAGTGATGAGCTGAGGCTTTTATCAGGGCAGGATCTGTGAAGGACATGGAAATGCACAGGCACTCCTGGGACAGGAGGCAGCAGGAATGAGCCTCGACAGAGATACAGAGATCCTGCTGGGCAGGAGAACGACCAAGCTTCTCCCTTTTAGCTGGGCTGTGGTAGCTCCCCACAACCTGCTTTTAATCCTCCAGGGAGCTGGTTCATGGGAGATCATGGGACATGTTCAGGAAGGTTTTTGCAGCTGATGCCCAAGGGCAGAGCCCTGGTTGCAGCACAAGAGCTCAGCATCCGTGAGAGTCTGCACTGCTGAGGATGTTTTTCACTGAGCTGTGTTCCTGGCCTTGGGAATGTGTTTTTTGAACCATCCTTATGGCTTTCTTGGCTGGCTGACAAACCAAGAATGTCCCTGCACTAGATCACACTGCTTATTGCACTTCTAGGCCACCCTGGTAACAATACATTAACCTCTCAGCAGGGGATGTGATAAACAAAGTAAAACTGCTTTAGTGAAACCAGTCATTTAATGGCAGCATACATAAAGTGTCCGTAAAGATTTGTAAGTGTAATAAGCTGCAGTTCACTGGGAGAACAATAACTGTTCCTAATTTAGCCAGATGAGGAACATGCCAACCCAATTTACTTTGGTAACATTATGTTGTTGTTCTTTTTTTTCTTTTTTCTTTTCCCACCTCTCCAGATTCCTTTCTCTCTGGTACAGTTTCCCCTCTGGGAGTCCTTAAAGGTAAGTTCTCTTTTAGTGATGGAAATATAAGTTATACATTTTGCAAAGGCTTTCCATGGTAACTTATCTAACTCCATTATTGTGATTTTGGGTATGTTCAAGAATCAGTAATTATGTGCCAACTTACCTGTGCATGTGAACATCATATGCCTGAATATCTGGAAAATAACAGGGAATATCTAACCACTGTTCTATGGCATGCAGGCTAGATTTTACTCCCAGCATGCCAGAAGTTTTATCTTCAGCTCTAACTTCTTTTACTGCTTAAGAAGAGTAGGAACCAGCTTGTGTTGTGTGATTTTTTTTTTTTTAATTTTAATTTTTTTTAGTGTTTTGGTCTTCATGGTAAAAGGAAATTGCAAATGAGAAAACTGTTTCAGCCTGGGTTTTGTAAACATCACTGAAAAGATATTTTGATTGGCTGCATGTACTTTATTTTAAGGTCATTTAAAGAAGGTGTCAATGATGATGTTTTAACAGTGCAGTTGTTACCATGGTCAGAGACAGGGTCTAGATTTTTGAGTGGAGGGTTGGATTTGAAGATGTAATTTCTCCTCTGTATTTCCTTGAACTCCCTGCCAAAGATGAAAGGAAGGGTTTTTCAAGTACTTGGAGGTCATGGGGTGGAAGCACAGAGAATTATTGCAGTCATTAAAAACATTATAGCAAAATATATTTATAAAAGAGGAGCTGGAGAGAGAAACTTTCTTGGTAGGAGTGCTGGACTCCTGAGCGAGCTCAGCACAGAGACCCAAAGTGGGACCTTGTGTGTTGGTTTGAACAACAGTTTGTCCTCTTGCTGTGTGTCTGTACCTGGGGCTGTTTGGGGGGGACAAGCCCACAGTGTGAATATTTGCATGTAGAGGCTTCAGGGAGTTCAGTTTAAAGGTGAATCCACAGGCAGGAGGAGCATGAAAATCACCAAGAGCTTTGGCAGACGTGAGCTGTGCTGGTGGAGGATTCTGTGGGTACTCCATGAGCTCAGCCTGCTGTGGGGTCTGGGCATCATCCCACTGCTCAGGGGAGCTGGGGCTGCCTTTTTAGGAATCTGCTTCCCTGGCAATGTCCAGGAATGGCTTTCTGTAAGCTCTGCAGCAGTGGTGCTGGCCCAGCCTGCTGGTGGTTAGTGCAGCAGGCATGTGTGGGAGCAAGAGGTGGCAGTGCTTAAAGGGGAAAAGTGTGGCGTTCATGCCAAAACCACATAAACCAGCAACATCATGTAGCTGTTTGCAGAACGTAAAGTTGTTTTAACTAATGTCCACGTAGCTGTGACAGTAAAATGTATTGTTTACATTACAGGCTTTAAAGAAGACAGTTTGAATTTAGCTAAACTACAGGAGTGAGTCACTCAGGATGAGGCATCATGTTTAATCTCAGGAGGTCAGTGCAGATCTGAAGAGAAACAAAACTTGTGTCAGTCTGTTCCACAAACCTGTTGCATTATATTCTTTTGATGTGAAGTCAGGAGTAGAAAACTGCAAAAATTAGTCTGGCATACTCAGTCACTTTGGCTCAGCACAGGGAGAGAGCTCAGGATTTGTCATATCAAAGCCAGGCAGTGAAAGCAGAACACATTTTGTTTATCTGAGGGAAGCTCTTAAAAATTGTCCTGACAGTATAACAAAGGACAAAAATCATTATGGTCCCATCAAGAGGATGGATGTGGCCAGTAACATCACTGGAGTATGGCTGAGGGTGTTGGGCTCTTCACCTTCTCATGGGTGCACAAAGGGAGCATGACAGACAGTAATTGCAAAGAAATAGAAATGCAAAGGACAAGAGAAAAATGGCACAAAGCCTGAACAGAAAAGAGTTATTGAGATGATGCCTGAGGGACTGTTCTGCACTGGATTAATAGGATTACTTGAGAAAGTAACTGTGGGAGCAGTTGTGTATGATGTGTGTGGGCCATCTCACTGAGGAGAGTAGAACAAGAGCTGTGGCTGTGTCATATTTAAAACCATTACTGTGAAGTGACATAAGCTGATGGAAGAGACTCAGTCCTGATTCCCTGAACAAGCTAATCACCATAAAAATAAGGAAAATCATTGCACTGTGAAAGGACAGTTAGACAGGCACATGGAAGAAGACGAGGGGTTCCTTTTCCTTCAGATATGTGCTGACTGCAGCCAGCAGCAGGGTGTTAAGCTTAAAGAAGCCTAATAAAGGCTTGTCAAATGGTGTGTTTCTATACCCATTTTCTCTATCTGCTTTACTCCAAGCTGCTCTGGTTATTCCTTGTGCTTTAGTCACAGAGTTTACATGCACAGTTTTCTCCTGTCTGTGAATGTGCACAGCTGTCCCCTGTGAGAGCAAACTTGCATGCCATGCACTGGACTATGTTAAAAGAGAGAACATTGTATAGATTCCTGAACTATAAGGTTACCTTGGCTGTGGGTGCTGGCAAAGGGAGGATTGCAGTAATTAGCAAGAAACAGATACTGCTTCAACTACTGGCATTACTGATAGTGACTCAGGTGAACACACAATTTAGGAACAGGCAATAGACTCCTTCCTTAGTTCACAATGACTCAAGAAACAACAATAAAGAAATTTAGTGCTTTCGATTTTAAAAAGTTTTTTCTCTTTTTCTTTTTTTAAAATATTTTTTATTTAGGTAGCATCCACTGCTAAAGGTGTACTTAATGTCCTTTCTCTTCCCAATTCTCCATTTTTCCATATTCTGTTTGAGGCACAGATGATTGATTGCTATCAACCAAAAGAGAGAAGGAAACTGCTGTGGTGTATCAGATTTCAGGACCTTGTAATCCCCAGCTAGGGTGAGTTAGTGTAGCTCTTTTCTGTCTGTTTAGTCCAAGCCTTACAGGTAAAACACTCTTGAATTCTTCTCAGAAAGAAAGGATGTTGCAAATTTTATTCACTTTCTGCTACACCAATCCTCAGAAGAGCTCCATGGTTGAATATCACTGTGACAGTTTGGTCAGGTTTAGGTTCTTTTATGTGGGGTTAATGCTTCTGATCCCATCTCAAAGCCAGGTGGCCCTGAAGAAAGTCAACAGAGCATGAATGTGGTGTGCTTCCCAAATACCAGCCTAGCACAGAGCCTTCCATATTAGCTCAGGTTTTGGAATTAATGTTGTAAGATACAGTCCCCTTGCTTGCTGCCCTGGAATTTCCAGGGTGCCTCAGTAAGCTGTTTTGGAAATACTATATGTGTGTTCCTTGCTGTGGGAATTTCACATTGTGGGCTGTGTATTTGGCATGAAATTGTTGTGGGTTACAGGAGCCTGGTGCAGCTCCTGTGTTCACCCTGCTGCCAGGGCTGTGCAGGCTCTGCTCAGATAACTCTGGCCCTGTGGAGCCCATCCCTTCTGTCTTATCTTTTATTCTTTTCTGTTCAGACCTTTTATTCAGCTCTTATAATCATCATATCAGAGTTCCTACCAGAAGCACATAAGTGATTTATCATTTGTTTCATGTTTTAATCCTTCTCTTTTAGAACTAACTGAGAAAAAAAGACAACTTTCAATTTTGCTGGGAGGCTATTACAGACATACAGGGCATCAGGTTTTTTGTTTTGGGTTTTTTTCCAATAAAATAGTATTTTAAAACCCTACAGAAAATCAAGAGCCTCTGGTTAGGTTTGAGTTCAGAAACATCTTGTCAAAAATGCCTGTTTCTTAAGGCTCAGTAGCAATGGTCAGATCCCTCAGAGAACAGTGCTGTAAGATAAACCCTTCTCAGGTGAAACAAGACTCAGTCCTCTTGGGTTTTATGTTTCTGCATGTTGGCTGTGCTTCAGAGCCTCTGAGAGTTACTCAAATGCAGCTGCACAGGGAGAATGGTCTCTTTATAGAGCCAATGTATTGTATGTCTGCAGAAAAGGCTTTGGTAGCCAGGGAGGAGGGAAGGAGCAGGCAGGACAGGAGGACACAGGTCTCAAATGAGTTGACTTGAAAAACAAGGGGGTTTTTGTTTGTTTAGTTGGTGGGTTTTTTAAGGAAAACAAACCTACTGTCCTGGGAACTTTTGTCTTTCTCATTAGACAGGTCTGACTCTTAAGATGAGATACTTGGACATTGCTAAGGCTGTGGAGCATCAGGGTCAGCCAGTCCTACAAACCAGTCCCTACAAACCCAACCTCTCTGGGAGGGCAGGCACACACTGTGCTGCTCTGCTGGCCCAGGAGCTTCAGAGAAAGATAAAAATCTTCAAATGACCAGGCTGGAGTTGATGTCTGACTCTTCTGGCACTCAGTAGGGCCAGGATTTCCCTCTCTGAGTGCTGAGCAAAATTTAGAGCTCTTAGACTTTCTGCAGTTCTAGTGAGCCCACAAGTTTGGTTTTTTTTTTGGTCACTGGTTTTAGCAATAAAATAATTTTCTCCAATCTGTAGGTCTCACAAATTCTAAGGTGTTATACAAAAGAGAATGGGGAGAGTCCAGCCATTCCCCATGGGTGAGCAGGATCAGAAAATTGGTTGGATCAGAACAGGAATTCCATGGGCTGGTCCTGAGCTGGTTTCTGGCCACACAATGGAGAGCAAGTTTGGGATTAGGTCCTTTGTTTTCTTTCCAGGTGCAGCTGTCACTGTAGGCATGAGGCATTTTTGTGGAGGGGAGTGTGCTGGTGAACTGAACCATAGATCTGGAGGGAAAAGGCACATGTGCTCATTTGCTTGGTTCTCTTGGTTCCCTCTCCAGAGAGCTCAGCTGCTGGGGGCTGGGGTAGGCAGAAGAGGGTGTGAACTGATTTTAGGGTCAGCTCAGCCTTGCTCTTGGTCATCAGTGCAGATAGATAGATTTTGAGATACATCTTGAAGCTTGCTGTGCAAAGACTGCTGGATGGCTTTCTGTGGAGAGTGAACACTCTAACCTTGACTGAAGCTCATTGCACCTGATTTTTAAAGTTAATAAGAATGAAAAGTTTACAGAATACTTCTGCCCAGGCAGCTGGGGTTCTCAGCAGTAATATGTGTTTATAACTCCACCATTGAATCAATAAACCACATGCTATTTCCCTCCTAAAATTTACAGTCAGATCTGTTGCTGCTTAACAGGGCAAGTTGAAAATAGAGGCATGTAGCCAAACTGGGCCTTCAATGGCTCTTTCCCTGCTCTACAGGTAGATGACCATTTTCCCTTTGTCCTGGAGAAGCAGTCTAGTATTTCTTTCCTCTGTGCTCAGTTGCATGTAAGTCGAGAGCAAATGAAAGCCAGGCCCAGCTTTAAAGCCATTTCCTCACAGGCAGTGCAGTAAGTGTTCTGCCATGCCTTGGAGTAACAGTTGGGCTGATTTTGGGATTAAGTCCTCATGGTTAAATAGCACAGTCTGCCATTTGCTTAGCTGCTGAACCAGGAGAACAGCTTTGCACGGGGTGGTGGGGGTGGGATGTAACGTGTCCATGCCATGAGCAGAGCTGCTGCATTTTTCTCACAAAGGAACAATGCACCCAACAGCTGTTGAGCAAACAGCCCTGGCTTTATTGCTGCCACAATAAGTGTCATTCACACCATCCTGGGGCACAGCCCGAGGAATGCTGCACACCATCTGCACCAAAGGCAGAGAAACAAATGCAAGCCTTGCTCACAGCACTGCAGGCACGTTTGGGAAAAGTCAGATGGCCTTGGATCATCAATACAGCATTTCAACAGACCAGAGGAAAACAGGCTCACACAGTCTATAGATACAGAGCCAGATTGTGATGCTCTCTTGGTCATGCCCAGGCCACAGAAGTTCTCTAGAAGTTGCTAAGCTTGCCAGTGACATCTGGGGATGTTTGAATGTCAAAGATTTGATTTGGACACTGGTTATTTGCTGAAGAACCTTAGCAGATTTATGCAATTCTTCCATGTAATTTATTCACACACACCTACGAAGCACAGATCCATTAGGTAAGAGCAGTGCAGGTGCTCAAGAAAAACCCTGCTGGCTTTAAAGTGATTTTTCAGAAGTACATTTTCCCTCCCTATATGTCCCTTTGTGCCATGGAAGCTGAGTGTAGCTGTTCTGCCTTGCCATGGGAACACTGCTTGAAGAACATTTCCTTTAACCAGGCTTTTAGCACATCCATTTTGATTTACATCCAAATGGGTCACAGACATCAATGCATTATTATATGGGCAGAAAAAGGGAATGAAATGCTTTTAACATGAAAAATATGCTCTTGCATATAGGCCAACTTTTGTTCTCTTTCAATTTATCTAGGATTTGGGTGGGTTTAATTCTAGGACTGAATTCAGTACTGGCATAAGTGAGCACAACTCCATTAGTGCAAATGGAGTCTCAGCATTTATGTCAACAGTGAACTTAGATCATTGAATTTTTCCCATGTTTGGGCTTGCATGTTTCCTGCAAGATAATATACACATGTACTTGCCCATATGCTGCACATATGCACATAAAAATCCACTGAGGAGGACATTTGCCTTTCTGCTCCATGTTGACTTTCTGTATAGAAACAGCAATCAACTTGTGAAGTTTTTGCTTCTCCTGTAGCTAATGTGCCATGCATCTCTAAGGATCAGCCATGCAGAATGCCACGTTGTGAGTGAAATCCCTAGCAGGAAAGGGCAGCATGAAAATTGCTTTTCTTTCCTCAGTCTGCAGGACCTCACATGCACACAGATCCATGTGATTCATTTGTACAGATTTTTTTCTCCCCTGTTACCATGAAGTTGAACACTGTTGTGAACAGAGGGGTACACAGAGATACTGTAGATACTTATCATTGGAATGAATTGTAATATTTATTCAGCTGCAGGCCTCAAGTGTAGTGTATGCCATGAGCTCTGCTTGAAGAATAGCAAGGCCAAGGCAGAGATGTCTTATTCTCTGCAATGCTTCCTGCAGCATTGGTGGTGTTGGGCTGGTCATCAGGTTTGAGAGATGAGGGTGTTGCATTTTCCTGGATTACCAAAGCTTAGATGTCCTGAATATAGACCATGACCTGGCTGCATTGAGAAGACAAAGCTGACAGCTGATTTTTGCCACAAACTTTTCCTATAAATGTGTGGCAAAGGTGACAGGCATGCACAGGTAAGAATTGTGTGCACTGGTCAAAGGTTATTGGCCATCTGAGGCCAGATGTCCTCAGCACTGAGGAGTCCATATTTGTGGGCACCAAATACTTCCCTCCAATATTTAAAAGCAGAGGTAATATTTTCCTTATTTGTTTATTTTAGATTGAGGGGTCTTTGGTATGTCTTGAGAGTGACTTTTCCAATGCTCACTCTTCCCAACAAAATGGGATGTCCTTGTTTTCTCAGTATCAAAAGAGCTAAATAACATTTGTGGTGAGAATTTGGGGACACTGGCCTATGGAGCAGGATGAAATGGGATCTCTAGGAAGAAAAGTAGGGCTCTGCCCACATATAAAACTTGACCCTTCTCTGTGAACATTATCCCTGTGAATAATTGGAAATATGCAGTCAGGCTTCCTGCTGTGTGCCATCCCCTGAGGCCACACCCGCTGGATTGCTTTACACGGTGCAGCAATGCACAGCGAGATTTACATATATATATCACAGAAAAGTGTTTACAAAAAAAATTACCATGTGATTGAGCTGGGAAGCTGCAGAGGGCCCCAACTGTATGAGTTTCCATGCACTTCAGCCAGAAGATTTATTTCCAATTTGTTATTCATAAGGGAAGAGAGAGGGAGATTGGGATGGGGTCCTTTGAAGTGGAAAACAAAGTCTTCTATTCAGCCTTCAGCTTAATAGAATACACATGACACAGGCTTGGCATGGCGGCCGCTTTCATGTAATGTGCTCCTTGTCATTCTGCTTCCCTAGGCTGTGACTGCCAGTGGGAATGGGTACTGCCCTGGAACAGTCAGGGTGTCCCCTGCAGCCTTCTGCTGCAGGAGCACAGTGTGAGCAGGTAGGAGCCCTTTTGGTGATGGCAGTGGGGGACCCAGGCTGGGCCAACTGCTGCAGTCGTGTTGCTCGTCATGCCCGGCTTGTGTTTCATCTTGCAGGAGCACGTGGAGACAGAGCAGTGTCCTTGGGGCTTCTGCAGAACTCACGTGGGCACTTCTGCACTGCTTTGGAGCCTCTGAGCTGTGCCCCTTGGGCTCTGAGCTCTGCCTGGCCTGAGCTCTCCCCATTATCCCCCCGAGTGGAAGGCTCTTCTGCTTCTGTTCAGCATCTAGGGTGGCTGAGTGTGCCCTAAGCATTATACCTCTGCAATAACCAGCAATTTTGTTCAAAGTCAGTGTTTTAGGGAGATATGTATATGGATCCTCTGTTTCTTTCCAGGAACAAGGCCCTGGTTTTATCGTAATCTACAAACCCCTAACAGCTTCTGTGCTTTGCCCCGTCTTAATGGTATTAAAACCTGCTCAAAGGGTGAGTGTTTTTGAAGAACTTACAGGCCTGACTTACCAGCCCTGTCAATTAGCTGGTCCATGGGCTATGAGAGAAAACATGTGTGACCTCCAGCACGTCATCCTGGCCCACAGCAACGTGTGGTTAGAAAGAATTTGGAGAGGAGTCCTGCCAGTCCTCTTGGCCCTGTGACACTTGTTCCTCTTGGCTTCCTCCAGGACCATGTCCTCGTGCCCTGCTTCCCTCTTGCTCTTCTGCATGCTCAGGTTTGGAGCTCTGGGTGAATCACCGAAATTGGAGATGGAAAGAAACACATGAAGTCATCTCATCCTGCCCTTGCCAGGGCAGGATTATTCCCCACAGTTCAGTCTTGAGTGCCTTCTCCAATCTATTTTTAAATGACTCAAAGGAGAGGGCTTTCCTCTCCTCCCTGGGGAGGCTGGCTCCGTGGTTCAGTAGACCTCACTGTTGGGGAATTTGCTTCCTGTTCTCCAGCCTCAATTCTCCTTTTCCCTAATTTAATTGAACTGTTCCTGGCTCCACCCTTTTAAAGCATTTTCCATATTGCATGACTGTTGCAAATACCTGTTGTCAATTTGCAGGCATAATGGGAATTCATCACTGTTTGCCTTGCTTGGCAGAGGCTCTTTGTGCAGAGCTGTCCTGGGCAGCCAGGCTTTATCAGAAACTAGATTTTAGAGCTACATGCCAAGAAATCAGAATGACCTTTTCCTTCTTCTTTGGACAATGACATTAACATAAAACCCCATCATGACTGAGAATAGGCTGGGCTTCTGGCAAAGCCATGAATGTCTGTATTAATGGCCTGGTTTTCCTCTTAGTCCTCCAGCAGCTCTTGCACAGTGCATTTTTACATGGCAGCAGAAACTGTTCTGAGTTCTTGGGCTTAACTGTAAATGTACAGATGTTTGGAGAATGGGTTAAAAAAGAAAAATACAATAATTCTGTTTCTATCAAAAGAAAGCTGTGGCTCCAGAAGCTCAGTTTTTAAACCTGGCTTTCAATTCAAGGTTTCTTAAGCACCTGAAGTGTTTTGCAGATGGGTGCTGCAGGTGGGATTTATGCTTTGATGGTACCCAGATACTCTGGAAGGTAGTTTGTCTAGGGGAGTGTGTCCTTCCATCAGGACTGAGTCACAAGAGAACTGTATGTCCAAAGACTGTAAGTTATTCCAGAAAAGCATATTATGGTTTTGAAGAATTATGAATCTCTATTTATTTATTTATGAAATGAAAATCAGTTTCTGCTGTGGGTGATGGCAGAATAGCAGCCCATACCAAAAACACCAGGAAAAGAATGGCTAGCATTAGAGAGGCTGGAACCCCTCTAGTGCTTTCGTACAGCAGAGCTGCAGCTATTTAGCTGTGGCAGGATACCAAACAACATTGTGGCTGGCCATTGTTGCTTGAACAGTTTGATTTTTAAAACATTCAACTGAAATCTAACCGCCAGCCAAGCTGGAAGAAGCGAGTCACGAGGACAGCATGTTAAATGAAGAGTCAGCAAACGAGAGCAGAGCTCTCCTGCTCCAGTGGAAAGTGGCTGCACTGCAGACCAGGAGCCCAAGAGCAATAATCTCAGCCTAGCACTGCTATCCAGTTGCTTCTAAGAAAATTTTATAGTACAGAAGTAATATGGCTTTAACAAGAAGGAGAATGCCACAGCTATAAAATGAAATTGCTGATTTCTCAATGGTGCGCCTCAGAAGGGCCGTAGATCCCATCCCTTTTTGCTCAGTACTGATCCTCACATCATAAACCAGAAACCTCTCTTCCAATGGGAAGTGTTTCAGGAGATGAGAAAGGGGTGATGGAGCAGGGTGCAGGAGGGGAGAACACAGGGAAAACCCTGTAGGTGCCAGGGAAAACCCCTCCCAGCAGACACTGCTGTTTGCTGCTGATACTGACTGGGCTCATCAGACTGTGTGATGTGACTTGAGAGGTGGTTTTGGAAGGCACTGTTCTCGTTGGGGCTTTCAATGTGTGTGTTTGAATGCTGCTGTGAGGAAATGGATGGGAGCAGGGTGTGTGGGAGCCATGGGGAGGAGGGTGTGTGGTCCCTAAGGACGCCAAGTGAAAAACAGAGACACACCTGCTTTGGGGTATAATGGGAGTGATAAGAGTAATTTCTTAATGATGGGGATTTTGGGGAGTGTGAGGGGAAGGGTTGGTTTAAGAAATGTAGGGGAGAGAACAGGACTTGTGTCTCATGGAAACTGTTCATTTTAAATAGGAGCCTTTTGTACATCTGGGCTGAGCTGATATTGGTTCTTGCATGCCGCCCTCATGCTCAGTGTTTTGCTTTGTGCTGTTTTATCTGCCAGAAAGAAAATAAATTCACAAAATATTTGCAAAGTTGCATGGCCACAGGCTTAAATACATACATATGAATTCCCTGAAAGCAATTTGCTTCAAGCCCTCCTCAGTTCCAGACGTCTTTCTCACTCCATCTGCTTGTTCTAGTACACAAGTTCCTTGGGAAAAATCACTTATTACATCACTCAAAAATGCCACAAAAATAGCTTTTCACTTAAGTTCCCATCCTCAGAGTTAACTCGCATGGGGATCAGATAGATTCAAACATTTAATAACTTTTTATTTTCCTTTCTCTTTAAACACAGGATCTCTGGTCATGGAAGCAGGGTCACGTGGTGGATTCTTGGCAGTCAGCAGTCTGTGGAGCTTTTGCAGGTGCAAAGGATTATATGTTATACTGGGAAAGACTAAAGAAGAAAGGGAAAAATGTGCAAATCTATTAAGTATAGCAGAACAACATTCCTTTGTAATTCAAGTTTGTTTAGAAGAAAACGGATCCAGTTGTTGTTTGGAAATGGGAAAGTCAGCAAAGGAAAGAGAAGAAGAAAAAAAAAAAGACTCAAGCAGGGTGTCTGTTTGAAAGACAACCAATTTGTTTTTGACAAATTTCTGTTATTTAGAAACTGTGGGCCTGTCAGTCAGGCTTTGTGATTATTTCAAAGTTGATTTGTAAAATCCACATCCAGGAGAAACTTAGTTTGGGTGGGGGTTTGTGCAGCTGTTCGCTCCGAGCACTTCCCCAGGGGCTGAAGTGATTGCAGAGGCCGTGATTCACCATTCCTGTGACAGCTCTGACAGCCACCTAGATTAACTGGAGGCAGGAGAGCAGAGGGCCAGCACTGCTCAGCCTGGAGGCAAAAGCCTTCTGCAGCAAAAAAAACCCAGAGGATGAAACATCTGGGCAATCTCCAGACACTACAATGAGAATAAAGGGTGGCAGAATACAATACTGCTCTATTTGTTACCAAACAAGCCAGAAGTTAATTGCATTCTTCAGTAGGCTTCTTGCTTGATTTTAGCCTACTGTACTTGCTTCCAAAAAAAACAATAAGAGGGGAAAAAAGAAATCAATTAATGACTCATCAGTATAGCTGACAAGTTTGAGGGAGGAGAGATTCAACTGTCTTAATAGAAAAAACAGATTAATAGTAAAGGGATGGATAGCCAGAGCTTTTTCCCCAAGGAGCTAAAATACATTTTGAGATTCCAAACTAGTAACAGAATATGTGGAAAAAATAAATCCTGTTTAAAGAGAAATTATAGCATTTCTTGAAATAGAGATTATCAAAAGCAAAGCTTGTTCTTTGATAACTTACAAACTCTGAGCCATTACATTGTATGTAATTTTTTTAAAATAAGTTCTGTTAGGGGAAATGAATTATTAATAGCAGCAGAATTCCAGCAGAGACTGAGGCTTCATTTTGGAGGGCACTGAAACTGCACAGCTGAGGGGAGGCAGCGTGGCTGTGGCTGCACAGAGTTAAGAGATCGAGTGTGTGAGCAGGGAGGGAATGGTTGAGGTAGAACTGATTCCATTCTGGGGCTGAGGGAATATTTAGGTGACCTCTTGTAGTCTTGTCCAGCTGTACTTTTTCTGTTTATGCTGATGGGAAGGGAGTTTTATTCTGCTTAAGATCCTGCTGTTGGATTTTACACTGACTTCATCCATCAGTGCAAACACAGTAAGAGCGAATGAAGCAGATCATTCATTTTGGTTTTGAAACAAATCAAACTAACAGACTGAAAATGCTTTAAAATGCAATCTGTATGTCTGCAGGTGTGATGGGGCTCATTAATTTAACACTCCTCATTTCTTTACAGTTAGATTGATACAAAGACTGTGTTCAGGCATGTTTAGAGAGCTGGAAAGGTTATCTGATTTACCCAAAGCCTTGCAGAGTAATTTCCTGAGGTCAGATTTGGTGCCTCTGTTGGGAATTTAGCCCAGTGCCTCCAGTTCCTTCTTGTATGTCCTGATTCTGACCAGTTGTGCTTGGACTTGCTACTGTTTAATAGATGTTCAGCAGTGTCTGCTCCTTGTCCAGCAGAAATCTTGCAGGAGGAGCCTCCAGAGGCACAGCTGAGCATGGACATGTGTCACTGTCCTTTGGCACACACTGGGGACACCAACACTTCGTGTTGGAGGAGACACCAGGTCCTGGAGACTCCAGGTCCGTGTGTTGGTAGGTGAGACATTTCAGCCTGCTTGCCTTCCTAGGTTCTATTCCCCAAGCACAAAACTTTGCAGAGCAGGAGTCTGATTTTGTAGCTCATGTTGTAATTGGTGAGGATGGATATTCTCTGGGTTACCCTTCCTCCAGGTAGCTTTTTCTTCTCTGTTCTTTGTCTACCTATTATTTCCTTTTCACCAGCAGCATTGTAACCTTCTTTTCTCATGTGTCCTTTGAGGAGCTCCTTCAAAGCTCAGGAGGTTGAGCTCTTTTTGGATCAGAACCTTCTCCTCTGTCTCCATTGCCTCCCTCTGAGATATGTTAACAAGATGGCTCTGATATTGATCTGTTCTGGTACTGCATCCATTCTGTTTCACTGAAAATATTTAGCCTTCTTGTTGAGGGGAGCTAGTGGAAAAATAATTTCCTGCATTCTGAACAATGGATTCCAGAGTTAAAAATTATTAACTACCTATATGTCGCTTCAGATGAGGGAAGAAAAGGCCAAGCAAACTCTTATCCCTTTCTTTCCATCCCAAAACAAAAAAAAATTAAAATCTCACCAGTACCCTATGAATAAAACAAGATGGATGTGTGCATAGAAGTGATTTTAAATCATTGTGTTATTATCCTTAAAAGGAGAATGTTATCCAAAAAGCAACTTTTGCACACAGATGCCCTCAAATGCCACCATGGTAGTGGGATGGTGAAATCACACAGACAGGCTTTTCTCCTGAGTTCTTTGCTTGAATTCAATACTTTCTAAAAATATGTTAAAGGTCCTGAGGGGCAGGGTAATAGTCTGAAAGAATCTGAAAGAAAAGTCCTGTTTAGCTTCCCTTTATGGCACACACATGTGTATGTGTGTCTGTATGAGTTGGTTATAACTATTTGGTGAAGACAGAACCAAGAGCAACAATCTGTTGAATTCCATCCCCAGTGCCTGTGAAATGGCAGCAGTTTCAGCCTTCATATGTAAAATGGATTTATGTGATCCATGGGCTTTTTATGGAAGTGTAATAGGAATGAACATAAATGTTAGAGATTCGTAATCCTCCCTGACTCATCTGTTAATAATTTAATCCCTCAAGGCCTTGTCCAGCTTTATCATCATCTTTGGTGTCTTAACAGAGATGTTTGGAGTATTTGGGGAGTGGGAAAAGGTGATACCTGAGCAGTGGTGGGGAAGAACCCAAGGGTAGATCTAAATCTAAATGAGATTTTAAGCCTGAGGTTGTGTTTGAACCAAACCTCGCCTCTGGGCTTAGACTGGACCATCTCAGCTCTGCAGTGTGCCAAGGCAGGCTGTCCCAGGAGAGCTGCTGGGCTTCCTGTGTTCTCCATGCAAGAGGGACAGTGGCAAGGAAATCCTGCCATTGGGCATTAGCTGTTGGAAAAGAAAAGCACTGCCCTGGAGCATTGAGGTGATCCCCAGCTTGTCAAAGACCCTGAATATCCATTTAATGTGACTGCAAATTGCCCCCTTTAAGATGCCTTCTTTCTCACTGCCATAAGAAAAAGTGTGGCTTAACATTAATAATTAATGCTCTGTGGTGACAAAGTCACCAAGAATGGAGGTGCAAGTCCAGTGAGTCATAATACACTAAGGAGAGCTTTTTGCACATGAACAGGGAGGATTTCCCTTCACTTTTGTTTTGATCTAATCGGCTCTGACAAGATTACACACTGTGTCTAAAAGCCTCTTTAACTCTATAGCTCTGAATAAATTTTTGAGTAGTTCTCAAGATTTCCCTGCAGAGTCTGCTTGGAACATGCTTCTAGCCCTGAATTGGTTAAATCTCTGGAGGGAGCAGTGCTTTGTCTTGGTATTTCTGCTGAAATCCAAAGAGGTTCTTGGATCACTTTGCTCTGCTAGAGGCAGGTGTCGTTCCCACACTGATAAAGGAGCAGAATAAACTTCCTGTTAAAAAAAATAATTAAATGATACCAATAAAATAAAAGTTCAAATAAGAACTTATTGATTGAAGAGTTCTGAAAAATGCCATTTGTGAAGTTGGAGATCAGTCAGTGTAAAAGGATGCTGTGAGGCTTAGCATTGGACCAGAGCCACTCAGTTTTTCAACCATGTCTTGGTTTGGAGACAAATTTCAGGAGAAAACGCCCTGGAATGAACATTTCCTCTAAGGAGAAGAGCTCCAATAATCCCTTTTTGCCAATGAGAGAAATGAATACCAGAGTGAAAATGAAAAAAACCCTGTTTATTAACAAAAAACAAGGTCCTGGGTAACTTCCAGGTGTCAGTACAGAAAATAATAATGAAGAAAGCCAATAGTACAGTTTGACCTGAATAGTTTTTCTTTTCCTAAGATGGGCTAATTCCAACAAGGAGCAAATTCCTGTCTCTTGAAATGAGGTTGGCCTACAAAACTGGTATTGCAGAAGAGAGAGCAGAGGTCTGGCCATGTGACAGGAACTCAGACTCAGGGAGAAGCCCTGTAATGGCCAGAAGGATTCCCTGAACCCTGCAGAAAAGGTGAGGAAAAGTTAAAATGGTACAGAAAAGCAAGATGCCAAAACTGAAGGAGAATTTGTCTTTCTTCCTTCATAAGATTTTATTTGAGGATTGTGTCTAAGTACCTGAGAAACATTTTCCTGTAGCAGCAAATTCTACAGGCTGTGAGAGCCTAGGGTTATGTATTGTTCCCAGGTGAAGTATTTCCCTCAGTTCTGCTGCTTTTATTTGTGTATGACAGCTAAAATGGTAGAAGATGCCAGCAGCAACCTAGGGGAATATTATAAGTCTTCAAGTCTATTTATTCTTATTGCCAAGTAAAGGTAAATCATGCTCTGCAGATGTCTGTCACCAGCACTTCCACCAAGGACTGGTCACTGGGAAAGTGTGAGTAGCAGGGGGATTTTCTGTTTAACACCCTGACTTGGTAAAGTGTGAATATACAGTGACCATTGTAACTTCTTGGGAGATGGGTGATGAATTTTCCACTACTGCATGAAGGTTTATTTTCCCAATAGAGGAATTTACTCTGCTAGAAGTATTAATGAGCCAAGAGCCTTCTCTCATGTGAAAATCCATCTTTAAGCCTACTTGCTGAGCCCAAGTCATCCCCAGCTCTGTCTAGGGCAAGGGAGAGAGGAGCCTTGAGTTGGTGAGTGAGCCTGGACACAGACTGCCTGCAAAGGTTCCTTTTCCTCCATCAGCTCTGCAGAGAAACCAGGATGATTTAGGAGTGGGAGGCTCCATGTGTCTGGGCCTTTCTTGTCCACCTGATACTCTGATGCTTTTCCTGGTTGCTGATTAGTGGAGCAGACTCCAGCATCCTATGGCAGCTCTTGGTGAGTTCAGTGACAGCAGGAACTGAATGATTATGAAATAATTAAGTGATTTAAAGATCTGTTGGGCCCTATGGTGGATTAGTGCAGTGCACAGCCCTCCTATTTTCAATGGATAGACTGGCTTTAACAGTTTGTGTCTGTTGTATCAATCTGGTGATTGGAAGCAGTCAAGTTTTAAGTTCCTTAATTCTCTTCCTGGATACCTGGGTACTAAGTTTAAGAGGTCAATCTAAAATTAGCTTGGACATTTAGAGTTAAGGCTGGAGAACATTCATTTTGTCAGACTCTCTGCCTTCAATAAAAAGCAGTCCCCAACAAATGCTAGCTTTAATCTCATGTTTTTGTCAAGCATATACAAACTTGCTTTTAATTTAGCCGCTATCCTGCTGCTTGTTGTGCTTATGAAGCATTTTATTGTTGCTGTTGCCATTCTGAACTGATTGGTAAATCTGTACCAAATACTTCCCAGTGATGGAAAAAGAAACATTGAAATGTTAATAACGAAGGAGTAGGGAAGATCCAGATGTCAGCTGGAGAAAAAATGAAAACCAATCAGCCTTGATTAAAGTTTTCAGATAAGAATTTGGGAACATTGTGTCAGAATAAATTGTGTTTGTTCTAACCAATCTATCAGCCAAGACTGAAGCTGCTGCCAGTAAGAAACTCTTAGGAATAAATGCATAAAAAAAGTTACAGGGATCTGATAAGGGACATAAGTCTGACTAAAGTTTTGCCATCAGATGCTTTGAGATGCTTTGAGATTTTTTTGCTTGATACAGACCTGACAGCCATGTGGTTCACTGTTTAATTTTAGCTTGGTCTGTGGGCAAAGGAAGGGCTTCTACATCCAGACTTGTAAAGCCACTATTTTCCATGGAGATTATTTTTACCATTCTAAAAATACATTGCTGACATGAGTACCAAAGTTTCTATCCGGACCATTCTCAAAGCCTTTTGGTCACTTACGCAAAAACTGGCTCATAATAAAAAGATTTTCTGACCTTAAAGAAGGTCCAAGAATGGACTGGAATTTAGTTTAACTTGCTCATAGTTTCTGCTTTGACTTCTCGAGTACAGCCCATTTTTCTGCTTTTTAGTGAGGTATCACTGCTAGAAAGCTTCCGGCAGAGTGAACCACGTGGGAGTGGAAGCTGCTCCCAAAACCTCCCAAAAGGCATTTGGGGCTGCTCACCAACTCAACTTTCCTGCTATTCTTGTTTGAGATCCAGGGGACTGCACATGTGCCTTACTGCATCTCCTGAACTGTCATGGGACATTCCTTAATTAACTGTAAGAAGTCAAGGAGGGTGCCAGCTGGCCCAGCCTGCTCTGTCATAAAACAGGGGTTTAATATGTTCAAGTTAAGGTGGTTGAGAAAGAAAGATGCAGGTAAAAGCACAAGCCAGCAGGGAGTTTATCTTTTTTTTTATTACTTTACAGATTTTAGAAGAAATGCTTTTTCCCTTCTCCCATCCCAAGAAAAGAGAGATCAATTTTTCTACATTCCATAAAACTTGGAACAGAAAATAGATTATTTTTAGCTTATTCCCTGGGCACTGTGTAGGCTTCAGTCTTTGGAGTCGCTTTGTTCCCGGCTGTGGCAGATACAGGATTTATGCAAGCCTCAGAGAAAAGAAAAAATTAGGAGCAAGAAGAAAGATTTCAGAACAAGTCTCTTGCTCTCTTTTCTCCCCCCTTTCTTCCCCTTTCATTCTTCACTTGCTGCTGCTCCTGCATTTTAGAAGTTTCCTTCACTTTGGCTCTTCCTCAGCATGAATTACTCTCTTGAAATATTTTGAACAGATGTGAGAAAGATTAGAATTGATTTTAGGATGGGGAAATAAGGGGAAGGAATAAAATCCTGGGAGGAAAAGCAGCAGGGCTGGTCCCTAGATAGCTCAAGAAGCCAGGCTGTAGTCACAGGGTTAAAATACAGAGCCAGACACACACATTTGGGGGTGAGACATGCAGATGGATAAGCTGAAGATTTCTGGCTTTCAGGAGGAAAGCCACAGCTGAGCTGGCTGGGGCAAGTGGCAGTAATGATCTCCAAGGGTGAAGTTTGGGAGAGAGTAGAGAATAAAAGTGCCCCTGAGGGTAAGATGGCACTTGTGACAGCAGACTTCTGACAATTTCCTGAGACCCTTGGGCAGCTTCACATTGTTGTTATCCAAAGTGGAGCTGATTTAATCTGTTGGAGATGAGCTCCATCCCAAACAATGACTTGTCTTTTTTCCTTGGAACAGTCCCAGATCCAGTCTGTGTGTTTCTAGTGAGTAGCCCAAGCATATGTGTGTCAGATACAGAGCATGATTCTGTCTTTCCAGCATTCAAATGGTCAGACTTTCATTCTCTAGGCAGAACACAGTGTGACTGGTTTATTTTCCCATCTCTGCAAATGAGTAAGCAGTTTTTTTCCTTCCAAACTTGCTGTAGATGTTGGAAGTGGAATCTGTTATCCTTACAACCTTCCTATGTTCATGTATGTAGAGAGTACAGAACAAAAAGACAGTCATGTCCCTGGGGATGTTTGGATTTACAGTTTAGCAGCAGAGAGCTGTTTTCTAAAGTCAATACACAGTAACAAAAGGTCTGTGTACAGAGCTTGGACAGACGTACCTGGGCTCTGACGTGAGGGAACGTGCTGTAGGCATTAATAACAGAGCAGTGTTGACCACAGCCCTGGGAATTATAGGCAGTGTGGCATTCATATTCACACAACAATGTCTCACTTGTGCTTGGTGTTTTAATTTTCTCAGGTGGATTTGCAGCTGCAGTCACCACACCGCTCGACGTAGCAAAGACAAGAATTATGTTGGCAAAGGTAAGAGGGAAGGAGGCCACCAGACAGGCCAGGGAATGGCCTGGGCATTCCAGGCTTTCTGTAGGGTCCTTACAGAATGAAATCCAGCACCTATTAATAACCATTCCTGCTCCTGTCCTAGAAGGCAGGAGTAGATGTGAACAGGCACTGCATGCAGAACTAATGAAATTGTTGTGTTCCTTTCCTTAAATTGTTCTCTGGTCCCTTCCCAAGGGAGCTGTCTGGAACAGACCTGGGCTCGTGCTCAGCTTGCAGACTCTCATGCAGTGTCTTTAGAAGAAAAGCCTTGCAGAGTCAGAGTTAACCCAAAGTTAAAATGCTCCTCAGGGATTTATTCTGCTGTTTTGATATGTCTGTACCTATTTTCTGAGGAGGGCTTGGTACTGGATTTTCTGTTGTAAAATGTTAAACTATAGAGATTGTGATGGCCAATATCAGCCAACCAGGGCAGAAGGAAGATTGCTTATAAGGTCAGTAAGTTCAATAAGTTTAGAAATTGCTGGTGAGTCTGGTGTTCCCATTATCATCTCACTGACCCAAGGCAGAGCTGAGAGCCACCAAGAGCCCTCAGCAGGTGGATGTTCCTAAAGCCTTTGCCAGTCCTAAAAAGAGCTGCTGTGTTGGTGAAGGATGGGCATTCTGGAGTTTCTGTGGGTGTTTTCTACCCTGTTGCTCATATCTCTCAATTTGGGGTGTTTCTTGTTGCTAACATGCTCCTCCCCAGCTGAGTCCCATCTGCTGTGTTATCTGTCATTGCTGGGTTCTGTCTGCTGCAGCTTCTTTGTCTTTGGATAGTACTGGTGATAAACCTGTGCTGCATTTATCTCTGCCTCTCTCCTGAGCAACCAGGGAAAGAAGTGAGGGTGCTTTGAGACCATTCAGTTTCTTTCAATCACTTCCCATTAACTAGGTCACACATGGAATTTAAGTGTCTCTAGTCCTGCTGGTTGTCAAGACAATTTTCACATGCAATACACTACTCAGGGTTTTTTTGTTCTTTTAAATCTAAAGGAGCAGCAAAGTCACTTGGTGCTTGGAGAGTGTGTTTTTATTAAGGTCCTGCTGCAGTGTCAGCTGCTGGATGTAGAGCTGAGTGTAGTGCAGAAGGGACTGGCTGCCCAGTTCTGAACTGACCAGCTCTGGGACCTTGATTGTTTTGTTCTTCTGTGCCTCTGCTTCACTTTCCACCCTTTTTTCCATTCCTGGAGATGAGGAGCTTTTGCCTGTGCCTGGGGTAAGGAGGTTATGAGGATGTCTGTAATTCCTGTTGTGTAGCACTAACCAGGGGCAGGAGCTCAGTAAATAACTAAACCTCTGCCAACATTTCCAATCTTTCTCTCTGTGGTGCAGGCTGGTTCCAGCAATGCCAGGGGGAATGTTCTGGCTGCCCTTGGTGGCATCTGGAGGACACAAGGCCTGTCAGGGTAAGGACGTGCTGCACCTCAGGGGTTGTGTTGTCTGTGTGGTTTAGGGGGTGGGAGAGGATGGGGTGGGATCTGTTTCTGTTTAAGTACTGGCATACAGAAAAGCCTTTTGATTGCTGCACACCTGGGCAGGGAGCAACAGTGGGGTAGCCAAGAACAAATCCCTGAGGGAGGCTGAGTGTCCTCACCTTAGCCCTGGCTGGGGCAGTGTCCAGGGAAGAGTACAGAAAAGGGGCATTGTTGGGAGTGTATCCAACCTCTGAGCCCAGCTCCAGGTGTCAGAGGTGAGGGTGGCTTTGTGTTAATGACCCATGGTGGACTCTTCCCTGTGAACATTTGTGACTTGTATCCATTTAAATTCAGGCACATCTCGTGGCAGTTTCAGCAGTTTCATTTGAGGGATGTGAATCCCCTCTCCTGAGGAGCCAGAGGAGGTCAGCACAGGACCCAAAAGCCCCAAATGGACAATTTTTCCTCCTTCTGGCAATTTCTTGCAGATTTGAAAGCACCAGCAAGGTCTCCTCTGTTCCATTCCCCATTCTTGTTGAGAAGCACAATGTGAGCAGGCAATGCCAGTGTGGTGCCAGCAGTGGGACAAGCTGAAGCAGAGGGAGGAGCTGTGAGCTTTGAATCTCCTCTTAGCTCTGGCCTTGAGGGTGTGCCCCCAGATTTTTTGCAGTGTGGAACCCATTGCAAAAGTGCAAATTTCCTGAGCCAGGCTTGAGTACCAAGAGTAGGTCTGAGCAGCCACAGAGCAGCTCTGCAGGGCTTTCCTGCTGCAGCCAGAGTGTGGAAATGTTCTGGACTTTCCTCTGACCAGCTGTGGAAGTCTGAGGTGATGTCCATCCAGTCTCTCAAGTGCCCACTTTGCCCAGTCCTGAGACAGAGAATTGCTCTCCTGACCTTGGAGCAGTGTGGGAACACAGAGTCTTCTGCTGGTGTTTCCAGAACATTTGGAGGTGTCAAAATTATTATTATTTGTTACTGACACTGCTTCACTTACACCACCTTGTCCTCTTTGAGTGCATGTCTTATACCAGTAGTTGGCCTCTGAAAGTGAATATGTGTCCTAACTTCTCCAGTCCATGAAGTTCAGCCTGTGCTGCCTTCACTAGGGCTTGTGTCTCACCTGTCTTTGGCCTGGAAGAGAAACAGAGGGATTTTTGGGAGCTTGGGGCTTTTCCCTGTAGTTTTCCCTAGATTTTTAGCCCTCTCCCTCCTTCAGGGCACTGTCCTAACCTTTGTTGCCCAAAGCACTGTGCACAACACAGCTTTGCAGGGGACAGCTTTCTCTGAACATCTGATCTCTGCCTGCCCAGCTAATAAAAGTTCAACCCTCTTCCTACACATGTGGGAAATAATTCAAAACAAATTGCAGGAAGTTCCTGAACACTGATTCCAGGAAGGCATCCAGCTGTGCCCCCCGGCAGCACTCAGGGATGGGCTGTCTCAGGTTTGCCTCTCGGAGGGGACAAGGTGATGTGGCAGGGGATGAGTGTTGGTCCTGCAGGGCTTGGTGGACTCTTAAGGCATGTTTGGAAAGGGACTGGGAGAAGTGAGGCCATGTCTGCTGCTAGTGGAGGTTGAGCTCTGAAGGGTGTGAAGAGGCATGGATTTGACTGAGGAAACCTCCCCCACCCCCAGCCAACAGCAGAAAGTAAAAATCCGTGTTTGTGTTCTTTTCGGGGAGTTTCAGCAGTGCCCTTTTCTAAACAACCCAGAATTAAACTCTGCCCAAAGATAGCACCAGTGGACTAGGACCAAAGGGAACACGATTCAGCTGAAATCAAAACAATAAGAGATCTGGAGAAAAGTAACATGCAAAGGAGGCCAAGCTGCGTCAGCTGCGAGGAAAAGGAAGAAAGTCTTGGGAAAAATAAACGCAGAGGCTGCCATGCCTGCTGCCAATTATAAATCTATTAATCAAAACCAATAAAAATGTCGGGCTTTTTTGGCCAGTTCCAACATGACATGATTTATGGCTCCTCTAATAAATCTCGTACTTGAAGAGGAGGAATTCTGAGGGCAGAAAGACGCATTGCTTATTGCCACCTTATTAAAACCAGAGCACAGGGCTCAGCTTCCTGGTCTGCACCTAGTAAATCCCTCTGCTCCATGCCAAGAAATTCCACATCCCTTTCTGTCAAGGGAGAGCCAGGACTGGCAGGGGTTAGGGTAGGGATGGGGTGAGTGGATCTGTGAACCTCTTTGCTCTTGCCAGAGGAGTAGAGGAATCATTCACAGGAAAGGGTGTCTGCATCTTGTCTGATGGCTTTTCTCCCAAGGAGATGGTGGTGTTTGAAAGCCAGGGATGAAGCTTCACAATTTATTGGTGAGAAACACGAGGGTTATTGGAGTGGTGATGCTTCACAATTTATTGGTGAGAAACACGAGGGTTATTGGTGAGGTGGCCTGTGCAGAGCTGGGGATGGAGCTGGTGGTGTTGCACCAGGTGTCCTGTTCCTCCCATGAGCTTCCTGGCCAGAGCAGAATTGGCACGTGTGAGGTACTGATTTAATTTTGAAATAGCAATCCCTCGACATCGTTTAGCTTTATTTGTTGAAGTGTGGGTTATGAATCTGGATTTCAGTGGAAAAATACCAGAAGGGCACATGCCTCAGCAGTAACAGCACATGCACAGAGAAAGCCTCTGGTGCTGGGCAGCCCCTTGAGGGGAGGAGAGCAGGGAGAATTCTCTTTGGGGAGTAGAGAAGGGGGAATTTCACCTGGCAGCCAAGCAGGGGGGAGAAAGCCTCCAGCACTGGGCTGTAAGTTGCACACAGTGCTTTTTTCAGCACTGGCCCCTCTGTGCTGTGTCCAGGCCCTGCATTGCCTTGCCCTGTTTCCCAGGGAAGTGGTAGAATCAGCATCCCTGGAAATGTTCAAAAATGTAACCGTGGTGCTTGGGCATGTGGGGTAGTGGTGGGCTCAGTAGTGCTGGCTTATTTTGGGCTTGTCCTTTTTTAACCTAAATTATTCAGTGATCCAAAGGGTAACTGCAGGGGTCCTGTTAGTCTCCTGTTAGGAAGTGAGGAGTGGCAGAGTGCCAGGTGAAATCTGCAGACACAGACCAAATCCAGCGAGACAGCAGACCTCTGCCCACCAGAGCGGTTTCTGATGGGGCCAGCAGAAATAAACCCAATTTATCTCATCTGCTGATGGAGGCAGGCATGGTCCAGAGGAGACCAGTTTGGATCAGACCTGCCACAGAGCTCTGCTCTTTGGATTTGGGACCTCCCTGCAGCTGTTGAGCTCTGCCCTCACGCAGAGAGGGAGCCCATGGGGGAAGTGTGCACTGGAGAGGCCACGGGTGGCAGGTGGGAACAGGAAACTGGGAGAAGCAGATTCTTGGAAGTGATGGTTGGTAATGGGGGTTGCCAGGGATGCAGCTCCTGGGTAACTCAGTTATGGGCCCCTGTTTGTGTAATAGCTGTGTCTCGAGTGGGCTGTTCTGGAAACAAATGTCTGCCCCTGCTCCCGTAATGAGGCAGGAGAGGGATGCTGTGTGCTGCTCCCTAGGATTTGCCCTATCAATGCTCTGTCCATACATGCCTCGTACAAATTACTCTGTTTTAAAGCTGTCATTATGGTAATAGGCCCAATTGCTGTCTAGTAAAGCCATAAAATGTTTCCATCTGCCTGTGTGCTCCAGGCTCCTTAGCAGAGCTCATTACTGCCAGAGGTTTCCCTGTGCAGCGGGAGCAGGGAGCTCCTGAGCAGCCAGGTCTCACCAGGAATTCCAGAGTGTCCCACTGTGGACACCCCCTCAGCAGGGACCATGCAGTGCTTGGGACAGCCAGGGACAGCATCCCTGTGGAGCTCAGCCAGGCTGAGTGCCATGGATCTGGAAAGGGGGTGGGATGCCAAATGGATTCGAGTTTAATCCTTGTTTGCCACAAAGGAACCTGTAATGCTCTGGGAGGGTACACTGGCCTGTCCTGAAGCTGTTAAACCAACTGTGAGTTTAGATGTGTCAAACACTTGGCTTTGCACAGGTTTCCTGGTAATTTCTATGCAGATCAGGCACCTAGAAAGGGTGAAGGTGCCACAAATGGAATATTTCTGCTCCCTCACTGTTGTGTGTTCCTGGGAATGAGCCCCTGCAGTGAGCAGGGCTGGCTGTGCTCACTGAGCCCCAAGAGGCTGTGGGGGCACTGGGGACAGGGTGTTCCCTCCTGTGTGCAGCTCTTTGTGGCCGTGTGCCTGAGCTCCCCATCCCAGTGCTCCACAATGGCCTCTGCCTTTTCCTTCTGCACCCGAGGAGTGTGGAGAGGGCTTAAAAACCACAAACCTCGGGAGTGCTGTGTTAGGGAAGTCCAGACAGATCCCTGCAGTGAGTAGTGGGGTGGGATTTAAGAAACCAGCAAGAGAGAGTTTTTCTTGGCTTTGCTTCCCGAAGCCCCTGCATCCGTTCCCCGCTCATCTCTCAAAGCTCCTTTCCTTTGCCTTCAGCTTGTTCGCAGGTGTTGTCCCACGGATGGCAGCCATCAGCCTGGGAGGCTTCATCTTCCTGGGGACATACGAGAAGACTCGGCAGCTGCTGCTCTGAGCCAGCCCGGCCGCTCCTGCCGGGAGAAGCCGGAGGAGGAGCCGGGCTGGGAGCGGAGCCTTCCTCCCGCAGCCCTCCCAGCAGCTGTCCCGCAGGCTGGGAGCCACTCTCCCTGCTAGAGAAAAGTAAATCCTGCAATAATCCGGTTTCCCAAACATGAAATTTTCCTGCATGGAAAGTGGGTGAGGTAATTTGGAAGAGTTGTGCCAAAAAAGTAACGTTTGGGGGGTAAACAGCTAATTACTGTGGCTGCAAAAGGCATTATTAGAACTCCTGCAGGGAAAGTGTTTTGGAAAGCTCTGGCTTGGGGGCTGAGTGGGGAGGCTGAAATAAAGCAAGTTTTCATCATTCAGTGGCACCTGCCTCGTAACAGGGGAGGGGAAGGGGCTGATAGAGTTACAGCCTGCTGCCCTCCAACAGCCCCAAAAGGATCCTGCCTTGGGAGAGCTCTTTGTCAAAGACAATCATCCATTTGTTTCTGATTCGAGCTGTATTTGTGGAAGTTTATATTCCTGTTTATACCTACAGGTGCTCAGCAAGCATTCCTGTGTGGGAGCCAGTGCAGCTTTATTAATCACACTCATATTTCTCCAGTAACAGCACAGGCTTGTATTATTTTTCAGCTGTGCTTGTGCAAAGACACGGAGCTCTGCCTTCTTTTGGTCTTCATCCCTCAGCTGCTGAAGCAGCAGGAGGATGGAAGCCTGGGAGGGAAGCTGGGAGGGCAAGGCAGGGAGAACATCAGAGTTCTGCTAATGTAGGAGTGGACCCTGAGGGCTCTTGGGGGGCTGCTGGCAGGCAAAACTCTGCTGCTGTTCTCATGTAAGAAACAGAACTGCAGCAGCCAAAACGGTGTGGGGATGAGTGTGATGAAAAGACCTTATTGGAATGACTCAAAATCATCCCCAGGGTGAGTGCTGGGGGTTTACAGCACTTTGGCTGCATGGTGGCTGGCAGGTTTGGCTGTGGAGGGTGTTTGTTGTGTTTGTTTGTGCCCAGCAGAGGGGCTCTGCTGGGTGAGGGTTTCCTGCAGGGCTGTGGGGAGCTCCTCACACAGGGGGAGAGCAGTGGGTGCCACAGGGCCCTGGCACTGAGCTGTGCCAGGTCACTCATCACTCATCCTGCTGGCACCGTCCCTGTCATCCCAGCCCTGATGTGCCAGGGGTGCTGTGCTGCCCTGGGGTGCTGTAATTTACCTGTGAGGCTGTTCCCCTCATGAGGACAATGTACAGGTGTGTGGAGTCCTGGCAGAGGGACAACAAATGCCAGACCAGGTCAGTGGCCTGAGCAGGGGACACCAGTGCCACCAGAGCCCCTGCCCAGAGTGCCTACAGCACAGGCTGGCTGTTTTATTGCACTGCTATCCATGACAGAGTAGTAAGACTTTTTAGAGGCCAAAACTTAGAAAATAATTGGCAGACAAGTAAAACATTCAGAACAAAGGACATAATTCTTAAAAATAATCTTCAATTAAAATGGGGAGTTCAGCCAAGTCCTGTATTGGCTGGTTGGTAACACTGCTCATTACCATGGTGTAGCTGTGCTTCCTGCCACTTTGAGACTCTTTTATGACATTCTATATATATATATATCACATTCAATTTTAGGGGCTGGGAAGGGAGGGAGATTTATTGCTCTGTCTCAAAAATCTATCACATTTTCTATTGAAGCTCTTGAAACATGGTGAGGGGGTTAGCACTGCAGTTGATGCATTTGATTACTTGAGCTGTAAATAATCTTTATGTCATTGGGTCCAAACAGTGCATTTTTTTGTTGTTTTTATTTAATATTGCAGAATCAGTTTTTGTCATCACTTTTTTTAAAATTAAAATTAAAAACCCCAACCAAAACCCAGCCAAAAAGTGATTCCCCTTCCCATGTGCCAGTGGAGCAGTTCTGCATCAAAGGCCAAAGGTACCTGGGAATGGCAGCAGGCAACTGACAGCCCCAGCAGGTGGCCAGGGCTGTTCTGCATGCATCAGTTTGCCTAATATGGATGAAAAGGACATTTTTAGTTTTGGTACTGCAGGAGAAAAAAAATAGACCAAAAAATGCAGGGGTTTCCCCTATGACTGTTTGCCTTAAGTTTTAGCAATGTTTTATTTCAAGTTTACCAAAATTTAATGGAGCCCATTACTAGGATAAAGTGGGAGAAGAACTTAAATTTTACACCAGGCACCAGCCTCTTAAAACCTCTCTCAATTTTAAAAAGTTTTAACTCCTAGATGTGTTAAGGAACTTTGAGTATTCTCAGACAACCTGCTTTATACCCAAAGTGATAATTTCAAGAGGGAATTAGTTTTAATTTATAAAAAATCTACAGAAGCTGAATTGAGATTTTTAGTTAAAGCAAGAATTCAGGCTTATCTCCAAAACTACCTCTGGAATTTCCAGCCAGGGTGGGGTTGGAGTTTGGGAACACCAGAGGTGTTCACAACTGCAGCTGGGTCTGGTGCTGTCCTGGCCTTGTTTTCTCTTGCACACACACACACACACACACCCCTCATCTGTTCTGTTCTCACTGCCAAGACAGGGGGACTTGTATTTCTTAAAAGTTCTGTATTGTACTTTTCCATCCAGCCCCAAATTCCACCCCATCCACATGCCAGGCTGTCAGAACCTCACACTGTTCCCCAGGATCTCATGGCCCAATTTCAAGAGCAGGTACTTTGGCAGTTAATCTCCATTTTCATGACAGAAAGACAGAAAAGAGATATAGCAATGGATTAGAATTTTATTTAATTTTCAACTGAAACTCCCAAAAGCTCACTCTCAACAGATCAGCCGTAATATTATAAATGAACCTTTATTAAAGACACTTCAATGCCGTTTGTTAGACACTTCAATATCTTACATGTTTTTCAATGTACAACATTGTACCAAATTCTCTAATAAATAAATAAATTTGTACACAAAAGTAATACTTCCTCTTTCACATTGCCTCTTAGAAGCAGCAAATTCACATATTTAGTGGAAGTCATAACATTAGGCAGTTAACTTTATCCAGAAACATTATTTTCAATGTTAACATGGCAAATATGCTTTTGTATCTGCACTGGTGATGACATTTCTGCCAGCAAAACGAGCCCACTGAATCATTCCCATCTCCCCTGTGTCCCTGGTTCCATGAGTTAGTTCTGGAGCACTTTTCCCTTCAGCAAAGGGAAAACTCTGCTGGGTTTATAATTTTCTAACATCCATTTCCTTTGCTTTGAATAAACTTGGCACTCAGCATAATTCGCCACCTGTCTCAAAGTGCAAACGTGTCAAGAGTCAGGGACTGGGACAGACAGGTACTGGCTGAATTATGCCTGGCTTCATCCAGGGGCAGCTGCTGCTCCCCCTGAGCCCCAGCTCCTTCCCTTACAGGAGCTAAGGCTGGGTAGGACCAGATTGTGATAAAACCAAGGGGCAGCTTGCAGCCACTCCCTGACACCCCACAGGTGCAGCAGCACTGGGACAGGTCCCTCAGTGATGGATCTAAAGTGACCATGAAGTGTTTCTGCCCTTATCTCTGCTGCTTGTTCTGAACCACAGTCCTGGCAAAGGTGGATTCCCAGACTTGGCCTTACTGGAACTGGTATTTGAGGTGCTCCTAAATAAAAAAGTAACAACACCCCCTCCCACCCATGTTACACCTGCCCCAAAGTAGTCATCACCAGAGTTAGCAACCTCATGTTAGCAGAACTCAAATCACAAAGAACTGGGAGTCCTCCATCCACAGGTACCAACAAACACCAACAGAAAACAACCTTCCTATAAATAAAAAGCGTCATTGTGAAGTCAGAAGTGACAAAGATCTGTTTGACTGAGGTGGGCATTTCTTTATCCCCCCATTAATGGATGAACTTATAAGACCACATAAAAACATTTGGGACATTGCCATTGAAAAGTCTGTTCAACCATGAATCCACAGTTTTCCTTACAAACAAGTGTATTTCTAAGTGACCCAGAACTGCTACACAAGGCAGCATTACTCACTTGGAGGTGATGTTCTCATATACAGTCTGGCTGTTCAACTATAAAGTGTAATATTGTGTTGTAGGGAAAAAAAAAAGTACTGGATGAATTAGTGATACAGCTGTCCCCTTAGGAGTGCAGTTCAGTTTTGTTGTCAAAACAGCTCTATGGTTTCAAACCCCCACAGAACAGATGTGGGTTTGGGGTGTGAAAATGCATGACACTGGCACAGGTTATTTATTCTAAGCTGGGCAAGGCTGGATTGCTGCACACACCTCAGACAGGTAGAGCTGGGTCCCTTTGGGAGGGGAAGGGCCTGTGGTGAGGGCTGTGGTGCCCAGAGCTGTGCACACATGGCAGGTAAAAGCTCTGTGATGACGTGTTTGAGAGGTGCACTGTTGTGAGACCACCCCTGGTTTACTGCACAAGTTATTTATTTTGGTAACAACTTCTTCCCAGCCAAAACAGCCTTTTCCTCTGGTTGTTTTGGGGCTCTACACTGTTGAAGAGTTATTTAGTGCCTCCTGTGTGGTCCACTCTAAAGTCTCACACAGTCACAGTTCAAATACTAATTTTTATGAAGTTTTGAAAAATAATGGAATTCAAGTTCTTCCACCAACAGGAAAATATCAGGTTGCTATGTAATTGCTCACTGCTTTTTTTTTTTTTATAAATTTCATTTGACACAACTGAAGATCTCTTTTATTAAGTGTGTTAAGTACAATAAATTTCCAAGGGGAAGGAAATTTGTGCTAAGCAATCCAATTGAATCACAGAAAGTCTTGAGTTGGAAGGGACAGAATCACAGGATTAACTAGGCTGGAAGAGACCTTTGAGATGACCAAGTCTAACCTATGACCTAACACCACCTTATCATCTAGACCATGGCTAAGTGCCAGATCCAGTCTTTTTTTAAACACATCCAGGCACGGTGACTCCACCACCTCCCTGGGCACCCCATTCCAATGTCCAGTCACTTTCTGTGAGGATTTTTTTCCTAATGTCCAGCCTAAACTTCCTCTGGCACAGCTTAAGGCTGTATCCCCTAATTCTGTCAGTGGTTGCCTGGGAGAAGAGCCCAATCCCCACCTGGCTCCAGCCACATTTCAGGGAGCTGTAGAGAGTGGTAAGGTCACCCCTGAGCCTCCTTTTCTCCAGGCTCCCCCAGCTCCCTCAGCCATTCCTCACAGGGTTTGTGTTCCAGGCCCTTCACCAGCCTTGTTGCCTCCTCTGGGCACATTCCAATGTCACAATGTCCTCCCCAAGCTGAGGGCCCAGAGCTGGACACAGCACTCGAGGTGTGCTCTCACCAGTGCCAAGTACAGGGGCAGAATGACCTCCCTGCTCCTGCTGGCCACACCTTTCCTGATCCAGGCCAGGTCCATTGGCCTTCTTGGCCACCAGGGCACACTGCTGGCTCATGTTCAGTCAGCTGTCAACCAGTACCCCCAGGTCCCCTTCTGCCTGGGCACTGTGCAGCCACTCTGTCCCCAGCCTCTAACACAGCAGGGGTTGTTGTGGCCACAGTGTAGGACCCAGCACTTGGACTTGTTAAATTTTATCTTGTTGGATTTAGCCCATCTATCCAGCCTGTCCTGACCTTAAGGATGATCTTGTTCCAGCCCCCTGCCATGGGCAGGAAGACCTTCCATGAGTCCAGGTTGCTCAGAGGTGCATCCAGCCTGAAAATCTACAGGGATGGGACATCTGCAGCTTCTCTGGCAACCTGTACCAGTGCCTCACCACCATCACAGGGAAGAATTTCAATTTCTTATGTATCTAGCCTAAATTTCCCCTTTTTCAGTTTGAACTCATTATTCCTTACATTGAGGGCACCAGAACTGTGTGCAGAAGCCCAGGTGGGGCCTCACCTGAGTGGAGCAGAGGAGGAGAATCTGCTGCCCACAATGTTCTGGATGCAGGCCAGGACATGGTTGGATTTCTGGGCTGTGAGCACACATGGCCAGGGCATGTCCAGCCTCTGATCCACCCACACCCCCAAATCCCTCTCCACAGGGCTGTTCCTGGTCACTTTTCCACCCAACCAGTACCTGGGATTGCCCCAACCCCAGTGTACATGGAGTAAAGGAACTTCCACTGAAAAGAGGACAATCCCTTTGGAACAGTCTGGCTTTTAAAAGTTCTGTTTATGCATTTAAGGCACCAGAATTATTTCTCTCACAAAGTTTAACAGCAACCTGATACTGAAAACAATATTGCCAAAATTGTAAAATTTCACTCAGTTTTCCATGCACTAAAGATTAAAATAGCCTCTGTAAAAGATATATATATATATTTTTATATATATATTTATATATGAAAACTCTTATGTACAATTGTATCAAATACTTTTTCTCTTTACACAATAATCCCTTGCATTTATGTGCTTGATATGCAAGTTGACTTTTGAACACTTCATACTTCTCAGGGAAGTTTTAAACTATGTACAATCAGATGACGCTCGAACAGGAGTTTGTTCCCCATACAAGCTTGTTTCTCATACCTCAGTTGGTTGCCTTTGCCAGGCCATCAGTTCAAGATTCGAGGTAGAAGTAAGTAGCCTATATACTCTGTGCAAAAAAAAAAAAAAAATCTTAAAAAAAGTAATAGTGTGTTTGTTAATTTGCACGTGGCAGTCAGTCTGTGCTCTCAGTCCAGAGACCTGGTGGGCAGCTTGGGCTCGTGAGCGGAGTCGCGGGGCTGGACTGTGCTGCTGCTGGGCAGGAGAGCCTGCTCCAGCTCTGCTTCCCCCTGCAGATCCAGTAGTGCTGGGGATATTTCAGGAAGCACGTTCAGTTGCTTTAATGACCCTCCTGCAGGTGAAGCTCTCACCAAATTAAGGTTGTTAAGCTCTGAAGGCTTTGCTGCTGCTTGTGAAGAGCCTGCAAAACCCCAAAGGAGCAGCACGGTTAGGTGACGCTCAGCCTGCCAAGCACTCCCACCCTCCGTGGCCCTGGAGGTCTTTCCCAGCCTTAACAATTCTATTCTATCCCCAAACCAACCCCCCCACTGCCACCCCCACCTGTGAGCTGGTTGAAAAGGCTGAGGGGAGCACGTGGGGCTGTGCTACAGCCCCGCTGGTGGCCCTGGGGATCAGGGGTGACCCGAGGAAGGACGCACCGTGCGTGTCCGCGAGCAGCGCGCCGGCCGCGCCCTCCGGCCGTATCCTGTCGTGGTTGCTGGGGTAGAGGGTCCCGTCTGTCTCCACCCTCCTGCCACTGGCAATGCCATTGCAGGGCTGAGCATGAAGAAGGCTGGTGCCTGCACCCCTCTTCCTCTGGTGCTCCCTGCTGCTCAGTGCATTGGGGTGGGTGCTCTCCACAGTCTTTAGGCTCTGGCAGTCCTTGGGGTAGGTGTGGGTGCCCACGCTGTCGGCGCTGCCGCTGCACTCCGTGCACACCACGGGCAGCCCGTAGCCTTTGGGGGAGGAAGGGAAAATCAGCACACAAATCATGGAAGGAAAGGGCAGTTCTGTGTGGTTCACTGGGGGAATCTCTCACTAAATAACATAGCCCTTTGTGTCTTACAAAGGGCTATTACACACCCATCATCTGTAGCCACCATCACTCAAGGTAGTTCCAATTAACAGCTTTAGTTAGTTAGGGATTTTCACTCCAAAGTACTCATAACTTTTTTTTTTTTTAAATAAACTATGCATTTAATTCCTTTCCCAGATTTTCTAATCAGGGTAGAAGTGCAAAGTGGAACTTTGCTGTAGCTGCTTTAAAATACCAAGTTACCTTTCTTATTTTTGTGCTGCTGCTTTACAGGGAGCAGCATCAGCTTGCACTGTTATCTCAAGATACGTTATTAATGGTAGTGGTATCATTAGGTGAGCAGAATTCAAAGCAACAAGGAGTTTCTAAATGCTGCAAGTCAATTTCTTGGTGCACTCAACAACTTTCCATTATTAAACTTTACATTTGTTTCTCCTAGAGAGAAAATTTGTTTCATTGGCTGATTTTCTGTGGCTTTTACAATGCAGTGTGAGAACAGAAAGCACATTCTAAAAATAGAAAAGTATGAGTGGAGCACCACAGAAATTGGCAGAGAGCAGAGGCAGGTGTAGTGCCCAAAACAACCTTTAAATTTTGAAAATAAATTAAAAAGCTGAGCTTTGAAGTCAACAGCCCTTTTAAAAGAGCATGAAAAATTTAACACTTTTGGTTTTGAAAGTGCTCTCATAATTTAAAAATATTTCAAATCAAAATTCCCATCAGCCAGCTGCACAGAAGGGCAACTGGGAGCTTTACTCTGCCTCTTTCTGACAGTTCCTCAAATTCCAACTATCTAAGCTTGAGAGAGAATCAAAGCAAGCAGGAGAAAGTAAATTTTCTGTGCTTGCACCTGAGAATCATTCTGAGCTTTTTTCTCTCTTGAAGGTAACAATTTCTTGTGTTAATGCAGTCTGACTTGGAGGGTTTTGTGATCTGTACAAACACGAAATGCCTTCCCAGATTAATGGGTTTTGTACCTGTCTTATCTGGAACAAGCATTCCATCGGCCATGTCCTCAGTTTTCCAAGTGTCTTTGTTATAGCTGATACACAGCTTGGGCTGTCTACAACCTACAGCAGGAGCTTCAACATCTGGACACCTTCCAGCATCAGCCTGACACATCCCTGTAACAAACAAACCATCTGGGTAAAGATCACAGCCATCTGCTCACAGTTAAATGCCTTGTTGGTCTTACTTACACTGGAAAAGTGAGAAAAAATAGAAATGGAGATAAAAGATAATTTTCAGCAAACATTTAGCAGAGTAAATGCTGCACAATCTCACGAGGATCTTTGTTCAGAACTCTTAACTTCTCCTTCCTAATGTGCCGTGTTTAAATAGTGTAAAACCCCAACATTTAATTTCAAAGCCTGAAGGCAGGGACAGGCAATGTTAATGCATTTTCTAGTATGACTATGGGTAACACTGCTGCCAAAACCAGAATCCAGAATTAGCAAAAAACCAGTCCTTAGGGCCTGACTGAGCAGTTTCTGAGGCAGCCAGCTTGTAGGAACACTTACTCCTGGGAGAGGAGAGCTCTGTGAAGTCAAACACAGATCCCTGCTCTGCATAAATGCAGGAGTTCCATTAAAAAGATCTCTCAGATAACTCAGAACAAACACAAACACAGAAGTACTCTGGGCTGAGATTTCTACCTCCCATATCAAGTTCAGACCCAGCATTACAGAGCAATTAGACCACTGCTCACCATTGCTGTCAATGTGCCCATTGGGCTGCTGGGTGTCCACTCCAATGGCCACTTCCTGGCGCTCCGAGAGTGTCCCCTGGGAGGACAAGTAGCTTGGCACATCAGGAGGCACAATAGTCTCATCTAGAGCAATGGCAGAAGGGAAAAGTCAGTTCCCAGCAGGATTTTTCAAAGGAAATTCACATTTTCAAGGGGGATTTGGGACCAGATCTAGAACTGGTTATTTTCTGTAGGTGCAGTGGAAACTGAACTGCCTAAATATTCCCTTCCCCTCAGAAGCCCTATTCCTGATTTTTCAAAGCTTAAAGCTGTTGGAGAGAGTGCTGATAAAGGCACTTGGAGTGTTTGCATGTGGTATGGTCAGTACGTAGTAGGTGGAGTAGAACTCTTTGTTCAGAATAAGTAAATCCTTCTCTTTCCCCTGAAATTCAGTCCTTCCTTTGACTCAAGTCTTCTGCCTCCTGAAGTCAGGAGTAAAAGTATTCTGCAGAACAGGGTGTTTGATTCTCTTAAGCAGGAAATGAGTCTTAAGCCTCTTGGCTTTCTCCATTTTCTATCAGGCAATTTCAGTTTCCCTTGCCACACAAAACCAAGTGAAACTCAATTATATTGGGCACAAAGCCCTGGATTTTGAGGAGTTATAAAAGAATCCCACTAAGACATCACACTGCTAATAGGCTATCCAAGACTTCCTACCTAACCCATGTCTTTAAAAATCCTTTTGTACTTTATCTAAAGCTAAGCATAATGTAGGAAGGCTGGAATTTCCAAGCAGGCTGGGAAAGTCTTAGGGTGGTTCTTTCATACTTCTGTTTTGTTCTGAGGCTGCATAAGGAAGGCAGGAGATTTTATTCTCACTGCAACACTTATTTCAGCACCAAATTATCCCGAGTATCAGGAGAATGTAATAAATGCTAATTCTTCCTCTAAAAAGTAACAGAACCTCCTCATCATCAGGGCTAGCTCTTATAGCCAACATGGAAAAAGGTATTCCAGCTTCTAAGTCTAAATTTTTCAAGTTTTGACTTTGAAGACTTTGAAAATACAGATTTCCAAAAACCAAGACAAGGTTCCCAGCATCATGAACATCATCCAGACTGTCTCAAAAGTTATCATTTATGGCCATGGAAAACCAAAGTAGCAAAGCAATGGCTGGAACTACAGCCAAGTGGAAAAGACCTTCCTGAAGAGCAAGCCAAGGGGAGAAATGCAGCTCTGAACATGCTTCAGCAGCAAGTGAAAGCTGGTTCCAGCCCTGGGAGCCAGGAGAACCAGGGAGACAAGCCAGCTGCAGTTCCAGGGGACTGTGAGGCTCCCTGCCGAGCCGGCTCAGCCTCAGTGGGATGCCTGCCAGCACAAAAGGTTAGAGGCTGCCTCAGGACACTGCAGCTACCTGTGTTGGTGACACTGTACTCCTCGCTCTTCTTCCTGGTCTGGTAGATGATGCAGACCCAGACGAGGGAGGTGAGCACGATGCTGCAGACCACGGCGATGGTGATGATGCCCACGGTGGTGCGGTCCTTGCGGCAGCCCAGCGCCTGCAGGATGCTGACGTGGCTGTGCGCGCGCTCCGTGCCCAGCGTGTTGGACATCTCACACGTGTACTTCCCCGCGTCCTCCAGCACCACGTTCCTGACGATCAGCAGCTGGTTGCCCGAGGTGAAGTGGTGCCTTTCTGTCACCACCAGGGGCTGGTCACCTTTCAGCCAGGTGATGCGGGGCGGGGGGCTCCCCGTGGCTTTGCACTGGAGAGCCACGGTCTCGCCGACGGACACCACGTGATCTTCCAGTGGATGGACCAAGGATGGTGTCTCTGCGGGAGAACAAGCACAGAAATTGATTTTTAGGGATGGTGTAACAGTAGATTTGATTTAACAGCACTGAATATTCCTGGTGTTCCTGCAGATGCAGCAAGGCACGAAGCAGGCACGTGCTCAGGAATATGGCAGCTGCACACCACAACAGATCTAACAACCACAGCCAAGGTTTCACTTCCCACAACCAACTGGTGTTAAGTTTTCCCAACAAGAAACTTCTGAGGACATATGCCAACAGCTGAAATGTGAATTATTTCACAGAGCAAGAGGGATGAAGTGTAATTTCCTTTTGAAGTCATTTTCCCAGACAGTAAATAGGCTGGTTGGAGGGGCTTCCTCAGCACAAGAGGAGATGCAACTTACAGCTCCTTCTCTTACTTAACAGGTATTTTTCATAAGAGAACTACAGTGTAAAAGAATAACAAGACTAAGCAGACCATTTGTCTCTGCCTCTCTTTTATTTGCAACTGGTAAAGAGCTTGAATGGCCATCCCTCCCCAGGAGGCACTCAGCCTCCTGGAGCAGTGGTGATGCCTTTTTGGGACTCCCTAAAAACAGAGGCTAGACAAAATTAAGGGGAAAAAAGCACTTATATTTATTGAAGGGTCTTCAGGTTTATTTAGGGCAGATGAAGTGCTCCCAGGGACTAAGCCCAAAAATAGATGATGAGTCACGGGTTTTCACACTTCTATCAATTTGGTTCATTTGCATATTGGGGGTTAATCTTGCAATTTCAGCTTCAGGTAATGAAGTCATTTAGCCCAAGTTGGCTTCCTCCCCCAACTGACTTTTGTTTCCATCTCTCAGAGTCTTAGACAGTGATGTGTCCTTGATTCCCAGGCCTAGAGAGGAATTGCTCTGTCTGACCAAAATGGGAGAACGGTAGTTTAGAGCCATACACTAAAGAACTGCAGGACTACAAACACACGAAGAACACAAAAGCCAAAAGGCATCTCACCCAGCACGGTGAGGGTGGCGTTGGCCAGCACGGAGCCCGCCGAGTTCTGAGCCGTGCAGCTGTAGACGCCCATGTCCTCCACCTTGACGTCGGTGATGAAGAAGACGTCGTCGTCGGGCATGACGTGCATGCGGCGCTCGCGGGCCGCGGGGAAGTCGGTGCCGCCGTCCTTCTGCCAGGCGATCTGCGGCGCGGGGTGGCCCTCGGCCGCGCACTCCAGCCGCGCCGTCGTCCCCGTGCGGCTCGTGATGTCGTGGGGAGTTTTGATAAACGATGGCAGCACTGAGACAGGAAAAGCAAGGAAAGGGTGTGAGTGGTTCTGTGGGGAAATAACGTCTTCTGGGCAGTTCTGTTTTCCTCCCCACAGAGGGATTAAGGTGGCCCTCGACCACGCACTCCAGCCGCACCATCATCCCCGTGCAGCTCGTGATGTCGTGGGGAGTTTTGATAAACGATGGCAGCACTGAGACAGGAAAAGCAAGGAAAGGGTGTGAGTGATTCTGTGGGGAAACATCATCTTCTGGGCAGTTCTGTTTTCCTCCCCACAAAGGTGACAGGTATCCACAGGGAGGAGGACAGCTCAGAAGTGCTGGGGACTGACCCTGTGTTTCTACAGAACCCCCTGTCTGCAGAGCCCATGACAGTCCCAACTCAGATCATTGGAGCAGGGATCAAAGCTAATTTTCTTCTGTGAAAACAATCTGTTATCTCTCCTACAGAGAACTTCCAATTCCTACATCCCTCTTCTTTGCATCCCTTTGCATTTTCATTTTCAGTGGGCAAAGAATCTACCTGAGCATCAAAGAATGTAAAGAGCAGCAGCTCAAGCTGCTAAGAACATGCATGCTGAAGTGCTTGGATGGATGGCAGCCAACACAAAATGGTGTGTGCTCCTCACAGGGCATTTCCCAGCATCCACTGAGACACAAAAAGAGGTTCAGAGCTCACCATGAGGAACGGCCCCTCGGGAGCAAGGAATTGTGTGGCATTCACATTCTCTGGAAAAATCCCTTCACCCAGGATTTTTCTTCTGGGAAGCTGAGAAGCCTCAGAGAAAAGGGAAACAATTCTTATCTCATTTGATTCTCCTGTGTTGTGCTCATGTGGAATGTGTTTGGAGATTGTTTCATTGGTTTCTGGTCTGAGTGTTTTCACTCACTGGCCAATCAGGGCCAAGCTGTGTTGAGACTCTGGAGAGAGCCACGAGTTTTCATTATTCTCTTTTTAGCATTGTGTAAATGCCCTTTCTGTATTCTTTAGTATAGTTCAGTATAGCATTCTTTAATATATTATAAAATAATCATAAAATAATAACAACATGGAGTCAGATTCCTCATTCCTCCCTTCATCAGGGCACCCTGCAAATACAAGAGAATTGTACCACAATTCAGCAGGAGCTCAGGCTGGGGAGAAGAGGAGGAGGCAGCAGCTCCCACTCACCATTCACGGTGAGCCTGGCCTTGTTGGAGTAGGTGGAGCCGAAGTGGTTGGTGATGACGCACTGGTAGCGGCCCTCGTGCGCGAAGGTGACGTGCCGCAGGTGCAGGATGGTGGTGCACTCCATCACCTCGCCGTCCTTGGCGCGCACGTGCGCAAAGTTCTCGATCTCGGCGTTGTGCAGCATCTCGTTGTCCTTCTTCCAGGCAAACACCATGGGGGAGCTGCTGCTGCTGGCTGCCAGGCAGGTGAAGCGGATGTCCTTGCCCAGGACAGCCACCGTCGTCTCGGGCTGGATGATGATCTGGGGCTTGGGGAAATCGTCTGGGGGGAAACAGCAGCAAGAGTCAGTGCTGGGCTCTGCGGGGAGGCTGGGGCAAGCCAGGAGGTGAAATGAGAAGTAAGCAGTGCTCTGTAGAGCAGGTGTGCCACACACAGCTCCACTGAGTTGTTGGTTTACGTGGGACTGTTGTTCCTCTGGTCCCCTCAGTGGGCTAAGATGGTCACTGACTGACCTCAGATACCAACCAGACACCCAGCTCCTTCACCAACTGAATCTGAGAAAGATGCTATGGTCTGAAGGAGATATTCAGACCATATTCAAGTTGTCCTTCCTTGTACAATCCATGCATGAAGAGCACGACTGAACTTAAAACCTCACCTCCAGACCTCTATTGGCATGAAGTAGGAGGGCAGAGGGCATTTAAATTAGTGTCACCTCCAGGAAAAATTGCTCACAGGAGGTTTTAGTGAGGTGGGGATTGGTTTCTTCTCCCAGGCAATAGGACAAGAGGCAGTAGCCTCAAGTTGTGCCAGGAGAGGTTTAGATTAGCTAATAGGAAACCTTTCTTCCCCAAAAGGGCTGTCAGGCACCAGAACAGGCTGCCCAGGGACCAGGGAGGTGGTGGAGTCACCATCCCTGGAGGTATTTAAAAGATGTGTCCATGTGGCACTCAGGGCCCTGGTTCAGTGCTGTGTTTGGCTGCAGGAAGTTAATGGTGAGTTAAAGTTAAAAGATCTTAGAGGTCTTCTCCAGCCTAAAGGACTCCATGACTGTGCAGCCCAGGCTGTCAAAGCAGAAGCAGCTGTATTTGCCTGTCACCCGACCAGGGTGGAAAGCTTTGCACACTCTCTCTCTGCCCTGAAGATGTTGGTTTTAGCAAGGATCCAAGCAGATTCATTTATTAGGTTTCTACAAATGGTGTAATTTAATATTTGACTAAGGTTTAATTAAACAGCCAGGCCTCTGGAACCAGGACTACTAGTGCCTGGAGGACTTGGCAGGCACTGGGAAGCAAAGCTGCTTTTGCTTTGTGATGTTGCTGTGGGGATGGAGCTTTCAGGATCTCTTCTTCCAGATGAGCACAGCAAGGCTCCCTCCCAGCCTGCTCAGACAGAGGCCACCTAGGCAGAGGGTGTCACCAGGGGATCAGGAGGGACACTGGAACAAAGCTTCTGCTCCCTGTTCAGTGCAAGTCATGCATTCAGCTCAGTTAAAGAGTGTTTGCAAAAGCTCATTTTTCCTTCAAACAGCCATGTGCAGCTCCACCCAGGATCCTCACTGGTTGGCTCCACTGCACAGGGTTTGGCTCCCAAACCAGGCCATTCTTTTCCCTAAAACCTGGATGCCTGAGCAGCACCAATTTAGCCTTTTCTGATGATTTAAATTTCTTTTTCTTTATGAGAAAGGTAGTAGATGTTTATGTGTGCTGGTATTAAGTAAAGCTGCTCTGAAACCATAGCTCAGGTGAAGAGTGACCTGCAGTATTTGGGTGGGCCTTACTGGCCCCAAAGAAGCAGCTGTGATGGAGGGATTCTCCTCTGGGGTTTGTTTTTAACTCTATGTTGTCTCCAAGAGGGAGAAAAGATGGGTGAAGAACACAAAACCACAGAAGAGCTCAGAACACTGAAGAAGGAAAAAAATTACAGCTGCAGTCCTGATACCATCAAACAGAGAGGACTGGGGAAGTGTCTGTGCAGCCCCATCTGGAGTGGAACAGGCCTTAGTCCCTTTTGATTTAATACTCAGGGAGCCCTGTAAGGAATACTCTGGATGCAAGCAATGCACTGTGTGGTTTTAGTGGGAAATAAATTGTAGCCAATGACAAATTTTTTAAATGCAGGCTTGGGCTTCCTTTGATCCCACTGAATAACAAAACAAAACACAAACCCTCTCGTAATAACATGCTGGTACTCAAAGAAAATGTTTCCCAAGTGACTCCTACCCTTCACACAACCTCAAAACACGCAGGCAAGACTTACCACACACAAAACTCTCTGGCTGGATGGCAAAAATGCTCTTGCTTTTCAGTGACTCAGGATGGGCACAGGTGGCCACCACAAAGGACTGCAGCTCCTTCTCCACCAACCACTGGGGCAGCCACTTCAGCTGGCAGTCACAGAGGAAGCTGTCACTGTTAATGTGGCTGCAGGGAAACAAAACCAACACCAGCCTGCTGTGAGTCCTGCTTGGAGGGAAGGCTGGGAAACTCACAGCCCCTCATGTTTTCCTCCTGCCCCATGGCAGAGTAAGCAGACCCTGCCTTCCATAAGGTGACCCTGGAGTTGTGTTTACTGATTAAAAGAAGCAGCAGAGGAGAAATGACCAAAGATATTTGTGTAAACCCCACTAGTCTGGAAAACAAAGCACATAAACATTTCTCAGCATCCTGAGTTCCAACCCCACCATTGTAGGATTCTGTAGTTCTCTGATCCAACACTAGCTTAGCACCTTCTGTTAGGAAAAAAGGTGTGGAAAAGGGGCAAAGAAAAAGGGAGCTTTGGGATTAATGTGGGTTCTTTTTAATATTCTGGGCCAAATTATGGCTCAGCATAGCTCTAAGGCCAGCGAAGAACTGTAAATTTACACAAACAGGGCATTCATTCATTCATTCATACTTTGGTCTGCAAAACTCAGTTTGATCCTTGGAATTGAATGTGAGGATGCCTCAGAGACTGGATAATGCCCCGGAGAGAGCTCCTGTCCTGCAATCCTACAAGCTATGCAAGAGTAGGGTATCCAGAGCACAGCAGAATCCCAACTCCAGCACTGCACTCCAAGATGTGAATCTCCTGCTAATTTTCTACCCAATACCTCAGGAAATCCTGAGGTCTGAAATGAGCAGGGAAGGGGAAAAGAAAGAAATTGACTGGAGAGGGAGGGAATATAGGGATTTGATTTTTCAAAGCTGTCCACTTTCCTGTTCTAGAAAGATGTTCTTTACATGCACTCTGCATGTAAATGTCCTCTATCTGAACTTCTCTCTTTTATTAACATTCCTTCACAATATCTGGGATCTCACTATCTCTTCCTAATAAGATCAATCCTTCATCTCAGTTTTGTTTCAAGTGCCAGTGCAGAAGATAAAGTTTTTAATCACATAACAGGCACACAGTGTTTATCTTCTTCACTGCCAGTCACTGGTATCAAGTGTCACTGTCAGCAGTGACCATCTGATTCCCATTCCCAATGTCAGGAGCAAGAACCTGTACCTGCCCAAATACCAAATAAATGATTTTGTGTTCCAGACACTGCACTGCTCTGGGGCATAGCAACACACTGACAGTGGATTAAATATTTATGGGGAAGAGGAGAAAAGGAAACCAGGCAAGACTGGAAACAGTGTCTGATAACAGTGCAGAGCCCCAGCCTGGAGCACAAGCAGCAGCTCTGATAACACATCTGTATTTTTACACCAGAAGGCTGAATGACAAGTGGATGCAGTTCAAATGGTGCTTATCACTGCAGTATCAGACCTGTGTGTGAGCCCTAAACACAGGAACAGCAAGGGAGCAGATGGACCACTGGGAATTAAATCCATGGTGCTGTGAGCAGGAGAGCTGGCTAACAGGAGCAGGGCTGGACTCCTGAATGGAGATGAGTAATTGCAACAACAGCTCCTCATGTGTAAAAATACCCCACAGAGGAGGATGCAGGGGAGGGGGAAATGCCTGAGTGGTAGTGTGGGTAGGACCTGTGCTGCTGCTGAGGTGCAGGGCCAGGAGGATCCCCCTGCCTAGGCTGGGTGTGAGCAGGGCAATCACTTACAGCTGCCGCAGGCTCCTCATCCTGGCAAAGGCATCGGCTTGGATGGAGCGGATGGCATTGTCCCCCAGGTTCCTGCAGGCACAACCACAGGCAGGGTTAACAAAAGAGATGCCATGGCTGGGACAGAGCCTCTCCACACTGATTTAAGCAATGACTCCAGTAAAAGGTGATTTGGTAGCTCCTTGTTAAGGCCTTCAGCACTTGCAGCGCATGGAAATGTTCCTCGAAACACCTTTGTACTATTAAAATATTGCTGAACAATAGCCAGCCAACAAAAATTACACTTAACTGAATCACTCTGTCATTCCCTACCCCATCTTGTCACTGCACTTTCTCAGTCTGAGCTACCTCCATCATCCATAGCTCAGAAATTCCTCAGCCCCCTCAATAACCAAAGACAGTCAGGAATGTGGTACCCCAGGCTAGACCTTCAGCAAACATAAAAGAAAGCAAATACTTGCACTAAGCAGCATCTGAAGAGTTATTTGAAAATGACTTGGAGAGGATACTGTTGGCTTTAAAAAAACATCCCAGTATTTCCAAAGGAAGGGGTTAAAGCCTTCCCTCACAACTATCGCTAATTAAAAAATTAATTTGTTCTCTGAAAAAGCAGTGTCAGATTTGGGGCTGAAGTTTACTAAGTGACAGGTAGGGCAGATGAGCACTGCCTAAAGAGGACAGCCTCAGTCAAGCATTAAGGGCACCTTTATTTGGGAATGTACTCCCAGTCAGGCAGCCCAAATCTTTCAGTGTGCTCCTGATGGCCATAACATTTCATACAATCAACAGCCAATAAAACATGCAGAGCACAGTCACATATACTTTAACTTGTCTTAATCCAAGAAAGGAGGTTATTCATGAATCACGGCTGGAGTCATCAGCCTTGGGACACAGAAAAAAATTACACAGAGGCAGCCAAAATTTACTTCTTGCAAATGGCTCTAAGGGGGTTGTGCTGAATGGGGATGTTGAGTGGGGATGCATCAAACCCACTCATCTGTAACACGTGTCTCTGCCAGAGCCTGGGTGTAGGGGGAGCTGGGGCAAAGGAGGAGTGAGTGCTGTGCCTGCACCAGCCTCTTTCCATTGCCAACAGCCTGCAAAGCAGTAATGTGCAAGTCAAGGTGATACTCTCAAAAATTAAGAGCATGCAAATTTCCCATATGTTCTATAACTTTGTTCCTGGCACAAAAAAAGGCCAAAGTTGAGGCGGACTTATAATGAGAAGGAAGCAGGTGGCCCCCACAAATGGACTGGCTTCTCAGTTTACAAAGACACTATTAAATTGCTAGCAGATTTCTCAAGCAGCTACTTTTGGCAGACCCCCCTTCCCAAACTCTGAGGCATGGTGGGTTACTCACAGGTGCTCCAGAGCCTCCAACCCTGAGAATGCTTTCTTGGCCACCGACTTGATCTTGTTTCCAAACAGAGTTCTGCAGTTTCCAAACATCCAGGGCCAGATAAACAGAAAGAAAATGGGGAGAGGAAAAAAAAAAAAAGGAACACAATTAGTGTGGCTTTATCTGATATACACACTCAAGTGTAAGTCCCAGGAAATCTGAACTGCACAGAGATTAAGAGGGCTGAAGCACACTCGCTTTCCTGCTCCTGAAATTAAATCCTTTTATCTACATTTGAATTTAATAGTGATGACAGCGCAGAAGGGACTGTGCCATATCATGTAAAAAGGCAGGTTTGCTCCTGTGCTTGGGAACCAGCTTGCTGAGTAACAGAAGGTCCCCTCTGTTCTTCACAGGCTGGCTGGGGACAGGATTAAGTGCAGTGACAGTTTAACAAGATATTGGTTTCTGCCCACAAACTTTTCATGTCTGACCTCTTCCAGACAGGAAGAAGAGTGGTGATTTATTCCCTGGTCCTTGGCCTGAGCAGCCATCAGCACACAGAGCTGAGGCTGCCCCTGAGCTGCACATTCACACAGCAGCTGACTGGAGGCACTGCTCATTCCTTCCTGTTAAATACAACAGCAAAGCAACAAACACCATGCAATAGATCACAGCCAAGGGACAATTTCAAGGAGCAAAAGGCAGACCAGGTAATGTGCAGAGCTGAGGAGTGAGCTTGCTTGCATCTGTGACCAGAGAGCATTCCTCTGAATCAGCAGTGGCATGAGGGGGCTCTCACCAGGAAACAGCCAGCTGGAGAGATCCCAGCCCAGCTGCCATCTCCAGAGCAACAGCTCTCCATAAATATTGGCCAGGGCTGGTGGCCAGGGGCAGGGTTTGTGCCAAATGGATAGTCCCCTCACCTGTCTTAATAAAACATCAACCAGTGTCATTAATTAGGAACTGCTTTCCTTCCCCAGGCTCCCTCTGAGGTTCATCCTCCAGGTGCATCTGTTATCACCACGTGGTGTCCAGGGCAGGCCATCACCCACACCTCAGGTGGAAGAAGGGCACATCTGGTGCTGCATTTGATTTTGAGTTTTCATTCAAGAGCTGCCCTTCAGTATAGGGTGTGAAGGCCTTATCTGCACCCCAAAAAGACTTACAGCTTTGATGGCCCCACTGCTTGCTCACTGGCCAGGGAGAGGAGTACAAGATGCAGCATGTGCAGCCATTCCATGAGCAAACACATTTCCAAGGACTTGTCAAGGCTTTCCACAAGCACTTTTCAAATGTCAGGATAATTTGGTTATATATTGGCTCCAGGAAAGCCCAGTCTCAAATACCCCCAGCACCAAAGGATGTGTGCAATCATGTGTGCCATCATTTGGTAAAAGGGATGTTGCATTAATGAAGGCTTTGAGAAATCCATTAGAATGATTAATACAGTAAATAATTTACTATATGTAAACTCTGGTCAAATGGCTGCATCCATACATACTAATTTCTGCAGCCATATTACTAATAAATGTGTTTAAAGTACAAGGTAAGGATAAAATAAGGACTAAAGGAAATGGTCTCAAGCTGTGCCAGGGGAGGTTTAGATTAGATTTTGGGAAAAATTTCCTCAGAGAAAGGGTTGTAAGCATGGAACAGACTGCCCAGGGAAGTGGCAGAGTCACCATCCTTGGAGTTCTTCAGAAACATGTGGATGTGGCACCTCAGGACATGGTTTAATGATGAACATGGTGATGGTGCTAGGTTAATGGTTGGACCTGATGATCCTAAAAACCTTTTCCAACCTTTATGATTCTAATGGAAGTTATATGGGCAACTGCTGCTGAAAAAATGATGCTGAACTTGGGTTTGATAGCTGCAGATTTCTATTACTGTTCAGTGGGTTTTGGTCTTTGAAAATTGGAGAATCTGCTGACACCTGCTTAGTTATCTGTGCAGAGATAAGGAGTGCATCTGGGGAAGGGAACACACAGCTACCCCACTTGTGAAGGTGCACACAGCTCCATGCCTGGCCATACCTAACACTGACTAGTTAAGTCAGGCCTCAGCAAACTCATTACTCCTTGCAACTAATTTCAATTAATTGCCTCTACAAATCTGAGAGTTTGAACCTAGAGGCCCCCATCAAAGGGCTGTGAAGGCTGGAATGTGAAGGCAGCAGAACACAGCCACAATTAGCCATCCCACTGCTGGCCTGAGCCTCCTCCACGGGGCAGAGCCAAGCACAAGCTCTCCTGGAGACTGCTCCAGTGTAATTACATGCCAAGCACACAATTCATTGCAGCCTTTTCTCCTCCAGCCAGTTTTGCACCTGCAGGAAGATCTCGCTGAGTGAGCCATCAAAAAGCTGGTTACATTTAGCAGCTTGAATAATTAGGAACCTCCTCGTTCCACAGTGATTCCACCGGTGCTTTTTATGCTTCAGTGCTTCTCAACTCCCTCTTTCTTCAAGCAACATTTTAATTTAGGCCTGTGCTCTCCATCCTGGAGAGCTTCATATATAATTCAGGGAAGGCTAAAGTGACTGGCCTCTCCCTCTCTGTTTAACACCTTCATGTCAGCGAACAACCCTCTCTGTGCTAAATCCTTTCAGAGGCTAATCTGTGCCAGATCAAAGGGGAAGGGCTTTTAAGGCAATCTCCACAGAGCTGAGGTGATTATTAATTCATTGGAAGGTCTCCTCTGAAGTGCCCATTTCTTTTTTGTATGCTAATGCATTTAAAGAGGCTGACGGTTTAAACACAGGCCCTAAATCACAAAGTGAAATGTTTGCTGAAAGGGCTGATCTTTTCTTTACAAAAAAATCCTGATACTCACTTCAGCCTTAGAAATCACCAGTTTGGGATTTATGTGCTGATAAGCTAAAAGAGTTCTGAGGAGATCCCTTTAAAAGTGACCACTCACAAATATTCTCAAAGTATCTCAAAAGAAATAATAATAAAATAATTTCATTTTCTGAGCATTTTTTAGCTTTACATGCTGGCTCACAGTGAACAACCCCAGCAAGCTGCTGTCCCACAGCAGGTAATTAAACCACTCCTATCTGCCCCAAACCGACCTGATCCACATGCTCTTCCAGGCTAAGAACTGTGCTGCAATCCCCTGCACAAACCCTCCCTGCACACATCCCTCAGCCAGCCTCAGAGCTGGCCTGAGTCCACCTGCAATGACAGGCATCAGTCAGCAAAGGAAAGAAAGACATAAACCAAACTCCCTTAGACTTGCACAAGCCCTTGGTGCATCCCTGGCTACCAGCAGCCCAAACCAGCCATCTCCTGGAGCTGCTCCTTGTGCTGGGTGACACACATCACATCAGGCCAGGGCATTTCACAGGGGACAGCAAGAGCTGCTCTGCCCAGAGCTGCCAGCACACAACCCCACAGGCTGCCCCTGCTGCCCTCCTTCCTCCTCCAGCTCCTTGCTGTTCCTCCTGGCCTCTGCCTGACCCCCACAGCTCATCAGGGCTCACTGCTCCTGCTTTCCAAGGCAATCCTTTCACTGAACTCTTTCCTTCCATGCTGTCCCTCTCGACTTTTCACCACTCTCCTGTTACTTGCACCCAGCATTTCTAACATATCCTAATCACTTGGGACCACTAGTTTTGCTCCCATGCCAGTGGCCCTGTTGGAGGGATGTACCACCAGGACAGCTCTCTCTGCTCCTTTCCACCACCTTCTTTCCCCTGTCAAAGCAGCACTACAGACTCATACAATCCTTACAGCCTGCAAATCCCACTGGACAGAGTCTCTGCTCCCATCATCCTTCCAGCTGCTCACATGCTCTCACTGGTTTCTTCAGACAAACCAAACACTTCAGTCAGGCAGCCAAGAACTCTTCTACCCACCACATCTGCTCCTCTGCCTTTTTTTTTTCTGGCAGTCATGGGAAGATTCCCTGACTCTGCATGCACAGCAATTCTCACTCACTTTTCTCTCACCCCCACACTGCCTCTGCTTCCCTGCCTGGCTCCCCCTGTCCTTAAATCCTCCTCTGCCTCCTGCCCCACTTTACTTGCAGCTGCAGCTTGGTCCCCTCTGCGTGGACCCAGCGACTCCCCTCAGCAACAATGCAACGCCATCTCTGTCTGTGATCCCAGATTTGTCTCCTCTGAGCACTGCATCCCCACAATCCCTGCCTGTCCCACTCCCCCAGGAGCCTCTGATGAGAGCGTGACAATGTCCCTCCTCCTGCCAGGATTCATTGCAGCCATCTGCTCTCCATCGAGGTGCTTTTACTGCACCTCTGGCTGTGCCATCCCAGCAGCACAGACAGCAGCACGGGGGGCGCTGAGAACTTCAACAAAGGCAAGAGGTAATGATTAGAGACTCTTGATTTGTCACAAGCCATCAGAGGCTCCTCTGACAGGGCTGATTTATATCCCCTGCTTCAAATGGGACAGGGATTGCACAGAGCAATGTGAAAATCCTGGCCAAGGCCAAGCAAGCCATAAACATTTGCAAGGCGCATGCTTGCCTCGGGAGTCTTTTTATCTCTTTAAGAGCCTGTGCCCCATGGTGCCTTTTATTGTCACTGCACATGGAACTGAGCCCAAAAGATCACTCTCAGAGAGAGTATCCCACAGAAAGGAATCCTGTTTCAATCCTCTGCTGTAACAGGAAGTGGGGAGATTTTTCTCTTCTGTTTATTGTTATTTGCTGCATCAATCAGTGCCTCGCTGGAGACTGCAAAGGGTCGTTTTTGTTGCTTGTTTGCTTTTAGAAGTGAGGAATGGTTGTGCTGAGTTTTATACATGAAAACAGCTTAAATTCCTCTCTGTGTCTGAACTGCAGTATGTGGCACTGTCTGCTCACCATTTAGAAAGGAAATAATTGCCCCATACCTGCTTAAAAACATCAGTGCCTGAAAACCACCTTTGAGCCTGCAAAACCACTACAGCTCAGCTTTTCTGCTGATTTTTGTCTTGTTCCAAGGTGGGAAAGGCTGCATGAAAGGGACAGACCCAACCCCACACAGGCACACACCAATACTGGCTTGCAGGATTCAAGCCCAGGGATACTCACAGCTTGCTCAGGTTTTCCAGGCCTGTAAAGGCTCCATTGGTATCTTCAATTGTGCCTGAGATGTCGTTGTGGTCCAGTTCCCTGGGGAGAGGACAAGAGAGAGCTCAGAATCAGCACCTCAGTCCCAATGGCACTGTTACAAACAAGTGGGGGAAGCTGGAGAGTGCCACATGAGAACTTCCCAATTTCTCCTGACAGTTATCAGAAAATGCAGATAAAGCAAAGCAGCACCAATCACTTCTCCTGCACACATGTTGCATTCCAGAGCTCTGGCTTATTCCTAGCTGAAACCCTCTGACAGCTACTTTTTATCAAGCAGGTTTCTGTCCTTTTCTAGTTCTGTGCATCCAAACAGGAGGAGGAAAATGAAAATAAAGTGCTCAAATTAAACTGAAAGAACAGCTGTCCTTAAGTGCTACTGCCATGAAATAAGATCCCCTTGGATACACCAGTGTATACATGTATTTGTCTATAGCTGAATCTCAGGAAGATGATTTGGTGTATTTTCTACAAAGCTGCATTTTTTCTGGCAATGAACTTGAAAACTCAACAAAGTAAAGTGCCAGCATCACTACACCAGCCTAACTCTGTATAACCATTTAAAAAAACCCCAAAGAATTCCTTTTTCAGAGTTAGCTTCTTTTGGCTTTCAAAGTGACCATCAATTACAAGAGTCAAAGAGGTCTGAAGAAAAACAAGCACACAGAACAAACACAGAGATCCACAAAAGCTGTTTAAACAGACTGTTTAGAAATCCTTCCCTCCCAGCTTTTAAATCCAGCTAGCAATGAATACCCAGCAACACAGACAGAAATTCATCATTTCCAATGTTAAGTGAAAAGAAAGAAAAACTAAATAGGCTTTGTTGGTTTTGTTACATCACTCTGATTTAAAACCTGGCAAAACACAGCACCAAAGCAAACTTCACCATCCAGATAACCCCTGAGCCCTCAGGTACTCCTTTCACACCTTTTGAAGATGATTATCAGAACGTTTCCAGATAAAAAAATATTAAGACCAAATAAAGAAAAGCCAAGTCCCCCCTGCATTTTCCAGAGGCAACACAGTGAGGCTTCTGGGCAGCACAAATGCACAGTAACTTACAGGAAGGGAAAACAAATTTAAAAGAAAGCCCAGTCTCAATATGGGAATGTTCTCCCTCAGCTGGCTCAGGCTTTGCTCCTTTCTCTGCTTTAGGGTGAACTAAAGATGTGAAGGGAGATGCCCAAAGCCACAATTCCTGTTTCTCAGCTGGCTTAAGCCTGAGACCTGAATCTCCCATCCCTGGAGAGCCCTGGCCTTAGCCAGCACCACTGTGGAGTCAGGGAGATCTCTGGGCTGCTCTGTGCCAAAGGCATGGACAAAACCTCAACATCCCCGAGGGGTCTGGGCACACAGAATGCTGTGGTGGCCAAAGAGAGGAGTCCAGCAGAATGCTTTGATGTGCTGGCATTTCCAGCACCATCCTGGTGGGACAGGAGCAAATACATCCTCCTGGAGCTCAGTTTCTACATTTTCCCTAGGCTTGCCAAGCCAATGTCCCTTGTTCTGTTTTGTTTTTAAGGGAAAATCCCTTCTCAGACATTTCTCCTCTTCGGTTTCACCACGGGCTACTGGTCTTTGGAGCAGCAAACCCTTTCCCATGGCAGAGAGAGACAAGTGGGAACAGCCTGTAGGAGCTCTGACACACACTTTTATTAATTGACTGCCACACATTGTGTTTTCTTGAGAAAGGGAAAGAAAACTGTATTGCTTGTTCATCCAGTGGCAACTCAAAGGTTTAGTGTTAGAAAGGAGGAATAAAAAACCTTTTTAACAAATGAGTGAAAATAGAGAGAGGGAGAAAAAAAGAGTGGGGTATTTTGGCCCTGCTCTCTTTGTATTCCAACTCCTCTCCCAGCCCCTGTTGCCAATTTCCTATTCTTTCTGGCTGGCTGAGCTTGAATGCTCGCAGCCTTGTTAATCATTGTGCTCAGAGGTCTCCGGGCCTGACCTCTATTTGAATAGCTCCACATTTCAGCAGTTTCACACCCACCAAAGGCTCCCCAACAATAGCCCATAATTAAAGCATGCTCAGCTCTTTTTCACCAGGTGCAGGACCCAATAGGCCTTTCTCTTTATTAAATTAGAGCTCGCTCACACACTCCCTCTCCACCTCCCCCTCTGCCCGGGACATAAAAGAGGCTCCACATTCAGTGCAGGGCAAAGAGAGGGAGCAGCTTCCCTTCCCCTCCATTTTTCTTTGGAAACCTTTAGTTCCGGTCTTGACAGCTGCCTCAGAGAGGTCCCTTTCTCAATGCCCAGTGGCTGAAAGGCTTTGGCTTAAGTTTAAAAAAAGCAAACAAAACCCAAACTCACTTTCCAGTCACTTCCTTCACTATGAACTTCAATAAAGAAAAGAGTAAGATGCAAAAAGTTCTGTAAAGAGGGGAGAGTTTTCTGTTCCCATTTCCTTTTAATGACTCAGGCCACAATGGGCTTCTGAAGAGGAATAAAAGTATCAAAGTGTGGTTTTTTTCCTTTGGAAGGAAGAACTAAACCAGTTTGCTGAACCCAACCAGCCTGGGAACGTGTCTGGTGCTGTCACAAGGACTGTGAGAACTCTGTGGTGTGCCAGATGAAGGTGCTGAGCCTGCAGCTCCCAGAGAGAGGAGGAGAGCAGCCAGCAGCCCTGCAGGGTCCTGTAAGGAGACAGAGCTGCAGGAATGGAACTGCATCCCCCATCTTCTGATGTTCACAAGACAAGCCCAGATGTATTTCAGTCTCACACAGCTCTCGGTGTGCAATGCTACAACTGTGTCACCATCACATTCTCTGAAAAATCCCTTTGCCCAGGATTCTTCTCCTGGGAAGCTGAGAGGCCTCAGAGAAAAAGGAAAACAACAATTATCTGATTGCTTCTCCTGTGTTTTGCTGCTTTGGAATGTGTTTGGACATTGTTTACCAACAGGTGATGGTTTCATTGATTTCTGCTGTGAACTGTTTTGACTCAATGGCCAATTGCAACCAAGCTGTGTTGGACTCTAAGGAGAGAGTCACAAGTTTCCATTATTATCTTTTTAACCTTCTGTCTGTATCCTTTCTCTATTCTTCAGTATTGTTTAGTATAGTATTCTTTAACATAATATAGCTCATAAAATAATAATTTAGCCTTCTGAGATTATAGAGTCAAATTCATCATTCCTTCCTTCCTTCATCAGGGGTCCCACAAACACAACACAACTGCACCCCACAGGAGGCCACGCTGCTCTCATGGGCTCTACTGCTCCTAAAACCTTACAAGCTGCTATTTGGACTAGGCAAGCTCATTTCCAGTATCACATTTCCAGGTATTGTGTCAGTGGTTTTAAAATAAAGTCTGTGGTAAATGGCCACAGCCAGCACTGGATGGATCATTTCTGCAATCCAGCTTTAGGGCACATGAAACTTTGACCTTGGCAACTTTTTGTTTTTTCAGGGTTTCCCATGAAAATCAGAGCACAGAATGTTTCATGGGCTCAACTGCATTAAAGACTTCTGCTTACTTGCATGGTACCTGCAAAAGCTTCTTATTTCTATGACTGGGCTGAAGGCTGGGTGAAGCTTCATGTGTGGTTACACTTCTGGTACAGTCAAATCTCAAGCCCAACCTCTACATTTCTTTGTTTTGCCATTGTTTTTTTTTCTTAACATAATCATAATTTTATATTTAATCATAATCTTATATTTAATCATAATTTTATATTTAATAGTCAGTTAAAAGTAACAATAGTGTTCAATAGCACATTTAAGAGGATATTCAAATTTCCAGTGTTGTCAGTAGAAAGAATCATTCCCTGCTCCTTCTGAGTGCAGAATGACCCAAAAGAAATGAACATTTTCTAAGAATTTCAGTTAAAGTCAATGTGACAGCAAGAGAAATATTGCTGTCAGCTGCAGGAATGAGACCTCAGGGATTTTTGGTCAGCTGAGGTGGCTTCAGAGACCTGAAACTGCCAGACCTGGGCACCCAAAGCATCTTCAAAGCAGAACCATCGGGCAGAACACAAACTGTGGAGGGAGGGAACATGGGTGTGGTCTGACAAAAGCTGAGAGCAACTTACAGCACACGGAGGTTTTTGAGTCCCCTGAAAGCACCTTCTGCAATGTGATTGATGGAATTGTGGCTCAGCCTCAGCACGTGCAGTCCCCCGAGGTCTGCCAGGCTTCCCTCATCCAGCCTGCTCAGGTTGTTGTAGGAGAGTATCCTGAGGGAAAAACATGCAACAGCAGCTCTTGTCAACCCATCTGGTATTTTCCAAACTCCTCTGTGCCAAGCAGTGCCTGCCTCCCACAACCACCTGGCACGAGGTGATGCCCTGGGTGGCTGAGGAAATAGGATTGATTGCAGGTATTGCCCCCAGACACCCAGGGGAAGCCAGGGTGACACCAAGGAGCAGGAGGCAGCTGGTACCCAGCCATGGGGCAATTTTCTGTGCAGGCTACAGAGAGAGGCTGTCCCAGGAGTGACTGAGAGCAACAAGCCAGCACACCCCCTGCCAGCTGCAGCAGGGAGAGCTCCTCCTGCCCCCAATGCAGCTGGGTGAGGGTCAGGGAGCCTTGGCTGTGCTCAATCCCCACTCCCTCTGAGGCTCACAGGAACAGCACGCCCTGTGAGGTGCAGAGTGATGTCACACTGATGGATTTTGGAGCTCACACAGGCTCTTGGCAGGGGCCAGACTGCTGTGCTCAGGAGGTGCCTTATCATTCTGCACTTGTGCACAGCCAGCCCCAGGCTCTGGGTGTGGGTGCCTCAGCTCCACCCCAGTCCAGAGCCAAAAGCATTTCACCACAAGGCAATTGAATGCTTCCTTTCACCCACAGAAAGGAGGTGTCTGTTGTAAACCAGCCACCTTTCCTTCCTCCCACTCCCCTTTGTCAAGGAGCACAGTTTGCCTTAAATCCTCTCCACTTAGAAGAGACTATTGGAGGGCTGATTTTTTTTTCCCCCCTAGTTTTCCACCCATCTCTTCCCCTTGCCTGCATTATCTTTGGTCTGGGAGGTTTTTTTTAAGCACTGCTCCTGCTGCAGGGTGGAAGCTGGCAGGAAGGCATGTGCTTTTCTCTCCCAGCAAGGTGCAGATGAGGCTTTGGAGATGTGACACTGAGGGCAAGCCTTGGGAAGCTGCTGCAGCCACCTCACACACTGTGCAACCACCTTCTGTCCAGAATAAAGCCCTGCTGTGGAAGGCCAGCCTGGATTCTCAGAGGAGGGACCTCTCAGAGTAGCAGCAGGAACCAGATTTTCAAAACCACCTTCTTAGTGACCTGGGAGTGCAACTCACTTCAAAAGATGAGAGGGTTTGGGCTGCTCAACTTTTGAAAAAGTGAAATAAGGTTTGAACAAGCACTGAAATTCTTCACTGTACAGACAAGAAAAAAAATTCACTGAGTTCCAAACCTCCAAATTCCTCTCCTAGTACAGCCTGTTAATGAGTCTGCTTAAAAATGTGTCTAGGGCTTGCATGAAATTCACTGCAAAGCCAAAATCAAAGTCCAAACAGACACATACTCCAGAGCACTGAGAGTGTCATTTACTTGGCAAAGGGGCTGTCTATCTTTTAGCTGTGTGAGTGGGCAGAGGGCAAGCTCTGGAAAAAATTCAGCAAAGATTAATGAGTTAGAAGGTATGGGACAACATACTTTCATTGCTAAAGAAGCTATAGTCTTAGTTATGAAGAACTGGCATCTGGTCAAAATTATGTCCTCACCTGCTATTAAAGAATTTGGCTTTAAAAAAAAAAATTTGTTCAAAAGTAATCCTAAACCTGGCTGAGAAAATAAATAGTTCCTTTTGATTCCACACATGAGAGTTCCTGCCCCAACTGGTGAAGGCATGTTCCCTCTGTTTGTTTGGATGTCACCCCAAGAAGGACAGACAGCAGCAGGACACGGTGACTCTCACTGGTGTCACACATGGAAGGTTTCAGGAGCTACTGCACCTGGCAGTGGCTTCTTCAGCTTGCCAGGGCTCTGCTTCCTGCCACAGGACAGGCAGCAGACTGCACAGCTCAGCACTCTGGGGTATCTGGTTGGGAGAAGCCAGCAGATCTCTGCTGCTTCCCTGAGCTGGCATCTCTACCAGTGAGAAATCCCTGGCATGAATCAATGGCAATGTTTGTCTACACAGCCCTTCCAGCCTGGCCAGAAGTAGGAGATTTTGAAGGGGTTAACCAGAACCCTGTTGTGCAACTGGAGCTGCTGCTGCCAGCCTGGACCAGGTACCTCTAACACACTTCACTCCCACTGACCAAGCCACAGGTAAAAAGGGAAAGGAAAGATCAGCAGCCAAGTCACCATTTACCTCTGATGAAATCTTCTGCTCCCACTGTGGTTTTTTCCATGATGCTGATGCTCTAGCACCTGACTGCTGAATACAATCAGCCCTTTCTCATGCTCAGAACAAGGCAAGAGCTTTCTTTCCTTGTCAGCTCTTACATCAGCCCAGAGCCTTGGGTTCACGTTTTGTCCCAGCAACTGAATGAGAGATAACTCCTCCTTCAGATGATCAACTCCCTCCTTAGAAGACTTTGAAATTCATTCCCTGTGCAGCCACAATGTTTTCTGGTAACTGCAACCCAGTAGGTTGAGCAACAGTGGAGGTGAGGAAGGATCTTTCAATCAGGAATGAAACCTACACAACTAACAAAGTGCACAAGTCAGTCTGGATGTACCATGGCTTCCTTTCCTCACCCTGGCATTTCAGCACAGACCTCTCCTACAGGCACTCTCTGGCTGTGGGAGTTTCAGTTGGAGATCTGATGGCTCCCTGCAGCAGCCTTACCCTAAAGGCAGCACCTGAAAGAGCCTGTAGCACTTTGCAGGGCTGTGTTCACTCCCACACTATCACCTTCCCCATCTCAGCCATGGCCTCAAATCCTGCCTGTCAGGTCAGGCACACCCCAGTGCCTCACACCACCTCACACCACCAGGCATTTTCCAAATCTACCCCATCCTGCACCCCAGTTTCTGCAATTACTGCTTCTAAGACAGGACAGCTCACTGTTAGAACTGCTTGTTGGATGAGATCCTAATCCATTCCTGAGAAAAAGGACTCAGCATGACAGAAACTCTCCAGGTCTTTTGGCACTGTGCACTTTGAGTGGGTTCTAGCCTCTGTTTCTGGTACAAATATGTTTTAACAGAGCACCACAGGTGCTCTGAAGGTCATAACATCATAAATAACCAGAGCATCACTTAGGAGCCTGCAGTTCCTGCATTTCTCCAGGTTGATACAGTGGAAGCTGTAAGCCTTGAGAAAATTCCTTACTCCCCTCTCTCCTGCCAGCATTACACAACACAACAGAACCAACTTACAGCTCATGCAGCTTCTGGCAGAAGCTCCAGCCATCGGGGTTGATGCGGGATATGGAGTTGTTGCTGAGGTGAAGCTGGTGCAGAGAGGAAAGGCCATAGAGAGAGCCACTGTTCACTTCTGTCAGGCTGTTGTATTCCAGGTGCCTGTGGAGAAAAGTCAGAAGGAATTGACAGATAAGCAGCACTGGTCAAACACGGAAAGAATTTCCAAAAGGAATTGGGATTTTAGCTATACCTACACATCCTTCCACATACCCACGTGGACACATGCATGTGTGGGCACTTCTTGTCAAACAAAGACAAATTCAAGGACAACACAAAGGAAATGCCCACAAGGAGATGTGACTGCAGAGAGAAGCTCCACTGCAAGTAAACTGGGCTTAAAGCATCCCATTCAAGTTTGTGTTTGCAGAGTCTCAGCTGTGTGACAGCAGCACCCAGAAATATGCTGCCTCCATCCCCTGGGACCTCACAAACACACCTGGAAGCCAAGGGTGCTGGAAGCTTCAGGTATTTCTCTGCAGTGACTAATTTTTTCTCTGGTATGGAAAGAAAACATCACCAAGGTTTCTAGGTATCCCATGAGGTGAAATGATACCGTCTGTAACACAGAGTTTCCATCTATCAGCCAAAACAAATTTGCAGAAGCCAGATATTTAAAGACCAATTGAGACAAATGCTGAATGTTCAAACTGTCAAACTTTCAAAGGAATAGTGCCACAGCTTAAAAACCAGTGCTGTTTTAATGAACACCTGCTGAAGCAGGGAGCTTTTGTAAACTGTGGGTCAGCAGAAGAGAAGCTGCTGCATTGAATTTGTAGGCACCCCAGTGAGAGGAGAGAATTATGTATCTGACTCTATCTTATCAGAAGGCTAATTAATTACTTTTTTATACTATATTATTCTATACTGTATTACCCTATTTTACATTACATCTGAACTGAATCTGCCAACACAACTGCACAGAATCTCATGACTGTCACACGACAGTTCTGACACACACACACACTCTTGGCCCTGACAAGCCAAGGAAATAAAACACCATTACTTTAGATAAACAATCTCCATATTGCATTCTACTTTTACACAAACACAGGCACAGCAAATAAGATAAGAATTGTGTTTTCCTTCTCTGAGGTTCAGACAATGTGAATCTCAAAAATATTCTTGAGAGAAATTATGCCTTGCTTTTTCTCTGTGCAGAGAAATGTGGCAGCACTGCTGCAGCAGCTCTGGGCATGCAGGACAAAGAAAGGAGCACAAGAAGCAGCACAGGTCGCTGCTAAAATACAGAGAAGGATGTGACAGCACCAACTTACAGAACTTGCATTTTGGCCAGGCCCCAGAAAGCCCCATCAGTCAGTTTGCTGATGTTGTTGCGCTGCAGTTTCAGCACTTCCAGGCTGTCCAGCCCCTGGAACGTCAGGCCCTCAATCAGGCGGATGCGATTGCGGTTCAGCTCCCTGAAATCACCAAGGCCATACAAGTTTATTAAAGCCCAGCTCTTTCTCACCAAGTCATGTGTGCAGCACACAATGGGGACAGCAATGCCAACAGCTCCTGTGGCAGTGGTTCCCAGGAGACAGCAGCACAGCACCGGAAACTTTCAATCCCAGAGCTATCCAGGGAAGGCAGCTGGGTGTGATCTCCTAAACAAACTCACCCTGGGACAGGCTTCCACTACAGAGAAATTACAGAGTGCAGCAATTCCTCTTCATCCCTCCTCTTTCTGCATTTCTTTTCAACCACTGATCCTTCTCATCAATTCCCACTCTCAAGTGCAGACACCATTTGAACCAAAACATTGGCATTATTTCCTTTACAATCCATTGTTTTTATAGGACTTGTAATTGCCCAGTAAAAATGTGCTCTGAAAAATGCAGGTGCCCCAAAAGTGAGGGCCCAAGAGGAAACTTTATGGCCAAGTCTGAAAGGAAAGCTTTCAGTCTCCCTGAAAAACGTCACTTTTTTTTTTTCCTAATATCAGAAACTAATAAAGAGTGAAAATGTTTCCAATAACAATGTACTCTTAGCATTTGTGTATACAATGGTTTCCAGCCTGGTTCAATAAATTTCTTTTGAGTTTCCCTGGGTGGGGAAGGACCCCTAAATTTTGGCAATATCTTTTTTCTGAATAGCAATATGAGCATCATCACAGCACTCTTTACCAACCTATATCAGTCTTATGGATTGCTCGACCCAGACATACCAGGTGAAAACCCAGTTCTGTTAAATCAGTGGAGAACTTCAACACAATGCACTAAAAGCTGAAGCTACAGCTTTTAAAACTGATACTTCTCCACACATACAAGATTAGGCTGAGGATAGTTCCCTATTCAGTGTTTGTGTTGAGGAAAATGGTGGAGGTTACAACATCCAAACTTGTTTTGGAAAAGATGAAGAAGCCATAGAGACTTCAGGCTTACTTTTCAACTGCCTAAAAAAATCATGTTGAACTTGAGCTCAAGTTGAGAATAATTAAAGTCAAGTAAGCAATAAAGATTTTGCAGGCCTAAAGTCCCTTGTGGTACTGCACTTCCTGGGCTATTAGTGAAACAGGCTTTGCCAGAAAAAGAACTGTACACAAATCCTACAACACACCAATCTGGGTAACTTGCAATTCATTCATGTTTATCTGCAGAGTTAAACAACCAGCTCTGAGGCAGTCATTAAGAGCACCAATTACTCCATCTCTGAGTGCAAACCATGTTCCTAAACAGACTGGGTTGTTTGCATTTAAGTTCTGCACATGATGCAGTCAAACACAGTGAATTAGAAGCCCTCACACAATGGACAGCAATTTCCAGCTGGGAGACAAAAGACTTCTCCTATTGTGTCCCCCATCCTGTCCCAAACTGGCAGTAAATCCTGCATGTATGCAGACACAAATGCACACACTCTCCTTGGGCACACCCTGGCTTGAGGATTTCTCTCTCAGTCAAGAGGTTGACACTTAGAGGTGCAAGCTCCAACAGCATTTGTGGACTTTATGTGAACAGACAGAGGTGCACCTTCTGCCTATCAAATTTGATGAAAGACTGCAACGAGCCTTAGGCTGGGCCCATTTCTCCAAGAGCAGCAGAAGGGAAAAGCTCAACCATTAGTGCTACTTTTTTACACATCAAGCATGTTTATAGCTGCAGATGTCTGTGTGTCCCCATGCAGGCAGAACAACAACCATGTGTGTGTTAACTCATCTGAGCTGCAATTTTCTCTGCCCAAATATCACCTCACAGTTTAACAACTTTCCCTCATTGTTTTTTTATTGCCACATAAAGATACCTGTGTGGCCTTGAAACATTAACACAGCAGCTGAGCTCTGTTTCTCTCAAAGGAAACATCTTGCAAACCTCTCTTGCACCACAGACACCAGCAGCTTGCAAGGGAATGGGTTTGTCTCACTTTGTCAAGTGCAAAAGATGCTGATGTCTGCTGCAACATTCCTCCCTCCCTCCCTCCCCCCCTGATCCAAATAATGACCTGAAAACCCAAGAGTTAGAAGACAAAACCCTCTCCCAGAGTGTCTTTCTAGGAGCTGGCAGAGAACTCCTGCAAGTGAATTCTACATTTCACACACAGTAGGTGAGGATGAGTGACATTTGCTGTGCACACCCCCAGGATCATTTTATCTCCACGAAGTGTGGCTGAGCTTAATTAAAGTGGGCATTTGTACTCACAGCTGTATTAGCCTGGGCAGCCTGAAGGCCTTGACAGGAAGCTGAGTGATCCTGTTTTTGCTCAGCCGCAGTGTCAGCAGGGACCGGGACAGGCTGTCAAAGGCACCAGGCTCCAGGGTGCTGATTCTGTTGCTCCCCAGGTAGCTGCAATAAATCACAGCAGAAAAATGAATGCTTCTGTCAGAAATTACCTTTTATCAGCATTTAGTTGGTCTCCAGACAAGCTGGTGAAACTACAGAGGTGGCTTCAAACCAGCTGAATTTCTGGCTGCACAAAGAGCCTTTCCCAGAGCCTGTGATGAATGTGGAGAATTGCTGGGCACTTCCAAAGAGCTCCCTGACACCCTCCTACTTGAACAAGGCAATCAGGAGTGGAAGCCAGAAACTGGAGACTATTCCAGGGCAGGATGATGCTATTTATTCCCCACTTTCCCCTCAGTATCTGTCCCAGAGGTCTTTTTTATTTGGATGCTAGTCTGAGCCACAGGGGGCTGTTTCTGCAGGACATCAGTCACAACACCACTCTCCTATACCCTCTTGCAAGCAGCAACACAAACTCGGGTGTAAACTTTAATGCAGGCAGACTACTTGCCTGCACATCTTCAAAAGTAGCTAAAATACAGATTATTTCATGTTTCTCTGAATAGGCAAACATCCTGTGGGAGTTTGTTACTCTGCTTGACCCCATTTTCTTCAAATAATCAGAGACATGTCTGTTCTCAATATTCAGAAAGCCACTTTAATGATGAATTAGCTGCTCTCTCTCCTCTCTTCTACATGCACATGGGTTTGCAGATGTAAAGACACTTACACATGAAGGATGTAGGATACCTGAAAGATATCTTTTCTTTGCAACACAATTAATAATCTGCATTCTTTATAGAGACACCTTCACATGAAGTATGTAGGACACCTGAAAGATACCTTTTCCTTGCAACACAATTAATAATAATCTGCATTCTTTATAGCTACACCAGAAACCAAACAGCACTCAAAAAATAACCCGACAGTGACAACATGCTGCCTTTTAACTCTCCCTCGCACTTAAGAAGTGTGGGATTATTTGTCAGGATTTTATGTTCATGACTTCTTTTTCTAAAGGTTTGAGGCCCTTTTCTCTGCTGTGGCGACTGAACAAAAGCAGTTCCCCAGCAGAAGCACTCACAGCTCCTTGATGTGCAGTCCCTGCGGGAAGCAGCCGTTTCGGATTTCCGTGATGTCATTGAAGCTCAGGTCCAGCGTTTCCAGGGTAACGTAGGGCTGCAGCTCACTGCCCTCGATGCTGCGGATCCTGTTGTGATGCCTGAAACAGTCAGGAGCAGAAAAAGGGACTGGTTAGGTCTCTTAGAAAAACAGAAAGAATATCCGAGCCTGCAGCAGGCCCCCAGGCTGGCCCTGAGTTTGTACACTCGGAGTTATGGTGGCTGTTTAACAGCTGAGGAGAAACCCATCCCAGAGAGATTCCCTGAGCCCCTCACTGCTCCTTGGGCTACAGCCAGCTCACAGGTGTCTGCAGGCTTCCACTTTTTACCTTCTACAGAGCTATTGACTCCACTCATCAGTTTTTCTTCCATTCATCTGGGCTCCCCCACAAGCCTGCACTTCCAAGCTGGATTTGTTACATGCAAGGACTACAGGGCTGTTTCTGAATCCCAAAGGCAAGGAGTGCATGCTCAACATGCCAAGGCTTTATCCAGAGAATGTGACTTTCAGAGAAGGAAACAAAGAAGTAAACACAAACCCAACAAAAGTTACATAACATTCTTCATTCCTAAGGATTCTTCAGAAAATTCCCAGCTTTGCACTATGTTACAGTGATTTATAACACACAGAAATAAGAAGTCTTGCAAATGTTCTTGCTGGATTTCCTTATCTTTGGCTACTTTTGTCCTGCTGTAGGATTAGGACAACTCTGCAGTGCCAGTGCCTGCCCAAGCAGCAGCTGCAGGATCAGACCTGCACTGATCACCTGTGTTTGCTGCCTGACCAGGACAGCCTGAGGGATTCAACCTAAGTTTTTCTTCTGAGAAAGTCCAACCAACTGCCCTCAGTTTGCTTCCAAAGCCACCAAACAGTTAAATACCTTTAGATCTCATCTGTACCCAACAAGGCCTAAGTAAAAATCACCCCCTCACTGAGTCCTTTCCTCTGACTCCTTTCTGGCCTGAGTCAGTGGAGAACAGTAATCAATTAAAAAATACATTGTGCATTAGTCACAAGAGGCAGAGCACATGCCTGATGTGAATTTAGAGCAGTCACTGATGTTACTGGCAGGGCTGTGAGCGAGGCACTCCAAACAGAGACGCTCACCAGACACTTGGGAACTTGCTGAATAATAAGAGACAGTAAAGAGAGTTCAGACAAGTCCTGTGCCTCAATCCATCCAGACACCTACTGGGTGAGCAGAGGAGGGGACAGCAGCCAGTGAAAGCACTCCTGAATGCAAGACCCAGCTTCCCTGACAAGGCATCAGCCCTTTAAAACAAAAACTGAGGGACGTGTGACACAGCTTTTCAGGCACTTCCAGCTGCTTAGGAGCCCATCTTCTCCAGGTTCACCCCCTCTTCAGGCTCTCCCAGGGGCTCAGACAGGCCCTTTTGGAAGAAAACCTCCCTGTAACAGAAAATGCCAGCAGCACATGGCAAGGGACCTGCTCTCCACACCGTCATCTGCTCCTCTGCCCTCCCTGTTATTAAAACCAGATTGTTTCACCACAACCTTTGCTGGTGTCCACGACAGGAAGAGTGAAAAATCTGCAACCCCAGAACAATTTGTTTTTGGGAGACTCACCCTTTAAACAGCCAGCACATGGCCCTTGCTTAATGCTGGGGAAACAGGCACAGAAACACTACTTTGACTGAAGAGTTTAAATGATAATTAATTCAGTGCAGGCTCAGAAAACACTAAGGACAAATTTTACAGCACTACAGCAGTGTGCTGCTAATACAATGCAACAAGGTGTCACAAAAAATCAAAGGAAAGGAATAATTTATGTCTCTAAACTGGTTATTCCATGGGTTACCTGCACACAGGTCTCTACAACCACAACTATTTCAAAGGTAATGACATGGCTGCTATCCAAAAGACCAATATTCTATTACAGCTGGAAATAAAATCTGAATTTTCACATCCATGCACCTAGTAGTAGGACAGTGGTACACTGAATTTATAGTATAGTGGGACTAAAATACAGGAAAAATCACAATACCCAGAATTTTGTGACCGCCATTAATTAAACACATGGGCAAGGGGAATTTCTTTCCCTAGGACTAGTTTTTGGTTTGGTTTTGTTTTTTGTTGGTTGTTTGTTTGCTTGTTTGTTTTTGAGTTTTTTTTTGCAATTAACTTGATCAGTAGAATCACAAGGTTCAGAAATTTTTAATCTTTTTTTTTCTCCTCCAAAGAAGAGCACCCATTAAATGTACACCAAGCCTGATTCAGGAGAGCACCTCAACACAGACATAACTGAAAGCAAACCACGAGCACATTTTCTGGAGCTCTCCTGAAGCAGGGGCTGCGAGTTCAGCTCTGATCTCATCTAAGCTGAGATGGCTGAGATGAATCTGGCTGTAAATTAACAGGAAATGAAGCCTTGTACAAATGAACGTGGAGAATCTATAAATCACCTGACAATCCCTACACAGGGCAGCAAAGTCTGCAACGGACCGAGAGCACAGAGTGAATTTGGACACGAAATGCTCTTCAGAAGCCAATGTTTTTTTGGTGTTTTTTTTTCCTTCTTTCAGAGTATTAATATTTTTGTGCTTTGGTTGCTCAATATATATCCACTCTGCCTGCCTGCCAGATCTCCCAACCCATCCCAGAAGACAGACTTGAAGAAGGGAAGAAAGGGACAGGAAAGAACTATTTGGTTTGAGCCGTGTTCGCAGTTTCCAGGTGACTTCTGTCTGTCCGCCTCTCGCTTTTCATGTGCTGCAGCTGGCAGATGAGAGGGATACATTATTTTACACAGGCAGAAAAACTGGCTCCTTTCTCTCCCTCTCCCCCTTTCCTTCAAAGATGGGCTGACTCCAAATGTAACTCTCAGCTCCAAACACCATCCCGGGCCAGTCCCAGCTGGGGAATGTCAGACAGTTTGCTGCAAAGCACTGCACCCTCTCAAAGCACTGCACTTCAAACAAAGCCTGGGACTTCTCCTATACACAGCATGTGATATGAAGGCAACATAGCCCAAACCTTTTACTAGCTTGATTACAATTTATTTTTCATTCTTTTGGTAAGGGCCCAAATGTGATTTAACCCTTACTGTTACTACTTGGATCCTCTCAGCTCTCCTGCCTTTGTCCCCCCATTCATCGTAAGGGAGTTTTGCAGAAAAAACCCCAAAAACCCCAGTGATGTTATGAATTTGCCTCTCCCCTTTATCACTGACTGGAAAAGGGCTGGATTTCTCCCAACCACTTCACACTGGGCTGGCTTCAAATGTGACAGATCAGATTTTAGAACCAATTGCTGAAACCAGGCGTTAAAGCACGAATAATTGGTGCTTGCACAACCAACACCTCCAGGTATCCTTTCCTCTCCCCACTCCTTGAGTATCACAGCCTGGAAACAGCCTTCCCTGCCTCACTTCAGCCAGTGAGTGTACAATGACAGGGCTTCAATGTGAGATTGTGCAATTAGAGCCTGCAGTGGGAGCCAAGTCTCTTGGTTTCTATTCCCAGCTCTGGCACAGACTCATCTGCCTTGGGCAAGTTCCTTAACCCCTCTCTACCTCTTCCAGTGTGCATGGAAAAGGACTATCCAGCTAGGATGATACAGCCTTTGCTGAGGACTAAAAACCTGGAGTGAAAGCAGCTCCAGCGAAAAAAGAAATCATAGGACCTAAGGAGCCCATCCAAGTCCATTTAGGTTTGTTTATGAATATGGGAGGATCTGGCTAAAACAACTGAACTTCCAAGTTCATACCCAACGTCATTCCCAGAGACACCTCATCTGCAGCTAACACAGACCTGGAGCTGGAACACCTCTGTGCCAAGCTAAGGTAACTGGCAGTCAGCAGTGATCCCTTCTACACCCTCTGTGCACATGGCACTTGCTCAGGAACTTCTTCACCCTGGGTCAGCCCCAGCTCCGGCCGCAGAGGGAGAGGAGGGCTGGGTGGATCCACCCTCCATCCCCCTGGTTCAACAGCCCAGGGTACCACAGCCCCTCAGCCCTTGCACTGCACAGACCCTTTGTGCTTACAGGAGATTTGGACCATCCCCAGCCAGCTCCTTGCTGAAGCAAGGCCGTGGGGAAACAAAGGCTGAGAAAAACAAGCAGAACGTTCCAGCACAGCCAAAGCCTGTTTGGGTTTGCTCTGAGTTGGGAGGGAGCTAAAGGGGGTGGCAGGAAAATAACAGGTGGCTCAAAGTCAAAGGCTTGCAGCATTTCCAGGAATCTCAGCTTGTATTTTAGAGGTAAAGTTACACTTTAATCCCGCTGCGTTTCCTCATTCGAAGCGTCTTTGTGAATATTTATTTGATAAACAGGCTGTGAAACATTTTCCACCAGACCTAATAGGGGAAGAATTCACCTTCCTCTTTGCAGCAGGCAAGGAGAACACCTCTCAGTTTAATTTATACCTTAGCTTCAAACTCCTCGTGTGAAATGGATGCAAAGAGCAGCACAAAAATGTTCCTTTGTTGTTTGAGCCACATTCACTCCCCCCAGCAGCTGCCCACTCCAAAGCTGACAGCAGAAAATCAAAGCAAGACTCTCAGACAGGAATGCACAAGGGGCTTTGCTTGGCCTGATTTAAATACAATCAGCACAAAACCTCCTGGTTTAGACAAAGCTTGAATTAAGGCTGGTGTAGCTGCAGTGTAAATGCTCAGTGTGAAGTGAGGCTAAAGGCAGGCAGAAGTCACATGCCTGGCCTTCATGTAGTGTCAGCTTACAGATCTGGCCCGGCTCACCAGAGAAAAAGGAAAGCTGTAACACAGCAAACCTATTAAACCAGCACCTGTTATAGGCATCAAAAATAAAATCGAGCTTCTAAAGAGGGGCTCTGCACCTCGGGCAGGGTTCTATTAATATGCCAGCACATTTTCAAAATTAGCGTACGAGGGAGATCACAGGACTAGAAAGAGAGAGATTTTAGAAAGTGCAGGGTTTGGTTAGTATTTCCATCCTGACAAAGTACTGAAGAAACAAAATGCTGGAGCCAGAAAGAGTTATGGGGTTTGGTACTGAAGGACAGGCAAGGTTTGGTGTCACAGACTGGCTGTGCAGAGAGAGGGAGATCAAAGGCAGCGTAACCAGAGATGGATCACACACACTGTGACTAACACATGCCTGCAACTACCTGCCCTCCTCCTCCTCAGCTCAGAGGAGATGGAGATCCAGTACTGATCCTTCTAGAAACACTGAAGAAGATCAAAGACATGGGGTCCTAAGCTTTCACCTTACGTGATTTGCTATTCGATTTTTGCCTGTCACTCACTGCACAAACACAACAAATAATACATAAAATCAGTGTTTCAGAGTAGAGTGCAATGCCTGAGTAAATTTCCTAACAAGGCAAGAAGGGTAACTGATAATCTAGAAGATGAATTTGTGTTTACAACAGCAGCAACATAAATGTTCCTGCTTTTCCTGGTCACCTTCTTACATTCAATAACTAAAGATCTCCTAAGTGATTTTTATTAATATATAGAAAGAAGGGAAAGAATGTCATGGGGACCTGCACATCAGCTTTGACTCAAAAGTTCAAACAATTTATCAGTGTAGAACTTCTTACATGGTTTTAACATTTTACTCACAAATTTTTCTTCAAAAGACTTTTCAGAAAACTTTTTCTTCTCTACTGTGACTTGTGAAATGTCTGCCTTGGAGTACAGTGAAGCCATCTCTGCAGCTGAAGATGAAGTAAGCATGCAGGTGACATGCTGGAAGCCTGTGTCACACCATTTTCTAGTTCTTCACATGAGACCTTCCCAAAAAAATGAACTGCCTGATATGCATGAGCCCTCACACTTCCCAAGTGCTCTGGAAAGCCCCACTAGCTGTCTGACACTTTGTGTTTCATATCAGCCTTTCCAGAATAATCCATGAGGCACAAGATTTTGTACTGTCACAAGAACATGTATTTTTATCCAACACAAAAACTGTATTTGCTTATGGGAAGTGCCCCCCTGTCCTTTCAGAGCAAGGCTGCATGGGTTGCTGTTTGGACAGGAAGCAAGGATGCATGGAAGCAGCCCCCACTTTTCTCAGATGCTCTGAATCACTCCTTCCCTGAGGAATCCTGGCAGATTCCCAGGCTGTCACAGATACAGCTCTGTTTGTTCAGGTGCTGGCTGCACACACCACAAGAGCAGAGCAGTGGCAGGCCAGGCAGCCACTGCATTTTAGGGTCAGCCACACAAAAAAAAAAAAAAAAAACAACCTAAAAAACACCACCCCCCCCCCAAAAAAAAAAAAAAAAAAAAAACTAAAAAAATCCCAACACCAAAAAAAAACCACTGAAAAAAAAACCCACTTGTGTATTTTTTACAGATATCCAAACTTTCCCTTAAAGTTTATATGCTCTACCTAAGACTGTAAGTCAAGATCTTCCCTCTCCCTAGTACTCCTTCAGAAAAAGGTCTAAGATGAAGGAAACAAAATCCATTACCATTTTACAGTGTTTTTCACCTAAAATCATATAAAGGAATAATGCATGAAACAAGCTGATGGAGCTATTCCAACTTTATCTAACTACAGCAGAAACTCTGAAGAGGATTTATTCATCTGCTGTACATCAGTTTCAAACCAGCAATATTCCAGGGTTTTTTTATTTATCAGGTCATTTCTCACCCTGTTTTGTGGTTTAGGATGGAGTAGTAGCATGAAGCAAACTACCCCCATCTACACACAGCTGGAACAAGATGGGGGGTAAAAAAACAACCTGGGCTTTGGGGTTTTTTTGAAGATAGAGGAGATGGGAAAAAATGGAACCTTTCACAGTGAAGTGATTGTGTCTCTGTTCCAGGTCATGGATGTTTGGAGGCAGAAATCAGTCTGGGAGATGAGATTTGCTAATTCACCCCTTTGGGCCTGGGAGCAGCTGCCACCTGCAGAGGGCTGTGCTATGAACTCTATTCCCACAAGCAAACTCTTACTCACACAAATAGTTCCACTGCAGTCAACAGGACTGTTCATGTGAGCCCAGTGTGACCCAGGGGCTATGTTTGCACTGTCTATTATTAAAGGCTACTCTGTGGCCACTCACAGGACCAAGCTCATCTGCCTCTCACACTGATGGACTGCAACCACTGACCCTGCTGCACTCCCAGTGGCCTCAGAGCATCCTCGTGCCCGGGGTATCAAGCATGGGCAGATGTTATCCTGCTGGATAGACAGGATACACCAGGCACACTCCCACAGCTCCTTCACAGGCAGCCACATGGATAAGAGGAAGGGATCAAGCATTCTCTTTAGAATCTTTCCCAGCAGCTGGACATAAGCAAAGGCCTGGGTCTGATGAACAGTCATTAATGGGATTTCTTGGGTTAAGTATGAACAGCATGAAGGAAAGTCCTGCTATTGCAGCCAAAACCACCCCATACCCACTGAGATGCATACTCTCTTTGAATATTTCTGAACTAGCACTGTTTATGTAAACTTTCTGACTTCTTACATGACCTTACACTGTGTGGTAGATCCACTGAGGTAAGCCATGTCATTTCTCAAAGCTCTCTCCCTCCCTCACTTTGATCTGCATTTCCTTTCACTGGACTCTGACTTGCCACCATATGATTTTGGATATTTCTTGCAACATACAACTTCCTAAGCCTTCAGCATTTCATTCCATTGAGAGAACAAAATGTGTGGGACAGGCAGGATTAGAATTTAGTCATCTTTACAACAGAGGCTGTCTTATCTCTTCAGCAGATTACACAACCTGCTGTGACATCAAAGCAAACAGAGATTCCTGAAGACAAGACAGTCTCTGTTATGGGCACAGTCCCCCCATCAGCAACTGGGGGGCTCTAAGAGGACCAGCTCTCTTCTGGTTACACTGCATGTTTCATCAAGATTGTGCTCTGCAGCAGCTTTTAAAATGATGCATTCACAAGGGGCACAGATCCATTAAACAGGCTGTGCAAAGCATCTCTCATTGTCTGGCACAGCTTCTCTGTAACGAGCCTCCCTGAACTTTGGTGAACCCCAAAGCATCTCAGAGATGATCTGCAGAGCCCTGAGCACACCCTTCAATACACACCACCCTGGGCTCACCCCTCAATGGAGGATGTACCTGCAAGGGTTGGGGCCAGGTATTTCAGCAGGGGCTGCCCAACCTGTGATGCAGTTAGCCCAAAGGCACAAAGGAGGGACAGATCTCTAAGCCACCATCACTGCTGCTTTTGAAAGGGGCAGTTTGCAAGCACTCAGAGCTGTATGAGCCTTTCACCCCCTCCTCCAGCTCTCTGTCCATGCCCCTGTCACTTCTCACATTCCCTGACCTCCATCCGGAGCAAGCACTGAGAAAGGCTGCAAAGGACAGGAGAGGCTCTTCTGAGAGCTGAACTCTGCTAAGGAGGAGAATTGTCCTATGGGAATAGAAGGAAGGGAGTCAAATAAGGTAAATGGCAGTTTTCACACAAGCATGCAGGAAACCACAGGGCTCTGCACCAGCTGTCTGAACGGGGTCGTGGCACTCAGCAGAGCCTCTTTGAAGGAAGGGCTGCATCAGTATTTGAAAGGGGTCATTCAGTTGCTGGCAGATGACAGTCAGGTCAGTGTTTCCATGCTCTACATCTCATATCTTTGGTGTGCTACTCTTTTGCTCTGCCACTGGCTTTTCCTCTTGTGCCTCTCCCTCAAGGGCTTTCTTCTGCCACTGATACACGCCAGCCAAACTCAATTTCCCATCACAAATTAAATGCATAAGCAACTCTCTGAAGCCAAGAAAGAGGTTAGCTTCACCACCACTTTGCTGCTCTGATGAGCTCCTGCTCTCCACAGCCCCACACCTGCCCAGTGCCCATGACAGGGTGCTGCCAAGGCCCCCCACCTTATCACTGCCTCAAAGATGAGTCAGGTCTGTGATAACAAGAACAGAAACCCAAAAATCAGATCCAGCCCAGATGTCAACTAACAGCACAGAGCAGGGGCTGGAGCACAGACAGCAGCTTCCTTTCATTTCTTTGCATGCAAGTTTTGTGCTATTAATCAACAAGGATGGCATTTCCATTTGAAAGCCAAGAAGATCCAAAAGCCAGGGCATGGAGGCACTTTCATCCCTAAATCCTGATACTGATTTTAGTTTCTCTTTGTGTAACACATGATCAAAGTAAATAAGATCCACCACAGCCTAGAGAGCGCATGTGTTTTGTGGGTGGTTTTGTTTTGCTTTTGTCTCTCCACGGGAGTGAGGAGGGGAAAATAACACAAGGGGAGAAGCAATTTAAGTGCAAACCAAATGCAGTGGGTCTGCCTGTAATGCTGCAATTTTCATCCAAATTTTAACTGCAAGCAGACTTCTTGATAGCAGGCACTGTCTGTGTCTCCAAGCCACAATGTGACACAGGGGCTTTTCCCACCTTTGACAGGAACACAGTGAAAACAGGACAACATACTTGAATTCATCTTCCACACCATCAAACTCTCAGTCTCGTGGAACTTGCAGCAGAAGCTGCTAAAAGATCTGCCTCTTGAAAAAGGCAGCATTTGAAGAAACAGATTTTTGACTGGCCAGTCAAACTCCTGTTAACACTTGAGAGATGTAGATAGGCTGGCTGTTCTGTCTGCTCCAACATGACACACACTTGTGCTCTGTTGAAAGGGCTTATCTGTCTTGTCAGCAAGGTCACAGGAACAGGGATTGCCTCTGGGCAGACATCACTGAGCTCTGCTCAGCTCACACTGCTCTGCCTGCAAGAAGGAATAGCTCCTATGTGGAAAAGCAGTGGTCAAGGCAGCAAAGAAAAGAGCTGCTCTTCACAAGAACAGGCACCCTGTTGGTAATGAAGCTCACCAAGTAGGAAGGGTGGCTCTGGGAAACCCCAGAACAAGGTGTCAAAACATCCAGGGAAGGGGAAATTTGGGATTTAGAGTAGAACTGCCTCTGTGCTAAGCCAGGCTGGTGTAAAACAGGCTGTTCAAGCTTCCCTAGTAAAGATCTTATAAAGTCAAGTGTAAGCGCTCACCACCTCCTAGCCAGTAAGTTCTCCAAGCTTCCATAGTAAGACCATTTACATCTTCAGCTCCTCCTGTTTTGAAAAAGATGACTACTCTCTCAAGGAAACAAACCTTGAGGGCAAAAATATCTTGGTAAGATCACCAAAAAGTGTTCCTTCTCCAGGGTACCTGAGGGATTACAGAAAATCCAATCCCTTGTCCTGATTGCTCATGCTAATCACCACCCTGGTCAGCAACTGCTTGCACAGTCTGTGATCTGCAGTAGATGGACTGGACAGGAAATGATTTTTAAGTCTAAAATCCATTTATAGATTCTTTCTTTTGTCATCAACTTTTAATTCTGCCTCTCCCCAACTCACTTATCTGCTCAGATCTGACCACTAACACAGTTGTCTTTTCACTCGGACAGCCCTGCACTCCAGTTTCATTTTCCAGCTACCTTTGCTATTTTCCCTGATGTGCAATTGAACATTAAATGGTTTGACAGGCAGAACATGTACTCACCCAACCACTTATTCCCAATCAATATTCACGTGGAATTGCTGTTAACAAGCAGGAGTTATGCACACAAACCTAAGGGAGCGTGGCCTCTCAAGTGATCACTCCATCTGAAGGTGTGACAGATCACTCTCTCATCTCTCTTAACCAGCAATCACATTTTCCACTCTGCACACCCCCAGCAGGGCTGCTTTTGCAAGATAATCACTATTGACATGATCTCTATTGTTCACTTCTGCAATTAATTGGGGAATTTGACATGGGTTAAAAATAAGAGACAATCCAGCACATAGCTGGCTTTTATTCAGTTAGAAATGAGCTTTCTCCAGACTTTTTTGCTAATCTCTTTCAACCTTAACCTAGGAGGATCACATTCAAGTGAACATTTTCTTCACCCTACACTACTCCTAATGGTGTCAATGTTTTATGTCATCCAACTTAAACCCCACAATTCTACCCCCACCCTCCTGGGGGGGTTTTTACTCCACTCTGGGATCTAATTCATGCTCTGAGCAAGCACCACTGTCTACAACCAGGATACCTGGGGACTAACTGCTCAGTCTCAGTAGGGATGTGGGAACAGCTTCTTTATATTGTGCAATTTTCTTTAAAAGCTGAATTGGCTAAGCTTTCAGAGAGGAGCATGGAGAGAGAATTTTACCCCAAAATAATTCAACTTGCTTTTACTGTAGCTTCAACTTGACTTTTACTCACCTCTGAGCAAACTTAATTGCCACTGCCAGCAGTTTTTAGGCAGGAAACTCCAATATCCAAAAAAAATCTTTTAACTCAGCAAGTTATTTATATTTGAAACCTGCTTGGTCTGTGAAGACTAACAAAGGAATTGCTTTTGTAGACATGTGCTTTATTTGCCATATGCCATTAAATGAGACAGTCAATCCACCACAGATATTAATAGTAGCAATTTTGGGCTATTCTAAGGCTCAGATATGAAGCTATTTTTCATACTGACCTTAGCAAAAGATCATGGTTGCAGATGACCCTAAAAACTGATGTGGGCTTGATCTGCAGAGGGACAGAACTTGCACTTTGTGCACTGTACATTAAATATGCTCCTGCCCTTGGAGATGCTTTACATCCAGGAGTTCCAGCTGCCCTGAGGCAGATGGAGGAAGCAGATCCACCCAAAGGGGAATTTACTTTGGGGTATCATGAGTATGTGGGTCATGCACAGAAAGATCCTCTTCCAGTATTCCAACCCCTAACCCTGTGCTCTCTGTCCCACTGGTGTCCTCTCCTCCCTCCAGACACAGAATCAGCACACAGATGCCAGGGCAGATCTGGCCTAGCTCAAAGCAATTCTCTGCTCACAGAAGAAGCTGCCAGGGCTGCACAAAATGCTTCTTTTTAAATACATAATAGAGCAGCCTCCAGGGGTAACTGGTATTTCATGAGCTGCCACCAACTTTCACTATCTTTATCCTCTGGCCAATTTTTACACTCCACTGTATGTGCCCAGATTACTTTCTGATGCTCTTTTGTTGAGTCTGATAACTGTGTGCTTTACTGCTGCTGCTTTTCCAGAAGAAATGATTACTCATTTCCCTGGAATAGCCTCAGATCCTTTGCCATTTCCATGCACTCATGTTATATCTAAAAGCTCAAAGAGGACATGCAAATGATTAGAACAGTTCCAACAGCACAAAAGAAAAGTCAAAACAGCATCTCTTCTGGTGCTTGGGAGTACATGATTAATGAGAGTTTTCTGCACTGGGAAAGGCTCCTGCAGTCTTTGGCCTCAAAAACTTGCAGACTTTCCACACCAGAGCCTTAATATGAACTCTGAGCAAAATAAACTTCAGAGGTGAGTTTCAAAATATCTTATGCCTGTACATTGCTGCACACTGAACAGCCTGTCAGCATTCTTTTATTTTTCCCTTTCCATATTAATGTGTTTCACATCCAAACCCAGAAGCTCAGTATAGCCTGAGTAGCCAAACTCTCAGAAAGCCTCTCTCTCCATCTCCAAGGGGAATTACCTAAGCAAGCACTGGAGAACTGGTCCCACCACACATTACACCATGTAGGTGATGCAAGCAGGGGCTGGGGGTGAATCTGCTCCCACTTATCTATCTACACCACTCCACCTCAGCCAAGAAAACTTTCTCTGGGCCAATAAAGAGGGAGAGTGGAAGGCAGTGTGGTTTCTGAGCTGCCCAAGGCACGTCCTGCACACAGGCAGAGCTGCTGACTCCAGGCAGACCCCGCGAGGCACGGCTGCCTCTGACTCATCTGGATTTGGTGCTTGTGAGCACAAAACCTCTTGCTGCGACCCAGAAGGAATTAACAGAGTAGTCTCCTTATTTCTAATTGTTAGATCATCCCTTTTTAACTCCAGCAAAGATGACTTGCAGATTAAACCCCTTGGGGGTCAAGGCAGTTGTTCTGTTTGTACAGCAATTAGCACAGCAGGATCCCAGGCCACAAATGGCCTCCAAGGCTACGTCTGTGCTGTCTGTGAGCTCAGACCTCATTCCTCCTGCAAGCCAAACCTCCCAGCTCTCAACACCGCCCACACAGAGGTTTTTACTCTGGCCTAGCCAGGAACACCAAAGTGAGCTCACACCTCGTGTAGAGACCAGCTCAGGCTTGAGTGAGCTCTACGAGCAGCACAGACGGCAGCAGCTCTGAGCCCTTCCCTCTACCAGGGTCACAGAGCTGCAGCTGCTGTCCTGATGCTCAGAGTCTGCAACATCTTCACTCCATCTTTGCTATTCAGGTTAAGTCACAGATCTCAAGCCCACCACCCCAGCTCCCAGGAAATCTTGCAGAAAGGAAGGTGTAGTTGTGAGATCCCACTCAGAGCAGCAGAGCACAGGCTGCTTGCATTGTTTCAGCTCACAAAGCAAGACACCTTTGTCTTGGATGAAAGCAAAACAGCAGCTCAAAGAATCTAATGGACCACATGGGTTTTCAGAAAGTCTCTGCAAACCCCATCTGACAACACAAGTGAGGCAGTGCAAACAGCACTAAAATAACAGCAGCTTTCCCAAGCCTTGACTGTGGAAGATGAGCCAACAGCTCAATAGTGCAATCCTGATTCTGCCACATCATGGACTTCCTAGACCAGTCAACTTTAATCTAGTACAAAGGTCTAATGAGAGTCAAAGAAAATCAAAGTTAGACAAGAAACAAGGGTCACAATTTCAACAATGTGGCTAATTTAACCAGAATTATAAAGAAATCACCAGCACTTGAGGAAAAGCTCTACAAGAAACCATGCAAGTCAAATGGAAGAGACTGCCTGAAGTCTTTGACCTGTCTTACCTGACATCCAGCTGGAATAGCATTGAGTACCCTCCTTTCCATGAGGATCATGCTGCCCCAACCAGCATCTGAGCTCATCAGCCCTTTTCCAAGCAGTCCTAGCATGTTCCCTGCCACTCCCAGTTTCCAATTCTCCACGTATTTAGCTTTCAAATTTTACATGATCTATTTTGCCTGGGGCACAGCAGATCACTTACCCTTCTCCTATTAGCTCTCTGTTTAATTACATTTTAATGTGAATTGATCTTTACATTAATGAGTCTGTAAAGAAGATTGATTTTCTTCAAGAGACTTTTCTGCTCAGTTTGGCAGCAGAGTAGTCCTATTGATTTCGCTTTCCCCAGTAAATACACTGCAGTGTCATTGCATCTTCTTGTGAATCAGCTAATCCTATTTCACACTCTTTTGCTCTAAAAATCCCTGTTCTGAGTTCCTTGTTATCTGTGCTTATTCAGAGCAAGATGATGGGGCCAAAGCATCTTAAACAGCTCTGCCTGTTGCTAACACACAGCTGACTGCTGTGGGTCACTGTCCCCTTTGTTCCTCAAGGGCTGGAGGCTTAAAAGACTTACAGTGAAAAAAATGAAAGTAATTTGAAAGTGTTTAATCTGTTAACGTCCTTAACTCCCAGCCAGCTAAGGATGTGGCAGAGTGTTGTGGGTTTACCATGCTTGCTCCAGAGGTCTGGTCAGAACTCTCCACTGAGCCCTACAGCTGCCCAACAGCCTGTGGCCGAGGATGCTGACTGAATCAGGCTTGGAGCCAGGGCAGAGGACAAGGATCCACCTCCATCATCTGTCCAAACACCCCAAAACCCCTCCAGGGTGCAGTTACTCACATGCAGGTAGATGCAGAAGCAGTGAGGACAGGCCCCAGAGTAAGGGCTGAGCTTGTGCCTGCTCATGGGATTGTAGAAAACCCATAATAGCAGACCAGTGCAGGGCTGATTGCAGCTCCTTTAACCTGGCAGGCCTAAGAGTTCTTCCACAAAAGTTAGTAAGGAAGCTGGATATAAACAGACTAATTCTGCAAATAAATGGTTTCTTCCATCACCCCTTTCCCCACCAGATCAGGTAACAGGGTCTCCTCGAGAGCCTTCAGAGTTAACACCCTGTAGCTGCCCTGGGATGGGAAATCCTCAGCCAAGGGCATGTCAGTGAAAACATCCTGCCATCAACTCCCAAATGTCCAAGTCTAGGAACTGTAACTAAATTACAAATGCTGTGGGAATTTCAGGCAAGGTTCTCCTCTCAGCTATTCCGATGTAATTTCAGAATGAATCCAGACTCGGTCTCTCCCCCTCCCAGCTGAATTTCCTGGCTTTTGTTTGCACTACCAGATGTTTGCATTTAATGTCTGTCTTTATTTGGTAACCCCTACATAGATTATTTTTCCCTTCTGTTCTATTAAAAGCCTTATCAAGTCCCTTACGTTTGCTCTTGCTGAAATGAACGACTTTGGCAATATTTTCAACATGCAAGGCAAACAAACTGATTCTTCGAGGAATAACTGAACCAAACTTCATGGCAGCGTATCAGGACAAAGCATTTTTGATACATATGTTATGTCTGCATCCATCTGCAGCCTGGGACATCCAAAGGCTGGCAGAAAGCTTTGAGAATTCTCTCTTCAGCAGATTCTCACATGCTTACATTTATATTTAACTGGCCTCTGGTCCTCACACGTGTGGGGATCAGGCAAGTTTTGGGTGATGGAGACAGGTAAGGAAAACCCAAAAGCAGGGAATGCAAAGCAAAGCTCATTTAAAAAAAAAACAACAAAAAACCAAACAACAAAAAAAAAAAAAAAACACCCAACCAAAACACCCCCACATGACCACCAAACTTAATGGGAAATTTGAGTTTGGCAGTATTGTTTCTCCCAGCCCCAAAAGGAGAAAAAGTGTGTTCTCCTGTTTAGGAAGAGTAGGAGATGAAATAACTCATTCAGAAGGGATGTTTTGAGTGACAAATATACAAGCCTTGCTTTTATAATACATTAACAGTCCTTTGGAAATACTTAACCACATGCAATATACAAAACCTACTTCAGAGGTTTGTGAGGTAAACACACTTCACACATTTCTAAACACTGAAAAAAAAAAAAGGAAATGTATTTATTTTTCTTTAGCATTAAGAATACACTGTAACACTATACACTTAAACACAAACCAGTTTCTCAGTACACAAGTCTTCATTATGAGTCTTCACCCTGGGTTTGGTTTGGCAGCCTCCCCAATTATTACTTCACGATTGGAAGGCCAGAAGAAACCAGTATGACCATATAATCTGATTCCTTACATCACACAAGGCTAAACAGCTTTACCAATTTGCCTATCAAGCCCATTAACCCAGGGTTGAACTAAAGGCCCATCTTTTAGGAAGCCAACTAATTGATTAAAGACTCCCAAAGATAGAGAAAACTTCATTTCCTCAGCAAATCATTCCAATGTGAGTCAGCAACATCGATTGGAGCAGGTACTTTAAAACATCTTTCAGGTTATTTTTATCTCTGATAAAAATGAAAAGGAAATGCAAGGGGGAAAAGAAGTGGCATTCTCTAATACAAGCTGAACAAAGAGACCCTTCTTGCAGAAGTATGACAGCAGTATTACAAATCCTGCTATCAGAGTTATTTATGTGCAGCAGCTGAGGAGAGCAATTCAGATTTCTGGAAAGTGATACTAAGCAGGTTTGTTCAGAATACCATTCTTTTATCATTTGGCTTTGTAGCTTCTCCTTCCTTCTGCACCACTCTGAAATTTCAGAGGAGCTGTAAATCTACTGCCTTCCACAAGTCATTATTCCCCCTTTCCAAACTGCTTATTTCATTTCAGGAATAAAAAACCCAAAGCTCCAGCAATTTGGTTCTTTGCCAAGGGCTAAATTAATAGCAAAAATAACAACAGGGGCTTGTGGAACCCAGAGCATTTATAGACTTCATGAGAAAGAGAAGCCAGTCTGGGGGGGGCTAACACTATATCCCTGCATGGCAAATTCTGTGCAAGCTTTCCATCCATAAATCAGATTTCTGGAGGTCTTTTTCAAAGCCTGGTGCACAGCACAAATGTGGCAGCACAGTAAGCTAGCAGATAGATACTGCCTCGGAATAAGTCAGAGCCTTTTGAGCAAGAGAGGCCAATCAGCTGGTGGTGTGGTCACAGGCATTTTCACCACAAGAAGTACCAAACCCATGGAGGACACAGATACCTGCCTGCAGGTGTACTGCAGGGCCCTGCAGGCTGGAAGCCACCACTTGAACTGCTCCAGCACCTTGATGGAGTCCCTGTTAGCCATAAAGAGTTCCCAGGAGCCTGGGGGGTATCATGCATACCTCAGCAAAATTCCTTCTCAGTGCACAGTACAAGCAGACACATGCAAAAATTTATTTTAGAAGTCCACACTCTTCAGATACTAAATTGTTTGATATTTTAATGTTTTATCCTCTTCAGAAGCACCATGGGCCAAAGATCCTTGGTGGCCAATACACAAGGGCTCTCAGGTGTCTGATGCTTCTGTGGTCATCTAAACTACCAAAGTTAGGAACTTCAAACCTTCTGCAGATCATGCTTTACAATGATCTGCAGAAGGTTTGAACATTTTCTTTCTCTCTCGAAAGAAAATGTTAAAAAGAAGTTGAAAGAAATCATAAAAACAGGTCTGGGATGAGTTCCCTAAAAGATTAAGATATGAATAGTCTCTGGCTTTAGGAGGAAAGAAGAAATGACCAGAACAGGGCCAGGAATAAAAAGAACAACAAAGAAAATGTAAAATTTAATAGCACAAGTACGACCTAATGGTTGAAACCCAAAGGCAGATGAGAAAAAAGAAGTTTTATTCAACCTGTGGAATTTACTGACATGAGTTACCACTGACCATAAGCACAACACACAACTTCACATATATCATACTTCTCCAAGTGATGTTTCTTAATTAAAGGTAATTAACTCTTAAGTTTCTTAACAAGCCAAAAACCAAAATCTAGATTCAGCAGGAACGAGTGTGACACCCATGGAACTCTCAGAGGCAGCTAAACCCTCCCCAAGAGAGCCCAGAGGCAGAGGAGGGGGCAGTGACTTACAGGTGCAGGGCACGGACGCTGGAAGCAGCAGATCCCAGGGAGGGAATGGCACTCAGCTCGTTGTGGTCCAGCCTCCTGCAAGAAACAGAAATTGAGGGTTGAAGGCAAGCAGCCAGTGCCCAGGCATAGAGGAGCAGGGGAGGGCTGGCAGCGGGGCAGAAGCTTCCATCTGAAGGGGTTTTTCTGGACCTGTGCTGGCCACACCTTGCTCTTTAATACATGAGAGCCACCATCGCTGGTTCCACGGTATTGTCTTTCCAAGAACAAGGCTTTCCCCCCCTGCCACCCACTCCCCAAAGTGCCAGGCAGGAAAACATTGTGCCACAGCCCTCCACTAGCCTGTGTTTCCAGAGCCAAACCTGAGACAGGAGAATTTTGCACCTTAAAGCCAGGGCCTGATGCTTCAAGTGTTTTTCTGACTGAAAGCAGATCCTTGCCATGTGACTGGCTCTTCCTTGCTTTAAAGAGCCCTTGTTTGTACGGTGAATTAGTCAATTAATTACTGTAACAGTCGCTCGTCTGGCTGCTTGAAAATTACCTAATTTCTCAGTCTTCTTGCCCACTCCCCCCTCTGCTGCAGTGATCACAGCCAAGCCCTGGGCAGGCTCCCCAGGACCCCCAAAGCACCCCAGCTCCCACCCCTGCTGCTCCAGGCACAGCCTCTGGGTCACTCTGGGCCTTCCAAGTGCTCCCCTTCTGCAGAAAATCCTGACAAGGTCACAATTTGGGGGCAAAGCACAGCACCCCAGGGCTGCACAGCATCCCAGGGCTGCACAGCACCCCAGGGCTGCACAGCACCCCAGGGCTGCACAGCACCCCAGGGCTGCACAGCACCCCAGGGCTGCACAGCCAAGGGTTGCTAAGCCACAGGCATGAGTAGGGGCAATCTTAAATTATGTTGGGTTTTTTCCCCTCTTCTTTCCTTTTAGCCCTATTTTTGGCAGGTGGGAGAGGGCAGTGGCACATTTATCCCAGAACTTCCCTTCTGGCTCCTCTGAGAGGAGGCAAGATATTTGATTTCACGAGGAGTTCCAAGCACTGCTGGGATAAAAGCTTTCCTCTGCCTCTGACATTATACCCATGCCTTAAAATGTAAGGGAAAAAAGCCAGATGCATTGCAATTCAGCAAGGAGCTCCACTCTGCAACTAAAAGCTCACTGTCGCTCATATTACAACATGGTCTAGAGCTTCCAAAGGTACAGAGCAAGCTGGAAAGAGCATTAAAATGCTTATTTGAGCATGTTTTCATTAACACCTAACTAAGCATCTTCAGGAGAAGAAGGAGCCTGGGTCAGCTCTGGTAAAGCAGCTGTGACACCAACCAGCATCTAAGAACTGGTCAAACCCTCCTCTGACATAAGTGTGATATTCATATATCAGCCTCCTGCCATGGCAGGAATCAGTCAGAAGTGGCTCTCCCACCTCATTTTCTTTCTTGGCTCACAGGCTCCATTTGCTGACACAGAGGAGACAGCCAAGCTCTGGATTTGCCCAGGATTTCCCACTCATCTTTCCCTTTTCCCTATGTAAAGGAATTGGAAAATAAAAAATAAAAAAAGAGGGAGGTAAAAAAAAAACCCTCAAAACAGAGCAGCTGGGCTGAACAACTTTAAGAACTTTCAGTCTCCTTCCCCAGCCCTCACCTTTGATGACACAAACCCTCTGGATGCTGAGGCACAGGAGGAGGGGGGGCCACCCATATAAAATATTTACAGTCCAGTTGCCAGGCTGGTGTCAAGCTGAAATGGAGCCTGCTCAAAAATAGCACAGCTCTCCAGAGCTTTCAGTGAAAGGCACTTTAGAAAAGAAAAGGTGAGCTGTTTGGAGAGGAATTTTAGCATGGTTACTCCTTTCTTTGCTACCAATGAGCCTGGAAAGCCTGAGAGCCATGAAACAGCCTGACAGCCTTCAGTCTGGTGGATTCCATGATCCACATGACATGAGGAAAGCCCAGAGAGGAGCACAGGGCCCACCCCACAGCAGCACCCTCCATCCATCCCATCCCACTCATCCCATCCCATCCCACTCATCCCATCCCACTCATCCCATGCCATCCCAGGAATGAGAATGGATGGACACCAGGGGATTGTCACCAAATGAAGGCACCAAAGGGGATGAGAGAAAGATCAAGTGTCCTGAAGGAAAATATTGTCCCAGTCCAGCCCCTACCCTGAGCTTCCACCACTTACTGCAGAGCAAGTGGGATCACAGGGTTTGGCATCACTTTGAGCCACTAAATTTCATCCTATACAGACTTAAAACTTTTCCAAAAGCTTCTCATAAATGCCACCAAAACAAAGCACACAGACAACTGCCTAAAAGGGAGAAGTGCAGGATAAATTCTGCTCTATCACAATCTCAGTAAAGCAAAGCAGAGCATTGAAGGTAAGAGATGAAGTTTAACTCTTTTGGTCTGCAGATATTTTCTTTAAATCAAGGGAAAACAAAATGTTTTCAAAATCTACCACACTAATTATTCACATGGAGAGACACACACAGAGTTTTAAGCCTTGTGTAATGCTCAGGAACCACAGACAGCACGTTTGAAGCATCATGGGAGGTTCAGGTCTTATCAATGCATCTATTATTTGGGGCAATCTCTTTCCCTGAGGGTGCCTTGGTTTGCCCAGCACAGCATGCACAGAGGAACACTGACTTGCTCTCGAGACATGCCACAGCATGATGCTTATTTCATGAATGTTTGTCAAGTGCTTAAAAAAAAAACCCTCAGAAAGAAGATGCTCTGGCAATATAGATGTGGTTCTCCTTGTGAAATGAAGTTTATTTCAGTGGTCTGTGGTTTAGCTGTTATTCAAAAGCAACCAAGATTAGTAGATAGGGCTTTTAATAGAGCTTCTCCCTCCGACTTCCCAGAGCCTGCCTTCCAGGCTCTGCTCCAGACCTCTGCCTCCCCTCCAGTCTCCCCTTTCTGACTGCTCCCTTTCCCTCCTACTCACTCTCCTGCTCTCTCCCTATTCCCTAACCCTGTCTTTCTGACACAGCAAGCAGCTCTTATCTACCCATTACACTGTGGCTGCACTACTTATCTCCCCAGAAACCCTGACACCTTTTTACAGCATGGAACTGCTCAGTGCAGGGCTTGCCCTGCTCTACACACGTGCAGCACTTTGCTGAAGAGAATTCCCTACCTGGGCAATCAGAAGCCACACACATTTCCCAATTTCCCACCCTGTGCTCCCTGAAGTCACTCACACACCTTCAGGCACTTCCATGAATAAAAGCTATTGCTAAGCCACAGTCATGTTGGGATAATTCTAAGTCAGGGCTGCAATTCTCTTCTTTAAGCACAGAGCAATTTAAGGCTTTCCACAGTGAAAAGAGAAGCTGAGAAAACAGATCCTGCAGGCAGTGTTCTGCTGGGCCACATCACTTTCTCTCTGAAGACCGTGCAGAGCTGATTTCAGAGCACTGCAGTCACTTCTGATAGACATTCCTCACTTGCTCATGATTCCCAGCAAGTCCCTACTGTTCATGTAAACAGAGAAGCCAAGGGAGAGATGCTACATGGATCTCCACAGTCCAATCCAGCAGGCATCAGTCAGGGAGAATTCCACTTTTTGCCTGTTTAAGAATCACAGGATCTGGCCCCTCCACGAGTGCCAACACTTAATGAAAACAGACAGAGGACAAGAGAAAATGCTTGATAGAGCACAGGATTGTTTCTGAAAGGAAATGTTTTTTCAGTTTCCCATGAGGCACCAGTAGCTCTTCAAACAGAGCCCAAACCTCAAGTATGCCAGCGATTCACCAGGCAAACACAGCTCATTACCTCAGCCCACTGCCTGCAATCTCAGTCACTTTTGTTTTTAAACCCCAAAATCAGAACTCCAGGAATCCCTGGGAAGGGCTGACAGTGCAGCCCCTCTCTGAGTGAAACTGCTGAACCTTCAGAGAGATCAGGAGCTTGGAAAACCTGCAGTTCCCTGAAACAGGTTTGTTTTACCAGCAAGGAGGGGCTGGCACAGCCATTCAGACCTTCACCAGCTCCTCTGCTCCCCACCAGAGCAGAAGACAGCTCTGCTGGTTTAGCCTCTTCTAGCAAGACTTCCAACAGAGTTTGTGCTGGTTCCAAAAGGAGCACAAATGTCTGAGAGAGGAGGAGGCACAGTTAAGTGCTTTGTAATCCACTACACTACACCTTTGTTTCCTGGGAGATTTGGGCTAGGTTGGCATCAGGTGTCACAATCCAGGCTGCTGTGCCTTGCTTCAGGGTTATGCTTTCAGCAAGGAGCTCTGTGTGTGTGTTCAGGTGTGCTGAACTGCTGCCTCCAAGCATTGCACAACACCCAGGGAGGCAAACTCCAATGATTTCCAATAACAGCTCTGCTGTTTTAATTGGGATGTTGTGTTCTGCTCATTGATTAGTTTTAAAAAAGCAGCCCAGATACAGTAAGAAAAAACCTCCACACCAAGTCAGACCTGCTCATTCAACTTAGCTAAAGGAAGGTCCTGTCTTAGGAAACTAGATATAATTTCCTCAGAGCCCACAAGCAGCCCTGGCAAAACACAATTAAAACCTTTGAAGGAATACTTACACTTCCTGCAGGTTCGACAGCTCTGCAAAGACAGAAGGATCAATCTCTGCCAACTTGTTGTAGCTCAGGTTTCTGTTAAAATAAAAGACAGTGGGATCAGCAAAATACAGTCACCCTGCTCAGCAAAACAGTCATCTTAATTATTCTGGATGGCACTTGGGAAGGTTTGGGTTTTGGGCTTTTTTAAAAGAGAACTTAAACAGGAGAGCAGCACTTTTCTGCTGAATACATGAGTTTAGTTCCATGACAAAAATCTTATCTAGCTCACCCCAAGCTTCTTCCTCTTTTGCATTAGATTAGTGTGGTTTTAATTTGTCTTCATTTTACACAATTACATTTATTATTCTACTATTGATTAGTTGCAACCACAAAACTAATCACAGATGAATAGGATGTTTCCTGACAAATTAAAGTCTGAATTGAAACAATCAACAAACCTTCCACTCAATATTTTATAGCTATATTCACACAGGATTTTTTTTTTAATACCACTATGTGTTACACACAAAATACACATATGGACACTTGCTATGTGTAAACATAAAATATATTCTACATTTTCTAACAAGATGATATAATTAGTCTATCACTAAATGTTTTTGTTAATCAGTGACTACAGCTTTCAAGCCTCACAGTAGCCCACACTTTGCTCCTCAACAGCCCCAGCCAACACTTTCCAACTACCCAACAACCCAAATCTAAACCTAAATCATAATCTAGCACCAGTGGATGACAAATGGGTTGTGCTGCATTATCTGAAGGCAGTCTGGTGGGAGAGCAGATCTGCCTCACAGGACACCCCTGACTGGAAACACATCCAGAGCTCAACATGCTGCAGGAAGGAACACACTGCAGGAATTGCTAGGGACAGCAAGCAGGCAGAATCATGCAAATTAAGTGCCAGCTCCAGAAACCACAAGCAAGAGCTTTGCCATGCTCTGCTGCAGCATCACACAGTGCAAGAGCAGAGCCTTCCCTCCAAGATATGCACTCTCAGCACACCACACAGGACAGGTCAAACCTGCAGCCAGGCACTAACCAGATCAATTAAGACCAAGTGACTAATGATGCAGAAAGTAACAAGTGCTTTAATTACCATGCTGTATGCAGTGCTGGCATGTTTCTGTGAGAGTGTAATCTAAAGAGGGAGGAGGCAAATTGATGGGTGGTAGCAGAAAAGCAACCACAGTAAATTGTAAGGAAATTGTGAGGGGGACTTCTTTAATTTTATTTTGCTCCACACCCTGCTCTCGGATATTACCCTGGGTAAAATTCAACCCTCCTGCCTCCTCTGCAGGAGGTTACACCCTCTTACTGCACCTCTGAACACAACCCAAAAGATTCATGGCCTGATTTTAGATAAGCCCTCAAACATTGAGCTGCTTATTCAAACCACCAAGCCAGTCTGACTAGAAAACTGGCCAATCTTCCCTGGTTTGGGTTTTTTCTTTGCTTTAAAAATGTGCCCACAGAAAGAAAGCAGGTCTGGAACCCAAAGAGGATCTAAGTCACAGGGGCACCTACTGAACTTCTACCAATGCTCCATGACCCAAGAGCTGAGGCACACACAAAGAAAAGGCAGCTGCCAGGAGAGCACTGATGGAAAATATCTCCTGCTCACACTAACACACTGTGGCAATGCAGAGAGAAATCCAGGCTCACAGCAGCCTTGCAAATACCAAGGCTTGAAAGACTACAAAGCTTACCAACTTTGCAGGAAGTGATAAACACCTCTTTCAAGCTAAAAAGCAGATATTGATCACCTGCCCTCTTGTAATGCATTTATGGGAAGTCCTCAAAGGTTCCCTTGCACGAGGGAATCATTTGATGGCTCTCACATCACACCATTCCCCATCATTTCAGCTCTGAAGGCAGCCCCTTGCATCTTGCCCAAAATGTTCGATTTTTTTTGCCAATACCTGCTGTGGAAGAATGCTCCACAAATCAGCAACACAGGCTGGCTCTTAACAGAGCCTACAGCTGAAGTTATAGAGGAGTGTAAAACCTAACCAAGCATCTCAGTTTAAAATATGCTGTCCTGTAAGCCCCTACTGTCTTTTAAAACACTCAAGAGACCTTTAAATCAATACCAGCCTACAGCAGATATCCATTTCACTATGAACTCAAAGGCATTTATCTAAATAAAAGTCAAACTGCAGTTTAAACTCAGAGTGTGTTTGAAAGCCAAGTCCATATTCATAGCACAATTACGAATTAAAGTGCAATTTGCCCACAGATTACATTACTACTTTTTTTTTTTTTTTAAACCACACAGTAAGATCAGGTTGGAGCTTGCCCCTGCCTCATCTACAGGCAAAAAGAGAAAATACAACAGGTAACATGCTACAGCCTCAGCACAATGAAGCCATCACAGAAACACAAGTGACAAACTAAAAGGGGGAAATACAGCCAGACACGATGGTGCATGAATCCATCTGTTTCCATGGATTTCTATGCCTTTTACTGCAGCCAAACTTCCCATTTTTCAGGTAATGTATTGCTCCTCAATACATTCCTCTGCAATAGGCTAAGAGGCTGTTTTATGAAGCAAGAAACAAGAACACATGCACCAAAACTGATCCTCCCTGCACTTGCCAGAGGGACCAGGCCCCTGGCTAAGCTTGTGCTCAAGCACTGAGTGATGCTGTCATGAACCTCCAAAGTTCACAAGTGAAAAAACAAAGCTCTTCATAAATTAAAGGATTTCACAGCCACAGTTTAACATCACCAAAAGTGACTTTCTGATTATTGCTGCTGCCATTCAGGACATTTGAACATCAAAGTCACTGCACAAATAGCTGGCTCTTCAGATAGCACAGAGATGTTTTGCTGCACCAGCAACAGAAAGACTTCCCAACAGCTGCTGCAGAAATGCAGGTGAACTCCATCCTCCTGAACACCAAAGTCTTCAGTTCTCCCCACACTACTCACCCCAACCACCAAGTATCCTCACTAAATGTACATTACACTGCTCAAAAATCAGTGGGGAAATGAAAGCTAGAAATAGAGTCAGTACAAAATCAACAGGAGACTTTAAATTACACAGATATGCCAAAAATCAAAATCAAGTTTACTGAGTTTCTGGCACTAGCTGTATTCTAACTTATATTAAAATACCCAAGAATTTCTAGCCTGAAGCATTAGCAATCAAAGGATGTGTTTCCCAGAACTCTGATCCCCTCACTAGGCACTATGTGGCATGCCAGTCACAGCATTTAAGTGAGAGAAAGAATTAACATGTTTCAATAGATAGATCATTGGTTCTGGGAGTCAGGAAACCTCTGTCTGTTCCTGGCTCTCTTCATCTCCTGCTGTGTGACCGGGTCATGTCACATCACCTCTCCAGAGCTTTTGTTTCCACAGCCACCCTTTGTCTGTCTTGTCTATTTAGACTGTAAATAAGATTGAGGTAGGTATTGTCTTGGTTTGCCTGATGCTGATGAAATGAGGCCTCAACCTTGGTTGGGCTCCAGTAATGCAAATAAAGAAGGGAGCTCAAAACTTGAGGTCATGGGTGCACAGGATGCTCTCCCAGCCCTAAGTGTGGGTCCCAAATGTCCAGCAGTGAATGAAGCACTGCAGGGCTTTAATGTCCCCACCAGGCTGGCCTCTCTGAGCTGAGCAGACCAGCAGTGGAAGCTGACTGGAGATGCCAAGCCTGGGGGCACAGCTGTCCCATCACTGAAAGCTGGCACATTTGCTGCTCCTCTGCAGCACAGAGAATGCATTCCTTCTCCAGGAGCCCTTGGGACGATGCCACAGTTGCCCAATGAATCACCTAACAAATGTTCCTGCCATCAGTTTTCCAACATGTGTTCCTCAAAGAGCCATCAACTCCCAACACCAAACCCCTGTCCTTTCCCAAATCAGCACCTGCCCAGCCCTCTGAGGTCTCTCTCACCCTGAGCATCTCTTCAATGCCAGTTTATAAAGCAGCACCTGCAGTGTTTCATGCCAGTTCCAAGAGCCCATGGCTTTGGTGCATGTTCTGCCCATTTCCTGGCAACTACAGTGAGGTGAGCTGAGCCCAAAAGTGGGACTGCCCACAAACTGCTCAGTGCCCTGCTCCTCTGCATTGGTATGTTGAATTACTGATGGAAGGATGCTCTGATCCCTCCAAGGCAACTGTGGAAAGAAAACAGAAGTCCACTAATATAAATTCAAGAGCCTGAGCTGTGAGTTCAGGGAAGCATCCTACAAAGGTTAGAAGTTCTACAGCTGGCAGAGGAGAAAGAGCAGAACCACCAACCTGAGCAGCCCCTAACATTCAGATTGTTTTTTCCAGATCAGCTTCTACTGAAAAGGAAAAGCTGGTAAATGTTTTTAAACTTTATTCTGATTTACTGGCATGAAAAGTGCTCTGCATATTATTTATCCATTACAGACTTCAAGTCTTCCTTGTACTGGCTAATCTAACAATGTGGGGTTTTCCCCTCCTGTCACTAAGATGCCCATGATCAGGAACTGAGAGCCTGTAAAATCAATATGGGAAGGGCCCTGCTCTGTCTTTTCAGTTATTCCAGTCTCTAAATAAGAAAGCAGTGTTTGCCTTCAGCTGGCATTATGAAAGTGGCACTGTGGATCACTGAACTCTGCAGAGACTCAAGTGAAAGTTTTGTTAAATAACTGGGTATGCTCAAACTACCTCCCAAAAGGAACAATGCTGGCACAGAAAGAGTCCTTACTAGTGAGGAGGGATCAGTCAGTTCTTTCACCTGTGAAAGGCCAACCCTGCCCCCTTGGGCAAGGTGCAGGGTAGATCAGGAGTTTATGTCCAAGTTTTGTCTCTGCTTTGGGACCTTGACCAGTGCAGAGAAAAGCCACCTACCTCTCTGTTGAAAACCAGACAAAGGAACAGAGACATACATGGCTCCTGGTCTCTGTCCACCACGATGACGGCTGAATTCTGTTCTGCAAGGTGAAAGTTTCCAACCCTTACATCAAAACCATTTATCTGTCAGTGCAGAAGATTATGTCAAAAGTGTTTCTGCACCTTTTGATGACAGGCATTGGAGAAAAGGAGGATGGCTTGAAATTCTGTCACTGCCAACTGTGGCTTTCATTAAACACTTTGTCAACCGTTGTCATAACACAACTTTTCATTGCTCCTGCACAAAAGGGAGCTGAGGGCCAGAACAATTGAGCCCTGCAGTAGAAATTCCTCTGGCTCATCTGTCGAAAGATAGCTGCCTAGTCTGCAGCTCACTGAATAGGCACCATCCTCTTCCCACATGTTTGTAGATGGCTTTACAGCCCTGGAATGGAGGCCCCATGCACACTTGAGTGGGTCTGAAAAGCATGGCTGCAGCTGAATTAGCTTGGGGATGGGGGCCAGGGGAGCAAGAGAAGGAGCACACTGGCCATGCTACAAGGGTACAGCTGTGCAGGAAGAAAGCACACTCAGATGTCTCTTTTAAACAAGCTTGTGAGGTGCCAGGGAGATGGCAGCGTCCTTGTAAGCAGTGACAGGGGAGCATTAATGCAGAGCCATCACAGATTCCATGGATTCAGGGGGTTGTATGGACAGAAAGAAGGAGCTTTAGTCCATTTTTGATTCCTGTGCACAGGACAGGTCCAAAGTTGACTCCAATGAGGCAAGAGCAGCCAAACAGCCACTGCTGCCTCTCCTCATTAGAGCTGTGCTCCAGTCCCTTCCTCTGGACATGCTGCAGCACCTGACTGTGTGTCCTGCAGTGGGGGCCCAGAACTGAACCCAGGATTCAATGCATGGCCTCACCAGTGCTGAAGATGATCACTGGCCCAGTCCTGCTGGCCACACTATTGCTGGTACAAGCCAGGGTGCCACTGGCCTCCTTGGTCACCTGGGCATTCACTGGCTCATGTTCAGACAGCTGTGAACCTGCACCTCCTGGTCCTCTTTCACCAGGCAGCTTTTCATCCATGTGCCCCAAGCTAAGCCCCCTGTGATTTCTGTTACAGGGTACCCCAGGTACAGGGTGCTGCTGCAAGTGCAAAGCATCCAGGAGCTTAAAGAGACTCTGAAATGGAGCCCAGAAATGGCCCACACCAAGCATGGCAAAGAGCTACCTCCTAGAAGGAGGTAAGAGCACCAAAGCACAGGGCACCAGAGAGGTGGATGCCCCAGATTGCTGCTCTAAGTGCTTTGGAGAGAAGGGGACCCTGCAGGACATAGCAGCCACATGGGTGAAGCTGTGCCCCACCACTGAGGGAGTCTGTTAGTGGCTCAGGTGATGTGCTCACTCAGGCTTTACTTATGTCCTTGTTCAAATCAGCAGCATCACATTGGCTTGGGCTAACAGCCTGTTTATATCTCATAAGGGGCTTTATGTGCAGGAGGGAGTCAACCTAAGGGCAGCCCTCAAGCCATAATATGAGCTAATTTGACAGTGAAGACAAACTCTGAGAGGTCATCCAGACACCAAGAGAACTGCACCATGAATCACTCTCAGCCATGACCAGTGAAACAGTCTGAAGGAAATTCCTGTAGCATGATCCCCAAAGAATTGGTACCACACAGCAGATCCCAGCAGATGCCTGCAGCCATTAATGCAAAGAACACTAATTAAAACCACATCACTGAGAAGTATTGTGCCAGACTACAATTTAATTTAGCATGTGGCTGGTATGGTTTGAGGAACTTGGGGATGATCTTACCTTCAGGTGACTTTCAGGGACACACTGGCAGCCTTGGCCCTTCCTCCTGCTCTGCCACTCTGCACTCACAACTTGGGGTGCAGACAGAGCTGGGCAGCTGACACAGAGCTGTAAATGTGAATATCTCTGCCACTGTGGACTGCCAGACTCCAAGAGGCAGCACAGGATGAGCAGGCACAGTCTCAGGGCTGAGGAAAGGGAGGAATCCTCTGCAGGGGCACTGGGTAACACTGCAAGCCTGCTGGGGCTTCCACATCTCCTACACCAAGGATTTTTACAGGCTTATTTGTCTCTTTCAGCAGGGCAGTGTCAGGTTATTTCAGGACCTACTTGGCTCACACAAATGTGTTTTGACAAAACCTAGGATCCCATTTCCTCCTATTTTAATAACCTTAGCAAAACTCTACTTGAGTTCTTGTCTGCTTTTTTTCTTTTACTTTTCTTGAAAGATCATCTCCTCCAAACACCCCTGTTTTATTTCTTAAGGCAGAAGGCTTGGATGCAATTTAATCTACATAATCACACATATATGCAAATAACACATGCAGAAATCACCTGGGTAACTCAGGTGCTCATGGACCTCATGCTTTGACTCTGCACCACCAGAGGGGACACAAGGATACTCATTTCACCAGACCTTGATCCTGGCCCACTCAACAAGTTTTCTCAGTGTTTCAATTGCTCCAAAAAAATTGTTCCAATTGTTCCAAAAAAAAAAAATGAAGTGAGGTTTCAAGAAGTGAAGGAATTTGGAAGTCATGCAGTGGTGTGAGAGGCAGGGCTGTGAGCCCCTGTCCATGCAGTGAGACCCCCCAGGCCCCTCTGTTCCCTGGGCACATGGACAGCCCTTCCCAGCAGCTCAGGGACTCAAACCAACACAGGGCAAAGGAAGCAGCAAGGACAAGGTATCCAACAATGCTTTTGCTGCTTCTGAGAGGAGCACTAGCCACAGGCACACAGCCTGCAGCCCCTGAGGCTGCTCACCCTCCTGCTGGGGCCACAGGTTCCTCTGCCCCCAGGCAAAGGCAGCATTGTGTGCAGGGAACAGGGGATGCTGCAGGGCTCAGGGCAGGATTTAATTGCAGCAATCTCTCTCTGTATTGGCCTCTTCTATTAAGCTGCACTGCCTGAAGGAGAACAATCCTCTCCAAAACACACTGAGGCATCAGCTCCAATGACTGCATCAAAGAAAAAACACATTTCAAAGGGGGCATGAGCATCTAAATAAGAATAACTGTGTTTAATTTCAAGTAAAGCAATCCTGCTTTGCCACCTGTGACAGGTAAGCAGTTGGAAGGAAAAGCAGGATGTAGAGGGTTTTTTAACCCACAAACAAAACTCCACCCACCATCTGCCCTGACACCTAGAGGGTTTGTTCTGGGTTTATTGCTTTGATTAAAGTGCAGACTACTGCCATGAGAAAGACATAGCCCTAAAACAAAAAGCCTGCAAGTCGGTTGCTTGACTGTATATGACCAAACTCACCTTTTTCTAAATCTGACAGTAAATTTCTTTCTTGGTGATTTTGCATCCACAAAGCAAAGCAGGCTGTCCCTTGAACCATTGGAAAAAGGGCTGGATAGCCCAGCTCAAACAAAATACTCACCAAACAAATTGCTCCTGCTTCCATCACTGCTGTTTTTCTTTGGTAAATCAATACAGGCCATGACTTCTTTACTAACATTTTCAATTAAGGTTCCCCACTGTGTATTCAACATATTAAACCAATTTATTGAGGATTAATAACTATGTAATTTACTACACACATCTACCTTAGAACTGCTCAGCCTCCATTAACAATAACAAGCTACATTGATAAATCAGCATTAAGTGCTATTTACAGTTTCAAAAATGGCTCCTTTTGCAAAGCAAATATTTTCTTCTGAAAGTTGTGCAACTCTTCACAAGTACTCACAGCAGATAAACCATGTTAAACCTTTGGCTTTTTCAGATGTGTGGGCAGACCCACAGCAGCATGCTGGACTGCTAGCAACCAAACCCTCCCACCACATGACTTTGCAAAATCCAGCTGAGGGTTAGAAGTTGAGTGCAGGGAGAAGAGTGAGAGAATTCAGAAATTCCTCAAACACTGTTCAAAAATTTCCATGATTTTAGAAAACTTCCAAGGTCAACCATTCAGTAATACTGAACAATCTGTATTTCAAGTTTTCTCAAAGAAGACAGAATTGTAACATGCTCTGCTCTCTTTGGCATTCAAATGGTTTCAATCCTATCTGCAAGTGTTCCTGGTAAGCTCAGAGACCTTAACCAGCCAAAATATTTTTCCACTGCTCCCACTTCACTTTTTAATCAGAAATATTAATTTAGTTAATGCACAATGTGGCACAACAGGTTGCCACTATCTACCACTACCCAGCAGCACCATGTCTGCACTGCTGCACACAGGATGGGGGATCCCCAAGCCCTGAGGATGAAATTTCAGCACTCAGCTGGCATCACCCCTTTGCAGAGCCCACCCTGAGTGAGACTTGGCCATGGTGCCAGCCCTGGCATGGCCCTGCCCAGTCAATCATTAATGGTGGGGACAGGGCACACAACCCTCTCCCAATGTGTTTGCTCAGCCTCTCTCTCCTGGCTCTCATTAATAGTTAATCAGCAAGGACTGATCTCCCCCCAAAACATGCTTGCTGAGAAGTGGCACCAAGGAATATTTGTGCATTGGTTAAAATTACTCAGGCAAAGAGTTGGGGGAAGTGCTTTTTAAAAAAAAATGTGCAGATTTTTCCTGCAGCCCAGGCATGGGGGCTCACTCCAGGCTTGCTCCAGCTTCTCCTGCACTTGATGCTGCTTTCCACCCACACTGAGGGGCTGCATCACCTCCTGCTCTCACACAGTGATGGTACCCAAGTGTTTTTAGAGGCTTTTCCCACTGCTGTCCTGTTCTCCCCCTGGCTGGCCACAACACCCAGCTGTTTTTCACTGGTGGCTGCTCCTCCCCAGCCACCCAGGGCATGTGCTGTGCTGTCACCAGGAAACCTCCCAGCAGATGGACTGATGTGAAGCTCTGCCTCCTCAATGGGCTGCAAAGTTTAATGGAGCCAGGGAGCAGAGCCAGCAGAGCCCACCCAGCTGGAGCAGCCAGGACAGAGGCAGTGGTCAGCCCTGCCAGCTCTGCCCCCTCCTCCCCCTGCAGCAGTGACTCTGATCTCACAGAACACCCAGGCAACTCTGCACACTGGAAATAAAGCCCTCTCTGATCAGTCCAAGTGCAATTACAACCCTATGCCCACCATAAACTCACTCAGTTTGAAACCTACCAGAGCAAGGACGTTCCTGGCACCTTCCAATGCCACGGGCTGAAACTGAGGGGTTGGCCAAATCCAAACATTTTGTGTGTGGAAAGGAATGATGTATATAGCCCCAAAGCATCTCAAGGACCAGTTACCCATGGGCTGTCTATGGCTGGCAGCACTGCATGGTGCAGGGCCAGCTCTAATCCCCCAGAGGTGTGAGGAACACATGGCAGACAGCTCTCCCTTTCCAGTTTAAAAATAGTTCTTCTCTGTAATAAAGAACAGCATTTTAAGGGCAAAACCTGAAGATTTTAAGCAAAAAAAATCCCTAAGCTGGCCATCCTGGCTGGAGGTGTAGGGTTTACACAAGCATCCATCCCCTTTCCTTTCGAGTAATCAATGTCCAATCATAATGCACTTCCACTCCAAGCACTTTCATACTGCCAACAAAGCACCAAGCAATTTAATGGATTTCTAACCCCAAATTGGAAGCTGTACTACATCCAACTGATCCAATTTGTTCAGCCTTAGAGGAAGCCCCGGGAACAAAATGCTGGAAATAAAACCACACTCACTGATAACATTACAGAAATAGATACACCAAGAAGCAAATGTTCTGTCCCTTCTATCTGACCTCCAACTTGGTTTAATTGACCTTCAAGATGGAAAAACTGCATTTAAAACGAGCCATTCCCACTTAGATCAAGAGTAACACAAGTGTGAGTGAGTGTGTGACTGACTGTGTGTGAGAGTGTGCTCTGTAAAAATCACTTTCCTACCTCGATGTTAACATCAGGGTCAGCTGTCAGGACAATCATTCAGACTTTTTTGGCATAACTCCTGTATTGGTTTTTGCCCCTGGGACAGCAGCAATGTCAAAGCAGATGGAGCTGAAGCTCAAGTCTCTGCCCCAAGAATGCCATAAAGCCATTGAGGGAACAATTGAACCTATCACTGCTTCACATGCCAGCCTTAACATTCCTTACACACAGCAGAATCTCACACGTGTGCACTCATGCTTAAACAACTTACACTAAACACAAACACATGCATGTATGCATGAGGCAACACAATTACAGCGATGTACACAGCTAGAAACGCTTGATCAGGGGAGTTTGGGACAGCTGTACAACTTACAACTGAGTTGTGAAGAGTGCTAGTAAAATATCTTTATTGCACTCTGCCCCAGCATATAATGTCACATCTTTTACAGAAGCACTATTTTAAAAATCTTTGAGCGCTTTACAGCTTTTATTGGTGCTGTTTTTCAGCTCCTGCCACTTACAAAGCCAGATTTCTGTATTAGTGCAACCCAGACTGCAGAAAGTCTCAGAAGGAGAAAAGGTTATAGGCAATTAAATCTTAGAAAGAGAAAGTCCTTCAAATGATCTTGCTCTTCCCCAAGTCTGGTATCTCAGAACTTTCCAGCATTAAAAATCAGTCCTTACTTCCACTGGCTGCAGTTTTTTGCTCTTTGAATCTCAAATTTTCAGGAGTCCTGGGCAAATGGGGCTGCAGGCAGAGCCAAGGGGAAGCAGCTGCTCACAAGCCCACATTTGCTCCTGCTCCCCACCTCTGTTGGGGGCCACTGCAGCTGAGTTTGAACCCTGCATTAGCATCAGGCAGGCACCAAAGCTCTCTTTCAGATCAGAAAGGTATTTTTTCATCTACTTCAAAGGGCTCTGATGTACTTGGCTGGATGGATGCCTTGATTTATTATTCAATGAACTCCCTCGGATTTGCAGAGTTTCTCAGCTAAAGGCATCACAGCTAATTCAAAGGGAATGTAGATCTTTAAGGTTCAGTCAAAGAACAAACTTTCCCTTCTGCAGACTTTTGTCCTTTCCACATTGCACAGGGGAGGGGAACATTTCCCAATTCTTTTGCTTGGGAAACAATAAAGAACCCACTCTCCCTGCAAAATTGCTGGATTCAGAAGATACTTGGATAAACTAATTTTTTCATCTTTTAACTATTATTACTGGAATCATACTGCTCATCTTGGCATTTCAGATAATATTTTTTTTGGTATAACCATCTTAGTTTCTGCTCACCAGAGGATGTGCATTTGTCACAGGAGCTCCTGTTCCAGTCCAAGGACAGGGAATCCCTTCTTCTGAAGGGATGCTGCAGTCAAGCAACAAATTCTGCAGGAAGATGTTAAAAGGCAGCCAGGTCCTTCCCTCTTGCTTTGAGCCCACCTCACTCAGACATAACCCAAAGTAGATGCCATCTTAAACTCACCTAATGGCCTCTCAAAATATTTTTTAAAAGTCTCATAATGAAACTCCATGTGGGTGGCCACCTGGCTGCCCTGAAAATAGAAAAGCTAACACTGCAATTTGGCCAGGAGCAGAAATACCCCTTCCCTCTTAGGAGTGGTCCTTGTGAGCCCAGGCACTGTGCCAGGGGCTCACCATTCACTGCACAACCTGCAGCTCTCACAGGGCCAAGGGCTCCTTGGCTTCACACCAAGCCCTGCTCCAAAATGGGATTATTTGGGAAATGGGAATGCAGAGGGTGCCCCAAGGTTTGTGACTGCACAGTGAGGGACACAGGTGCACTCACTGCTTGGAGAATTCAAACCATGTCCTTTTGAGAGGAGACAGACTGATCTCTGTGAAAATAATAAATGTCACCATTTCAAGGAAATCAGTGAAAGAATAGTTAGGGCTTGTGAGAAGCACTGCTGCTTTAAGCACAGACAGCACTGGGAAAAAGAAATGCAGCAATTCACATGAAAAGATGAAGAAATCCTGAGTTGAACCTTGATGGAGAAGCCAAAGCACCCCCCAAGAGGGGACACAGAGAGATGGAAGGGGGCAAGGCCAAGGAGACCAGAGGATGACAGCACCTCCAAAGCTGAAAAACCAGAGAATAGAACCCCTGTGCAATTCATCAGCACATCTGTGCAGCCAGGAAGAACAGGCAGCTGCAGCAAACTGCCAGCCTGTGACCTGCCTGAAGGAGAAAAACTTCCTCAGTGCTTCCCAAAACTGGGCATTGCAGGGTCAGACATCAGTGTGGGAGCACATGCTCTGCACACTCCCTGTTCCCAGCCTGGCCAGACCTCAGCAATGCCACATTAAAAAAACACATTTTCCTCAATTTGTCACAGCAAGTGAGGTATGAAATAAAAAAAAAAAACAACTTTCCAGATCTTCCAAACCCTCCAAGTCTTAGCAAACCAATCAAAACTGTGTAAAAATAAATTGCAGTGCATTTTATAGGGGAAAATAACTCTACTGCAACTGGAAACACATAACCTTGCTTTTCTCTAACAAAACCTTCAGGAAACAGCTCTGCAAAAGTTAACTAAGTGATACTGGACTTTCTCCAGAGTGTTGTATAGGAAGTAACTGCAAAACTGACTGCCCAGTTTAACCTTTTGTCCAGACTGCACTACAGAGCCACAGCACAGAGGAATCTGGCTGCTGTTAACAATGCTCTGGTGTATTCTCCAGAAGGGCAGCAGAGAGAGCAGGTTATCTCACACATGCTCACCCTAGCCACGGCACAAAGCCCAGGCAGCCAACTGCTGATGGAAAACAGCATTCTACAATTTTCCCTTTCTCAACCAGCAATTGGTTCTTATTTTGTTTTTTTAAAGATGCAGAAAGCAGAGCAGATGCCTGCATGCCCTGCATTCAGACCTGTGCCAGGCTGGCAGTGCTGGCACACCACAAGGGGTCCCATCCCTCTGCACATCTAACAGACATCCATCCCTTTGGTAGAGATCTCATAATGTGATATCAGAGTATTTGTGGGTGAAACCTTTTCTTAGCACCCATCACTAACACTCACTGAGCTTCTCTCCCTTTACTCACCACCTCCACCAGCCCAGGAAGGGCTGCAGAAAGTGCCAGGGAAGGATCTTTTGCTCCCAAGGCACCTCAGGAACAGCACATCTGCCAAGAAACCTGGTGTCAATATTTGCCTGGAGCTGTGCAATCACACAATTCCACAAACTGAGCCAAGCTGCCCTCCCCATCCTTTCTCCCCCACCATCCACATGGCTCCAGAGTGGAGAAGGTGGAGAGGAAACAAGTCTGGTTTTCAACCTCCATTTCTTTCAGTTAAAAAGGAGGAACTACAGCTTTATACATGCATATATACATACACACACATCTACTGAGTCCCCAAGATTTCATTCAGTCTTCACTTTCCATTAAATACACTGTATTAGGGATGAAAAAAAAAAAAACTAAGAAAAAAACCCACAAAGTTTGGGTCCTGTGTACTTGCTTTAACCAGGACAGAGCTTCAAGAATTGCAGAATACTTCTTGATCACTTTAGCCAGCAGGAAACCATTTCATGCTTTTTTTTTTTTTTCCCCAGCAAATTTGACACCACCACCAAAGCTGGTCCAAGACACATAAAAAAGCACACCAAAAAACCACACCCATGGGGGAGAGAGCCAAAAAATCAGTCTAGAGCAAGGGAGGCTCACAATAAAATGCCCCCCATGGAATGACACTGAATTCAATATACTGAAAGAGCCACTGGGAGGGAAGCCAGTACACAGGAATATTGCAATCAGCCTTGGGAATTAGCTCCAGTAGGTTGTTTCTTTTCCTGCAGCCCCACACTTACGTCAAGTCACGTGAACACAATTACATAAACTGTACCTTTTCCATGAACACCTTCACTGCGATAAAGGTTCTCATTTTGCTCCACATAAAAACACTCTCCACAGGTTTATAAGCTTTAATTGCTATGAGAACCCATAAAAAGTGCCCAAATAAGTCTATTTAATGGTTACACATTAACCATCATACACCTCCAGGCTTGTGTTATCCACCTATTTGTTAAATCAATAAACTGCTCATAGGCAAACTTTTGAAAAACATTGCTGCTGCTGAAAATGCTTCGTTTCTGTTTACTAACTTCATAAAATTAAGTGAAAACTCCTAGCTGTATCTGAAGTTTTCTGCTTAGTTCTTGTAGGGAAAAAAAACCCAAAAAAACAAGCTGGTTTTCAGCAAAGAATCAACCTCAAATATCTCTCTAGTGCTTGAATTTGGATGCTGGCCCACAAGGCAGTACAAATCCAGGCTGGGAAGGACTTGGCTCAAGAGAATTACGTGAGTGTGTGTGCCTGCAGAGACAGAGCTCCTCTGAACCTGAGAGAGACAAGTCTCTAGGAACTGCAATAGGCATGGACAGCCAGGAGCAGGGGGGCTGTTCACATGAGCAGGACAAACTGGGATCATCAGCAAGGGGATCTTGGACAGCAAACACCCAAAAAACTTACTGGCAATTAAATCAAGGGCATTGCACTCAGTGGATTCACCCCTCTACCCTCACCTGCCTCTGGGTGCCAACAGCACCAAATGAGCACAGCCTTACCACAACAGCCCCTGAACTTCTGAAAATCCCTGCAAGGCTGCCTGGAAAAGCTCTCTTGCAATGCCCCACACACCAGGTGGAGGAGGGCAGACAGCATTTCACTTCACTGCCCTGTACCTGATGCAGCCCCACTGCTCTCCTTATGGCAATAAACGTTCCCTTGGGCACTGGCAGATGTCCTGGTGTGCCATCACCCAGCTCACAGACACGTGTAGCTGACAGCAGGGGCACAGGGCCAGCCCCAGCACCTCCTGCCTCCTCTGGGCTGGGGAGAGGAGCGAGACTGGGCCAAGCAGCCTGACTGTGATTAAGTGTTGATCAAATCCAACTATTTCATAAAGTTTCTGGTATGCCCAGCCAGCTTCAACAGTCTCTGCACTCTGCTGTGAAATCTCCAGGATGAAAAGCTGGCAAATGGCTCCTTAGACACATTTCCCCCACCACCTTAATAAGTAAAACTCAGTCTGAAATCCAGAGATGCACTCTGAAATCCCAGTGTGGCTTTTCTCAGCATGGGCACCAGAGCCCCACTCTGTGCCTTGGATCCCTTTGGAGAAGGGACCATTCTATGGATGGATCCCTGAGCAGCCTGGTCTGGTGGGTGCCCAGGCCACAGGGATGGGAACTAAATGGGTTTAAAGCCATTCCAACCCAAGCCTTTCTGAGATTTCATGACTCTGGAGATGGCTAACACAGCACTTTTTCCCTGAGAGGTCCCCCTGCCCCCACTCAGCCCCCCAGCCCATCTGCAGAGCCCCTTGCAGGGGGGCAGACAGACAGACAGCGGGCACTTCACACCTCCCCACCATAAACCTGCCCAGAGCAATTACCCAGCCCCTTCCAGCTGGGAACACATTGCTGCCTCTTTTATAGCACCAGGGCTGCAAGGGCAGCAGGCAGCTGGCCCCAGCTATGCTCAGAGAGAAGCCAAAGGCCTCCAACAGCAGAGGAAATGCAAACACAGGGGGCTCACACTACCTGCCCCCATCTTAAAAATTAATCCCAATTGTAAAAGCTGGAGTGCAGCCTGTATTTCAGGCTGAATAATAAGGCAAGGCCCTTATAAATAAGGAATCACTTACTATTCAGAGGGAGGGGAAATTATAAAGGTTATTTAAATTAAAACCAAGCCACACAAACAAATAAACCTCAGTGTCTTTCTCCCCCAGCCCCACGCTGGCTGCCTGCTCTGCACATGTTATCTGCAAACCACAGGAAAAACCATGCCCTGCTCTGTCCCTGCTGTTTCACAATCTGAACCTTACACCACGTCAGGAATTAAACAAACATTTCCTCCTTCTTCGGGATTTCCCCCTGCCCCATCCAGAGCTGGGCTCCAAAGTCCAGCTGAGCAGCAGGCACAGGACTGAGGTGGGATGGTCAGCTCTGGGAGGTCAGCTCACTCCCCACCACCCCCAAAAGCATCCAAGCTGGCTGCTGGTGGGGATGGAGCACAGAGATGCCCCTGGATTGGGAAAAGCAGGAGGAAAGCTGGGGTGGGCAGGTGTCCATTGGAGCCTCCCACAAAAACCAGCCCAGAAAACAGGAGAGGGTCTCTGTGAAACCCTGAGCATCCATCCTGCTAAGGGAGAATGAATGCACCAAAGCCACCAAATCTCCCCAATCCTCATTTCTGCATGATCAGAGGGGGGAAGTTGTTTGTAGCCATGCTCAGAAAGGAGAAGGTCTGTGGATGTCTGTCCTCTTCCCCAATAAGTTTAAAACTGGATTAAGACCAGAGGGCTGGGAAGGGTAAGGGAGCTCCTGCCAGGCTGCAGAACCAGGGGAGAGCAGCCAAGGGCCAGCACAAAGCCTTGGGATGGCCTGGGCCCATCGCTGCAGAAAAGGAGCCCCCCACACTCCCAAAATACACCACAGCCAAGGTGGGAAAGGAGGGCACTGATAAAATACAATCCAGAGATAACATGAACACTCTGCAGAAGTCAATTAAAACCTTAGTCAGCCCTGGAGACACAAGAAAATCAGACTTCTTCAGACTTCAGGAAATCAGACTTCTTGTGCCCATTTTCATGTATATTACTGGGATTAGACATAACTGCAGCAGAAAAATTCCATGAGAAGTCTTCTCTTAATTTGTCCATGTTACCAAACAGGTTTATGTTACAAATTTGGAGTTTATCTTCCTTGGAAAACTCTGGTCATAGTAGGGAACCAGCAAAGTGAGAGCATGATTTAAACCAAGGGGCTAAACACTGGGGAACAAAGTCAGGTTGGTTGAATTTTTCTGTGGTTGCTGCTATTTAATGGCAATGCCTCATTAAAATGTGGGATAAAGGAAGCTTTTGTTAATGACCTCCTCTTTCCCTGCCTCACGTACCTTTCCCTCAGGGTTTTGAGATCACATACAAAACACATCCCCAAGCTCCTCAAGGGATTTCTTTTTTTTTTTTTTTTTCCCAGCAAAGCTAAGGCTGACAAGACTTGACATTCTTGAAATGTTTAAATGGGGGAAGAGAGAGAAACAACATTTTTTTCAAACTCACTTTATGCATCAGAGACAAGCAAAAATTGGCCCAGGGCCAAAAGAAACCCCAAAAAATTCAAAAAATATTTGTGAGATCATCTTAAACACTCCCAATGCTCCTGACAGGAAAGTCCCCAGCTGCACAGGGGACCCAAGCCCCCACACTGAATACTGCACATTCCTGGAGCAGGGAGACAGAACTGACCAGCCACCACAGAGCTGCCAGTCTGTCCCCAAGCACCCCATAGGGACAATGCCACCACCAACATCACCCAGGCTCTGTGGGGAAGCCTCTATGGGAGGTTTCCAAGCAGGTGGGGAGCCCCAAAAAAACCCCAAAACCCACATCCCTGGGACTTGATAATGAGCTTGGGATTTGGAAACCAGGCTCATGAAAAGGCAAGAGCCAAGATATCCCATTTCTGCCAAATACCAGGGAAAGCACACTGCTATCAGTAGCCATTACAGTAATTAATTCATACACCAGCCTATTTTGTAGCTTTTTCCAGGCTGAGGATTTCACTTTCCTGATGCTGTGGGACAGAACTGGGCAAGGGAAAGGGTGCAGATGGAGCACTACAGCTTGCAATAAAACCACTGAGGGTGATACAAACCAGATGTGGATGGTAACCCCATGTGTTGGAGAGGTGTTGCAGCTCCATACGTCAGACACAGCACGTCAAACACTCCAGAGCAAGCACCCACAGTGCCAAAACACACTCAGGAGTGGGGAGCATTCCAAGGGGTACAGAAGGGGTTAACAGGAACCCACCGAGCTCCACTGGCCAATTATCCTTCCTCTGGCCAATTATCCTTCCTCGGTTTACTAGCACAGAAATTTGGGCATCAAAGGGGACCACAGTGTTCCACTTGTGCAGTAAACTCCTTTCACCGACATCACTTCACACTTTCTCGAGTGCAAAGTTCGTGCTGATATTGTTGGCTTTTTTTGCTCCCTGCTTTTTGGCACAGTCCCTCCTCCTTGGCTGTTCATTAATATGCAATCAGTGCATTAAAGGCTTCGTTCCACAGGCCCAGCCAGGCTGCAGCAGCCTTTTCCAGCAAGTGCTGTCTTGTGCAGGACAGACGTGCAAATGCATTTAGGTGCTCCCAAACAGTCAAAATCAAAACCCCAAGCCCTATATTCCCACCAACTGTTGTTTTACAGAGCAAGGAATTACCACCATCAGTGCCAAGAGTGTCCAGAGAAAAGCTGGGAACGATGCTGAATTTAGAGTCATGATGCTTTAATCCTCTGTGCACTGTTACACCACTGATGCTCTGCACCATTTACAGACTGACTGATCGTAGCTTCATGGCAAAGGCTGCCTGAACTCACTGGCAGTGAGAAAGTTTCCACTATTTGCATTTGAATGATGAATCGCTGGGATGCTGTGAACAGTCTTCCAAAAAACACCACCTGTTTTTTCAGCTATCCTCTAATCTTTCAGATTTGAGCAGGAAGCAGGACAGCCCTACCTCATTTACCATCACCGTGGCTGCATGGAAAACCATGTCACCATAGATCAAAATAACTCCTGCTCTCTTGGGAGCACTTTCTGAAGGGCTCTGCTCCCCACATGCCTCATTCCTACCAGCCCCATCACCGAGCAAGGCTCATTTCAACCAGGAAACCAACTCAGCTCAAGTTCCCCTGGAATTCTCTACAAAAACAACCCATCAGCTGCTGGCTAACAAGCTCCTCAATTAAACACCTTGTATTTCCTTCCCAGCCTCCTCTTCTCCTGCCCCTGGGCTTGACTGTTTCAGCCTCTGGTCCAGCCCATCCCCTCCTGCCCACCCAGCATCACCTCCTGCCCTGTTGTCCAAACAGGCATAGAAAACTTACCCCAGCCTCCCATAATATCTTATTAAATCCTGTCTTATTTTTCTTCCCTAGGAGACTAAACATAGGCTCTTAGCTCAATATAAAACTAAGTACATGCTCAAAACAGATCAAACACAGTTTAATTGCAAGGAGTACCAGAAAAAGCACTCTGGCCATTTTAAGCCACACTAATAAGTTTTCTGTCCCAGTTTTTCAAGAGTTGCTTATTATGGAGATGAGCCCAACTGGAAAGTCAAAATCAAGAATCCCTGAACTCTGCAGGAAGGATTATCTGAGTTTGGGGCCATATCTGCACTGAATGCAGCACAGCCAAATAACATTTTTCCATTACTTTTTATCACTATTGCTTCGTGTTCTCCCCCATGAGCACAAGGTCCCTTCAAAATTTCTCCAGACGGCCCCCAGTCCCATAAATTATTAGAAATCTGGACTTGCATCAGTGGGATTACAGGAGAACAGACAAATGTGCACATGCTGGATGGAAAGGGGACAACACAGCACTTTCAAACTGGAAGAGTATTTTTCATTTATAAATAGTTTACATTTTTTGGATCCAGGGGCGGACAACCCGCTCAGTCTGTACTGAAACCAAAGAAATATCATGTGTGAGCACTAACCACAGTGTAGCAAAGATAATAAACAACAGACAGGCAGCCATATGCAAGGAGACTGGTGTTTTTGGTAGGGGAGGCAAATTAAAAGGAGAAGAAACATCAAATCCAGCAACATAACCACAGTGAGAAGAGCTATTAAATTCCAAAGGGATCCAAATCTGGCTGCAGGAGTAACCTCCAGCAGAGACTCAGCTCCCTGCACCCCATTTACTAATGCTTTTAGGTCTCAGACCGTCACCCTGGCAGAAGGAAAGGCCAAACCCAGGGAGCTGCAGCAAGGAGGGACAAAAGGATGCCCAGGTGGTCACACCATAACATGGCATGGAGTGGCACACGAGTCCTGGGGCAAAACTCTGGGTTCATGTGCACCAGCACAATCCAAATTCTGATCCAAGACAGACCTGCTGTGCTCCTCTAAATTTATACAGGAAATTGATACAAGAAACAGGGACCTAAAACACACTGCGCACCTTGCAAACCATGTCTGCAAATGTCATCTTATGGGGTATGAAATCAACAGCTTGTACTCAGCACCAGGGCTGCTGTGGGCAAAGGTTTGCTGGGCTCTTTTGGAATTCCAGCCTGCTGGACTTCACCATGAGAACTGACTGAGCTGGGCTGCAAAGCTCCCACACCAGCCTCTGCTGTCTCAGCAAACAAAGCTGAAATCAGTGCAGACATCTGTATTAGCCATGCTTTTACAAATGTTTTCGATATTACGTTGAACAATATCCTTATATCCCACAGAAGAGACGAGTCTTAAAAGGAAGTGGGACAACTCTGCTTGCCAAGCTGAGAAACCTGGACTTGGAGCATCTCTATTGAAATCAGCCTGCCAAGACCAATTTGATGTGTTTTATTACTGCAAGGAATTCCACAAATATGCTGGCAACTTTTGAGCGTCAGTGCGGGTTCCTAGGTAGAGAAAAACCTCCTTAAAAATACACATTTTCCAGATTTTGCAAACATTTACCAGATGTAAATTCATGGGGGCAATTCATCTGCCATGACAAGTGTGTAGACATCAAATCTAGCAGAAGAGGCTGAGCACCCACCTCTGTCGTGAGTGAAAGTCAACAGCCAGATATGCCTGGCTGAGCAAAGGTTTGTTTTCAATTATATTTCAAATTCTTCTAACAATACTGTGTGGCGTCTGGCACCAACACATCTGAGCCTTTGAAGTGGTTCTTGACTTCAGCCGGAAAAAGTGGGAGGGCAAAAAATGGGAATCAATCAGCAATTTCAGAGTCAAACCCATTCTCTGAAGAGAAGATGTTAATACCAAAATCCCCCAGCACCATGAATGTGTTCACAAAAACAACAAAAAAATCCCTAAAACAAAATCTATACTTGGGCCAAAACAGCCATGGGTCTGCTTTGGGGTTTCACCTTTAGAAGCAAGGTTATGTGATACACAAATCAGGGGTCCCAGACTCAGGAGTCTTCCTGCCTCTATAAAGAGCTCATGGCAGGAGACATCCAGGGCATAAACCCAATGTGTGGAGCATCCATAACAGATCATGACAGCAGCATGGGTGCTGCAGAGCACAAACCATGGGGTGCTGGTGGCAGCACACCCAGATCACCTCTAGGAGAACATTCAGAGAAGAACATTCCCAGGAGCCTTAAGCAGGTTTGCAGTGCCTGCAGGTACAGGAGTTGCCACACACCCCCTTACTTCCCTTTCTTTCAAGTCCACTTTGAAGCATCCAAACTTCTTTTCAGATTTAAATGACACTAAGATCACAGGGGAAGTCGGTGCAAGAACGGGGAAAGGCTCAGTTTTAAAATCTGTATCTTTTTTATCTGGTTTATTCAAAAAAGCACAGCTGTGGTTTAAGAACAACAAAGTGGCAGAGTGCAGCAGCTCTCAAGACTGGGAATGGTGGTTTTGGTCAAAATGATGCTAATTTAAAGAGGCATAAAATGCCTTATTCATTTTTCCTAAGCCATGCTCAAGTCCTACCAACTCTTTCTTAGGTCAGGCATTTTCTGGCTCAAAACATTTGCAGAATTTCAAGAATTTGCTCCACAAATCTTGAGGTTGCTTTGCTCAGGCATGCTGACGTGTGGGCAAAGGGAAACCAAAACTTTCCTTGAATGCTGCAGAAAATTTTAAACCCTGCCCAAGATGAGAAATGCAAGAGTGAAAACTCTGGAGGAAGTGTGGGTTTTCTGTTGCATTTCAAATTTCACCCTGAATCCATTCTTCCAGGAGGGGAACATGGCTGTGCCAGGACAGCAAGGCTGGTGGCCTCCATGTGCTCCCCTCAAAGCAGGGCTGGAATTAGGAATGAACAAATAAAACAGGCTTCCAGATCAAGTTTTCTTGGCCTTTACAGAGATGATCATGCTGTGAAAAAGCTCTGGGCAGAGTCTCTCTCTTCTCCCAGGCAGGATCCAACCACATCCCAATGCCCTCCATCTGCAAAGGACAAGCCACACTTGGACTTCTGCTTGCATGGCCCCTGGACAGTACTTGACTTGTCCTCTGGAAATACCCACTGCATTCCACAAAACTGAGAAAACTAAATCTCTAGCTTATCCATAAAGCCTAATGTTTATAGGGTTACATCAGGTGAGATGCTTCACTGCTTTAATTACAGGGCTATTTTAAGGCTGAGGAGTGTCACCAAAGCAAGGCCAGGTCCTGCCTGCGTCAGCTTGGCATTTATTCCTGCCCTGCTTCCCAACAAGTCCCCACAGACCCCATAAGGTGAGGGCTGGAGGGGTGATTTCAGCTGAGGGAGACCAGTGTTGTGGCAGAGAGCTAAATGTAGAGCAAGGGTGGAAAACAACCACAGTGACAGGCTGGGCATGGGTCAAAGAGCCACAAACTGCCCCAAAACACCATCAGATATCCCACACAGAGCTGGCTCACCTTGGCTTGAAAGCCCTGAGTGGAAGTGGCCAGAGTGAATGGTGAAGCCCTGGCAGAGTGAGAGGTGCTGGAGGGCCCTGGCTTGTCCCTCCTGCCTTGTCCCCTTAGACCAGACCTAAACAGGCATCCTGCAGCCCCTTCCCAGCACCACAGCAATGCCAAGAGAAGGAGCAGCTCTGCTCTTCCACATTTGGCACTGTCAGGTGGCTCCAAAGCCACTCAAACAAGTCAAGAGGAATTCTGCATTGCAAACCTAAAAGGCAGGAAAACCATCAAAAGGCTTTTCAGTTATGAGAGACCATAATCTCCCCAAAATATTTCAATGCACATTTTCAATTCACTCCCAATCCCAGTCTTATGAGGGCTGTTGCTGTTTCTGTCTCTCTCACAGCTGTGTTCAGGAAACTGACTTCCCAAAGGATTGGAAATTTCCCTGCCACCAGCTGCCATCAGCCCAGGAGCCTGCAGGGATGGGATGGCAGGTAGGTGCTGGTCCAAAGGGAGATCTGGGGAATGATGCTCCCTGCCATGGCAAGAGAGACTGTTCATTACCAGCAGTCAGAATTACTCAGGAAACCATAGAGGAAGCAATTGGAACTTGTTGGACAGGAAAACTTCCCCATTGTTTCCAAATGCACAGACCTGTAAATCTGTGCTGAATTCCTCTTCTTTTAACCATGCATTTCACAAACAAAGAAACATTCATTAACACAGCCCCAAGTGTCCAGCTGTCACCTCATCCTCCCCCAAAAGAGAGGATTTGTGTTTTTTGACTTGAAAAAAAACGATCTGTGACAAACCTAAATGGTTTAATGGTGCACAGCCCTTTCCCCAGCAAGCCCCATGCCAGCATTACAACTTGCAGTGCTTCAAGCCCTGCCTTTCAGCTATTCCCAGCTGGAGAGAGAAGCAAACAAAGTAAACAGCAGGACACAGAGCCTGGGCAGCCTGAGCACACTGTGCTTATCACACACAGAGGGATGCAGCACAGCCCCAGTGTCCCTGCCAGCTCAAAGGACAGCTCAGGCTCTTGTGAAGCCGACCACAAAGTGGAAACACTTGAGACAAGTGCTAGGAACCACGAGAGAAAAACTGCAGTGAACAGCCAGGGCTGTGATTTGGCATCTCCCAAGGAGGCTGCCCAGCTGCCTGGCTCTGCCTTCTCCCCACAGGGGCTGTAAATCCCAGACCCCTGAGTGGCCAGCAAGGGAAGGAGCCCAGGCAGCAGTCCGAGGGATGCAGACACCCAGGGCCATTCCTTCTCATCCACAGCTGACAGCCCCATGCCCAGCAGGCTGTGAAGGCACTTTCTTCCTGGAAATTCTGCTTCAAGAGGAGCAGCACATCACCAAAAACCAATCTCTAGCTGTGGCAGTCACAAGAGCTTGCTGCTTTGGCTGAGATGCTCCTCCACTGCACTGGTGGCATCACTTGAGACACAGAGGAAACCACCAGAGGTTTATAACCATGTGAAACAAAGATGGAACAACTCTTATAAATCCTTTCAATTCAGAGAAGTCTAAAAAAAAAAACCCCACACAATCCTTTATTTACTGATTTACATGCAAAATGCATGCACTACTCCAAAAGAATCCAAAGGTGTTCAAAAGCCTGAAATTCTGACTTAGATAACCTGTTTAAGGAGGAAAAAGAATGAACAGAGTTGTTTATAGACCAACAGACAGGAACAGCACAAAAATACACTTAGCAAAGGAAAAGCACAAACTATTATGACACCTTTCAAAATAAAACATCACATGGTTAGTTTAAATCTCCTAAAACAGGAGAAGTCTCCCCATACTGCCAAAACAAATGAAATACAAGTGTGGATGTGACCCTGCTGCAGTTCAGGAGGGGACAAAGGTTTGCAGTGAGTTCCATGGACAAACAGAGCATGGGATGCTCTCCTGGCTGCCAGCAGGTCACAGCTGCCCTGTGTCACAGCACCTGGCACTTCTGCCCATGCCTCTGCCACCAGGCAGGTGGGTGAGCAGTGAAGGAAGTGGGCATGAGTGAAGTAGAACACCCAGGACCAACACACACCTTCTCACCCTCTGCAAGTGACAGAGGGGTCATTGCCAACACAGGCCATGGACAGACACATCCCTGCCATACCCCTCCATCCTCTCATTCCCTGAGGCTGCAAAGGCTCCTGAAAGAGGAAGAAATAAATCCCATGGCTCCATGCACCTTCCAGCTCCATCTCAAAGCAGCCACCTTGTGCTGGGAAACAGCCAAATTCAGGCTGCCTGCTCAGGACTGCTGCAGAAGAGCTCATCCTGTCCAGACTAGAGGGCATTTTTTAAACCTGTGCTAAAGGACTGTTTCTGGGACTTTTCCACAGCTCTGAAAGCTGTGTGGATGGCAGAGCCACAGCAGAAAGGCAGCAAAGGGTGCCTGGGGCTGCTCCCCAGGCAGCAGCAGAGCTCCAGGCTCCCCCTGCACACAGCCCAGCAGGAGAGGCACCAGTGTTTGGACAACTGGAACACATTTAGGGGGCAATTTTTCACAGGGCCTCCAGCCAGGCCGTTTCCTACAATTGCTGTTTTATTACCCAGGACACAATCCACAGACCAGCAGCTTCCCCTGCCCAAATCTCCCACCACCCCACTCCTACACAGACATACACCCACTCAGCACACCCCAGTGAAGCACCTACACACAGAGGACACCTCCAGCACTGCATCCATAAACACAGCTACAATCAACATCCACCAATCCTGTCACCTCCAACTGAATATCTTCCACCAGTTCAGCCAGTCCCCATCTGCACTGGGGAGCAGCCCAGCACTGCCACACAGGCTGCACATCCTGCCCTGCTGGACAGCCAGCACTTCTTAGGAGTATTTTTAGATGACAGATAACATAGAGAACTTGTGTTTATATTGGCTTGAAGCAGGCTAAAACACACTATAAGTGAAGTTATAAAGCAGCCTGAACACCAGTTAGGCAAAGTGTATTTGGAATTTGCAGGTCAGTATTTTGGAGAGCCTTGTGAGTAGCTGGTGTTGATGGTAAGCTCTCCAGAGCAGGGGAGCATTCACAGCACTGAAAGATAACAGGGCTCTAGCCTGGAAAGTGCCCATCCCAAAATCACAGGCTTTGTGCAACCAGAGAAACATCTAAGTGGTGAGGATGAATCTCTGTCCCTGTGTGTGGGGCAAGTGGGAAACAGCACTGTCCAGACTTGGCATTCTGAATTTCTCATTTCCTCCTTGCACCTGAGGGTTTGTTTGCCTTCCTATAGGGAAGAAAAAAACCTAAAAATCGAAGGGGGTGGTCTAGGAAAAAGCTTTTCACTTCAAGATTTCACGGCCAAATTGCCACAGAACTCAGGAGGGTGTGTTCTCTAATCTGAAAGGATTCCTCTAAAAACAGGCACTTTCAGAAGGGGAAACTTTTCCAACATGCAACCAAGTAAGTTGAGTAGGATTTACAAGAATTACATTTAGGACTGAACCTCTGCTAAAAACTATTTCAAAAAATAATGAGACTGCCCCAACAGGTCCAAGAAAAGACCACAAAGGAAAATTCACACAGGTTACTGTCCCATTACAAGTAGCAACATCAACACTACCCAAGCTCTGCCTCCCACCCTGAAAAGAAGAATAAAAAAGACAAATTCTCTTGCACAGAAAACTTTTACTTCCAGAACAAAGCTTTAGGCAAATAATACATTTTCAAATGCAACTTGTGTATCACATTTTAAGAATCTGTAGCTCTATATCAAATTGTTCAATTGTTAAGTCTCCTACACTTTTCCTCCTGAAATCCACACAAAGCCACAGTGGGAAGCTACAAAACTGCCATGGCAGGTGCAAATAACCAACCATTCTGTCTGCACATCCAGCATGGTTAATAAAAGCTACACAGATGGCTGCAGTTTGAGACCTGTCCTTCAATTCCTACTCAAAGTGAAAATGGAACCACGTGAACCAAGTGAACTCTGCTCCTGGAATTGGATGTGACGCATCATCAGGTCTTGAGAGGTGTCCCCAAAATAGCAGGGCCTGCTTCTAGACATCTCCAAAATTATATGGTTGTGGCCTGAGAGACAACGTGCTGAAAACATAATTAGGGAGTGTAACATATTACATGTGTTGTGGTCCTGCTCTGAAGCCAGAGGAGGCTGGGGCTGTCGGACTTGGGCTGCAGCACAGGATTTGGTTAACTATTAATGGATGACTCAGCTACAACAATAATAGGTATTTCATGTGGTGCATTAGCACAACGGCACCCTGGTCCTTGACTTAGGCCTCTATCCATGCTAGGAAACAAAAAAAAAAAATCATAGTACATTATTTAATAGCTGGACATAGCAGGAAAGAGGTATTTTTCCAGGGTGTGCAGGAAGAAATCCTTTGTTTCTTCCTGCACACCCTGGACCCTCACACTCTGCTTCTTTCTTCACAGGCCACTAAAAACCAGAAAAGGAGAGCTGTCAGGGGGTGCCCAGGTTTTTTATGAAACCACAATCCAGACCAAGGTGCTTTATTGATTTACTGCTATTCACCAAAGCTAAATTTTATGTTAAATTACTCCCCTCACCCTGCATGAGGTGCTAATTCCTGCCCAGCCCAGGTCCTGCAGAGCTGATCAACCTGAACCCTGGATTTTCCACAGATGGCTCTCCCAAGCAACATTACTCTAAATTATCTGTGCTGCATTCATCCACATGACCCCATCCAGCTCCACGCTGCAAGACAAGGGAGTCACACTGGGTGATTAGGTTAGCAGCACAAAATGATTGTGTTAAAAGCTGATGAGCTGAGCTAACTCAATCCAAGGTGTCTGGCAGGGCAGCCAACGAGATCAATTAAAAGCCCTGCAGCCCTAATTGAGAGTTTCTGGGTGCGGCTAACATACCAGTCAGGGCCAATACACAAATCAGGGCCAATACACAAACCCTGAGCAGAGCTGGCCACGGAGGAATGAGAGCCATCATCCCAATTTGCAGCCACTCAAACTTCAAGACCAAACCTGAGCCCCTCTAGGATGGATCAAAGGGCTCAGGAGCCAAAGGCAGGCGCTGCTTGGGCATGCCCAGGGTGGCACTCAGCACTTCCCTGCTGCCCTGCAGAGCGGTGGGAGATGCTCCTGTATTCATGAGCCCAGGTGCAAGCACAGAAGGGCATTTCAGGGACAGTTCTTGGGGGATTTGCCTCAACATGAAACCACCTTGAGCCCTTCCAGCGGGCTCTTGTGAAGCTGCAGTCTGGGACCATGCTTCCAGTGCTCTCGGACTCGCCTGCACCAGGGGAGGCTCGCACACCAAATAAAGCCCCACTTCCAAGAGCTTCTACATCTGCCTAAATCCCCATCAGAGCCAGGACTCCAGCAGCAGTTTAAGCAGGGAAGTGAAATCTCACCCATGCTCAAGGAAGCGTTTAAGTACCTGAAGTGCTTTGTTGAAGTGTCTGGGGTCCCAAACGTATTAGTTTACCGCTTTTAGGTTCTTGATGGCTGCAGTTTGGGATAAGACAATGAACCTCGCATTTGCTCCTCAAATTCCAAGCAGAAAATCCTGCAAAGCTCAGCCACCCCCAAACCTTACATCCAGAAGACTGCAGAGCACTTTGCACAAACAAAGAAAAAAAAATATTAAGCTGTACCTAACACATAATAGTTGATTTTTCTAGAGAACACTTGATGTTGTGTTCCTTTTTTCTTTTTTTCTACTGCCTACTGAGACGCTGCTTCCCCTGTCCTGGGAATTTTCCCTCTGCAGCTCCTCCTCCCCCAGCTCCCAGACCATCCATTCTCCCCTTTTCAAACTGCACCCATTGTAAAAGGCACTGAATATTAACACAGCCCATTGAGCACTTGCTTCTTTTGTATGGGACCCCCGCGTTTCAAATTGCAGTCACTGCAGAGAGGAAAAGTCTCAAAGTGATTAAATGCCGTGAAGTTTCTCAAAAGGAGAGAGGAATATGCAGAGGAGGTCCTAGAGCTTTTCACTAGAAGCCAGGGGCTTCTGCGAGAGCCAGAAGGGCTTCTAAAGTGGGGGTATTTTTCCCTTTGTTACCAGTCTAGTATTTACTCTTAATCCTAGTCCGACGAGCCAATTTCTGCCCCGTCTGCAGCTCAGTGTGGGATGGAGATGAGAAGCTCAGACAGCAGATGCAGAGGGCTTGCTGTTAACTGCTGCCCTCCTGTAGGAACTGATAAATAAATACTGCGGCATGCTGAGGGTGGTCAGCGAATCCACCGACACATGTTCGCACAGGAAGGGTGGATTTACTCGCAAGCACATGTATTTATTTGTGCTTGAGCAGGCGGCCCGGAGAGGCTCTGCTGTTCCCCACCAGGGCAGGCACTGCAATGCCGCAGGGTGCAGAGCGACCCTGCAGCCCTGGGGACTGTCCCCAGCAGGGCCACTGGCGAGGACGGTGCTCCGGGAAGCACCAGAGCTGTGTGGCACTGCAAGCTCCCAGCACTGTCCCACCTGAGCAGGAAAACCTCCTCGGAGCACCACCCGGCAGGGTGTTTGGGTGGCCAGAGGGACCAGCCAGCTGCACCAAGGCACATCCCTCTCCCAAGCCATCCTTCAAACCCCCCGGGCAGCCGGCACACGCTGAGAGCTGCACAGCTGCGCGGGGCCAGGAGCCCAGGGTGACCATTACTTAATCTTTGTTCCATTATTTCAGCAGGCCTGGAAGCAGGACGTGCAGGAGAGGTGCTGCCAGCAGCACTCCCCCCTCCCAGCAGGAGAGTCCCCCACACCTCCTCCTCTCCCAGCATCTGCAGGAGCAGACTTACCCCAGAGCCCGAGAGCCACTAATGCCCTTCTCCCAAAAAACCCCATGCAACCAGCAGCAGCAGAGCCCCTTACCAAGCAAGCAAAGAAGCCACCCTAACATGTGAAAGCAAAGCTACAGGACCTGACACGTGAAAATCCCAGCTTAGCAAGAAATTTACAGGTAATTTTGAGCACAAACATTAAGTTTCACTGAACAAAGTCTTTGTGCGCATGCACTTGAGCCCAGAAAGAGTCTGCTCCTGACTCCTAGTTCAAATGCACTTCCAGACCCTGACACCACTGCCAGGCACCCACAGGACTTTAAAAAGCATTCAGACACTTTGCCCTGATCTCTCCGGAGAGCAGCAGCACCGTGCAAAGAGCCAACACGCACGCAGCTGGTGCCTCGGGGCAACTTATCCATATACCAAACCCTGGAGCCTTCCTGGGAAACAGAGAGCAGCTCTTAGCCCTGCTCTCCTGGGGACCTGGGGATGCTGCCTTTTCCCAGACATGCCAGGCACACACACACTGACCCAGAGGCAGAAGGGTCCATGCACAGATGGTCAATATCCCCCAAATATCTCCTAGTCATTTGGTTCAAAAATGAACAATACTTCTGTTTAAAATAAATACTTTCTCTGCTGAAGACCATGTTAGCAATTAATTACCTATCCAACCATAGCCTCACTGGCTAAATCTCACCAAAAACTGTACCTAAAATACTGCTGCTTTATCACTAAATAGAAAAGTAAAAAACCCTCAGTCATACACGATGTCTAAAGGAAATATCTGTCACTCCTCAAAAAGCAAGATGCATGGAGAGACAGAAGAAGAGGATGCAGGGGATGTGCCACATCAACACTGCTGAAGCTCTGACTTTTTTGGGGGCTTTTTTGAGGCATGAAGTATTCTGTACTTAAGCTTAGCCCTAAACTTAATGCCACATGTAACACTCTACTGTAAAAACAAACTTCAGACTTAAACACCACAAGACACTAAAGCACCTCCAAAGAAAGGCACTGCAAAGGAGCTCTGTGCACCCTTCCCAGGACCAGGAACCCTTCCCAGCTGCAGCTGGGTGCTGCTGCGAGGATGGGATGGGTCATGGCAGTGTTGCAACGTGCCCTGTGCAGCAAGTCAAGAACACTTATATAACTGATACACAGCGCTGAGCTGCCTGTTGCTTTTATGGAAGAAAAAAATCAAAAACAACCCTGAAAAACAACCATGCCACGCCACATTAAATGTGAGCGACTGCAGCCCCTCTGCATATCAGCTATTCCTTCTGAAAGCTTGGGAGAAAAATGACAACTCCGAGCCCTGCTGCCAGCAGAGAAATAACAATAGTTTCAAAAAGCCCCAGTGCTTTTCCTTGGTACTGATAGTCCTGTTGACAAAATACGCGGCGTGATTAAGTCTGTTCCAGAACCCTCCCCGGCTGCCGAGCCGCATTTCCAAGCCGACAAACAAAAGCTTTATCTCCACCACACTGAAAACCGACTCCAAGCACTGCCCCGGCATTGTGGCACTCGTTAGGAATAAAGATAAACTGCTAAGGAGGGATTGTTCAATAGAGCCTTAATGAAGTTAAAGCACTGCCACCAGAGTCACTGGAAGCTGGGTTTTATCTTGTCTCCTATTAGCGATCGAACATGCCCAAGCTTATCACCGCGGGGAGCGAACAGCTCCGGCGGGACCCAGCCTGCCCAGCAGGGACGGAGATGGGGATGCGCAGCTCCAACATCGCCTGGCTCGTCCCAGTTCATGGCTGGAGAGCCCGCACCCCCCGGGCTGCGCTCCCCCAACAGCCATGGACCACTGCAGACCTTCACATTTCCCTTCTTTTTCTTTAAAAGGGCACGGTAAAAAAAAAAATCCAAAAAGAAACAGAGATACTCGCACAGAGATAACTTTTCGCTAGCACATGGTGCTTTTATAGAGAGCGTTAAACCAGTAAAGAAGTGAGTTATCAACTCACTGCATAAAAATTGAATATTTATGATCCCATTAAGCCTGAAAAACATGCTTCATCCTTGTGCTTCTAAACTAAAATACGTAATATAAGTAACAATTAGAAACATTATTACTCTTAAAACAAAAGTACTTGCAATCGCTTCAACGTCTTCTTTTAACACTAGCTATGGAAAGGAAAAAAGCCTTGATGTTGTATTTTCAAATACAATAGCCATCATTTAACCAACTCTTGGTTAGTTTGCAATATACAAAGTTACACACCGTATTCTATGTGTCTAAAAGATCAACATCCACAGAAGAAGATTTATACGTGCTCTTACTCCTCCAATAAAATTTGAACTGAACACAAGACACTCCAAAACCTGCTCCATTTGAAAAAGACACTCCTGGGTATTAGCACTCCGGAAATAAATTTGTTCTGTCTGGGTTATTAACGCCCTTCCTTGCCCAAACAAAGATACACTGTCCTATTTTAAGAGGTGCATGGGAATGCTGGAATTATTAAAAGCTTGCTCTGAAAGGTGAGGGAAAGATCCTTCTGAGCAACAGGTGAATGGGATGAGTCAGGGCTTTAGTGCAGAGGCCACACGTTCCTCTCAACACAAGACACGATAATTTAATGTAAAACAAAGCATTTCTGCAGCTAAAAGTGAATACCACCACGAGAACCCGACAAAGCTCTAATAATTTTTTTCAATAAGGAGCTGGATGACCTCCAGCAATACTTCAGTGACCGTCCTCTCTCCTGGACGGGTTAAGGAGTATCTATAACAACCAGGAGTTTGAGAGATTCGATAATTTATGAATCTGTTCAAACAGCAGAAAGGCCCCGCAACAGAAGCGCTGCTTTCCTCCCTTTTTCTGGATACTGATTTCCCGAAGTTAACGAGCAGTTCAGGGCACTTATTTTTACAAGTTTGTGAGCACACATACTCAGTCCTCCTGGACTGTTAAACCACTCGGACTGTCAATGCTAAGCCCACATTTCCCCCCCAATCTCCTGAGCATCAAGTGTCCGGTGTTTTATTTCGACTTCCACGAGCCCAGAGCAGCGACCACGCAACGGGAGCGGACCCACTGCGCTTCCCGGGAAATGGCAGTGACTCCGTCCTGCGCTTGGACACGAACCTGAGCACCTTAAACCATCCTTCAAGGGATAAAAAACATCGAACGGTGCTGCAGCAACCACCAGGTGCGGGGCTCTGAGCTCAGCTGCCGCCCAGGACACACGATACAGCGCAGCTGAATGACTTCGCTACACACCAAGCACGGAAGGAGCGCAGCCAGCCCCGACTGGAAAACACCTGGGTTTTACCGAAACTCCCCAGAAGTCCTCGACTCCTTTTCTTTCCCCGAATTTCACAGCCTACAAAGTTGGCAGCATTAAAAGAGCGGGCGCGGCCGCGGCGCTGGGGTCCAGATTGGGGCGCGCCCCGCTCCGCAGCCCCGGGACGGCGCGGACAGACGGACGGACAGATGGATGGATGGACGATGCCCTAATAAGGATTCGGAAGCCCAAGCTGGCAGTCATCTCCAGCAGATCCCATCGCTAAGAGACCAAACCCGCTCCCGGCTCCCTTTCCTCCGGGATACTCGGAAAGGGCCAGCCCCGAGGGGACCGAGGTACGGGGAACCCCAGCTTTCCAACCGGGACCAGCATCGCACCCGCCGCCCCCTTCTCCCCCATCCCCGCGCCCGGTGGGTGCCAGAGAGGACACGGGACAAGTTCGGCACCGCGCAGCCCAGCGCCTGCTCCACTTAAACAAACAACCCGGAGTTTCGCGGGGATTTCTGTTTAAAGTTCTCCTGCCTTGACAACAAGCCAAAGAGCGCTGGTTTGGCTGCCCGAACCCCCCGCCTCGCCCCCGGCCCGTTCCCGCGGGTCCCCCCGGTACTCACACGTGCCGCGGCCAGCGGGGCAGGTCCCGGGGCAGGGCGGGCAGTGCCAGCCCGCCGCAGCTCAGCGTGTCCCCGCTGCAGGCGCAGCCCGCGGGACAGCCGGCGGCGGCCGAGCGCAGCAGCCCCAGCAGCAGCAGCGCCGCCGCCGCCCGTGACGGCAGCGCCATTTTGTATCCGGCACCGGGGAACGTCCGCGGCGGGAGGAGGCGGCGGGAGCGCTCACGCCGCGGCCTCTCAGCGCCGCTCCGCCGCCCGCAACATCGCCTCGGCCGCCGGCCCCGCGGGGCGCTACGGCACCGGCATCCACCGGGCACTGCCGGGCGGGTCGAGTCCGCGTCCCCGCCGCGGGAAGCGCCTCCTGCTGCTGCTCCTTCTCCTGTCGCTCCGCGCCGCACGGCTCGGGCTCGGCGGGCGTCGGCCGGTCCCGGTGCGCTCCCGCGGGGTCGCCGCCGCTACCGCCCAGCCCGAGCGCCGCTCGCCGCGGACCCACGTTGGCGACACCGCAACATGTAGCCGCGCCGCCCCCCGCGCGCCCGCCCATTGGCTGCCGGGCGGCCCTCGCCGCGCCGCCATTGGCCAGGAGCCCCCCCTGCCGCGGCGCTGCGCCTTCCCATTGGTGCTCGATGTCCGTCAATCACGGGCGGCGGGGCCCGCCCCCCTTTCCCACTCCAGGTGTGAACGCGGGCGGCCGCTCTCCGCCGAGCTGCCCCTCTTAAAGGGGCCGCGCCCCGCGCTCGGACCCGCGCTCCCAAACCCTCCCTGCCGTAAATCCCGACAATTCCGGGAACACCAGGGCCTGGGGGCGTCCCCGCACCCCGGGCTGTCCTTCTCCGGACGCCACGAAGCAGCCGTGGGGCTGCACTCCGCAGGGACACGCGTGTCCCCCCACGACGCCGTGGCAGGAGCGGGTCAGTTCTTGACGGGTGTTCCAGAGCGCACCTGAGCACGGCTGCCCGTCCCAGATGTGCCCGTGGCAGCGGAGCCCAGCACGGGGCCGATGGAGAGGGCACCGAGCCCGCAGCGGGTCCGAGCCTGACTCGCCGGGGGCTGCTGCCGGAGCATCGCGGGCACGGCTCATTGCGGAGCATCCGTGCGCTCCGAGAGCCGCTCCCGAGCTCACCGGGGAGCATCCAACTGCCCTGGGTCAGGTTTGGATGTGGCCCAGTACAGCATTTAGGGAAGGAAGCTCTTGGAGTGCTCAGCGCACCCACGGCTGGCGGGAGTGTGATTTAACCCCTTACAGCATGAGTTACCTGGGGAAAAAGGGATTTTTTAGATATCACAGGGCAATGCTGCTTCTACTACCTTTGATTAAATTTGCAGCCTTCTACTGCAGGTTCCTCCTGCGTGCAGGGACAGAGCCGTATTTTCTTCCTGAAACAGAACGGGGCATTGCACTGCAGGATGCTCCAATAGTGCTGCACATCTCTTCCCAAAAAAAAAAAAACCAGGCTCCACAAGGGCAATGACATTTCAGGCTGTTCAGAGTGGGACCTCAGCTGTACAAACTCATGAAAAGCATCAAAGCTGGATTTCTGTCACCTAGAGAGTAGGTTCAGCTGAGCAAAATAAACAGGTATGATGGTTAATCTGCTGGTAAGCCCAGCCAAAGAAGGTCCATTTGGCCCACAGGTTGTGAAAATCCCATGTCAAAGCCTCAGTGTCTCTTCCCCATGCAGGGACGTGGAGTTCTGGCAGCTCCATGAGTACGATGAGGAGGATGAAGGCACATCTGTTTTCCATACCCATCAGTAAGAACCCACAGCAAGAAAAGGCAGCACACTGGAGCATTAGCAGCAACTGACAGAAGAGGAGGGCAGGTGACAAGCCAGCCTTTAGAGTGATGAGCAATTTGGCTTTTGAAGCCTGGGCTTCTACATTCCTGTAGTCCCAAAGCTGAGCAAAAATCTTGCAAGGTCTTTCTCAACCATCAGCATCAGTGATCACAGTGATGAAACGCTGCCTTGATGGTGTGAGGGAAGGTGTGAGAGGAGACACATTTTTGAGAAGCTGTCACTCTGGGTGAGGACATTCTCACCCCCTGCCTATTCTCCTTTTCTTCTAGGTTTCTTACAACTTGGTCAATGGAGCCATGAATTTTATTTGACACAATGCACAGGGATTTTTTAGTTTCTCAGCCAGGTGCCTGACACAGACAGCAGTCAAGTCTTCTGCTGGACTCAAAAACACTTTTATGGAAAGGATTTCTCCTGCTCAGTAGGGATGGTATCATAGAAATAAAGAGACCTTTTGCTTCTTTTAAAGTGTTTTCAGATTTGACAACCAAGCTTTTTAATTAACTTCAACAATTCATATCAATATTTTCCAGTATTAGGGCAAGAGGGTAAGTATGGGGTTTCCCATGGGGGGAGAGAGAGATCCAAAATCTTTAGATAACCTTAATAAAACAGAAAGCTAGAAGCAACTCTGCTGGAACCTGGGTCCAATCACCTCAGATGTGCACAAGATATCCTTGCACAGAGAACAGGGCAGCTGGGAGGAAATGAGACTTCTCAGTTGTGCTCTCCCTCATCCCCAAGTCAACGCCTGGGCTGGAGCCTGTGTGCAGCATGGAAGATGTTTCTTCCTCAAACCTCATTAAATCTAATTAAATAGCTTATAAAAGTATTTATGAAAACAAATTTTGAGATGGTAAAGGCATGCCAACACGGAAGATATTTCTAATTCTGCCGGTGTCTTTTTGTGGATTTGGAGTTGGTTCAGGAGTGCACACTTGGAAGGTAATTGCTGACAGCATGCAAAATCCATCAAGCTATAATTAACACTCTACTATTATTCTAATTGCCTCACTCAAGCTTCTGTGTTTTTTAATTGTAGAGCAATTTGCCAATAGAGAATTTAATTGCAATACATATTTTATACATTTTGGGACAAAGTACCATTATTTCCACTTCAGCAAAAATGCTTCTCAGTTTTTAATAGCTTGCTTTATTCCTTTCTGGGATTTTTAAGGGCTTTTTTTTTTCCCTATACAGGAATTTGATTGCAACCTCTTGTGAAATTAGCAATGATATAATATCCAGGAGTGCCTGGAGGCTTCAGTTTGGATCATGACTCTATTAAGCCAGGAACTGTACATACATGTATCAGACACAGCCCTGAGGAGCTTGAAATCTAAACAGAGAAGACAAACTGAGGTGAGAACAGAAGCTTTATCCTGCTTTACAGCTGGGGAAGCAGCCCCAGATGATTCACCTTGGGTGACCCCACACTCCTGGGGCACAGCCAGGAACTCACACGAGCCCCAGGCTCAGGGCACCCTTCATCTTCAGCATGAGCTGGTTCCTGCAGAAGTATCTCTCTCTCTGGTTTGATTTGAAAGCTAGACCTTCCAATTAACTTCTAACCACCCAGGATCTACAGCTGCCTTTCACAGATGGCTTGGCTTTCAGAGCAAGACCCAGCATTGAGGAGGAGCCCTGGTGATCTGCAGAGCACCCCAGAGGTGTCACACTGCATGGGCAGCAATGGCAACGCTGTCAGGCTTTGGGAAGGCTGCATTTGACTTCTCCTGGGGCAGGCTGAAGGTTGGAGGCAACAAAATAGAAAAGGATGGACCTTTGCTCTTTTTGACCATCCTTGCATCTGACATTTTTCATTCACTCCTCCATTTAGTTCTATTTGCAGGGCTACAAATCCATCTGTAACAACATTTGTCTTCTTCTAATAACTTTCATGATGACTTTACACCCAACACCAGTGGTGTTGAGGTTTGCAAAACGACTGCTGCCATGGCTTCAATCCCTTGTATTGGCACCTTGGTACACTGAGGTGCCAATCAATATTATCACGATGCCAAATGCCTAAAAGGTTTTCAGCAGGTATTTTGTGAGACTGTACAGAGTCACAGTGATTATTCAGCACAGCAACAGTCACATTAATACATCTCTAGCAGTGGCCTTTGGTATCAGCTGCTCATGATTTGGCTCCTGCCATCCCAGTTGCAAGAGATGGTTTCTCTGGTGTAACCAGATCAACCACAGCATCAGCATTCCAGAGGTTTATTAGTTGTTCTGGTTACACCAGACCTGCAAGGACAATTTTATGGCTTGTTGCCACCCAGAGCTGGTGTCTTGTCTCTCTTGGATGCCAACCCCACTCCTCAGAGCTTGTTTTGTTGGTACAGCCTGCAAGATGCATGACGTGGTGCTCAGGTGCCTGGAAGCAATGCCTGGTGATAACATCACTTCTCACTGCTGAAATGGGGGAAGCCAATTCAGCTTAGCAGGAGGCAGAATATGACAGGGAGAATTAAAGGAAGAGATGATCAAGTCAAGCTTCAGTATAGGGTCACTAACAGTGCTGACATGAAAGTTTACCTTGGCCTCAAACTCTGAAATTTACCTTGCAATGACACAGAAACCTTTTCTTCTCTTGAAATTAGAGGCTGGTGCTTGAACTCTGGTCCTCCAGGAACACAAGGTCTTTGATCAAGAGCAGATCAGCCTTCCTTAATGTGAAAGTTCACTCGAGTAGCTGCTGTCATTTCATTTTTCACAGGCAATGAGTTAAATTGCTTTCTCAGCCCAGGACTCACACAGGCAGCTAGTAAAAAATGGTGCAAAGAAGTAGATCCAATTAAATACATCCAAATTCTGTCACAACTTTACCACCTCTGATTCCTTTTTATCCCATACTGAAGGACTTCCCATAAAGCTGTTGAATAAATGTGTGTGTATTTATCTCATCTTTCTGAAAGCAAAATAGCATGAGAGCAGTTTCTTGTCAAGACAAAAGGGAGAGAGAAAGAGACAGCACTGGAATATTGCCTGCCATTTGGATGGGCAAAATACAAGATAAGAGTGAGGGTTTGAATGTAAACCTGTTGTGCTCAAACCTGGAGATTACACTCAACTGCTTAAAAGCTTTTTTTTTTTTTTTTGGTAGACAAGACAATGGACTGAGTCCAAGTGCAGGAAGAAAGCTGGTAGACCTGAAGTCTGAGCACTGTCTGCTTGGATCACACATTTCAGCACAACATTACACTAATCCTGCTTGAACTCCAAAACCCAGAGGTTTCCCTAAGCCCAGGGAAAGGTTTGGCCCCATGTGTGAGCTGGCAGGGTTTGGGCTTTGCTCTTCAGATCTGGACTTGGACTCAGATCTGTGCCAAGCCTCCAAGAGCAGGAGCAGAGCTGTTCCCAGCAGTGTTTATGCCATGAGCAGCTCTATTAGCTGGCATAATAACCATAATTACATGGTGCAACTTCTGCTCCTTGCTCCCACCTCTAGGCTGAGAGGGAAGCAAGAAGTTCCTGCAGCCACAGAGGAATGTGTTAGATCAAAAGATACAAGTGGAGCAAGGAAGACTGGAATCCTGCTGCAGATAAAATTGGAGTCACCTGCCCCTGCTCAGAGAATAATAGAAAAGAAAATTATAAATATTGGTGGAGGAGTTTGATACCTTTCAGATTGGGATGCTTTAATCTAGACTAATTATTCACTCTGGATAAGTCTCTAGCAAGAGCTAGAGACTCCATGTGCAGCTGAAAAACAGTAGAGGCTTTGTTTTACTGTAAGCTTTGCCTCTGTGTGAGTGGGAAGATGAGCCATGAGTTGCTTAATGAAAGCAGTGGGCTCCAAAGGGTTTCCAGAATAAAGTTTGGATTTCCTTGCTGATGGCTGTTGTCCCGACTTCCAGTGACTTTCATGGCAAAAAAAGGTAACTCACCCTGCCCCAAAACAACCCTGACCTCTCTGTGGGCTCAGATGAGGAAAAACCCACACAGAGTAAATGCAGGGTGCCTGCTGGGAAAAAACTGCCAAGCTGAGTAGTTATGTTAATTATTAATAAGCATTTAAATATAGAATTAATAAACATATTTAATAGCTCACTGTCCAGTCTTTATTCTGCAGCTGAAGGGCACCATCAGCAGGGGTGGTCTCTGCCTGGCAGGGTTTCCAAGGCAAGCTTAGCTGAGGGTTGCACAAGTTGGGGCTGTTCTCAGAGGTCCAGATCCCATATAACAATCAAAGGAAGATGATTGCAGAATGTCCACAGCAGCCAGGCTCTGGAAGCAGCTGGCAAGCAAGCACTGCCTTTACAGGTCAGAGCTAGTTTTTCCCAACTTGTGTCCTTGATCTTTATCCATACTGGAAGTGGGGCAAGATACCTTGTGACAACTTTTATTGGGACTCAGTTACTGCCTCTGTGATTACTACGGGCTGTTACTACCAAACTGTCTTTTGTTGCTTCATCTGGCTGGAAGATATTAAGATTTGTCCACTGCTTCATCATACTCTGATCCCTTGTTTAGGAAAGAAATCTGTTTCCTTGCTTGAGTGCCTCATTCTTGGCTAGGAATTGAACTGCAGGCTGATATTTCTGTTTGGCCCTTGAAGCCAGCTATTAACCACACTTCTCATCCTGCTGGTACCACCCAGGAGTGCATCAATACTGCAATACAAATGGCACAGCATCATTATGTGAAGAACAAAATATGTGGCAGGGCCCTGCTGTGGCTTAGAGGCTCTGAGAAGAATCTCTCAAAATATCTTAGACATCTGCCATGTGTAAAATCTCATGATTGTTCTTCAAATTCTTCTGTGGATGCATCAGCCTCTCCTCCACTCCTCTCTTGGTGTCCCTGTGCCAACACATGTGTTCTTACCAGCAGCCTGTGACACAAGGCTTGTTTTCCTCCACAGTTATCCTATTTGTTCAGCACCTGAGCTATGATCCTCTGATTTGAGACACCCTAAATCACTCCCAGAGTGCAACAGCTGGGGTGACATGAAGGATTATGACTTCATGTGGGAATAAGGAAGAGCAGACGAAGGCTCAGTAGACACAGATCCCAGTTTATGCCAATACCATAACTAATTAGAAACAATAGATGAAAAATGTCTCAAACTCCTCTCAGAGCCTGCCATGGCACATGAATGAGTCCCTGGCAATACCCCACCATCACTGCAGTAGCTGGACAGCTTTGTCCACAGCTCCAGTGATGGATGTTTGGAATTGGTGCATCAGCTCAGTGTGTGACACCATGTCTCAGCACATGCCTCCATCTCCCACAAGATGTGAGTGACCAGGGGAGGTTCCAGGGATGCAGAACAGCTGTTTCCATGGGATCCCAGGAGGATTGCATTCCTTTGGCCTTAAGGATGTTGCTTCCATCAGCCCTGCAGAAAGGCACACTGTGATGAAGAGCTCCCACAGAAATAGACTGATTCCCCTACCAGCCTGTGATCTGAGGAAGCATTGTGTGAAGAGGCACAAGTTGCCTTCTACTCCCTGCCACCCAAATTTAAAAAAGAAAATACTCTCAAAACTGAACACTTCAGCATAATGTGATTTGTCTTTGGGTTAGAGGAAACTACATAGAACTTTTAGCCTCACACCTCTGCTGCTCCAGAGAGGAGCTAAATTCAGCTAAGATTTCTTTTGTTCTTCAGCATTTATGCTTTTCTCCAAGAGAACTACATTACTCCTTTCCACCCCACTAGGCCAAAGCCTCCCTGTTCTGGTTACCCTGGGCAATATTTTCTTTTGGATGATCCAAAATCTGACCCCTTGAAGGTCAGGGCAGACCAACCAACCCTCTCTGCTCCTCGCAGAGCTATGGCAGCATCACCTGCTGCTGGGGCACCAAGTGGGAGCTCTCCCTGAGCACAACTTAGGGAACATCCAACAGAACCCCAAGCAAGAAGGTGGAAGAAGAAACCAAAAAATGCCATTCTTACTTTCCACTTTTGATGAGGTTTTTGCAGTCACTGACTCCAGTTGGCAACCAAACAGTAAATAGCCACATGCCCTGTGCACAGGCTTGCTGAGAGGGGGGAAAAGGAGCTGAACTCCTTTCCTTCTTCTACATCATCACCACCTGATGCTGCACAAGCCCTTGGCCACACAAACCATCCCTCTGAACCAGGGCTATCTGCAGAAGAGATGAGCTCTTCTCTCCAAAATTTGTGGGGTCCCTGGATGGGCTACACCTGTGGGGAGAAAGCCAGCTGTGGGCTATCAACCTCCCAGGCACCACCTGCACTGCCCCAAGCCTTTATCCTTTCAGGGAGCCCTGAGGCTGAAGTGGCAGGTGGTGCCTTTTTTTTTTTTTTTTTTTTTTAATTCCCCCCATTAAGATCTTGCTGGCTATTTTGCCAGAAATACCAGAGCTATGCTTCAGGTGACTTCTTGTTTTTAGCCCTAGGACTTGTCCTTTTTTTTGGGAGAATGGAATGCATCTGGGGTGTGCTGGATATTTTTGAGTGCATGGTGAAGCCTTATGATACTTGGAATATCTGTCATGGTCCCAAGCTACAATGGAAGGGGTAAGTGAAAGTGATTTCCTTCTCTTGTTAAATGTCATTTTATCAAGTGCTCTCTTGTTTTGGCCTGCTCACCTCCAGTTTTATTATTGCTAATTATTGCTGAATGACATTGTTTGAAGTCGTGCCTCTGTGTGAGGTCTTTCCTTGGGACTTCAGGTGTCTTCTGTACAGAGTCCACACTTGGATGTGGTCGGGGGGGTGCTGATTCTAGAGTGGGACCATTTTCAGATTGGTTCCATCAGGACTGATGGTTTTCTTTGACTGAGGGCTTTGAGGCTGGGGCAGTAGTTGTCCCAAATGTCTTCCTCTGGCAGAGAGCGAGGCAGACAGGAGCTGTGAGTGTGTGTGTGTGTGTGTGTGAGTGTGTGTGTGTGTGTACCACAGTGCTCGTAGGCAGTGCCAAGCATCACCTGGCTCATCTCTGAGATACCCAGGTTGTGTAGGCTGGGACAGCTTCCTTACACATGGCAGCCTCCAGGTGACTGAATCCTCCCCCAGATCATCCATAATTTGATAGAATTGGCTCTGTGCTAGCACGAGGCAGCAGGTTGGAAAAGCCAATTCATCACGGCGAGGGTCGGCGGGCGCTGAGAGCGCACCTGCGAGGCTGCAGCCTGGGGAAAAGGGGTCTGAGCAATCTGCAGGGCTCTGACACTGCCTGGGAGCTTTTCCCATTACATCACTGCTGGGGCCAGCACAAAGGCTATCTGGGTTGCTCAAGGAAGTGTGTTGTGGAAAACAATTCTACTTTGATGACTGATCCAGGCATTTATTTAGGCAAAGCTGAAGCAGTTGCATTGGCTCATTTGATCTGTGCTGTTAATGGGAGACAACTCAGTGCATGCTTTTGTTATGCTTGCTCTTGCTTGCAGAAGTTCTTGAGAATTTTTTTTTTTAATGAACAAAACTATCTATCCCTTCACATGGCAATCATGGCAGTGTCACAACCTTAATTATCACTCGGATTTTCTAGATGGGATTTTTTTCCAAAATGTGGCTCAGAAGAATTTGCCCAGGTTTAAGGGACTCACTGAATGTGATACTTAAAACCTAGAAAAGCATCTGATTGTTACAAGAAAATAAAAGACAGGATGCAGCATGTGCAGGCATGGGGTGAAAATAAAACAGTTACTTGATTTCTAGTTGCACGCTTTGCTTTTACAGCAGGAATGTGTCAGTAGCCCCCTGTGTCCTTTTGCATTGTGGTTCCCTGAGAGAGAAGGAAATCTGTTACACAGATCACACTGATCTCTGAGGCTGGAGCACCTTGCAAAATACTTACTTTTTTTTTTTTTTTAAACATTCATTCTCTGTTAACATTTCTCACATGTTAGTGGCTGTTATTAAAAGTTTGATAAATGGTTTGAATGAAAGACTTGCAGAAATGGCCAAGTGACCCCTTTGAAATTTTGTTTACTCTCTATCTAGATATTAATTAACTAAAATAAACTGACCTTCTAAAAAAAAACCCAAAAACTAATGGGACTTTTAACAATGTGATATACAAAAACAAAAGGTGAAGCTTGGTGGGAGAAGTTGACAAATGGATGTTTTGCTTTTTTAGCTTTATATGATACGCTAAAACATGGTGTTACTGCAGGATTTTTCTGTGCTATGAGTTTTATCCTGTTTTAAATATCTTCTAAGAGTTAATGTTTCTCACCCTCAAAGCTGTGGGAGAGGAAGGGGTTTTCAGCTCCTTATTTTAGAGAAGTTCTCAAAATTCTCGTCATTTTGGAGGAGGACCACTGTAAATAACAAGGCATAACTGGTTGAAATTACAAGAACACACAATGAGGAGAAATCTTCTCCACCCTTCACTGAGGTAAAGTCACAGGAAATGAATCATTTATCCCAACCTGGCCTTTGAAAGTCTCAGCAAGACTTGTCCATCACTGTTTTTTGAATAAAAGGTAGTTCTGGTCCAGCTCTGCACTCACAGCACCACTCACTGCACCTGGGCAGGGCAGCTCCAACAGGAACAGGATCCCTTCCTTCTCTTTCTGCAACAGCTCAAACAAGCAGTGGGCACTGAAGGCTTTCAGAGTTTCCAAAAACCAGGAGGGCAGCCCAGGGCATAGCTCCAGCCAGGACTCCCTTGAATGCCTCTCCTGAAACTCTGCCCACCCTAATGGGGAGGATCATAAAAGGGGGGTCGGGGCAGCTGGAAGTCACATCTTTGGGATAATGGAGTGTGCAGATTTGCACTGTGGTGGTTTTGATCCAGACTGAGTGTCAGCTCCTAAGGGTGCTGACAGAGCCCATGCTGAGAGTCCCCTCCACAATGTCCCTCATCAGAGCAGCCTTTCCCATCCTCTGCCTTCTCTGCCAGATCATTTGTCTGCTTTATGGGCTCCAGGAATGGCACGTCACCATCTCTTCCTAGTTCTTGCAATTAATTTTCCACAAACATTATGGGGTGTGTCTATTTTATTTATTTATTTATTTATTCAGAAGGGGTTTTTACATAGCTTTACCATGACCTCAAAAGCCTGCTGCAGTCTGAGGCTGGAGGAGGGCAGAGCTGTGTGCGTGCCTGGTGTTGCCTGCATGCACCAGACCCTGCAGCTACTCATTCCTTCTCATGCAGGCAGCTGAGAGCGTGACAATAGCACTTGGATTTCATCCCATTTCCTCCCCCTTAAACCTGAGTGTTGTCTTCCAGGTGTTACAGACGTTTTTGAAGTCAAAGCACTTGCCAACTCCAATTAAACTTGTGGTTTGCAGACAAATTGGGAGCCGGCCGGAGAGGAAGCTGGCGGGAGAACAGCTTTGTGCAGGGTTCCAGGACAGCTGAGTTTCCAAAAATTCTGTAGAAATAGTCATCAGGGCAGAGAGGAGACCATAGTGATCTACCTCTGGTAAGAAAGGTGTAAATGCACAGCTGCAGTCTGCAGTGAGGGACTCAGGAGTAGGGACCTGCTGTGGTTGGGTAGGGGGAGCTCGTGTTAGAGGTTGAAAATTGGAGAATTCAGATTTCTTTTGTCCAGCTTGTGGTCCCAAAGCCCAGGCTCAGTGCCACCTGTTTGGCTGTCCTGCCTGCAGGGCCACCAGGGGCTGGAAGCAGATTCTGCATGGGCACGGTCTGCTGTTGGTTTTTGACAATGAGAGTGGTAGAACACTGGCCCAGGTTGCACAGAGAGGTGGTGGATACACCATCCTTGGAAACATCCGAGGTCACGTTGGACAGGGCTCTGAGCAGCCAGATCTAGTTAAAGATGCTCTTGCTTTTTGCAAGGGGGTTGGGCTACGTGGACTTTAAAGTTCCCTTCTAACCCAAACTAGTCCATGATTTTTTTTTTTTTTTTTTGGGAGGGAAAGGGGGGGAGTGGGCACATTTTCCCTCCTTCCCTTTCTATTTTGGCTGCTATAACCTCCAATCCTTCCTTCTCTCTTTTTCAGTCTCCACTTATTCCCTGCAAGACCTGGCCAAAAAAAGGGCTGATTTGTTCTCACCTCTTTGTAAATGATTTCTGGACATTTGAGGTCCCCTTTTATCCAGTGGTAGTCAAGTTTAGAGGTAGCTTGGGTCCATTTGTAATGCATTTCTTTAAAATGGAGCAGGAAGGAATTTTCCCAAACTGGGAATATTTCAGACAGCCTTTGAACAGTGTTTTTCAAATTGCATAGTGACCATGTTCAAACACTTGGGTTTTGTTTGGGGACAAGGGAGAAGTTATTCTGATCCTTTTCCTACTTGCAATGTAGGGAACAGACACGTTTTAAACAGCAACATAAAAAAGACCTTCAATTTTGGCACTCACTTGAAATGAGACACTTCACCTGGATTTAAGAAATGGATCAAAATGGCCTCAAAATTAAACATTTCCTGCAAAAATGTTCATTGTGAAAATATTTTTTTCCGTGGGAAAATATTATATAGTGAGGAAACTGCTCATTAGTTCTAGCATTTGATACTATTGGAGAAGCCTTTTGCAGTTGTTAAAAAAAAAACTTTCTTTTTTTTCATTCACTCTGCCAGCCAAAGTGGAATCTGAGACTAAAGTCAGACACAAAACCAGGAGGAAGCAGTTTGTCAGACCAGGGGTGAGTTTTGCATCTCACTGTCCTGGCTTTAGTGATCTTTCCAACCTGGCTGGCAGCATTGCAGGAGCACCCCCAGAGAACGGGTCCCTGGTGTTGCAATGTTTCTGCCCAGGATCCTGCTGCATCTCTGGGGATTTCCAGCCCTCCTGCTGCACTTACTGCTGTTCTCTGCCTGCAGGCACCACAACCAGCTCCCCAAGTGTGTGTGTGCCATGCCCTGTGGGGTTTTGCTTGCTGCACCCTGTCTGCCAGGCACAGCTTTCATTTACTGCCCCTGCTAGACCTGAAAAACTCCAAGCTGTGCCTCTGAAAGCCTCAGAGGGAGCTGGGCTAGGGCAGGAGAGAAGTGCTTGGTTACCATGGTGAAGGTGAGGATAGGGAGGACTGGGGAATAGTGCCAAATGACCCTTTCAAAAACACTTCCTGCTGCAAATGTAGCATTTTGTACATTCCTTGTAGGAAGTGTTCCTGGTCCAGGCACCACTGGGGCATTTCAGAGGTCAGAACTGGGAGGTGTGGGAACAAACCCACATTCACAGTTCTTCCCACCAGCAAGACTTTTCCTTAGCCATCCCAGTCTTGGTGACCATGTGGTGTCCCAGGAGGGCCAGGCAGCATCTGAGTTTCCAGAATCTGTTGCTTTGAGTGTTCCCCAGTGCCTCATCCTGTGAGCAAGAGCTGTGCCCTGCTGTTTGCCCACCAGCCCAGAAGGACGTGCAGGTCTGGGTGGGTGAGGCTTGTTCCTCCTGGAAGCATCTCTCCTCCTGCAGCCTTCTTCCTGACCAGGTTTCTGTTTTTCCTCTCGTCTCTTTCTCCATCCTCCACCTCCCCCCACCTCCATCTGGTTTCTATCTGGACTAAACAGATGTTTTTCCACTTCTTAAATGTCCTGTACACTCACCTCGCTGATGTCTAACAGGGGCTGTTCATTCTTCTTTCCCCAGGTGTAAAACTTGAAAAACTGGAGGGGCTGGGGGAGAAGCAGCTTCTCTTAAAACCTTGGTGTGCATTTAGTGCTGGTGGAGGGATGAGAGAAACCTTTCCAATTACTCACCTTGCAGCCTAGAACCCTCTCACTCCTTCCCCTTTCCACTGCTAGTGTATACAGAGGATCAGACCTGTGATTTATGCCAGGGCAGTGTGTATAATATTCTCACTTTCATGTTATAAATGTTTAGCAAATCCACAAGGTATCAAAAGAACTTGTGGAGGAGATTTGCTGCAAAGGGCTTGTGGATAAACCTTTTGGACTTGGCTGCAAAGCAGACATACACAGTTTATTGCTTCCCCCTGCTGCAGAGTGACAATAGGTTAAATGTGGGCTTTTCCTTAAAATAAAAGTTCCTTGCTTGGCAATTCAATCAAGTGGTATCTGTCATGCTGAGGTCTCATGAAGGATTTATTCCCATTTTAAGTAATGTTTTGGAGGTGCAGGCTCCACATGGAATACATTAGGCAGCAGGAAGGTTTGCTGGCATGCTCGTGGGGCTGGGAAGGTACATGTGCTGTGGGCACAGGGGATCATCTGTGGCATCTGCTTTCCCCTCACCCTCTTTCTCTCCTTTTCCCCTTACATGGCTCTGAAGGTCTTTGAGGGAGGGTTTTCCCAGCCTTCCCAGGGAGGGAGCTGAAGCATCAGAGCCCATTGCTGGGGTCAGGCAGGAGAAAGGACCCCAGGTCCCTGTCCACTGAAAGAGGAACCCAGCAGCTCTCCCAGTGACTGTGGGGCAGAAATCCCAGTGCTGATCCCAGCTCAGGTCCCTGAGGCAGTGTTGGCCCAGCAGTCCCTCGCCCCTGCAGGCCTTGCTGGGGTTGCAGAGATGGTCTCTGAGCTGCTTTGAGCCCCAAAGGTGGTGGCAGCCACTGCTGGTGCCTCTTTCTGCTCAGCTCCCACAGGGGGGACTGAGGTGAACAACCATTTTTTTTTTCTGGAAAGAAACAGCTGCTTTCTGTGATGGGAACTGAATGACTAAGTAAAATAATGTAATTTGGAAGCTGCTCTCTTTTTGGCTTTTGTATTTATTTATAATTTTTTTGTTGGCCGGAATCTTTCTTCAGCGAAAACAGCAACCAGAGATAGGGTGAGTGATCAAGTGCCTGCCAGGTGTCACAGCTCTCTGCCACCTCAGGAGGTGGGTGCTGGCCCCTGGCCACCCTGGCCTCTGGGTCAGGCTCTCCTGCTTTGCTGTAGGTTGTGGAAACTGTCCTCCCTGGAGACCATATCTGTGAGCAGTGGCATTTTCCATGCTGCCTGCCAAGGGGGCTGTGCAGTGGGGATTAGGGACTGAATGTGAGCACAGCCTGCCCTCCTGGGGAATTTGGCTTTTGTCAGGCACCAGCTGCTGGGACAAGAGCACCCACACCATTCTCTGCAGGTGCCGAGCTGCAGAGGGCTCTTTGCTGGGACACAAATGAGCTGGGAGAGGTCCCCATGGTGTGCTTGGGCACTGGTGAGGAGCAGCAGGCAGTGGGAATTGCTTCTGCTGTGAATTTGCCCTCGTGGGTGCCTTCTATAAGATCCATGGTCAGAGGGATGCACCCTTTCCATGCAGGTGTGAGCACAGTGCTGCTCTGTTAGGGGGGCACAGAGACAAAAACCAGTGGATTGCATGGAGTATGGAAACAACCAACTGAAAACCAGCAACCTGAACAACTTGAGGATCCATTTTGATCCAGATTTATCTGTTATGCAGCTATAGGTTTGCAGCATTGTGCACCTTGGCACTGCCTTACCATGCTATGTCATAAAGTCTGCAGGTTCCCATGGGACTGTGGGCATTGGGCAGCATTCCCTGCCATTGCTGCCAGTCCCAAAAGGAGCAAACACAGCCCCATGTGCCCTGGGGGAAGCCCACAGTGTGGGGGCAAAGGGAAGAGAGGGTTTCAGTTGGTTTTATGGAAGTGCATTGTAATGACAGCCTCACACAGCACTGCAGCCACTGCAGTGAGGTCCCTTAGGAGAGGGAACCCTTCTCTGGGTGAAGCTGGTGACCCTCTGCTGTGTGACACCGGCACCACTGATGGCAGCAGACAGGTTTAGCTCTTCACAGAATGCATTTCCCTTAAACTTCTTCCTGACCTTGAAGTTTTCAGCCGGAGTTTTGGCATTTCATGTTCCCCACCCCAGTGAAAGCTGAGACTCGGTGTGGAGAAGAGGGGGGGCTGCAGGCTCGGTGCTAATGGGATGTGGAAGTGCCATATGGTCTTGAAACATCACTGTCAGTGAGACAGCACTGAGCAGCCCCTCAGAGGGGCAGGGAGGGAGAGGCAATTAATCATCCTCACCTCCTAATAAGCATGTGAGCTCCAATACCAACCAGGGCTCTCGTTGGAGGGGCAAAACTTCAAAGCTGTGGTGCCCTGCAGATGCACAGGGCAGTGCTGAGCTGGGGCTGTGTCCCACTGGGGTACAGTGAGTGCATCTGAGAGTGCTGAAAATCAGCAACAAATGTGATGGGGGTGACTAAAAATGCTGCCTTTGGACAGGGATGTTGTGTATTACAGGGCTTCACCAGAGGGGAGCAACTCACAGCATCCCCTACTCATCCCAGAACTGGGCTCTGTGTCTGGGGGAAACTGTGCTCCTGGAGTGTTCAGCTGGAGAACTTTCACTTCCCTTAAAATGTGAGGGGTTTGTAAAGCAAGGACGATTCAGCTCCCGTGAGCACTTGGCGGTGCTGGCCCCCAAGTGTGAACATGATGCTTAATAAACACAGCCTTGAAGCCCCCAGCTAAGTTTCCCCCACTGGAAAATCAGCAGCTCCTTTTCCTTTTATCTTTAAGCTCTGGCTGGATGAAGCTGAAAGTGGTATTTGGGGAAAAAGACCCCTGTTTATTCAGGCTTTTCTTATTTTAACAGACTGCCCTTTGTCCCAAACACCCCTGTTTCACACACTTGCCTGCTGCAGTACCATCCTCTGGCTTGTTCAGCCCTTTCCACTGTTTTACTTGTACACTTGTCAGGCTGGAAAAGTCTCGAGCTAGTCGTGTTTCAGCTCATCCCTACTTCCATTGTTAATGGATAAAATAATACATCCAAATCTCACAGCACTCCATAAATATCCCTGCCTGTGTGGAAAGCAGCAGGCTCTTTCCAGAGCCCTGTTTGCCAGGCCATGGGGATTTGGAATATTTACTGGGAAGCTGGGCTGGATCTGTCCTTGCCCAGGTGCTGGCAGTGGCTGTTTGCTGTGGAGCAGGTGTCTGGGCAAGCTTGAGAATTCCAGAAGGGTTTATGCATCCAAGTCCATTATCTCTGGAGCAGAGGGATTTGTCCCTCACTGGGCTGGCAAGCAGTGAGGTGCGTGGGGGTGCTGTGAGTGGATGAGCAATTCCTGTGTGGATGGAACTCAGTGAGTAAGGATGGCTCTGGGAAGAGGGTGCTGGAGGAAGAAACCCTTCATGTGTTTCAGGGAGATTTTCCCTGCTTTCTACTGACACTGGGTCACCAAGAAGGACCTTGGGGCAGCTTTGAGTTTGTCCTCCTGTGTGTGCCAACCCTGGATCTCCCAGAGGGGCTCAGCCCAGGAGGCACAGCCCAGCCCTGGCACAGCTACTGCAGGAGCCACAGGGCTCCATGTGGGGTACCCAGAAGAAAGGAGCTCAAACCAAGCTGTCCTTGGCTCGTGCTTAGCTCTGGTTAAGCAAACAGGCTTTGCAAATTCTGTGGTCTGAACAAGCTTCCACTTGCATTTCCACATGCGGCATCGTCCCCAGCAGTAACAGAAAGCAGATCCCTCCGAGGGGGGTGTGTGGGAAGACCTCTGCCCAGGCAGGGACCAGCCACCAGTGTCCTCCTGGCAGGGCTGTGTGGGCACAAAGTGCCTGTGCAGCCTGGAGTGGAAGGACCTGGGGGTGAACGTGTGTGGCATGTTGCTTAACCATAAAAACCAGTTCCCAGCCTGGGGGATGGTTTTTGCTGGGATTTTTTTCAGATGTTTGAGCCTGAAAATCTGTGTGTCTACACACATGTTCTTTTCCCTCTAGTGCACTGTCAGCCCAAAAAGACCAGTTCCTTTTCCCACAAACTCTGCCTCTCTCCTGTGCCCAGGAAGGCATCCCTCTTCCAAGCAGCACTGCAAAATGGGTGGCTTTGGTTTCTTACATCCCCCTTGGTGTACCTGTGGAGGAAGAACATCCATCTGATGAGCACTGTTGTGTCAGTCACAGGGAGGGCCCAAGAGCAGCTAAGCTGGAAGCAGCTGATGCTCTGAATGGGTTTTGGAGACCTCCCACTCACTGTGAGGAGGGACTCGCAGGATTCAGCTGAGCACACAGGGCTCCAGTTGGGATCCAGCAGCAGCAGTTATATATCAAGTTATTCCTGGCAATTCACCATATCCTAAAAATTCAGTTTCATTAAAGCCTCTTGCTGAAGCAGCTCTTGTGTCTCAGTAAAGGGAGGTAGGCTACCGAACCAGCTGTGGGTTTTTTGTGAGCTTGCTCACTGGAGTTTTGAACTCTCTTGCTCAGTTTGCCAACTGCTGTTCTTTCTGATGCTACCCAGTTGTTTTGCATGGCCTTGAAGTGGTTTCCCAGCTATTTGAACTCCCTAAATGACAATGCTTCATTATTGTCTAATGGAGAAGTGGATTCTTCTGTTTATATGTAAAGGTTCCCCTCCTTCCCCCCTACCTCCCTCAACATATGCAAAGGCACTGCAGAAACTGGAACCAGATAAAAAGAAGAAAACAGGCTTTTAAAGCAAGTTCTGAAGTGTAAAGATGTGAAGGCCACTTAGAAATCATTGCCTTGTGCTTTCTCCCACACTGTGATTCATTTGGTCCAATCCATCATTGATTCAACATGCTCATGGGCCAGAGCCTTCAAAGGCAACTGTGCATCTGCTTTAGCCATTCATCAAGGAGGAGCACAAAGGAGAAGGGCAAAGGAAAATGTATTGCCAGCTCCCTTTGGTGCTGTTTAATGGGTGTGAAAGAAGGACAGTGGAGAAGCTGGGTTAATGAAAGCCAGGATGACCAAGGAAGTGCCCCCAGGACATATATTTTTTCAGCCTAGGTATGGACCTTGCTAAATTTGATTCTGCAGAGGAACTTCAAACACCAAGCAAGAGAGCCAAAATGAGGTCGACACACAGAAGAATAATCCAGTGCAGGTGGATGCTCTTCCCCAGATGTGGCCACCAAGTGGAGGGTGGCTGTGGACCATGCAGAAAGAGCAAAGTATTTACAGATGATGCTCTGCTGCTCCAGAGAGCTCCCACAGCCTGATCCCTCAAGATCTGGGGCTCCTCATTTTCCTGCAGTTCTGCCTGCACGTGGCTTATCTTGCAGGCTTGCTGCAAGGTGGGTCCCTGCAGCACAGCCCTGGTCACTGGACCATGCCCAGGTGTGTGCACATAGTCCTGGTGCTGGATCTGAGGGATGCCTGAGCTCCCTGAGTCCCTGCTAGCACAGGCATCTGCTCTGTGCTCTGTTCTCTGGGGGACAGGTACCACTGAGCAGCAGCAGCACCTCCTCTGACCAACCCAATGTGGTGGCAAACCCAAATTATGATGGGCTCCAGGGGAAAGTATCTTGTCTTAACACAACCTGGACAATATTTCCTTGAGGTTGCTGGGCTTGTTGCTCATGTCATCTGTGACCCTGCTGAGTTCTCCAGTGATTAGATTAGGGTTGGTTTACCTCATGTGCTTCTATTTATTTCCTTTCCTTCTCACATTGTTTCTCCTGTTCCTCCTTCCCTGCCCCATTGTCCTCCCACATTCTGTCCCTCCTTCTCGTGCACCCTTCCTCACGGGGAGTAGAAGAGAAAGAAAGAGATGGCTGGGTTTTAGGAACAGGTTTGATGTTTGTTTGTTCACCTGAAAAACCAGAACCTGCTGGAGGTAAAATACTCTTCTTGTAATTCTCAGTCTGTAGGAAAAAACAAAAGGAAAAATAAGATTATAACCTGTGAGAGTATCACGCCATCTGCCTGTACAGCTCCATGGCTCTCCATACACACGTGTTCAAACGGTGCCAGTGGACAGCAGCAAGGGGGACAACAGAGGAGAGGCTTGGTCTCCACCTTTCCTCCTGCCATAGCTGTGCAGGTGGGAGGTGTTTCTGGTGCTGAATCCAGAGTGCCACCAGCTGCTCAAGGAAGGTGAATTCTCAGATGACCTGAGCTGTTCTTGTGTAACATCTTTCTCAAAGAGTGTTAAGTACTTGATATGTGTCTGTGCTCTCCTTGGCAAGGACAGGAGTTAATATTAACAGGGTGTTAGATTTTTTTTCAGGGCATCCTTGAAGCTCATCCCAAATTCCTGGGCCAGCCAACCCTTTGTTCACAGAGAGGGATTATTTGTCCTTTTTTACTGTGAGTTTGTCTTGGTGGAGGAAGGTTGTTAGGAGATGCACAGAGTAAAAAGGACATTCTGTTCAAAACCCCTGGGAATGCTCTTGGGCAACTTATTGGCTGCTGTGGAGCAGCAAGTGATAGAACATGTCTGATGTTACTTATCTCACTTTTGGGGGAGGTTAAAGCCTCCTGTGTTCTCACCTGATATTATTTTTCACTGATACTAAGTTCTTTTCAATCAAAGATACTTTGCCTGAAGTTTTGTGAAGATTCTTCCAAGTAGTTGAGCAACAATTTGTTCTCGGAATAAACCAATTTGCAGCTGGGGCCTGAAATGCTTTGAAGAAGATGAGTTTATACTTGCAGGCATTCTGCTTTGTGCTTATCTTGATTTGGCCTTGCAGATCTTAGTCCAGATTTATAGCTGAGCGCAGTCTTCAGCTTCAGCATGGGGAGGGAAGGCACTGTGCTTCCCAACATGAGGATGGGTGAGCTCTTGTCCAAAATCCTTCTCCTGTGAGTTAAATAGAGCTTCTGGACTTCAGTAATGCATGGTCCAGTCCGGGCTCCTTTCTCTCCTTTTCATACTGCAAGATATAGCTGGAAGCTGCTATAAGTTATTAATCTTTGTGCTTCTGTTCTGTAAATTGAGAGAGTTTGAGGTTGAAACCTCTGTTGGAAAAGTTTGGGAACTTTGGACGAAAAACCTGTAGGAGTTCTGTGAAGTTTTTTTGGGTTTTTTTTTTTCATTTTAGTGCATTTATCAGAGAAACCCTGTTATATCTATATTTTTGTGGTCCATTTTGCAGTACAACTGCATAGACTTCCTTTTTTTAGTCTGTATGCAGCAGGTTGGGATTTGCTTTTCCTGGCTGTCTCCCCTTCAGCCTCCCTTATTAATGCCCTTGCTGTAGCTTTTTTTCTCTTGAATTCCCTTGAGTTCAGTCCATTTTTAAGCTTTAAAACTAAGAACCAGGACATCTCTGCTAATTTGCTTGCAGCTCAAATCAAACACAGCCACTCTTCCCCACAAGTTCATCATTGTTACAGAAATATTGTAAATCATTCTTGTGAGTTTTCAGTTTGCTAATGAAGAAAGCAAGACAATGCCTGCTGCTAAATGAGTGTACTCATGTTAAAAGGCTCTTGATGGGAATCCGGGGCAGTGAAGTCACACAGCCCTGGTCTGGGTGTGGTCAGAATTGTGAGCAGACATCGGGTTTAGATAAAACACAGTTCTAGCACCAGCGAGCTTTTTATTGAAAGTTAGTAGCAGGGATGTTGACCTTATGTTTGGCAAAAGTAGACTACCCAAAACATGTATGCAAGGCAGATGGGGAATGCGATTTAATTAAAAAAGAAAATATTATGATATTCTGAGAACAAAGTGGTAAAATCTTCTGGCTGCGCAGGAATTTCTTTTGAGAAATGGAAGGCTCTGAAAGGCAGGGAGAGGATGGGAACTGGAATGTCCTTCTGCAGTGGGGAGGAAGAAGCACCATCCCAGGGTATCTGGCTGGCAGCGGGGTTATCAGTGACTCCTTGGAGCAGGCACGGCTGGAGAGCTTCCAGGCACATTTTTCCATAGCAGGGTGCCAGCTTGCTGGAGCCCAGGCATTTCTCGGGAGAGGGTTTGATTGCAGGGTGATAGTGGCAATGGCTCCCTGCCCTGCTGGCAGCCCCCAGCCCCACCTGTGCTGCCCACCTGTGCCTGGCCCCGGGGCTCTCCCCCGGCCCCCGGGTGCTGTGCCAGGAGCTTTGCACTGACTGAACCTCAAGGCCTCAGGTGATGTAATGGGGAGGAGGGAGCTGAGCTCAGTAAACACCAAAGGCCTTCACCCATCCCTGTTCCCATGCATCTGGATTTCCCTCTATCCCTCAGGGACTTTTAATGAAGCCCCAGAGCCTGGGACTGCTGGCTCCCAGATCCTCTGCTCTTGGTGAGCAGTGGAGCCCTTTGAAGTGCTGCTGCAGCAAGGCAGGTTTTTGGGAGCAGGGAAGGACACAGCTGTGCAGTCCCCTCCCGGTGGGAACGGTGTGACCCCGGATTCCTGTGGGGTGGGACAGGGCAGCAGAAACCTCCACTTGTTCCCCTGAGGTCTCGCACCCACGCTCTGCTCGCTGCCTGTCCCCTCCTGCTGGCCTTCACCCCGAGCAGGGACAAGGCTGCAGCTGCTCCCCAGCCCCACAGGAGCAGAAAATGGCTCTGTGTGGGGCAGCTGCAGCCCACGCAGGCACAGACACAAACTGGGGCTCTCCTGAGGCAGGGAGTGCAGCACAGCTCTGCTCTGGATCCTCACTGCCACGATTGATGCCTCTCTGGGGACTGGAGATTGCTGAGTGGGCAGGAGCTCAGGAAATCAGGCAGTTTAAGGGGCTTTTGTGTGGATTGAAGAGCCCCAGACAGACACCTGCTTCTGAAAATACATGCCAAGGGCACCAGTTGGGTGCAGGACGTAGGAAAGGATCTGTGAGGTTGAGTTGGGCTGAGGCTGCTGTGTCAGAGCTGGGTCCCTGAGCCAGAGGGAGCTGGCAAGGGCACAGTTCTGGGTGCAGGGACAAGGGTGACCTCCTTCCCTGGCAGAGAGGGTCTCTGGTGGCTGATGGAGATGTGCCTCAGCTCAAGGAGGACACCCCTTGCCATGGGGCTGCTCAGCCCTCATCAGCCCTGCTCAGAGCATCGACCTCCAAGCAGCAGGGTGGCTTCTGTCACAGGCTCAGCCCTTCAGAGAAAGATCCCCCAACCCCTGGAGACCTCCACCTCTTGAATGACCTCCAAGACCTGCAGACAGTCCAGCCCACAGCCCTGCTCCTCCAGTCAACCATCCAGTCCTGTGCCTGTGCTGACCCTGGGGGCCTGTGGGGACCAGGGGAAGCAGATCTGGCTGCAGCTTCCAGGCCTTCATTTGTAAATAAGCACCTAGCTGCTATGGTAATGCTTATTTAATTTAGGCTAAGCATTTCTACAGCTGTTCTGGGGGAACCATGCTGTTTTATGCTCAATGTTAATTCGTGGCTGCTCACAGCTGCAGAAGTCTATTAGCCAGGCAGTCCTAGGGACAGGTTCTGCTGCTGGTATGGCACAGCCATGCGGGCTGTCCCTGCTTTGGGCTTCATGGGAAGTGCCAATTGCTCCCCAAGACCTTTGCACACAGCTTACACCAGACAGAGACCAGCACTCATCTGTGCTAGCAAAGCAGGCTGTAAAGTGTAGGTTACCTAAGGCATTTTAAAATGGATAAAGGATGCTGGTACATTTCCCAGATGTCTTTTACTTTTCCTGCCCTTTGCCCAGTCACACTATGCCAGAGTGCATGCTGGGTTTTCCTGCCTCAGTTGTACAGGATTGAATCTCCTCTTGCTCCTCAGCCAGGTTTTTGATGGCCAGGGTGGGTCACAGTGCAGAGGTCAGGGGGACAGAGACTGAGCATGTGGCACAGGCACCTGTGTGGCCCCAGGGGTTACAAGCAGTGGGTGGAGGCAGGAGGGTGTCAGGGGCCTGCTGGGGGTGGTCCTTGCTTTGGAGCAACCATCAGAGCAGAGCTGCTTCAAAGCTGGGCATGGGCGCCCTGTGCAGCCCTGTGCCAATTCCTCTTCCTCAGAGCTGTGGGGACACAGCAACCATCCCCAAAGGGCCACAGAACCCCCTGCTGCACTCTGCAGCACACCAGGGTCACGCTGGTTCCTCTGCAGCTGAAACCTCTCCCAGCCATGGGATGCATGGAGTCCAGGGCTGAAAGGCTGCCAGCCCATGCTGCTGCAGCAGGTGGGCCCTGCTGGCCAGGAGGAGCTGCAGGGAGTGCTCACAGCTCCCAGTGCTGGCTGCTCTGGTGCTGAGAGCAGCTGGGAAGATGCTGCTGCTGGCCAAGTGTGATAAAAGTCTCCCTTCAGCCTCCCCTGGGCTGGGCTGGGTTGGAAAGCCTGGCTTGGTTTGCACTTGGGATGAAGGCACTCTGCAAAAAGCGGATTTTAGAACAGGATGGGCTGAAGTCAACTCTCCGTTGAGGATTTTGGGGCAGGCTTTGGTGCTCTGCAGCTGGCAACCTAGCCATGGGCTGAAGGTTGCCATAGGCCCAGAGTGGTCTCAGGGGGCACAAACCTTTGCACAGAAGAGATGGCACTGGGGACAAGTGTGCTGTGGACCCCAGATGGTGGTGAGCCCAACCATGCTGTGGTTTCCATCACTGAATGGAAGGTGACCCTGGCTCCAAGGCTGCCATGACCCATGGTGGTCCCAGGTTCCAAGCTGGGCAGGGCCCCAACCATTCTGCAGACCTAACATCAACTCAGGAGCTGAGCAAAGCTTTGCAGAGGTGCTGGGTCCACGCTTGGGCACACCATCATCTCCATCCACGGCTTGTTTGGACACGGTGCCATCTCAGTGAGTGCAAAGCTTGCAGGACACACTTTGCACCCCTGGGACGATGCTGGGTCCGTGGCAGGCTAAAATAAGCCCCCAGTGCCAGGAGTTGTCCTGCAATCTGTTTATGGCTGGGGTTTGTACCAGGATTTAAACACTGCAGCGAGGAGTAAACGCAGCGAGCCCCACGCCGGCTTTGTTATGACATTTTGTTGCAGGCAGGAGGCAAGCTCCAGCTCCAATAACAAACACCCACTGTTATGACACTTTTACCTTTCCAACTATTTATGCAAGCACAAATATTTTATTTTAAGTTTCGAGACACACCGTTAACATAAAGCAGTCTCGTTCCTGTCAGTGCAGCCCGGTTCTCACTTGGGGAGCTGTTGTTTAATGAAAAGGTTAATTGTGTTTTATGGGGCTCTATCCCCTGCCTCCTACCAGCCCCTGGCTTGGAAGGAGGCGAGGTGCGGCTGCTGGTGCTCGTGCCAAGTTATGGGCTGTGAACACAGGCAGTTTCTGGGAAGAAAACAAAATGTTTGACAAGAAGTGGCTCAGAAACTGCTCGGTTTTGTGGTGCAAATCTGTTTAGGTGCTACAGAATTAATTTCATGTGAAATGATTTCCAACGAGGCTACCCCATGGCAACACCCAGCGCAGTGGAGGATGAGAAGGGAGTTTCAAAGAACAAGGACTGTTTTCTGCTCAGCTGCAAACACACTCAGCCTTTCCCTTCCATAGCTGCACCATGTTAAATCCTACAAGTATTTTCCTCTCCTGAGGTTGAATTAATTAACTTGAAATTTCTTAACAGCCTGTAATGAGTGCAGAGAGCAGAAGGAACTGAAAGTTTAATCTTGACTTGTCAGCAAATTCCTCCTCCAGCAGCTGAAGGAGCAGCAGCCATGCACTTGCATAATGCCCTGGTGTGGCCACCGGACTGTTTTGATTAAATGGATTCTGGGGGTTTAGGAAAACTACAAATTTTATAGCTCTGGTGTTCTCTGCAAAAGTGATGTAAAACATCGTAAAGCTGCCAAACCACCACTGTGGTGCAGGGATCCATGCTGGCCTCCTCTGCAGCAGGGACTGTCAGCCTCAGAGAGCACTGCTGAGAAAACAATCCAGAGGGAATTGGCAGAATGGTGAGGGGGGGGAGGTTTGTGCACTGCAAACTTTTGCTCCCTCTTTCTGAACAATTAATGCCTTTCTATCCATGGCACTTAGAAGCCACATCTGAGTTTGGCCTGGTGTTTGAATTGGACAGTTTGATGCTGCTTCTCTGCAGCAGCATCACGCACAGCATCAGTAATACCTGAACTTCTCCCATTTGAAGAGGTTTCACACCTGTCTGTTTCACAATTCTGCCCTTTCCTGCCTTCAGAGTGCATTGAAGATGGATCCAGGGGAAACTGACTATCCAAACAGTGGTTCCAGAGTAACTGAATGAAAGTGCTATTGGCCCAAAAACTCATGTAGAGAGTCATCCCCTGCCCCTTACCCACCCCCTGTTGCCACCTGACAACTGCCCCAAGCAGCTTTAGCCAGCTCCAGCAGCTCCTGAAGGGTGAACTCTCACCTGGGTGTCTCTCATGCTGTGGTCCCCAGGTCAGTCTGTGTCCCCTCAAACCTAATCCAGCTGTCAGTTTGATCTGTTTTTCACTCAGGAGTGGGGTGATGACCTGGCACCTTGCAGAAGAAACAGGCTGGAATATATAGTCTGGCTGTAGGGCTTTGCCAGCTCCCTCTGTTACCTCACAGGTTTGGGCTGGATGGAAGCCCTGGGAATGGTGTACCCTCCACTGAGGCTCTGTCTGAGATTCTGGAAAATTTTGATGTATTTTCCCATGGGTTGGAGAGATTAAATGCAGTTTAGGGTTTCTTAGGGAAAAGCTGAATTCCTGAAATCAAATCAATTGCATTAAAATTCTAGTTACAATTGTAGCCACTCTTTCTTGAGAGCAGTGCCAGAAGTGTGTGCTGACTGATGATTCCAGTGGCCAGGACCTGAGTATTTCAACATCCCAGGCCCTGAAGAAGAGTCAAACTCAGAGCAGGAGGGGAGAAAATTGAGCCCTGTTCACTGCCAAGAGGCAGCAGGGAGGATGGGCAGACACAGAAACAATGCTCTGGTCAGCACTGCCACCAAACTGCTCACTTGACTCTTTCCTTCTTTTGCTCTTCTTCTGTTTTATTCCTTCTCCTTGTCATCAGAGCAAATCCTGCTGCCAACACCATTGGGACAAAGTGTTCAGTGATGGGAGGTCAGTGGCATGGAGCAGGGGGTGCTCTCTCAGCCCAGCCATGGTCCCAGGTGAGCTCTTGGACCCAGCACCACCCCAGGTCAGTGGCACCCCTGGACCCAGCCCTGGGGCAATGCTGGTCCAAGCCACACTTGGATCCAGCATCACCTCACATGGCAGCAGGACTCGTGTGAGGCACAATTGTGCTCTGGATGAAACTGATGGAAAAAATTTAGAAACAAAATACTGTTAAATGCCTCTAATGTAGAAATGTAAGTTCTTTAAACCTGAAGGTTTAATTGATATTTTTTCTTCAAATAATGGACTAATGTCAAGTAATTTAAGCCATTTTACAGCAAAGGCAATTGAATAATTGCTAATGGCTTTCAGCTGAATGTATTTAAAGTCAGGTCACAAATCTGAGCTGATTGAAAGACCAAGGGGCATTCCTTTCTCTTGAAAAAGAATTAGATAACAATGACAATTAGAAGGTGGGATTCAAAGGAAAGTTGGAACGTGAGTATGAGAGTCTTGGCAGACCAAGAGGGAAAGAACTGACCCGATGAAGAAAAATTGTTGCCAACTATCCTGTGGAGTGATTGAGGTGAGAAAAAGAAAAAATCTGAGACTTTGCCATTAAATTTTTGAATTATCTTAAGGTACATTAGGGGGTGAAATAAATTTTCAGTCTGATGCAAGATATCCTGGGCTGTGGCTGCACCTTTCATCCATTCCCAGGATGAAATTTGATCTGGATGTGGGATGATGGGCACTTTGGCTGGAGAATCCCATGGGCACAGCGTGGCATGCAGAGCAGTGCAGGCTGGCAGGGCAGCACTGCCACAGGCTGTGTGTCCAGGGGTGGTCACAGGGTAATGATTTAAAATAACCCCCAAGCTCAGGAGAAGTATTCCGAGAAATACTCCTAAATATTTGCACGGGTGTTCTCAGAGCAAATAAACCTCACACTTTTACAAAGAACAATTTATTGATACTGCAGACAAGCTGGAACTGCAGCCTCGAGTTGCTGTTGGGGCAAGTCGTTGTTGTGTTTGTTTTCCTGCTGCTGGCTCAGGAATTTGTTGGCTCTGGGAGCTGGCAGGTGCCTGTCCTCACGTGTGTCACCTGGCACTGAGCACTGTCACGTCTGCTGCCTGCCCTGCCCCTGCTCTGGGGGCTCATCCTGCTGCTGGGCAGGGCATTCAGACTCTGCAGCAGGCAGATCCATGCACAGCAGCTCTGAAACTGCTCCACAGAAGAATTCCAAGATGTAACGTGCCCAGCCTGGGGTCTGAGGGGTAATTCAGGATATTCACACCCTTCTTAGCTGCGGCTGAATTTAGTTGGACTTGTTTCAGAGACACCTTGCAGTAGTGGCCTCATGTCCCAGTGATGAGACTGAGCAAATCTGTGCCTTTTGCTGTTCTCTGGGCTGGTCTTGCTCTGGCAGTTCTGGGAGGAGGAAGACAGGAATTCCTCATCAGCTTTCTTCAAACAATAGAAAGTGGATTCCTTTGTCTCCTCCTTTTTTTGATTCCTTTTAAGGTAACTGGTTCTGGCTCTTCAGACAGGAGCTTACTTTTTACCTCAGTGTTTGTTCACTTCTCTGAATCCTTCTTTGCCCTCCAGGGATGGAGTGTCCTGTGGCAGAGTGGCACATCCCTGCTTGTCTCTGGCTTGCTCTCCTGGATGGAGTTTCACTGGAGGGTGGTCCCCATTCAGCTGAGCTCTTCCCTGCCCCTTCTGCCTCTGCAGGTCACTCTGTGCCCTGGGCAGGGCTGTGAGCACCTTCCAGCACTGCCTCTCTCAGCACTGAACTTCCATTGGTGCTGCTCTGTGTCCTAAGGAGATACTCCTGCCTCTGGATTGTGGCTATTTGGAAGGTTTTAACCATCCTGGCCTCCCTCCTGCTGTAATCTTGCTCTTTTCTTCTGCCAGCCATCACATGTGTCATGTGGAGGTGTGATCTGTTAGCACAAACCTGCACTGAACTTTGCCAGCATCACCCAGGATGTGCTGTGGGCAGTTTTTCTGTGGCTTGCAGGCCTGGGACTCCTTTCTGGCAGTATAGTGCTCATGAAGTGCTCTTGCAGCCCTTCATTGCAGTTCTCATGGGCTTTCCCTCTGCTTTATTGGCTCCTGGCAGAAGATCCTTCCTCACTGGATCCCATCTGTTCAGCATCCCAGCTGAGGCAATCTTTGTTCAGGTCTTCTTCCCTGCAGATTCCCTTCTGGATGCTCCTGTTCTCCACCAGACTTTGGCAGCCTTCAGCCTGATGTCATTGGGGTGGCTCCTCATCTGAAGTCATGGCTACTCTTCATTTTCTATCCCTTGTCCTTTAACTTGCTCCCCAGGGCTCTCAAGGCTCGAGATAAGGAGAAGCCAAAGAGCAAACAAAGCTACCAGTGGACTTTTATCCTCCTTTTTCCTTGGAAAAGGCACTGGGTGTTGCTCCTTGCTGTTTTCTTTGCTGTCACCCAACTTTCCAGGGCAGTCTAACATGGGAGCAGTTAAGGAGTGTAAATAGCAAACAGGTTCATGTGCCTAAGCACTTCCAGATGCCTGAGCAGGTAATGCTTTGAAATGTGTTTTAAATGAGTGCTGAGTTTTGGCCTGCAGGATAAATGCTGGCTGGCATGACACAAATAATACCAATCTTGAAAATTATCTCAAATTATCCCCACTGGTTGTAATGGAGGTAACAGCTCAGGGACTGCCCCTCAGAGGGTGATTTCCTTCCAGAGCCCTGCAGTGACTGTCACTGACTTGTACCTTGAATTACCACATTTCTGCTAATTGTCCCTGTTTCCTCAGGAGGTCTAAATACAAAACTAATTTTTAATTTATTCTCTGCTCACAAATCCCTGCTCAGCCATGCCCAATCTCTGTCCTCCTGAGCTGGTCCTGAGGAGCAGAGAGCTGCATGTTGAGCACTGCTCATGCAGAGCTTTTTCCTTTGGTTGGCTTTCCTCCTGCAGGGATTTTGCAGCTGATCCCTGCAGCACAGTGGTGTTCATTTCCCTCCTCTCCCTCTCAGTACAAACCTCTTTTTTGAGGAGGATGGTGCTTGTCTTGCTGCAAGGACAGCATTGCAAAGCAGTAATAAATCAAGATGCTTGCATATCTCCCTTACAACTTGTGTTTGTGGGCTCCAAAGAGCTGAGATGGCTCCAGTGCATTGAGGGAGATAATTAGCACAGGTTGTGTTTTGTGTCCTTCCAGGAAGAAAATTCTTTGTAACCTCTCACACTTGAATATAACCTGTGAATCAGAGCAGATCAAACTCCATATCAAACCAATACCAATGTGAAAATGCTCTTTTTGCCTGTGAAATGGTGGAGGTGAAAACCTGGATTCCACTCCTGGATCCTTGAGGAGGACTTCTTGTCCTTTAGAAATCTTGGCATCAAACCCTGACTCAAATCCAATGGGCTCATGAGAGACAATTTCTATAGAAATTCTCATTATCTACATGCTCAAAAAAATCCTCTCTGTGTTTGTTTATTTTTTCCTTTTTAATTTTTTTTTCTGCTGAGAATGAGCATTTCATCTTCCACAGGAGAGAAATTTATGGGCAAAAAACCTGAGATCTGTGTGTGGGATAAACCAGTGAGCTGAACCATACACTCTAGTACTGCAGAGCAAAATCAAATTGTACTTCTAGTAACTGTTTACAAATGCTTGCTTCTTGGAAACTGTCTTCTGTATGTGAGCAAGGAATTAACCAGTTAAAAATTATTGGAATTAACCTACCAGTTTAAAATTATTGTGAGAGGGATCACTTTGCTTTGTGCTGAGTGATGACAAACATCCAACAGAATTTTAGAGCCTTTCCTTCCTCTGGCTGTTAACATTTAAAGTTTAATACTAAAATAAAAACTTTAAATGAATTATTTTCTCTTAACTGCATTCTGTGTGCTCCCACTTTTTCCTGCAATAGCTGTAGGAGACCTTCCCTAATCTTTCCAATTAACTCGGTATTTCCTGCAAGGCTGACACTGAAGAGGGTAAGAAAGGAGTGTAAAGCGAGGAAAGACATCTGTCAACTATTGGAAATACTTTCCTTGTTGGAAATTGAAGGGAGCCCACACTGCAGCCAGATGATCTGAGGAGAACAATTGCAGCGTTGGCTTGACAAGAATGTGGGTGATTTGTTATAGCTGTCCTCGCAGTAGGCACCTGGTTGTCATGTTCATGTGAGAATACCTTGGAGATATGCTAAACACAGATCCTGTTCCAATCAGGAGTGCTGAAGGGCCAGAGCAGGCAAGGTTTGACTTGCATTTTCTGAAAGACATAAATTATCATTTGTTCCTAAATCTCCATCTTTTCAAATTCCTTCTCATTCTTCTCCGCTGTCCCACGACTATTTCAGAGCAAACAAGGAGAGGTTGTGTGTTGGGCTGGCAACTGAAAATGTGTGTTTTACCAACTGTGGAGGCTCCTGACTGACCCTTTTTTGGGGGTAAGGCTGTGTGCAGAAGGGTTTTGGTGGTCTGGTTTTGACTATGAGCTTTATGTAATAGGTCAGCAGAGACCCATTTTGGTCATGCTGCAGTAAAAATATGAAATGCTTTCTGGAGAGGAGAGACCCAGTTTCTCAGCTGATCTGACACATAAACTTGTTGTTTGCTTGGTTTGCTTTTTGATTTACTCTGAAGTCTGAAAATGGCTCCAGTGTAGCTTGAAAGCGAGCTGGAACAGCTCGTATTTGGGAGACAGGACACATTTTAATCAGGGAAAGGCATTACAGATTTCCAGGGCTCTCCTACTTCTCTGCTCCTTGCCCAACCCAAAGTAAATTAATTCTAGATGCAGAGAGTAGAACCAGCTTCATCCTGTAAAAGAAAAAAACAATTTCACTGAGATAGTTTCTGCATCACTTGGTGTCCTCCTCCCTTCCCTGGTCTGATCAAAGCCCAGCTTGTCAGCAGTCCCTCCCCATCCCCATCTCAAAAAGAAGCCTATGAAACAGTTGAGTCATGGCCCCACTAGTTTGTCATTTCACTCTTTTGTTCTCCTGCATTTAATCTCCCTCATTGTGCCAGGCTCCAGGAAAACAGAGAAAACTTCTGTGAACAGCTGGATTAGTTTGAAGGGCAGAGAGTATCGCAAGATCAACAACTGGAAGTTTACATTTCATGAATCATGGGATTTACCAGCCACCCTGGCAATGAGCCCAATTACTCTTATTCCAAAATGGCCTGCCAGTGGAGACATCAAGGGATGGAGGCTGTTAGGAGCTCCTTTGTTATCTCTGTGCTTAGTCATGACAATTGAATTGCAGGATGTTCATCTCTAACACAAATTTACACCAGTCCTTCCTGAATTTCGGCAGTGGATGTTACTGTGGGGCGAGAAAAGGAGAACAGGGTCACTGCTGCATGTTTAGGTCCACCAGATCAGCCTGTGCTCTGGATCTCATGCAAAAAGACCAGCCTTGCCTGAGGGTACAAATGGATCCAGGATTATCTCTGAAAGCACCACATCTCTGTAGTTGTGTCCTCCCCTGCTGGCTCGACCATAGAGGGACCTTTTTTAAGTCGAAACCTTCTATAAAAACTGTTCAACATGTTCTCCTTCAAAGGGTCAAACCTCTGTCGTTCCCTGGGCATTTTCCCTCAAGTTGTCTCTCCCTCTCTGGCATTGAATAGCAATGGACCCAGCAAGGACAGGAACTGGTGCAAGGCTTATGTCAATGCACTGTGGGTGATACTGAGCAGGGAATCTGCTCCAGCCTGTGCCTGGACACTGCTCCTTGTCCATCATGAGTGGCAGACCTGTCCCACTGCACCATTTATATTATAAATATTTCATCTCTTCCTTTGAGTGTTGCTTTCCTTCAGCCTGTTGAACACAGTTGGTTATGCTGACCTGGAGTGTTTGGTGGGACATCCCCACTTCCAGCCTCTGCCTCCATCCTCAGGATTTAAACTCCTCCCTGCCTTGCACACTTCCCCAAGTCCAGCCTCATGACATATGTGCTATTTGCAGAAAATGTTTGTCAAGACCAGGTGCTTGAAAGTAAAAATGCCAACAGATCTGCCTTTTGTAACCGTGCAAGCAGCTTGTTAAAATTAGTCACAGGCTGAGCTGCAGTACATCTGTGCTGTCAGCCTTCCATGGATCCCGCCCCGCGGGAGCTGTGCTCCAACGCCCATCTGCAGGGCTGCACTGCTGGAATGACTGCTGCAGTCCTTCCCAAAGCCTTTCCCCCTCCTCCAGTTCACAAACCTTTGCCCAAATTTAGCCACGAGCCTCCTTTGAAATGCTTAAACACTTGTGTGTCCTGAGTTTCAGATACCGGCAGACAGAGCATCCCAAAACAAAACCTGGGAAATCTCGATGCTGGCATTTGCTTTAGAAGAATTTGTACTTGGCTGCTCTGAGAACTTTTTTTGTTTTTCACTTTATTGAGCAAGGACTGTGATTTCCAGGGTTCTTTGGGGAGTGAGGTGCCTAGCTGTCATTGGAAGATTTATTTAAATGTGTGCCCACCTCCCATTTTCTGCTTGTAAAACTGAAAATCAAAATTCCTCCCTGCTGTTGTACAGCTGTCCATGGAAAACACCGAATCAGCTGGTAATACATAGCTGTCCCTGGTGTTGAGCAGGAACCATCTGTCCCCACTTTCTGTGAAGCACCCAGCACCAAGAACCTTTGGAAACTTCACCCCCGTGAGCTCAGCATGTGGGGTCGAGATGGCAGGGCTGTGCCTCAAACCCTCCTCTTCCCCACTGGGGCTGCCTTTGATGCAAGTCCAAAAATACAGCTTGGATTGGCTTCTTCAGACCCATCATGCTTAACTGCTCTGTCAACATGCCCCTCTCTACAGACACACCAGCAGTTTGCATGTCTGTCCTGGAGCCAAGGGTCTTGATTTCTTCCCATCTTAACTCTGAAGATTTTTCCTGACATGCTGTAAATGATGCTGTGCTCACTCTGTCCCGCATCCCTGATCCCACCTGCAGGCACCTGGCCCTAGCCTGCTCAGCTTGGGAATTGCACAGAAACGTGAGGGGTTTGCTCTCCCAGCACTAAACCAGGGATTCTCATGAGTTTGACCAAGATTTCTCCCACTACCACCAGCAACAAACCCAACAGTCCACGCTGGCTGGGGAATGGGAGCACATTGCTCTGGCTTTGCCTGTCTCTGAGCACATTTGGTGCTGACTTCCAGGCATTTTGCGCACAATTCCCTGCCTGTGTGAGAGCCTGATGCTGTGCTGGAGGCTGTGAACACAGAACCTTTGTGCTGGGCCATTGTGCTTTTCCCGCGCGGGGCTCTCGGCTCGCACGCGCCGTCTGGCCAGCCCTCCGAGCTGCCTCTCTCACATTCCACGCTCTCCTATGGAATTTGGATTCAAATGTGAAAATTCTCTGCCACACAACAAAAGTGGCATTTCCATGCCCTTTAGCACATCAGTCTTTTCTTGTGAATAGAGCCCTGAGTTCTTTGGCTTTTGCCGTATGGAACAATTGATCCCTTCAGTTCCCTTGCCAACAGTAATCGGTTTCTTCTAGCCGTAAATTTTAGCCATTCTTTCCCCACCCCCCCCACTTTTTGGGGGGCATAGGGGTGAATAAAGTAATCAAAAGAGACTCACCATAAAGTAGGCAGCTGTTACTAGCCAGATCTTAGTCTGGGAAAGAAGCAAATCAAAAATCAACCTGCATCTTACCTGTTGCTGCTTGCTCACAGCTATCAGGACAGGTTGCTCGACAATGGGTTCCACTGCCAAGGCTCCTGCTTCCTCTGTAATGGCTGGTCATGTGCAGTTTTTTGTATTTAAACTAGAGGAATAACCAATATGAAGCAACCAGTGGATTTTAGGGTTGTTGATGAAACTCAGGTAATGGAATGTAAGTGGGCAAAGCAGTAGTAAAACAATTTTTTTAGGATGGAAATTTTGTATTCATCACTTTTCTACCTGCTGTCATTATTTGTTTGCCAGTTCTCTGCCTTGTGTTGACAGGCTGTGCTTGGACATTTTAGCCAGGCTTTCCTTGGCTGTTCAGTGCAGTATCTGCTCCAGATACTGTTCTGGTTGTTCACAGTGAGCTGCATGTTTCCTGCTGGGTGGCACTGGAGGGGCTCTCCAGAGTACCACAGCATCCTAATGCCAATCCCTGCAAAACCTCCCTCTCCTCTCCCATCCCAGGGGCCACATGTGTGTTTTGCTTTCCTTCTGTCTGCAGCTGAGGCAAAAAGGGATGGGAAATGCCAAAGAAAACAGTTCCCCTCTCCCCTCCAAAATGAGAGCTACAGAGTTTACTTTATAGGCTAAACCCAGAGTGTGTCTCGAGAAGGGGTTTATTGAAATACATTTGTCCTGGAGACAGATTTCCTCTCCATATGGCCCAGTAGAGCAAGAGCTGTTTCACACTTCTCTGGTGGTTTACAGTAAACTGGGAACACCTGCCTCTGCTGGGCTTGGGAAGAGCTGAGCAGGGATTGTTGATAAAATTGTTCCGTGAGAGGACCTGATCTTACTGAGTTTCTTTCCTCTGCCTGCCCAGTGCTCCATGCTGCTGGCATCAGGAGGGTGAGAGCCTCTGTTGTGAGCAGCTTATCAGAGGAAACACATCAGGTTTAGAGTCCAATCCCTTGGAATTGCAAAAGAAAACATTCTGCTGCTCTGGAAGGGAACAACCTCCTACTTGAGACCAGCCTGTGCTTCTGCAGCTGCTGCTGCCACTCCAGTGACAACCAGGAGACATTAACTAGATATGTGATGGAGCCTGAGCATGCTGGGCAACCTGCAGACAGCCAGAAAACTCCCCTGCAGAAAGAGCTGCTCTTTCCCCTGCAGCTGAGGATCTGCAGACATTTGCTTTCTCCCCAGCAGGACCCTGATTCCTACGAAGTTCTTCCAAAGCTGATGTCATCTGGGCAGAGACCTGCCAGATTTCCTGACCTCTTTGACGTGCTCCCAATATCCACATCCCCCAGGGACTCTCTGAGATGATGTGTGCCAAGGCCAAAGGCCGTGGGGCTGCTGGCCCTCGAGCAGGCACTTGCCTCACAGGCTGCCCCAGGAGAGCCAGCCCAAATATCCAGTTTCCCACCCCAGCCTGGGTAAATCACTCCCACTGAAACCACTTTATTTCCCTAATAACCCTCTATAACTACATTTTGATTTTGGAGAGGGTTTAGGTTCCTTTCCATCACCCCCACTGAGGATTGGAAAGAAATAGATGTATTTTAAACCCCCTAGCTTTGGCAGAATCAGCTCTTTCCAGGTCTGTCCCTGTATGTATGCCAGGTGCCAACATAAACCACAATGTCACCTTGTTTCCATCAGTTCAGCATGTGACATTTTAAAAAAAATCTGGGATAAACCAGGACCACCAAGGAGGTCTGTAGTCATATGTCAGTAGACACTTTCTCTTGAGGAGTATCCATTTCAATGCCTTGTGTAACCATGGATCCTTTCTTCCACCTTGGACACTGTTTGTAGTAAAGCTGGATGACCCCAAGGTCCCCCCTGCGTGTCACCAGCCACACTTAAAAGAGGTGGATGGTACTGGAGCACAAATGTGAAGCATCTGGACCAGCCAGCATGGGGACAAGTCTGAAAAGCATTGCCTGAGGCTGGGCACACCTTGGAGGCATTGCTTGCCAAAAAACTTCAGCATTTGTGTGGACATTTCATGCACTACAGCAGAATTTGAGGTGCTGTTTAAGAATCCTGTTCCAGATCTTGACAGGCTGGAGCCACCTGGGCTGAGCAATGGTTTTCCACCTTCAGGTGCACAAAGTTTGGACCATGGTCTTGAATCAAGATGAGCTTTTTTTGTCCGTGCCAAGCATCTGTCTGTGTGTGAGAGTTCTGACTTTGTGCAGGGTCTGGTTTGAGAAGAGACCTGCTCAGATGGATCACCAAAACACTGCTGACACCCAGAGAAGATTAACAAACTCAAGGAAAGGCCAGAAATAGTATATACAGTCCCTACTCACATTCTTGTCATGAGCAGTTAAAAGAAATAAATATACATAACAGTCAGTCCACCACAACTGAACACAGTTGTATTATCTGCTCCACTTCCTGATTTATTTGTTAAAGTAGAGCAGTGCACTTAATGCTCTGCACAGCTCAGAGCTGCCCTTTCACAGGCAGCAGAAATGCTTATGCATTCCAGTAGTTAAATGATGCAATATCCAGGTGGATATTTAATGGCCCATGACAAATCTGGAATGACACAGCAGACACCATAAATATCTTCACTCCAACAGATAGAACAAAAACTTTTTTATGAAGGCTGTTCCAAACATTTTCCACGTGCTGGCCAAATTTTTAGAATACCCTTTAAGAACAGTCTGGGGAATTGTCCCTGTCCTCCTTGCAGTCTGGTCCATTCTGAACCCTTCAGGATGTGGAGCCTGTGGTACTGCAAGAAGTGGAGCCCTTTCCTACACAACAGATAGTTCTTGGCATTTCTTTACACTCACAGGAAAACCTGCACAAGTTCATTCACGTGAACGTGCCCAGTTTGCTCAGGGAAACTCCTCAGGTTTATGGGCCTTTATGGGATTTTTTCATATTCCTGGGGGTTTCCCAGACATGGGAAACTGGCTTCTGCCTGTGGGTAAGGGCTGTCTTGGCTGGGGCAGGGTGTTTCAGGGTGTCAAGGCTGGCAGTCACTCGTGGCACTGCTGTGTCACCAGTGTCCCTCAGCAAGAGGATGTCCTGCAGGTGCAAGGAAGACATGGACAGTGCCCAAACTGATGTCCCTGAGCTTCTCTGAGTCCTGTTTCCATCAGGTTTCATACAGGATGCTGCAAAGGAGCTGGCAAATCCTCAAAGAGAAGGACACAGTTTTAAAATTAGGTTTTGTATATGTGGAACTGTTGTGAGCTGAGGCCGAACTCGCTGAGTCTTTTTATTTCTACTAAAGCTTTTTAAAAACCCTCACTCTTCCTTCTGTCATCCTTCAGATTTGAGTGTATTTCAGAATTTTGGAAACAGCAAAGTTTTTAAAAAATAAGCTGGAGTAAATCAAAAGTGATGCAGACTATTTTATTTTGATTGAAGAAAAAACATGTTATGTGTTGAAGACTTTATCTGAAGTTTCTGAAAGGGTAGGGAGGAGAAGAGTGTGCTTTCCTGAAACATTCCTTTTGGTTCTAGATTAATAGGTATGTTTAACATATTTTGTTTAATCACTCATTGACTTAAACATTTTTTTCTTTTCTTGACTTTCTTACTGAAACAGTGTCATGGCATCCTCTGTTTGATCCCTAAATTATTTATTAAGGTGCTATTTCCAAATGTGTGCAGCCCCCCAGCAACGGCACAAACAGAAAACAATTGGGTTGTTGTCAAGTACATCTGAAAAATTGGGGCTTAGAAAGGCAAAAAAGCATGTGAAGGGCAGAGCAGGGTGAGGGCTCATAGTGACCAAATCCTGCTGGCCTCAATAGCCAGGGCAGAGCTGTGGTGGTGCCAGGGACCTGCTAAAGGGATGGAGGGTGGTGAATCCCTGGAATACCTTGAACAAAGGGAGGTTTTAGGAAGGTTTTGGCATTGGTTAACACAGGATTTGACTCCTTGTGGAGTGCATGGCAGAGCCCACATCACTGATCCCAAACAGGCTATAAAGACCCAGAAGAATACATCTGCTGCTGCTGTCCTTGTTTATGGGCCTTTTTTGTGTACTTCTTTCCAAAACATTTAGAAAGCAGTAGGATTTCATGACTGAGACAAGTGTGCTTGGAGGCAGCTGCTGAGTCCAGTGGAAGCACCACTGGTTTAGGTATATTGTAGGGATATTTGTCCCTTTGGACAAGCAGGTATTAATTAGTCTGTCAAGTTCAGCAGCCCATGCTGGTATCAGGTACCTTGGAGCCGTTTTTCAAGCCAGGCAAGTCTGAAATGCAGCACAGTCAGCTTAATGGACTATGCACAACTCATGCCTGCACACACCTCCCCTCTCTAGAAACTCTGTTTATTCTTTGAAATACTTCCTTTATTCATAAACAGTGAAGAACTTGTCAATTTGTCACGGTCTCTATGTGCCCTTCTCCTCCCTGCAGTTAAATCCTTGTTGTAGGCTAACACAACTGATCTTTATCTGTTCTTAACCACTTACCCTTTCTGCTGTTTTGCAGTCACTTTCGCTGATACTGATGTTTATTTCTGTTTAATCTCTGGTGTCTAAGCCCTATAAATCTCTCTTGGGCTTGACTTATGGGATACTTGTCTCTACCACAAATTAATGAATGATGTAATCACAGCTGCATCTTGAAGTAGCTGGAAAATACCTCAGCAGTGCTCTCCAGACAGGACCATGCTGCATTTGTCCTCCAAAAAACCATGTGCTCAGGCCAAGCATCCATGGGAGACCCTCTCAGATGCACATGTGGACACAGAGCCCCAGAATGGGCCAGCTTGGAAGGGACCACAGTGGGTCATCAGGGCCAACCTGTCTGCTCAAGCAGAGTTGTCCCAGAGCACAGGGCACAGGATTGCACCCAGACAGGGCTGGAATATCTTCAGAGCAATTGCTCCATCCAGTCAGGGTGTACTGACTGCTCCAGCTGGTCCTGGTGGGGTGCTGGGCTTGTCCCAAAAGTGGCCCTGTCCATGGCAGATTCCCATTTGGAGCCATGGAGGAAATGTCCTGGCCATGGCTCAGCCTCCCCAGCAGTGATGATTTCCTTCTCATGGCTTTGAGCTTGCAAACTCTCCTCTCCTCCAGCAGGCTTCAATGTTTCACTCTATTGTATGGAAATATTTGTGTTGCTCTGTGAAACATTGATTATTCTCTTTTTTTTTTTTTTTTGCAAACGTAGACAAAACAACCCTGTTTTCCATGAGCTCATTCTGCAAAACACGAGACTTATTTCAAGTGTTTTCCCCCCAAGACTGAGACTGTAGCAGATGCTTGCTTGGAAAATTTAAGCCTCGATAGTGGAATTTTGGCAACAGCAACTGAAAAACCAGTGTCTTGTCACTGAAAGCATCTGACAACCGTAACCATTGAGAAGTGCAACATAAAATAAATGCAGAGAAATCATTTAGTGTGCAGGGGAGGCTGTGCAGATGAATGAAAGGGGAAGGATATCTTCAGGCATGTGGTTTTCTCCTTGATTTTGGACTGTGTTCAGTCTCCCACAGGCCAGTGGGGCTGGGCACCACTGGGACAGCCCAGCTGCAACCAAGCCATGCTCTTGTTGTTGAGGGAAGTGTCAGCAGAGCTCACAGTGACTTGTGCTGGCCAGCAGAGTGACTTGGCTTGGCCAGCACCCCGTGTGCTCCATCTCTGCCGGGGCAGCCACCGCTCACTTCTCCTCTCCTTCCTTCAAACAGCATTTCCCACAAAACCAGCAGGCTGCAGGTCTGGAGTTGTCCATGGGCAGGGGCTGCTGCAAGGGCAGGCTGGGCACAGCCAGAGGCTGCCCCCAGCCAGGGGAGACCTTCTGGGGTGTGGTTTGACACTGACCTGCCCTATTGAAACACATCAGGAGAGATGCTCAGACTTCCCAGGACCCTCTGGACCAGCACCAAGACATCAAGGGAGACTGCCTGGACCTAATTTAACTTTAGTTTGTTTTTTTTTTTTTCCTATTACCCCAACTTCACTGATGGCTTCCTTAGCTTGTCTTTGTTTTCTTTTTCTCCCCTTTCCTCACTGGTAAGAGTGTGGCCCCTTCCCAGGACAAGTCTGCCTGGCTGGGAAGACTTGAATTTCCATTACTAAGGTCCATCATGTGTTTGTCAACTCTTGCTTGGGGTACCCAAAGTGTTAAATGGCACTTATTATACTGGACCCTAAGAGAAAATTGCCAAAGCAGTTGATGGATAATTGTGTTTCTTATATTTTCCCATTTTTCCTCCTGTAGAAAAGATTAGTTTGGTGAAAGGATCTCTGCATTTTTATCCAGTTTTTCTCCCACTGTGATGGAGCTGTGCTCTCATTACTCATTCAGTTTTTATCTTTTATGGCAATGAATTTAGGGGGTTTTTGACCATGAACTCATTTGTTCTGTCTTTGCCCTGATTAGCTCACATTTTCTTTTCCTTCTCTTCCTGAAAGAACATCTTTTCCTACAAAAAAAAAAAAATAGTGCGTTTATCTTTAAGGCATTTGTTTGTAAACCTCCAGCAGGCCTTTGTAGTTAATCCAAAGGAAAAATCCCCAGGATCTCCAGGAGATGTTTGCAATCTGACCACAAAACAGGATCTTGTATGTGGGGGGTGTTAGGACCCTTCTGTGGGCCAGATCAGAGCTTAGCCCTGCCTTGTGTTTGGAACTATGGAGCAGATGCCGAGAGAAAAACCCTAAGGACAAAGCAAAAGGGTCCTGATACCACCCTCAGCATTGTTTTGATCCACAGCACTCGATGGCTTTGGGACTTCCCACACCAGAAGTTGCCTGTTGGTATTTAATGTCCATGTCTCTAATCCCAGTTAAACACTGTGTTTAGTAACATTTGTCTGTGTGGTGGCTCACAAAGCCTTCTGTAAGTGGCTTTTTTATTTTCGTTAGCAAAATACTTTTGGGTTCCATAAAACGTTTCCCTTAAAAAAACAAACAGAACAAATCTTGGTAATCTATCAAATTTAGGGCTGTAAAAATCACAGCCATTCCCAAGCCAACCCCATTGTCTTGGGCTCAGCTCAGCCTCTCTGACAGTTTTCCTGCAGGGATCTCTGGGGGAGCCATGCATGCCCCAAAAATGTGACTCCTCCATGCAGGAGTGATTCTCCATGTGCAAAACCTCCATGGGGTGGAGTCACTTCCACAGTGCTTCACTGGGATTTCCCCAAGAAAACTGATTTTTCCAGGTGCTCTGTGTACTGCCCTGAGTTGAAGGTGCTGGTTTTTTTGCAATGCTGTGGGTGTTCTTTGGGTGACTGTGCTGCTCATGACCCTGCCCAGGATCTGCTCTCCTCAAGGGCTTCTCTGTGGCACTGCACAGACCCTCGCTGCATCCCCATGATCCCAACTTCTTGTGCTGGAGAGGGGGACAGTGCTGGGCCCTCTGCCCCTCCTGGTGTCTCCAGGGACATTCTTAGAGGAAAACAAAACCTTTTTCTGGGTTTGCCCCAGGTTGCTCTTTAAAGCATTATTTTCCATATTGGGATTAGTTTCTCCTGGGTGCATTAGGTGGTATTCCTCTCCCAAGCAAAATCATAGGATTGTTTAGGTTGGAAAAGACCTCTAAGATTGAGTCCAACCATTAGTCTAACACTTCCTTCTGGTTTTGACTCTTCCCCCTGCATCTTTTTTCACCCTTCAAGCAGTTTAGTTCCCAGGGTGAATTTTTGGAGAGTCTTCTCTGCTGTTTTCATTTCTTGACTGATGACACTGGATAAGCCTTTTACCATAGCCAAAATCTCTGCACACCTCTTCTACCTTCCCCTGTGGTCCTGCATGCCTGCAGCTTTTCTCATGGCTGTTAGTCTCCAAATGAGTGACTCCTTGGGATTATCCCATAGCTGGAACCCCAGCCCCAGCCTCACAGGCTGCCCATGAACATCTGGGAATCAGGGAAGGAGCAGGATGCAGTCCTACTCATCCATCTGAGCCCCATGGGATTAAATGTCCTCTGTATCTGTCTGTCCATCCCCAGCCCGAATGCAGTGTGGAGCCAAATCTCTGCTCTGAGCACTTGGGCAAGAGCCTCTTTCAGGAATTTGCTGGGTGCCTTGGCCGTGGTGGTTGTTTTCCAACCCAAAGCAAGCCATCAGGGCAACAGATGATGTTTACTTCATGTGACATAATACTCAAGTCAAATATTATTTAGTAGCGCTTGCTTTCATGTCCTGACAACTCTGAAAGTGCCTCTGTATGACAAAAAGCTGTCAAGCAACGTTCTGCAGCTTTGTCTTGTTCTGTGTGTGGAGAGAATATTTGTCTTTTCTTTGGCCAACTCTGCCCGATCCCAGCAGAGCTACATCAGGTCAGACTGAAGCCTTCAGTTTTGCTGGTGTAAGTTTATCACGTCCCTCAAAAGAGACTGGAAAGGGCTCTGGTGGGTTTTGAACTGGATTTAAGGTCTCCTAGTGTGCTTGGTGAAGTGGGAGGGGTGGCAGGAAGAAACCTCAAATTATGACCCAAAAAATGTGTCAGTGCTTCCCAGCTGTGTTCAGATGTTTGGGCTGAGGTTCCTGCTCCTACTGACATCCTTCACTGGGCACCACTGCCCTGCTGCCAGGTCAGGATTGCATTAATATCTGGTGCAGATGAGCACTGAGAGACACCATTGCAGCAGTGGCTGGTTTATTAACCTCTGGTAAACCAAATTTTCACAGTAAAACAACACATTTCAAGGACATGACCTGGCATCTTGCAATATCACAAGCTGACTGAATTGACAGAGCCTTTCTCACTAAAGGATTGTGGATCCAACAAACCAAACACCCTGGCAATGTGGTAGCTGTGATGTAATGGATGTACTATTTAATTTTTATGGTGTGTTTAAACAAAATTTATTGTCATGTTCACTGCAGCAAGCAAACATTATCTGTCTTAATGAAGATGTTTCTCTGGAGATGATATTCCAGGTGGCTGAGGCTGCCAGAGGGAAGTGTGTCTGTTCTTCACCCACAGGCTCTCTCAGTCAACAAGGTTCCCATGAACAAGGAGTAAATTTACAAAAGGTTTTGTTAAAATTTTCGTTGATAAGGGAAAATATTACTCCTAGCAGGTCTTCTAGCAGCACCCAGAGGACCTGGCTGAGCTCAGGCTCTCTGCTCTGTGCCAAATGCTCTCCAAATCTGTGAGAAAGGCAGTCCCCCACTTGCTGTTTGGTGTTTAGCAGAGGAGTCAGTGGATCTGAAATTACTTGGAGAGGGTGGTGTTTGCCCTGTGTTTTGAGGCTGCAGGGGTAAAGCACATCAAGGATAACTGGAGGGATTGAGGGTTGTGTTTAGGATGTTTACAGGCTGTGCTAAGAGTTGGAAAGTGAAGTTGTATTGGTCCTAATTTAGCAGTGCAGGGTTGATAACTCCTGTGTGAAGAGCAAAGCTTTTCCCCTTCCCCACAGCTGGCTGTGATGCTGCTGGGGGAAGTCCAAAATGCTGTCGATTGTTGAATGCCTCAAAAATATCATGAATATTCATTGGGATTTTCACATGAATTTGCCTGTGATCACACCCTTTGTATCCCATTTTTACTGATACCCAATCCATCAGGTTTTACTGGCAGCATCAGGCAAGCATAGAAACCAGGATGTCATTGCCATAAGTATTTGTAGAAAGTGGGCTTTACTTTCCCATGCAGGGAAAAAGAGAAAAAAAAAATAATCAGGAAATATTCAAGATATTGCTGAATAACAAGTGCCAGGAAAATTGGACTCTCAGAGTTGAAGTTGACTTTGTGATGGCTCCTGGAGTGCCAAGTACAAAAAGGGTAATAGGCACCAAGTAATGGCTCAGCTTTTGCCAAGCAGCATCCCTGTGCTTGTTAGGGTGGGGTGTCTCTGTGTTTTAATTGCCCAAATAAAGCTTTCCCCTGGACACCTTGAGCACAACCCTCTGTGCAACTTGTCAAAATCCAAAACATCCAGAGGCGTTGCATATGTGCAAACTGTAAATCAGTTTTAAAGCTGCAAAAAAAATCTGCGTGCTCTGGAGTCTCATCAAGCCCTCTCTGTTTTCCTCAGTGCTAACTGTGTGTGGCAGCTCAGGAAAATAAACTCCAGGCCATTAAAGTAGCCTTTGCTAAGAATATTGGACTGACAAACCTATTTTATTACAATAAAGTTCCTCTTACAGCCAATGCAGATCTGAAGTGACTAATGCTGGTGTGTTTGGAAGAAAGATGTTTGGTCTGCTTTATGGGTTTTATTGTTTTAAGATGATTGATGCTGCAAAAGGCTTTATCATGCTGTCAGCAATAAATGGGGAAGGGACACAGCACATCCACAGTCATGGAGCTGGTAGCTCGGTCTGGGTCTCCTGATTTGCAGCTGGGTTCCTCCTCTGCTTGGCCACCCCAGTCTTCTCCAAAGTGCTGGACTTTTGTCAAAGCTCCAGCAGCGAGCCCAAAGCCCACAGGAAGGAGAGGGATGTCTATCAGCAGCTCTGGTGGGCTCAAACCTTGGGGGGGTTTTAAAAGGAGTATTTTCAAACCCAGACAGTGTCTCAGGCTCCACTCAGGGCTTCTGCAGACATGTAGCTGATTTGACTTCACATTCTGGTTGGAGACAGGCAGCACAGTTTAATCCAGAAAAGATGGAGACAGAGTTTCTTTAAAATGTAGTTTATAGAGCTCCCTAAGGCTTTAATGCCAGGAGGGGCATTTTAAGGAGACAGAAGGTTGGGAATCTCTCCCTGCTCTTCCCTCCCATCCTCCAGAGCAGGGTGCAGATGTGTCCCTGTGGCTGTGCACACAGCAGGGGCAGTTCCTGGCGTGCCCATTCCCTGGTGTCCCCATTCCCTGGAGCCTGGTGTGCCATTCCCTGGTGTGCCCATTCCCTGGTGTGCCCATTCCCTGGTGTGCCCATTCCCTGGTGTGCCATTCCCTGATGTGCCCATTCCCTAGTGTGCCATTCCTGGTCTGCAGGGCCAGCTGTGGCATACAGACCCCAGTGACAGGGCAGCAGTGAGGGGCACCTCTTGCTTTCCTTCTCCCTGCCTGCTTTTATGGGGCAGCATTTTTCTGCCACTTTGGCAGCAAGACAAGCTTTGTCTGAACAGGCAGGAGGCAGCCTTTGTTGGCAGCTCCCTGCCTCCTTTCTCGTTTCCCCTGGTGCTTTGGCTCTTTCTCCCCTCTCTGTTTATTCCCTCAGGAGCCCAGACACCAGCAGAGCTGCTGAGACTCCAGCAAGGGTGCAGCAGTCACAAACATGCCATCACATTTCTCTCAGCAGAGAGAGAAACAGAGCAGATGCTGCATGCAGGGAGCTGCCCTGGGCATGGGGACATTGGTGCACATGCAGAGTCAGACCTAGGCTGGCATCATTTGTCCCACAGCTCAGGTCACTTCAGTGCCACCCACAGTGGAGAGCATGGTGCCAACCTCTCACAATGCCAGCCAGGACAGGCCAGGCTGGTGGGATGAAGCTCAGGAACAAACTGCAGTGCTCTTCTCTGTTGGAAAACTGCAGAACTACTGTGGGAGCAAATCTGCCCTGCAAGGGAGCGTTTGTAAAGTGCCTTTGACTCCCTTGCTGACTCTTTCTGCCTTTCCTGTCAGGAATTCAGATTTTAGATGCTAAAAGGAGAACATGGGGTCTGGATACTCACAGATTTGACTAATCCAAGCAGGGTTTTGACTCCTCTCCCAGATAACTGGAAGCTGGAGGTGCAGTGGTGTGTTGCTGCCTCTTTCCTGTCATAGCAGGAGATGAGGATGTTTGTTTCTTCACTACTCACCTGTAGACCTTGAGACAGTTCTTTGGCTGACACAAGATGCCCCAGGAGCAAAAACTTTTTGTTGGCTTTTGTTGGAGCTGCCTGTCCCACCTTCTTTTGGAGCTTTTGATATATTTATTTTTCTCTTAACTGGAAGGGGAATGCTGGTGGGCTGAGCTCTGCCTTTGGAAACCTTCCTCTCCTTCAAGCCTGGGACAAACAATGAGAGCTAAAACCCTTCGGTTTTCCAAAAGGAGCTTTTTTGGCTTTGAAAGAGATTTTATCTTTGAAAAAGATTTTATGGGTTTTTTTGTGGGTTTTTTTTTGTTTTGTTTTGTTTCGTTTTTTGGGGGGTTTTTTTGGTTTTTTTTTTTTTTTTGGTTCTTTTTTTTTTTTTTTTTGTGTGTGTGTGTGTGTGTGTGTGATGGCTGGAGTTAGGATTCAGAGGTCTTTTCCAGTTCTTCATCCTTAAATCCAAAGATTTTAATTTAAGGATTAGTTTTACCCAGGGAGTCTGGTGTTCCACGTTAAAAAGAAGCCCAAAATCAGTACTGACAAGAGACTTCTCACTTGGCATCAGCTGAGGGGGCAATGGGGCTGATGTGAGTGTTAGATAAATCCCCTCCAAGGGCTCCTGTCAGTGGCACTGACACCATGAGGCCAGCAGCCCTCACAGAGCTCCTGGTGGGGCCCTTGGTGGTTCCCAGCAGGGCAGACCTGAACCTAAAGCCTCCCTCCCAGGCAGGCAGGAGCTCACATCCAGCCCTGGGGCCTCTGCCATCCATCCATGCCTCACAGGGATGACTTTGAACTTTGCCTTTACCTTCTGGAGCTGCCTGGCTCAGGCACCTCTGTGCTCATCCATGGGGAACATTTGTCATGGGGCTGGGCTGATGTCCCACCCCAGGTCTGGCAGGATGGGTGCCAGCAGGGAGGGCCAGCTCCCCTTCCCTGTGCCCTTCTGAGTGAGGCACAGAGCTGCTCTCAGCTCCTCCAGGCACGGCCAGCAGGGAGTTTGTCCTCTCCACAAACCACCCCTGAGCCTTTCCTGTGCTGGGTCTGGGCTGGAGGCTGTGTGCTTTGAAGGGCAGGACCACACAGGCAGTGTGGCCATCCCAGCACTCTGCTAATGATCTGTGTCTGCCCTGCTGTCTGGCTACTGCTTGGCAGGAGCCACCCCTGCACACGGAGCAAGGTGGGCTCAAACACACAGCCCAGGCATTCTGCAGGACATGGCAAGGGCAAGGGACTTGTGCTGTAAATTCCCCTATAAATAGCTGAGGAATTACCTTTCTCTTTCTCTCAGGAAGATGTGCTTGGCTAAACAGAGAGCAGCACCGAGGGGTTGCTTTGTTTGTTGACACAGTTGGTCTCCATGCAGTCCACAGGCTCTGCCAGGTTGGAAACTCCAGCAATATTTTGGTGACATGGAGTTACTAAGCTACTGTCAAACCTCCCTGGGAGAGTGAGCAGAACACCTCCCTGAGCACAGCACGCTTGCTTGACTCGCCTCTTGTTGCCCTGAACTTTTCTTTCATGGCAACCTAGCACACTGGCTTTGTCTGATTCTCCAGAATTCTGGTTGGAATCAGGGTGCTCTTCCCCTCCTCCTGAAGACACCAAGCTGATAATGTTCCTCCCTACTATGCCCACGGTGGAAGGTGGGACTAGGAGCTGGAGAAGCCTTTTCTTTAGAAAACTCATCCCAGCCCAATCCAGCTCCCAACCTGGCTGTGGTCACCCCACTGGTCGCCCAGCAGGAGAGCCAGGCTTGGCTGATGGATGTTTTGTTTGTTCTCCTCTCCATGCTTTGACTTGGAGCCTTGGCAATGCCTGCAAAAAAATGCCTTGGGGTTAGAAAAGTCTGAAAAAATATGTTTGTTTCAAATATTTGGCTGGGCTTTTTCTAGGCAAGGTTCCCAGCACAGGTGTGAACTTTTTTGGGTGTCGGTTGTAATGCAAACAGTGAAGGAAGTGCTCCCAGATGCTCCCTGGATTACATAACATTCCAGCTCACTTTGGGGTTTTTTTTTTTTTGACTTGGGGCCTTTGGCAATGTTTGTTTTATTCCTCATTTATACATTTATTACTTAAAAAACACTCTTCCTTCCCACCCTGCCCCAGTCCTAAGCCACATTTGGATGTAGATGGGGAGGCAGGAGAAGCCATGGTGATTTTCCTGGCAAAATTTTCATCTTCATTTTGCCCCAATTCATTTAGTTCAGTCTGAAAGACTGGAAGAAAACCCAAACCCTCAAACCATCCTGATGTCCTCTGAGCCCCACACCTCTAGCTGTTGGCTTGGTCTGCCTCTCTCACTTTTCAAAAGAGACCTGATTTTTTATGGCACTGCCCAAAGTTATCATAGATATTTTGATTTAATGGGAAAAATTCCACAAATTTTAATGAAATAAGTGAGAGTGGGCACCTGGGCATGCTGCAACCCTTGGTGCATCATGGGCTCTGGTGTAAAAGGAAAAGTGAGTTAAATTAGCAGTAGGACCAGACCTTGCCCTGCAGACCAAAACTCCACCTGACTGCTCCAGGACTCGTGGGCTAGAGAGGGTATGGAGGGTGGGGAGAGGGAGCTGCTAATCTGCTGGAAAGGAGATTTCCTGGAAAATCTCTAATGCAATCAACTCACCAGGGCAATGCAAGCCAGGCACTGCACTGGGAACAATGCACTTCTCGGGAAGAGCTGGGAGGAGAAATGCAAAATACCCGTGCTGTGGCAGCTCCCTTCAGCCTCACCCTGCTCTGCTGAGAAGAGGCTGCATGGCCCAGAGTCAGCTCAAGGTGCTCCAGGCTCCTTTCAGTGCTCAAAGGTGGCCATGCTTCTCTCTCTGCAGCGGTGCCCGGGCTCTGGCTGTGCTCTCCAGTGTCTTGCTGTGACCCACCCTCAAGGCTGCTGGGAGTAACAAACCACGCTACAGATTTCAGGGACTGAGGCAGCTCCAGAAAAAGTGGCTCCAGTGGGGAAAGCCAGGCCCCAGTTTTCACCCCCTTAGCTCACTGCCTTCTGCTGCTCTTTGTGGCTAAACCATAGGTCTCTTTTCCTTCTCAAAGGGTTTTGAGCTCTTACTAAAGGTTCCTTTGAAAAAGAACCAATTATAGCTCTAGCATCATTTCCTTGCTCAAGCGTGACCCAGAAGTTGTAAGTACTCACATTCTCTATCTGTACTTCATTTCAACTTCAATAATAATTCCTGCTTTTAATTTGATGCTGATTGATCATGAAGCTGTGTGGAAGCCACATGGCACAGCGTGCACGGTTTTACGCCATTCCCATTTTCCAGCCATCATGTCAAATGATTTATGTAGCTTCAAACATGCTTAAGGGACAAAGAGTGGCATTTGTTTTGATTATCTTATTAATGCTTTATTCCATCAAGAGAAATCACAGTGAATGGGGAACAGATCAAGTGTGTACAAACACGACTGCTCAAATTCATGGGGGCCAGCAAGCAGGAAGGAAGGAGGGGCACTTGATAAGCCTTTACACATCTACTTTCCAAAAAAATAAATATTATCTTTGCCAACAAGGCCTGAGAAGCTCTTACTGATGGCAAAAGACAATTTGCTTTGGCTTGCCCATTTCTGAATGCCGTGGGTACAGCTGGAGGCAGCAGTGGTTTGGGCAGGTTGGTGCCCATGGGCTGGAGGACATGTGGGGATGGGGTGGGCGAGGAGGAGCTCCCAATTTGTGCCCCATCAGCCTTCAGCCAGCTGAAACTCAGAGCCTTCTTCACCCTGAACCTGTGGCATTGTGCCAGATTGAGGTGCCAGGTGCCACCTGTGCCACATCCCCCAGGTGCTCCCCCCTGGGAGCTGCAGCCTGATCCAGGCTGTGATTCCTGCTGGGCACAGAGCAGTGCTGCCAGCTGCCCGTGGCCTGAGTTCCAGCTGCAATGCCTGCCTTGGCATTGCTGCACCCAAACCAGGCTGGAACCCCACCATGGGCACAGTGTGTTTTGGCCAGCTGTGCTCAACATCAGGAATTCTGAGTTTCCCCAGAACCTGACAAAGGAGGGAGTCACCTCCTGCTGAACAGATGCTCCCATGGCTATGGGGCTGCAGCCCAGCCCCTCTGAAGCAAAACTTGTCCTTTTTTCTCTCTGCACACCTGTGAATGCAGCAGCCACAGGGGCTTAATATGCATGGCCTGGTTTAATGCTGCTCAAAGCATAAAATAAAATGGCAAAGAGGCAGTAAATCATGACAAATACCAATATTCATAGTAATCTCATTCCTGGCAGTGTCTGGAGCCTTTATCATAGCCAGGCATCTCAGAAGAGCAATTCATATTTAAAAGATTAATTTCTTATAGGTAAAATGTACATTCAAGAAAAAAAAATAAGGATAAGGGGAGAAATCTGGGCTGGAAGCCTCATTCAGACTGGGGTCAAGGCAAATAAATACAGTTGCAGTATGAGGTTTGCAAGGATGTTTTAGGGATATAGTGCTCAGTTCCTGTTTACTTCTAAAGCTGTTGATCACTCACATCCTGCAAACAGCATTTTCCTTTTTGGATAAATGCTGCTTGATTTAGCTATTTAAACAAAGATAATTTTCTTTATGAAGGAGATCTAGTTGGTAAAAATGAGAATATATTCCTTTCTAATAACTGGAACACCAGTTATTTAGTCAGTTTAAAATCCACTATACTTTAAATAACCCCCCCATCAGTTTCATACTTTTTTCCAATAAAACCCCATACCTCCTTGCCAAGGATAATGATTAATCCAATAGTGAACTGGCAGTTGCAGGCATAAAGTGGGATGATACTGATACTGTCACTGGTAAAGTGCTCCAATCTGCTACAGATATTAGAATTATCTCCTGTCACACTGGGAAATTAATAGTTACTGACTGTTTTGCCCTGGGGAATGATTTTCTCAATGACACTAAATTTTTTATGTAATATCAAATAGGAAATGGTGCACAGACACACACACATATATACATATTACACATTTCTCATTATTTTCTTCTAACACCTCAGAGTTAAAAGAAAAAAAAATGAAAAACAAAACACCAGCTTTGCCAGAAAAACCTTTTCAGTTGCACTTTGCCCCAGGGCAACTTTCAGCTGTGCAGCACTGGGAAAGACTTCACCTGCAGGAAAAATCTATTACAGCCTTTCTAAGAGGCTTTTAAAATCAAGAAAACTCCAGGAAGGGTAAGGTGTTCTGAGTGGGATGAGAAGGATGCCCAGCCAGGGTGATGACACCTGTGAGCACTGAATCAAGTGTAGGGATATCAGCTAAGGGGGGCTTTATCTGCAACCAGCAACTGCACTTGTGTTAAAGCACTCCTTCATGCTGCTGTCAACAGCCTGTTCTCCCTGCTCTTCTGTCACCAGGGCCAGCTTTTGCTGCAGGCAGCACTTGCCTGCCCCTCTGTGCTTCATGCACAGGTGATTATTTACAATTCCAGGAGTCATTTCTCTCCCAGGACACCCTCCCTGCCCCCTGCTATTTTCCTTTAAGACAAAGCAAAAGCCCAAGCAGGGAATTCAGAGAATGTTTTTTCTTCCAACTAAGGAAATCTCAGGGGTTTCTCCTAACCCTCTGGTGAGTGCCCTGGGCCTGGCTGCAATGTGCAGCATTTCACACAGGCTCAGCCCCATCCCTGGAAAATGTGCCCCAACCTCTCAGGCAGCAGCTGGGGAGCAGCTGGGGTGGGCCATGCTGGGCTGAGACTCACAGCCAGAGCAAAGGAGGGTTTCTATATAACTGGGGGATTTTTATTTTTTTGGATGCATATGGAAGGTGAACTTGCTGGTTGTGTGTCCCTTTTCCTTCAGGGAAACAGCTCATGGGCAGGGTTGTTGCTCCCACACCCTGCACTCCTGAACAAAGAGGGTTTGTGCAGAATTCTACCCCACAGTCAGTGGGCAATGAGACAAGGCAGCACCTTGCCAGGTGTGATGGAAGAAACCCTTCTCATCCTGCTGGGCTGATGCTCTCCTGGTCCCCCATCACTCCAAGAGCTCACTGGAAACAAACCCTTTTGGCTTGCCTTTCCCACTGACATTTCCCTGCATTTCCCACTGCTGCAAGCTGGATGTTAGTTTGGTTTTCACATGGAGTGTTTAGGAATGGGTGTGTGATGTCTCCTGACTGTCACCACATCTCCAGGCTCTCCCTGTGTGGCCCTGATGCTCCTCCTGCAGTTTCATTCCTGGGGCAGCCTGGGAGAGACACACAGAGTCTCAGCCAAAATGGTCCAGAGCTGGTTCAGAACCTCTGACCTGTCGAATTTATTTATGGAAAAATAATTTTCTCCTCTTCCTGCAAGAAAATTCAGTGTTTCTACATGAAATTTAGATTGACTTTATGAGTACCTAAGCTGAAATCTCCCAACATAAACACAGTGAATTCTTCATGTAAATCTGCAGCAATTTGTTTGACTTAAGCCACAGGAAAACCAGCAGAACTTAGCTTCTATATAGATTTTTTTTTTTTCCATATCAGAGAGGTACAGAAATAGATTTTAATTATTTTTAAAAGAGAAATGGTTAAAATCAGAATTGATTGAAGTATTTGCTTTCTGGCAGGAGCAAGGAGTCTTTTGAGGTCTCTTAGCCAAGCTTCAAAAACACCTAAAAGTTGCATGATCGAATTGTTTTCAATTATTCATTTGTTTTCAATATCTGAAGGTCACACAACAGGCTGTGCTGGGGAATGCAGCTGTCATTAAAAATTTACTTTCTTTTTGTACTCCAATTAAACTTACAGATAATAGCAGATAAAAACAACCATGTGATTGCTTTCCTGATGAGGGCACTGATTTATTGACACTGGACTTGGCTTCAGTGTACTCACACCAGGGATGAGTTTGTCTGCAAAGGTTTGCTTCCATTTTAGGAAGAAAAAATTGACAGCTGTGAAAGCAGCAGGATGTGATGCTGTCCTTGGTGAGGATTCTCTGGGCAGCGTGGCACCCACCATGGCATGCCCCATGCCCTCTGAAGGTGTGGCCAGCCAGTGCTGGAGTGTTAAATCAGGGATGCAATCCCCTCTTTCCTTCTGCAGTGAAAGAGGAGGCAGGTCTGGGTCTCTGATGGGAATGGAGGAGCTGCCTTCAGAGTCCAAACACTGAACCTGGGAATTTTCCCACACTGAAAATCACCCACCATTCAGCTTTCTAGACCTGGAGGTTGGTGTTTTAATAGTTCACTGGGCAGGCAGTAGGACAAAGTTATAGAAATGGTGCTTTAGGAAATCCAGCAATGGAATTTTGGCATTTGGACAAAGCCTCTTACAGAAGGGAGAGGAGATGCTGCAGGGAATTGAAGTATCCTGCACATATCCAACAGACTGACCTACAGGCCAGTAGTACCCAGGAAAACTGCAGAAGTAATTGGGATATGCAGCAATAATGCAACCTTTTGCTCTATGTGATCTAAACAAGAAACGAGACCCAGCCTTGTGGCCCAACTTCTCCTGCCTGAGCCAAGGCTGAATTTACAGAGGATTGCTCAGCTGCAGCCACCTCAGATATTCTTTGACAGAAAATTGGACTGCTACACAAAGGCAAACTCTCTAGGAATGACTCCTCCCTTATCACTGATGGCTAAATCTGATTTATACTCAATAGATGTGCATAGGTCTGTGGACAAATAGAAAGAAACCCAAATGTAAAAACCTCCAAAACAAAATAGATTGCATTTGGAAGCAGCTGTAAAAGAAGAAGATGTCACAGTTTATGAAGAAAGATCAAGAGGAGGGAGCTTTGTGTAGAAATAAAACAAGGAATTAATTCTTATGCCGATGTCTCAAGAGTCAGGATTTCCCAGAAAAACCCAGCAATTTTAAATGGAAATGGATCAGACCAAAGACAGCTTCACTCTCATGCCTAAGGCCTCTCTTCCTCTAAGTGGTTCTCCATCTCTTCTTGTGGTATTATTTGTTTTGTCTCTCTCAAAACAATATCTCAGCTTATCAGTAATAGTAGGGAGTGATCCTAAGCGTTGGATCAAAGGGATCCTTTTACTGTGAGATTTCTTGTCAGTGAGCTTTGACTTGTGCACAGCAGCTACCCACAGCCTCTGCTCTGAGAGGGAACTCAGCACCTGTGGGAGGTAAAGAAACCAGAAACAATAGGCAGTTCACTATAAAGTGGGTGTCTAGTTTGGTTAAGAATGCCAGAACTGATGCAAAATCTGCTCAGGATTGGTAACAGGACAGGCAAATCATGGCAGGAATCACACAGATAACAGGGTCCCATTAATTCAGGAGGCTGGATCATTCTCACTGGCCTAAACTTTCATCCCCTTTTTGAACTGCTCCTCCAACGTGCTCTGTATGAGCTTTGAATTTCATGAGACATCAAAGATGTTATCACCATGGTGCTCCCAGAAAGACTGATGGTACAGGCTTGCTGTCATCACACTGTCATCCTCCCAAAGTGCCTGGATTGCAATAAATTACAGCTCTGGTCTGACTGAGGAAAGGCTTCTGTGTGCTCTGCTGAGGACAAATTCCTGCTGCAAGCCTGGAAAATGACTAAGATGGATGAGGAGGGCTTAGATTTGAGCTCATCTTTAGGTCCTCCTCATGCCTTAAGCCCGACTGATACAACTACGTGCAGTGAGTGAGAACATTGGGTCTAAATTATGAAAACAGCTGCAGCAGAAGGTGGCTCTTAAATCTTCCCTGGATGTCTGTGTACGTGTGCATGGAGCAGCCAGCTCCATCTTCCTGCTCAGCATCCTTCCAGACAAAGCTCAGGGAACTGTTTGCCTCAGATTTGAGTGGAATTTGATGAATAATTTCAGCCAAACTCTGGTACAAAGTGAATTTTGTAAGGATTTTAAGTGCCTGATAATACATTTTTAACCAAGAAACAGCTTGTTGTTTGCTATTTTTCATCAGTGTGTGATGCACTGAGTGGAGCAATGGGCCATTTTGACTTTTTGGTATTTTTCATACACGGCAGTGCCCAAGCTAAATATACTCACCCCAAATTGTCATTCAAGAATACCAGAGTATGTGCTGTTGTAGCCATGAGGAAAACCTTCAGCTGGTGGGAATAAGGGTTAAAGAAACTTGAGTACTGAACAAAGAAGAGATCCAGACCAGAGCTGAGATGAAGTCTGGGGGACCATGGGTTTGGGATCTCTCCTTACCAGGACAATTGAATGTCCTCATGGGGTTGAGCAATGTCTGGGGAAGTCTGTTGGCATTGCCTTTTCATTTTCATGAGCTTATTCTGCACCCAGCCTGTTTTCTGCATATCACTGCCTTGCAAACTCACAAAGTCCCTGTGTCCCAGTGAACTCAGGGTCCTTTGTCAGGGAGCTGCAGCTGACACAAAACCCAGGCAGCATCCTGAAGTTCAGGGCAGGACTTGCCTGGGAAGGGGAGAAGTGCTCAACTTGGTTATTATACAGACATAAGCAAGAGAGGGTTAAGGATGCTCCCTGTGCAGTTAGAATTTTGCTATGGGCTTTCTGAAATTAAAATAACTTCTGGAATGTATTATTTCTCTTCTTTCTGCTGATAAGAATTGTAATACAGGGAATATTTTGTTATCCACAGAATGTTTAATTTCCCGTATAGACAGGATGTTACATTTTTGCATTTTTTCTTGGATATTCCCAGAAGCAGCCTGAGATCTAGATGCTTGCTAGTGTAAGGGAAAAAAAAGATGAGCAGTTTTGGTTTTCTTCCACTGAATTTTCGTGAGGTGAAAAGTTAAAAACAGCCTTTAGGGAAAGGACAGTTGTAAAGAGGACAGCCTAGAAGCATAAGTGCTAGAAGCTAATTGAAAGGCACAATTACTTTTAAAATTCCCTTTATCTTCCTGCAATGTTAACATTAGTATAATTTTTCCCTTTCTGGGAGGCAATGTCACAGCAGGTTGATATTGGTGTGATTAGATAAATGTTACTCTTACATGTGCACCGCCTCAGAGGCTTGTGTGTGTACATTTTTAATGACTGAGGTCTCCTTCCTATTAGAAAATATCCTTTTACACCTTAGCTAATGTAAAAGGACACAGCAAAAGTATCCCATGCTGGGAAGAGCAGTTAGAAGTATTCAAAAAGCTGGAATTTATCAGAATGAGCATATCTAAATGGGGAGTGTAGTTGGTGCAAGAGAAAACATTTTTGATAGAAAAATGGAAAAACATTTTTCTGTAGAAAAATGGAAAAACATTCTGCTGGAAAAAATTCAGACTTGGTTTCAATTAGTGAACTGTAAAATTTCCCAGAATTTCTGGGTGGTGTCAGATTTCAATTTTTTGGCCTCAGCATTTCAAGTAGGTATTAATTTGCTGATGGAAGAAATCTCCCTGAGTTCAGCAGCAGCACATCCTCCAGAGATCCTTTCATGCAGGGGAGCCCTACCCAAACCCTAAGGAACCAAATCCAAGCCACTTGTGCACAGGTACAGGGTAGCACTAGGAGGTGAACATTATTAAACCAAGCACCCAAATTTCTTCCAGTCCTTCTCCTCATATTCCCTGCCTGTGTATTCAGAATAACTCTGTTCTCACGTGAAAGAGAACAGAAATCTGGGAAGCTGATACTGAGTTTCCAAGGGGGTTTTTGTGGGTTTTTTTTGCTGCTATTGTGGTTGTCCAGTTACTGTTTCAACAGGAAGGTGTTTAATCAAGGTAATCAAGGCAAAAGGCCCAGAAAAGAGCTGGTGATTTCCAGAAGGAGAAAATGTCGTGCTGATTACAGTGTTTCTTTCTCAGGATGGAGTAGACAATACAAAGCGTGTGATAACATGCTCAAGCTATGCCTCAGATCCCCAGCAGCAGCAGCAGCAGCCCTGTGAATGAATGGCTCATTTCCTATCACTGCTTTCACAGTCCCAGGCTGATAAGGAATGTCTGCTGCTGCAGAGGTGTTTGTGCCAGAACCTTGGATACACCTTTGCAAAACCTCAATCTTCTCTCAGGCATCAAGAACACGAGGAGTTCACAGGGAGGGAGAAGTCCCCTCTGAATTTTTAGCTTGTGAACTTGCTCTACTACTTGCTCTATCTACTTTTATTTTTAATATTGGGTAACTGTATTCTCCAGCTCAGATGATGGCAGGAGGACAAGAAGAAAGAGAATATTTCCCTTAAGTTTTGGAGCAGAGAAGTGAAATGTTTGATCTCCAAGTGGGTACAATGTATTTTTTGTGCTTTAAAATTTGATTGACACTGGCAAAAGGGACATTTATGCACATAGCACATGTAGCCCTTCATATCCTGTTTGATGTGTGACTTGAAGTTGTTAATCTCATGCATTTCCTATGCTCAGCACTGTGTGCCAAGATGATCAGAAATAGCCAGGGATTTGGGATGCCTCAGCTATTGGGTGTCCAGCTGAAGAAACTTCTAAAGGTCTTGGTTTTCAGAAAGCTTTGAATATCCATCCTCTGAAATTGGGCTTGTAAAAGGTCTGGACCCAGTCCTTGCAGGGCTTTGTGGAACAGACACTTTCATAGCTGCAGGTTGGGTTTGGTGGAGCATCACTGGCATCCTCAGATGCTCTTCCAGAGTCATGCTCCATGAGGGCAGAGGGATTGAGCTCCAAATGTCACCTGGTGTACTGTGATCCTTTAGTTTTCCTTGGAATTGTACTTGCTGGAGTGGGAAAAGGGCAGATTTTCCCCTTGAGATAAAATCTGTGATTGCTAAATATAAAACAAGGGAAAAAAGTACCTTCCTGAGATATCCCAGCCTTATCTTCAGTGGGTTGGCAAAGCTGTGATTGACCTTCATGCTGTAAGGTTTAGAGACAGAGGAGTGATGCCTCTGCTGTGTATTAAATTTACAGACATCAAGTTTATTAGGAATGTCAAGTTCATCTTTTTCTAACTGGTCTTCTCCATCACCATTTCCTATCCTATCCTATCCTATCCTATCCTATCCTATCCTATCCTATCCTATCCTATCCTATCCTATCCTATCCTATCCTATCCTATCCTATCCTATCCTATCCTATCCTATCCTATCCTACCCTCTCCCTGTCCTCTCTGCAGCCTCCCAGCAGCTTCTAGAAGTGCTGGTTGGACACATTTCATAGATGAACTCAAAGGTTGGAAACACCAGAGAATAAACAATGTGAGGAACAGAACCGGCGTGAACCAGCTTGTCTCAGAGGTACAAAGCTGAATAATACCTGGGTAAACACAGCAGAAATGGCTGCTGACAAACCAGCCCCTCAAGAACAGTGACTGCTGAAATGCTGGGGCCTGCCAGAGTCCAGCAGTGCCTAACATGATGAACCACATGTGTTTGAGAGTGAGGACGTGGGGAGAGATATCAGTTACATCCTGGATGTTGCAGTGTCCCACAGTCACACCTCTGTTATCTGCAGTGCTGGGTGTACAGCACAGTTACACACACTTAATCTGGGAATAAATATGTCAAGGGACAGCCAGTTTTCATCTCTCTGCTTCTAATGCTTCCTTCATTCTTTTAAAAAGAGAATAATGCAAAATAATAACAATAAAATCTGCTCTTCAGGATGTTTGCAGTCAGTTTGGCAGGTTCAAAAGATAATCCTTCACACCTTTTGGCTTTAAATAAATCACCTTTTGTGTAGAGAAAAAAGGCAGCCTAGCCTCTTTTTCTGCTTTGAGGAACCAAACCACTGCGAAACCTCCCAGCTATGGGAAATTTGTAAATGCCCTGGCCATCCTGCAAACACATTTCTCAGCTGGGCTGGGGGATAACACATTTCTTTCCATCTCAAGGACCCAGAGAACAAGGCTTGTTCATTCTGCATGATCTCAAGTAACCAAACCCTTAACTCTTTGCAAACCTTTTGTGAAGGCAGAGCAAGGATGCTTGTTCATGCCAACAGGCACTGCTGGGTTTGCTTACAGAGCTCTGCAGTGTGCCTCCATGAGCTCATATAACATGGAGGCCTTGCATTTTTCCTTTCCATATTCTGTTTCCAGACTTTCCACTGTCCTCCTCCCCCTGAAAGCTGCCTTGCAGGTAGGGTTACTCGTGGAAGTTAGGGGTGCTCATTACCTCAGGCTGGGGATGCACAGTTGGCAGCAATTGCTGCTGTGAATATTGAATGTGCAACACGAGTTGGGTCCTGAGCCCTGTGGAGAGCCTGGACTCCTCTCCCTGCAATAGAGATGCATTAGGGGAAAAATCTGAAATGTTACAAGTCCCTGCAGGTATTTAAAATGTGTGGACACTTCTGAAGAGACATCTTTAGTGGGGAGCTTGGCTGTGCCAGTTTGGACTCGATGATCTCAAGGGTTTTTTCCAACCCTACTGATAACGATAATGAAAGATGCAGAGGAATTACATGCATTTCTCAGGGAATAATACCTGTTGGTTTGTTTGGGGCTTTTTTAAACCTCTATCCCTTTCCATGGGAAAAAGCAAGATGTTCTTCTGTAGGAAGATATGTTTCATGACAATGATAGTCACAGTTCTGAATAAGGGCATTGGTAGGAGAAGTAGGAAAATGGGAGAAGGCTCTGTCTCAGTCCAGCTGGGGTTTCTGAAAGATGATTTCGTGACCTCCCCTGTGCCAAAATCAGCCAAAAGAACAAGTCATGTTTATGCTTTATGCAGACCATATGCCACTGTTTTTTTTCTTTGAAACAGCCAAAATCCTTCACTGGCTAGATGGAAGTGTGTGGATAATGCATTTTACCAACACCAATGCTTCATATCTAGAGCACAGCATAGATGCCTTTGAAAACAACTCCTCTAAAGATTTATTTTAACTTGCTCTTACTCCCTGCTTGTTTTTTTGGCTCAGGTCTGCACTGAATTGCAAATGATTTTGCTTTTAAACATAATATCAAATATTTTTAAAAAACCCTTTGTCCTCCACCAAAATGAAAAAAAAAACCTCTTCCACTAAAAAATGAGATATTTATTCTCCTGCTCTTGTGTGAATTCGTGTCTGCTTCCTTCCAGTTCCTCACTTCTGGCCAGCTGCAATTCACTTTCTCTGCTGAGATGGGCTGGAAGGGAGGCTCTTCAGTGGGACATTTTGAAGCAGTTGTTTGCAAGCCCACTGTTAAAAGCTCCTCTTCCTCCTGCTGCTGAGCGTGTCCTGTGGAGCCGTGTCCCCTTTCGTGGCTGCAAATCTCATCTTCTCGCCTGCCTGGGGGGTAAACCATCTGACCTGTGACCTTCAGCTGATCCGAAACCTCCATCAATCCTTCTGCAAAGTTTCACTGGAACCAGGGCTTCCAAATGACCCTTTGCATAGTTCCTAAAAGGAAAAGGAAAGAGACAATAACCCGCTCGAAAAACCACCCCCAGTCCTGCGCTGTTTTCTGTTGTTTTAGCAGAAACCAAACATAAGTCATAAAAACACAGGCAAGAAAAATAGAGCACGCTGGCTGCCAGAAAAACAAATGTAACAGAACATAGAGGGGCCTCTCACAGGGAGGAGGCAGGGAAGAAACACCTGTGATTTCCATTGAAAATCCCCTGATATCTGCATTCCCCCCGTTCTGCTCCAATGAAAGCTCTCGTTGCTCTATCTCTGACCCCGGGGCAAGGTCCCGGTACAGAGAGGTCCCTCCTTGCTGGGCCAGTGAATCACAGCTGAGGAGCACAGAGAGTGCCTGCCAACTGTCCTCATGTCATTGCTATGGATATCTCAAAGTGCTCTGCAGATGTTTGCCTGCTTAAAAAACAAAAGGAGAGGAAAATGGAGCGGAGAGAGAGAGAGAGTGAGATAAAAACAAAGCTTTAAATTTTCCCTCCCAACAGTTACACCACAGCTGCTAAAATCCTTGGATGGAGGCAGAGCTGAAGTTGCTGATTTGGTTTTGGATGGTGATGGTCCCTCGAGGCTGTGGTGGAAGATACCCAGATGGCACACAGGGACACGCTGAGCTCAGCCAGTGACAAGTGGGCAGGGATGGTGCCCAGGACATGTGCACAGCTCTTAGACAGGCTTGATTCTGCTTTGGCCCTTCCCAGAGCAGGGGCACATTCCAAGGAGCTGTGCTCAGCCCTGTGACATCCCCTCCATAACAGCTTATAGATCTCTTTGCATAGAATTTTCCTGAAACTTCTTTATTACAACTGAAATAGGCACTTCTGCTCATGTTGGGCACAAATCCTCCTGGAAGCTGTCAAAATCAAGCTTTGGTTGTTAGAAAGCGTGGCTGTATCAGAACAGCTCTTCACTGGATAAAGAGCCAACACAGCTGCACTGCCTCCAGGACTCCTCCTAGGACTGCTCTGCAGGGCAGACCTGGCCATGGGGTAATCACAGCCCTGAGCTTTAAGACACAAACATTCAGTTTTCAGCACTAAGACACATAACCCCAGCTGTGGATGGTGTTTGCAAACGCCATCTCTCAGTTGTCTGTTCCTGTCCCACTGTGCTCCTGACTATCTTCCCCAAATGCTCCCTAACCAACATGCACAGGGACAGTGGGACTTGGAGAAGAGATCCAGGACATTACAGAGGCCTGAACGTGGTGATTAAACATTTTTTGTGGTTGTTTAATAACTTTTTCAGACTTGGTGTTTACAGGAGTCAGGAAGATGGCTGAGGCGCTGTGGGTGTAATTTGGGTGAACAGGGGGACATCAAACAGGCTCTTAAGGAGCTCCTTTGCCTTGGAACTGCTGCAGCACTTGCACTGCTGTGTCCAAATGCCACACAGGGATGTTTTAGGGGTGTCCAGCTCTCCTGGAATCAATGGGAGAATTTTTCCATCAACTCACACGAGCCCTGGGTCACGTTAGAAATGAGTGTGCATGTTCTCAGCAGCAGCACCAGCCTGCTGGGCTTGGGTGTGTTACCACAGGACACAAACCACTGCATGGTGGAATGGCTGTCCCTAAACCACACTGAAAGAGAAACAGCCTGGGGAGAAAGCTCCCTCTGTTATTCCATGGGTGGTAGGTTCAAGAGCACAGTGTTTTCAAGAATATTTTCTGAGGCTGGGGTGGGTAAATGTTGTTTCAAAATAGTGCAATTTCCTTTGCAAAATGGGGTGAAGAATCCTTATCAGGGAAGCAGAGCCCAACTCAGAGCTGAATAGAAAACAGTCTTGCTATAAAAAGCATCATTGCCTCTCTGAAACATAAGCCCAGGCACATAAAGAGCTCAATTCAGCAATACATGTGACCTGGGGTCTCCAAATTGTTTGCCTTGCTGTAGGACAGGAAGAGAGCCACGGCTTGAAACAATTTGACAAGGCCTTTCTTTGGAGCTGCCTGACTTACCTTCAGCAGGGCAAAAGAGGGAGCTCAAGTTAAAGGAGACAAGGAGCTGTGCACTAAATCTTGGAATCACAGAATCCTTCAGGCTGGAAAAGAGCTGTGAGAGCATCGAGTCCAACCATGCCCCCAGCACTGCCACCATCACCACTGAACCATGTCCCCCAGGGCCACATCTCCACATCTCTTAAATCCCTCCAGGAATGGTGACTCCATCACTTCCCTGGGCAGCCTGTTCCAATGCTTTCCAAAACAACCCTTTCTGTGAAGATTTTCCTAACTCCTCACCTAACCCCACCCCGGTGCAATTTGAAGCCATTTCTTCTTGTCCTATTGCAGATAAAACTTTCTTCCCAGGACAAGGAATATCCCAAGAGTTCTGGCATGTAAATCTCCCCTGATCTCATCAGATCTGCCTGAACACCTCCACAGCAGAGTGGGGGTTCCCTTGAAACAAGTTTTACACCAAAGGCTGTGGGAAAAAATTGCCTATTTTATTAGAAGTGCTTGATTTGGGGTAGTCTTTGAAGTTTATGAACTCATTGAAGATGCTCACTAGTGTTGTTACTTCCTCCTTTCCTTCTCTTATCCTTCTCTCCCTATGTGAAAAACACCAACCAACACAAACAACCCAGATGACAGGAGGAAATGGGCTTCAGGCAAGAGGAGAAATCAGGAGACGTTTTGGAAAGCACTTCAGTAAACATTGGCTAAAACTCTGAGGAAGTGGATTTCTTCACGTCCTGGAGTGGTGAATACACTCTGATGCAGTCTGTTACATGATTTCCCATTTCTTGCACACACCATATCCTTCTCCCATTTTAGAGAGCTGTGGAGATTTTTGGAGCACACATTTGGAGATGTGGCTTTGCAAACAGGGACCAGGCATGTGCTGAGCTGCTCTTTCACCCCTGATGTTTGCACGTCCCTTGTGCAGCCTGTGCCCATTCTCCCTCCTGGGCATTGCTCAGGCTCAGCTGTGACAAGGTGATGTGCTGGGGGAACCTCTCCTGGGTGGCATTGGAGCCAGGACACCTGTCCCATTTCCAAATCCCCTTCTGATTTCATTGTGGGAGTTTTCTCAGTGCTACAGCGTTTGGCATCTTCATATGCAAGACAGACTAAAAATAAACCTACTGACTTAAAAAGAGGAAAAAAACCCTTGAATCAACACCAAAAGCTGCATGATCTGGTAATAATTCTGGGAAGATGATGTTGAAAGGAGAGCTGTCTCTGTGGTCAGTGCAATGCTTGTGCTTCCAGGGCCAGCAGCACAGCCTGTCTCTGGAGCTTGCAGAGGTTTAGTGCAGCCAGAGCTGCCCAGCCTGTGGCTCTGCACTCAAGCTAATGTTACCCATAGCTGGCCACTTTGGGTTGGTTCTCCATCTGAGGAGATCACTGTCCAAAGAGGGATAAAGGGTTCCTTTCTTCTGGGGAACATCTGAAATCACAGCCTGAGCTCTGGTAACAGGATATTGGAGGCTTCAGTTCTGCCGATAAGGGGGATTGCTTCTTTTCCTTGTTGTTGTTAATCCTGGGAGTGGAGATCAGTTGCAGTGCAGGTGTCTGATTTTCATTAAAATTGCAAATTGGACTGAATGCTTGATCAGATAACAAAGACATCATTGAAACCATGTGTCTTCCCTCAGCAGCAGAACAGGACAAGACAAAGAATTTCCCAGTGTGTGTCCACTTGTGCATATTTACTGCAGAGAGAGAGAGTCTTAATACTTTAGTCATGGGTGAATAAACAGCTTTGGAGTTGAATAGAAGAACTACAGTGTTAGCCCTTTGGGGAGAGTACAGGCTGCTCTCAAAGGAAATCAATTAACTGTAGCATCCCTTTGGTCCCAATTCATCGGATCCTCCCTTTTTATCAAAGCACTTAAGTGTTTTCTTAGCTTAAGCATGAGCTTGAGTGCTTTGATGAACAAAGATGGACTTTCACACATGCTGCTGTCCTCTCCAGAATCAAGACCGTGTGTTTTTTACTATGGGAACAAGAACAAGTTCAATAGAGAGGTTCAACCACTCATTCTGCTTGGGAATCACATGCAACAAACTCATCTGGAATAGGAAGGAGTGGGGGCTGATGGCATCTACACAATGTTTGGAAAGCAAGTTCTTCATGCAATGTCCTCCTGGCAGCTAAACAAAGTGATTTTGAAGTAAACAAACACACAAACACTGTGTTTCCTACAACAACATCTCCTGACAGATGCCACTGCCTTTATGTCTTCATTATGTCATTTTAGATCATTGTCCTCTCTTGTTCCTCTTTGTGGCAAATACCCTTGAACTTCCCTTTGCAATGATGGAGTAGCTAAAGAGAGGTTCATCCAATCCAAATTATTAGCTAGCAGGTGTCTAAGATAATCCTTTAAACACTCCAGAAACCAGGATCAATGAGAAAGGTGCTGAGCTGTGCCTACACAGAGTCAAGCATTTGTTTGAAATCTCTGAGACAGGGTTTCAGCTGTGATCCATTTGGCTGGTGTTTGCAGAGCTTCTGAAGGGGTTGTATTGAAAATGGAACATGTTAAATGGGTACTTGGCATTAGAGGAACACTGAATGATCTTCTCTTGGCTGTCAGTAGGGTTAGATACAGCCACAAGAGTTTAAGAGTGAAAGAAATTCTGTTCCTGCTGCAGGGGAGCAGTGATACACTGGGCTAAAAATTTGGAAGTCCTTTACCAAGTTTGCCCTGCTCCATGGAAATGTTGCAGGAGGAATTCCTCAATGGGTTTAGACAGGTTAGGGTTAGGGGAAATTTTTTACTGAGACAGTAATGAGGAGTTCCTCATGCTCTGCATTCATGGGGAGCAACTCACCTTTGAAAACATAACTTGCTGTCCTGGTGTCCTTGAGTACAGCCTGCTCAGCCACAGCTGGCTCCAGCAAGTCCCATCTCATTTCTGGGGCAGTTTGCTTTGCTCTGGGTGAAGGACACGATGCTGATGTTGCTCTGGCCACGGGGACAGCCATGCAGGGACACCTGGCTGTGCTGTGCCCAGGCAGCCATGCCTCAGGACACTCTGGGTGCTGGTAAAATGGGCAAATGCAGATAAACTGCAACCCTGAGAAAGAGCAACTCCCTACCCCCAAATGCTATAAAAAGCATATGAAGGCTGTGAAACAAATTGTTTTCTGAAGAGTGGGCATTATTTAAATTTTACAGAAACATGCAAGGAATTCCTTTGGGACTAGGACACACAATACAGACATACAAATGGATTTCTCTGACAGCTTCCCATGCAATGAGCACTCAGTATTTACTGTTCATTTTCATCCCTGGGTAAATGGGACATAATTTGAAAATATTTTCATTCCTCTCAGAGCATCACTTGGGATATCTGTAGAATCACTCAGCGTCACGATTCCAAGAAATCTGCCAGGATTGTGTTCTGAAGTTTGCTTTGGATATAGAAGGACTCAAAAGGTCATAGATTATCCCAGGACATATCAAAACACGCATTAAAAATTTCCGTGTTCTTGAACTTGTGGTAGAAGTCAGCCACATTCAGTCAGTTCTGTTCAAGTTTAAACTCAAGGGACCTTCTCTGTGCTTGCCAGTGTGTCAGGGCCTTGAAGGGAGGTGCAAACTGCTCACTGGACTCTGCCCTGTCCTGTCAGAGGAGAAGCAATGCTGGAACAGGCAGGGAAAGCATTTGGGCTACAAAGCGTGAGAAAGCGCTGGCCCGAAATGGGGCTGTGTCGAGTTACAGCATCAATTAGTGCAGAGCAGCAGCAGCCCAGGCATTTATAACCTTCTCTCATGGCAGTGGAAATCTGGCAGGAAATTGCTGGGTGCGTGGCTGTCAGATGTGCCATGAGCCCAGCCTGGGGCTGTGCTGCAGCAGGTGGTTTTTAAGGACAGCAGCCAGGCAGAAGCTTTGGGAAGCAGCTGCTGTTGTCACTATGGGGAAAATGCCGTTTACTCCAGCTCTGCTTTGCTGGTTGCCTAAAGGGATGATCATTGCAGGGAACCAACATCTTCATCCTCCATCCTCACCTTTTGCTTTAACGTAAAGGATTTCCAACACAGAAATCCTTTCAGTTAAAGCAAAACTCCTCCATGTACAGAACATCATCAAAGGATGGTGCTTCCCTTGCTGGTTCCCTTGCTGCCAGCTTCTTACTCCCTCTTGTATCAGCAACAACCTGTGGTGAGCAGTGAGATGAGGGTGCTGCAGGGTGGGACACTCCTGTTGTACCCAGCTGGTGTCACAGCATGCAGCACAGAAATGGATGTCACAGCTGATCACTCATGGAATTGCACCAGAAAACTGCCCAAATGTGTTTGAGACATAAGCTCTGCCCATCCCTCTGTTTCAGGCCTGTTATTAGATGACCATTTCTAATCACAGCAGCATGGTGTCAAGAAGCAGCTACAATCATCACTGGGCAGGAGGTTACAAGCAGCAGCCACAAGATCAGCAGGAGCCCCTTGGCCAAAACTATCTCATAAAGAGAAGTGGGCCAGAACAGCAACATCAGTGACCCCGAGATTGTGTGAGGTTTTATCAGTTTAAATAATCTTATCTGGCAACTCTGTTCTAAACATGAGCTGGGGTTTCATGGCCATCCTCAACGCTTTGCCTGTGCTACAGTGGCAAGTTGCATTTTGGGGGGTCAGTAATGGAAAACAGATGTTTAAATGTGTACAACAAGAAGCAAAAAAGAAAATACTGCAAGCACAGAGTCTGACGTGAGCAGGATGGTATCTCTGAGTTGACAAAATGAGATCCCTGTTCATGAAACACAGGATTAAATAAACTGCTATTTTCTAATTGTTGTGCAAAGCTGCTTTTGTGACAATAAAATTTCAGCCCTTGTAATATATTCACATCAGAAATTTATTTTAGCAGAGCCTGCTCCTAGTTCATGCAGGGATAAACCTTTGTCCAAGTGGTGTTGCAGGAAAGGGCTGCACTGCCAAAAAGACAATGCAAGATTCATTATTTGCCCAGCACACTGCTGCCAGGCTATGAAAAATGCTTCTAAGTATTCTTTTAATTAAGAAGAGATACTTCCACTGAGTAAAGAGGAGACCTAATTTCAAATCAGAGAGATTCCAGTATTTCAAAATTCATTTCCATTCCAAGTTGGATTTCTGAAATGTCTATTCAGAAAGTTTTTTTAGTAGTGTCAAAATATTATGCCAGTCAAAATACGTGTCTCCTACAATATTTAAGCCTTCAGTGAACATTTGTAAATTATTACCATAAAAAATAATCCAGTTGAATAATGTTTCTTTTCCTTTAAACATCAAAACAGCCTCCTGAAGTATATTACTTTGGACATGCTTCATTTTTGCATAGAAAACTAATTATTTAATTTTTTATACCAACAGTAGCAGGATCTGTGAGATTCAGTTTTATTTCTCTTCATCAAAGGCATGTGACGAAAAACATGAAAAGAAAGTATTTAATAAAATTGCTTTTATGGCATGCATTTAAGCATGCAGAACTGTGAGATGGTTCAAAAAAATTGGAATTGCTCTCTTTAAAATGATAAAGTTAATCTTGCCCCTTTTCAGCCTGTCTCCCTGTTATTTTTGGATGAGGAATAAACAACCTCAGAGTAAATGTTGCATTGAAATCCATTGAGAAAAAATTAAACTTTTATATTATTTGCTGGGAAAAATTATGATTCTGTGAGTTGACATTAAGGGACAGATTTTCAACATTATTCACCCATTGAAAATAGCTCCTATTGTTCCCAAGTTCAAAAGCCTCTCTGGTTACTGTGATTTTTTCCTAAATGTGTAGCTGAACAGTTGGGCTGGGACTCCTAAAATCCAGTTGCACACACATGACTTCCTGTGCAGTCTCTGCCCAGAGCATGCAGGGATGCTGCTCCCTCCTCCAGCAATGCCACAGACACTGAGTTTGTACTTGCATTTCACAGGAGTGTGGGTTTGGCTGCACAGGAGGCCAGAGAGGTTGTGGGAACCTCTTTTCCTCACTCCAAGCAGAACCTTGGCATCTTACCACGTTTCTGATGAGTGCATGAAAAGAAATGTGGCTGTTTTGTCAGATCGGCCGGTAGTAGATGTAATTGTTGCTTTGGGCTCACCAGGAGATGAAAGGTCTCCTTTAGGTTGAGGGATGCCCTGTGGCTTGAGCACTTGCTCTTCCTACTGGGTCTTTTTTGGGGAGGCCCTTTCCTTCAGGCCTCACATCTCATCTCCTGCTCCGTGTCCGCATTGATCAGGCACGGGGTTTCACCACGGGGATGCTGCTCTGGGATTGCAGCCCTAATTGGGACAGGACAAGCTGTGATCACCAAGAGGCTGTGTCCCCAAACAGGAGCAGAACCCACTCCCAGTGTGGGGCTGGAGGCCTGGAAGAGCCCTCAGCCTGCCCGGAAGGATCCACGCGAGGCAGCGAGCGCTGCGGTTGTGGCCAGCCATCCTCAGGCCCCGCTAAAATTTCACACATGATTTCTCAGGGAAACTGCAGCAAGATAAACAAGATTTGGTATGAATTTAAACATAACACTGGTTATATTATTTGGGAACAAAGCAGTTGCATAACCCTGTAGAAAACGGCACAGCTGTTGGTGCCGGACAGCGCGCCAAGGGCTGCGCTCTGCTCCCTGCCAGAGGTGCGTGCCTTGGTCGGGTTCCTTGCCCTCTCCTGCATGGTGACACCCACTCCCAGTCCCAGGGGTCCAAGGCAAATCCACCTCCAGCCCCTCCTGTCTGGTTTCAGGAGACAGCAAACGAGTGGATCCCGTGCTGCAGAGCCCTGCTCTGTGCTGCCCCTGCCTCGCTGCACGCTCCCTCGCCGTCAGTGTGCACAGCATGACAATTGGATTTGCTGTGAGATTAGGGCAGTGTAATCTCATTAAGGATGACAAGCTCCACTGGGCTGCTCTGCAGCCCTCTGTCTATCCCCCTCGCACACACACACAGAGGCAGGGCTTTGATGAACAGCCACGGCAGAGGTAATGGCCCTGCCAGCTCTGCAGCACCACGGGGAGAGGCTCTGGATGGAGCTGGACATCAGCACAACCCCATGGCAGTGAGGTCTACCCATGTGAGCTGGGAGGGTTGAGAAGAGCTAGACCTGGTCCATGTCCCAGTGAGGTGTCCTCATAAGTGGCAGAGACCTCTGAAAGTCAGTGGGAAGAGTTAACCCTGACCCTGAGTGATGCTCATGGTCCAAGCAGACCCCAGACTGCATTCAGCAGAGCTGCTCTGCAATGTGACAGCCTGCATGGGAAGGATGGGGGGCTGGGGACTGTGACAGTACTACACAGACACTGTCAAACCTCTCCTGCTCACTTATCTCAAAGAGGACTTCCTACCATTAATGCCTGAGTCTGTGTGCAAAACACTTTCCAAAATATCCCATCTTATATGATAATATAACATAACATATTTATAATGTAATCTATTCCTGATCTTCTCTTTGCCTGTTATTTTTATGTGCTATAATTAAAATCGAAAAGGCAAATAGCTAATTTGCATATGCAAAACAGAAGTTAACATGCTAATGATTGCCTGCAAATAGTGCAGGCTCTAATTCTTAAAGGAAAATACTTGAGAAGGAAAACCAGGAATTAAACCACATGGCAAGCATTAAGGCAAACTGTCTCAGTGACAACAGAAAGAGAAAACTAATCCTGCAAGTTTTCTGGGAGTTCAGTTTTATTCACATTCCCTCCCTGGGCATTAGATGGAAATCCTTCTTTGGTGAAAAACTGTGAGCTGGGCTGTGCATGGCTGTGTGCTGCTATGCCCACCCTATTTCCATCAGCCCCACTAATCTTACCTTGGGTACAAGCCTCACTCAGACATTTTGGGTCACATCGTGGATGCCCCCACATAGAAAAGAGAAAAAGCAAATAGGACAGTTTCTGTGCGCTGATGCTCTTCCTTATTTCTTCTCAGAAAAGTTACTCAAATACTTCCCTGAGTTGCAAAATATTTTGGAAGCTAAAGATAGTCCAGGCAGAAAAGCAGACATCTAACTGACACTGAGCAAATAAATACAAGTTATGAAGAATTCTCAGTGAAAATAAAACCCATGAGGAATGGAGCTTGTAACTGAAAACATGGCAGGAGGCTGGGATGATGGCAGAGTCTGCTGATAACCATTGGCTCCATCCACAGGATCCAAGCTGGGGCTGGAGAGTGTCCACACTCTGTGTTAATGGTACCAAAAACCATGCTGCAGGTGAAGGGAGCTGCAGTACTGTCAGATGGTGCAGCTTGTGAGTAGTGCTGGTGGCTTCCAGTGAGCAGTGTGTGCTCTGGGTCCCTGGGAGTACCTGAGCATGATTGGACATGAAGGCTGTGGCTGGGTATGAAAATGCAGTGTCACATAAAGAGACCAGAAGAGGACTGAGAAGGACAGGGAATGGTTTTGCAGAGTGGGCATCCTCTTGTCTGGGGTTTCAGTTGGGTGGTAGTTTGGTCTCGTGGGATGAAGCCTTATTCTTTCATGGGATCAGTGCTTGGTTCTCCACCATTAGGCTGATTTCCTTGGCTCAAGGGGGTCAAAAGCACTGGCTGTTGTTTGCAGGGATATATTTGTGGCAGTGCCAGGATAAAAGCCTATTTCCACCCATGGTGCAACCAAGGCACTTTCCCTTCCTCGATGCTGGGGCACTGTGCTGAGCCCAGCTGCTCCCCAGGGCAGGCTCTGCCCAGCACACACAGCCTCTGTCCCAGGGAGGAAGAGCTCCTTTCCACAAAGAACTGATGAAATGATGTAAAAGACTGGCAAAAATAGAGGAGAAAAATTCTCAAGCACTTAACACTTCCGATAGCTGCTGTTGTTTTTATTTCCTGGGGCTGAACCAGGGCTATTTTGCAGAGTGGGAGTAAATCCCATATTGAAATACCACAATGAATATTAGCTATTAGTAATGCCTCGATAGAAACACAAGATACAACCACAGTGATGGAGAGGGGTATGCCAGAGATGATTTCACTGTTCCAGAAGCTAATGAGCTTGTTAGAGGAAGACACTATTATTAGCTCCTGCAGATCCTTGCAGCCTGCCTGTTCAATAAGCTGCTGCTCGTGGGGTTTGGTTTGCAGCATGGTTTATTGCAGAGCATGAGCCCACGTGGTTTCCATCCTGTGACAGCATCCTGCAAAGTCCAGGCTGGTCCATCCCCAGTCCCTGGGGATGTCAGCTATGATATGAGCTGTGCTACAGGCTCCTCAGACCCCTTCATGCACCTGCTTCATCTCCTTGGGCTTCATCCTTGTGCACTTTTCACCTGGAGGAGATGGGGGGTATGTTCAGTTACTCCCATGCTGAGAAAAACCTACTCCAGTGGTTGAATTCCTAGGGCAACCCTGGGCTGCTGTTTAACAAGGCTGTGGCTGCAGCTTTAATCCAGCCTTGTAGACCCCACAGATTCCTCACCTTACACGGGGGTGAGCCGTGAGTGAGTCCCAGGCCATACCAGTCATGTTGGTGATTTGCAGGTTGGGGAGGTCCAGATGGGCCAGGAGGGAATTACAGAATAATTACAGTTGAGAAGAACTCTCAGATTAATGAATCCAATCATTAACCTAACACTGCCAAGCCCACCATTAAACCCTGTCCCTAAGCATGGCATCTGCCTGCTATTTGAGCACTTCCAGGGATGGTGATTCCACCACTTCCCTGGGCAGCAAGTTCCAATGCCTGACCACCCTTTCAGTGAATAAATATTCCCTAATATTCAATCTAAACTTCTCCTGATGCAACTTCAGGCTGTTTTTTCTTGTTCTTTGAAGAAAAGACTGTTCCTCACCTGACTACAACCTCCTTTCAGGGAGCTGTAGGGCAGTGCCACATGAGGGACAAGCTCAGCTGACGGGCGCCGCTGTCACTGCTCCTTCTGCAATCTCTGACCATGTTTGATTTCAGGGGGATGTATATAATGGCTTAACTCAACTTGAAAGCCCTTGGATGTGATCCTTCTCCTTGTCTGGTTGGTTTTTCCTAATGCAGCCAATGCTGCTGGGCAGGGCAGGCAGGGAAACGAGATCAAAGTTCAGCCGAAGCCTTCAAAGCTAAGCAGCAGTGTAACCTCTGATTGGGCTCTTAACTAAAGCTGCACAGCCACCCTTTGAAAGTGCCTGGACCCAGCATAAGCCTTGCATTATGCATGGGAAACACCCAGAGCAAATGCTTTTATCACCCAGAGCAATCAGGGCTGGTTATTAGCAGAACACAGCATTAAGAGGACAAAAATTTGGCCTGTTGATGCTGCTGAGAGAGGTTATGAGGGTGCAGTGAGTTTTCCTCTCCAAGAAACAAGACTGGAGTGGGAACATGGGCAGCCACATCCATGGGCAGCAGAGTGAAATGGGATCTCCAAAGAGGGCTGAACTCACAGCCCATCAGGTGTGGCTCAGTTATCCCCAGCATTGTCAGGGCAAGCACATCCCAAGGCTGCTGCTGCTGCCGCCTCACTTCTGCAAGCAGCTTTGAAAGCAAATCTGTGGTGCACACACCAGCCTGGCTGCCTCACTTTGTGCATTAATATGGCCAACACAGCAAAGTCTGAGCAACCCTGTGTGTAACAGAGGACACTTCCAGCCTTCCCAGGTCAAATAGTTTGTGTGAAACTGTTTGGCAGCAAAGGGAGCTGCAGCAGCTCTCAAGGTTATGGGAACCAGGAGAGGAGGCTGAGATGTTGGGGGGAAATCATGGACCTCTGGAGGCTCTTCTTGGCCCTGCTACAGACTTTCTGCATGACATTAGCTCTACTTTTTTTTTTTTTTTTGTGAAGAAATTATTTTAATTTGCTGACGATGGGGTCCTTCATCTTTTCTGGTCTGGGTTCTCTCTTGGTAGATGGAAAATGCTTCCTTTTCTCCAAGGGGCTCTCAGGATGCACGTCTGTTCTCACCACTGAGGTGCTTGCAGACTGAGGTGATGAGAAACCTATAAAAACATATCCAGCTCTGTCAGAACTGGAAATGAAATGGGAAACAAATGTTCACCCCATATTAGAATCAGCGCAGAGGGATTTCTTGCTCTGCTGGAAGAAAAAGGAAAAAAAAGAAAAAAAAGAAGAAAAAGAAGAGTAATTCTGCACATTTTGGTCTCCATTTGGTGTGGAACTGCACAGCTGTGAGTACTCCAGGGTGAAATGACAACCCATCCCCGAGGTCACTCTTAGCAATACTGCGCCTTCAGAAAGACGACAGTTTTAAACAATTTGTTCCTAATTGAAAGAGGTCACATGAGACTGACTTTACAAAGTTTACATAACAAAGAGTAATTCTGTTAAGTAAAATGATTAATTCCTGTCATTGCACATCAAACGGCGCAGTTACAAAACAGTATTGTCTGTGCTGCCTTGCATTGAAAGCCATTTTCCCTCCAGTTTCCCTTCCCAGAGCGCAACCTTTTGACAAAGCCTTAACTCTTTGGTGTTATTCAGGCAGGAATTTGTGAATGGGAAGCGAGTAGGCTGCCATGGATGTGTGAGATATGTTATGGTGGTGTGGTGGCAAGCAAAAGACAGCAGCCCTTTAGAGTGGGCCCAGCTGAGCCAGGGCCCCAGAGCAGTGAGAAATGCTGGCCAGGACAAAGCCTCGGTTGTCGCCCTTCCTCTGCACAATGAGGCATTGAGGGAGACCCACAGCCCAAAATGGCACATTTGGACTTGGAAATTTTTCCATGGTGTGTTGCACAGACGTGTCAAGGACCCAGAGCAGCAAACAGCTGAGCAATTTGGTGCTGGGATAGCCTGGGAGGACGTGGATATCCTCACACCCACCATGGTGTATGCTCGGGGTGTGCACAAATCCTGGGGTAGCAGAGAAGCTGGCTGCTCTGAGGAACTGAAACACTTGCAAAGCCCCAGTGTGATCCGTGGGAATCTGACAGAAGGAGAGCCTTTAGCTCTGGAGCAGCACCCTGTTACTGCTGTGGGGACAGGTGTGGGTTTGGAGGGGAGGCTGTGTGTCCATGTCCCTGCCAGTGGGAACAGAGGTCCTTCAGTGTCCTCAGGACAAACCTGTGTCTCAGGGTTGGATGCCACCTTCCTGATGCACTGGGCAGGGGCCAGTCTTTGCCCCTCCAGACTGGGATGTACTGGGGTACACAGCTTTGCTGGAGGACTTTGAGCCTTGCACTGGCATTCAAACCCACTGCTGGATTTTAATATGATGTCTCCTGCATCCCATGAAGTTTAGGGGTGCTTATTTTCTTTCCTGCTTGTCCCTCTGCTCACATTTTAGCCCTAAGACAGTCTCTTGCTTGGTAAGAGCCACAGAGAAAGGAGGTGCTCATAAGGGCACAGAAGACACAAATTTGTGCTCAATCAGGCTATAGTTCTGCAGCTTCTGAAATTCTTCGTTTGTTAAAATAATTTGGGATTTTTTTGTGTGCAAATTTATCTTTCCTCAGCCTGTGAAGTACGAGTGACTTTCCTGTAAGAAGTTATTCTTGCTTGCTTATTCAAATAGAGCATTTATTTGCTCTCTTCATGCTTTTTCTCATTACAATCCCTTTCCTTTCCTTTCTCCAACCTCCCCTTGGGTCTCTCCTTCCTTGCCTGCATTTCAATTCAAAGCCCTGTTGGAGTTTTCCATTCTCTTCTAGGGCTGAGTCACTGACTTTTGTCAGCCTCCCACCATGGATGGCAAGGGAGAGGAGGAAGAGAAAGAAGAAACAGACAGAAATTGCTTCAACACCAGCCAAAAACTGCCTAAAAAGGCCCAAATGTTATGGCTTCTGAAATAAAATCAAGCACAAGAGAGCCCTGCCAAATCTCCCTTGAAATGCTGGAAATCTGGAAGTGTTCAGCACAGTTAAAGAGCAGATTTCTAAGCTAAATGTCACTGGAGGGGTCAGGGCACACATCCTGCTGTGCAGGTGGGATGGTCCTGTCCTCAGCCCTTTGCAGGCACAGCCAGGCTCAGCATCCCTCCCCTGCTTGGGGGCATTTGCTCTGCAGGAGATGCCATCCATGGCTTATTGTGTTTGTGGGGTGCCCCTACGAAGGCAGGAATGAAGCATCTGACTCCATGTTCTCAGAAGGCTAATTTATTACCTTATTATGCTATATTATATTAAAGAATGCTATACTATACTATACTATACTAAAGAATACAGAAATGATACTTAGTGAATGCTAAAAAGATAATAATGAAAACTCGTGGGTCTCTCCTGAGTCCCAACACAGCTTGGCCCCAATTGGCCAATGAGTTGAAACAACTCACACCAGAGTCTAATAAAACAATCACCTGTGGGCAAACAATCTCCAAACACATTTTAGACGAGCACAACACAGGAGAAGCAAATGAGATAAGAATTTTTTTCCTTTTCTCTGAGGCCTCTCAGCTTCCCAGAAGAAAAATCCTAAGTGAAGGAGTTTTTTCAGAGAATGTGAATGCCACAATGGCTCATGCTGCAGTTTGGTGGCCTGGCAGCTCACGTGTGGCAGTCTGAGTCAATCCCTGGGTGAGCACTGCTGGAGCAATGCAAGGCCTGGCTGAACACCCAGGTCACCCCCAGCCCTGGTCCTTCCCCAGCACTGCAGGAGCAGAGGGAAGAAGGGTTGGGGCTGCTACAACATCCCAATGCCATCTTAGCCCTGGCCATGCACAGGACCCTGACTTCCAGGGAGTGCTCCCAACCAGTGCCCAGGCTGCATGGGCAAGCAAGGCAAATACATCCTCTGTACAAATCACCCTGTGCCTCTTTTCCCCCCTCATTTTCATGGTTACAGATCTCATTTCCAACTAGTGAGATACCTGCCAAGTCTAATTAATCTGTCTGCAATGATGACAAATTTCCTCTTGTTGAAATCAGACTCCTTACTCTAGCAGAAAGCCCTGGGCTCAGCGTGGCACCCAGAGTGCCAGAGCCCTGCTGCTGGCTGTGGGCAGCTCTGAACCTCACTGAGCACCTTGTGGGTGCAAGGAGGGCTCAGACTGAATTTTCCAGAGCATCCAAAACTCCTGTGGCCTGGTCTCTGCCCTTCCTGTTCAGGTGGAAATGATGGAGCAAACAATTCTGTGTCTACAGGGGAAAGTCCCAGGCCTTTCCTGGAGAGAGAAGTGTTGGGAATTGCTCCACAAGGTCATTTGAGCTGGATTTTGTCCCTGTCTTTGATAATCTTCTGGAAAAGCCCATTTTCCTCCACAGACTATATGAGTACTAATCTTCTCCCCATCATGCTTTCTCCATTAAACACCACCCCTCTCTTCACCCACCACCTTTCAATGCTTTTCCAAGCCCAGGACAGACCTTGCATGGTTTGCTCTCAAGGCACTTGGCTCCCAGAGCTCCCAGAGGAGGTGAAGGTTCATTTCAATGTAAGTCAAATAAAATTTACTTCTGCCATAAAAGGCTATCACTGGCAGGTCTCAGGCATTTTCTACACCTCTTGCCACAAACCTAAGCAGTTTTAACTGCATTTACTTATTTATTTGTGTCACCAGCTAATCTGTTCTTTTGGGAAAGCAGACTTTGTATTGTTTGTCATTTCAGATACATTTTTTCCATCTCTTTCATGTGCTAAATCACAAGTTCTCTAATGTTGCAATCCATTTTTCACCATAAAAGTGTTTAATAATGATAGATTAGATTGGCCTTTCTGACAGATTAGATAGGTTTTTAGGTTTGGCCTTTGATGAAATTACTAGGGAGAGCAGGAGACAAGTAGTAAAAAACCTCATAGTGAAAGGTTTGACTTCTTATCTCCATAGATTAGCACCCTGCCTCTGCAAACAGCTTCCAGAAAGCTCAATGAGTCTGTGGGGACTGACTTTTATCAGAAATAGTTGCTCTCTGGGGACTTGAAGGGCAAGGAGCAGCCACTTTGATTTAATGAGTAAAAATATACTGTGCTGCCCACTGCAAGGGCCATGAACCAGAGGAGGCCATGGGCTCAGTGCTGCACTCACACTGTCCCTCCTCTCTGTCTCCAGGTACAGCATTTCAACACATTTTGGGAAATGCCAGCACAGCCAGTGGAATGGGATGGGTAAAGGTTGGTGGTTTAATTCTCAGCCCTGTCCATGGCACGGCCTGGGGTCTGGGATAAGACATGGGTGGGCAAACCAGTGTGGTTTCTATCTAATAAAAAGGAGCCTGAGGAGATCCTGCCCACCTGCACCTCTCTCATGACCTGTATTCATGGCAGACCAGCATGGTCTCCCTCTGCCTGCCTCCAGGAGCTGGGCAGGAGTTTCAGGAACTGGGAGATGAACAGACCCAAGAGCATCCTTCTGTTTCACCCATGCCTGTGATGGGCTGTGCTCCTCAGCTGTCACTGAGAAAAAGAGTGTTGGACTTCTCTGATCTCCAAATCTGCCCATGGCTTCCTCCAGCAGCAAGGAATATCTCATGGCAGGTTCATCACAGACTTCAATTAATACAGAATAATCTCCTTTCAACAACTCAAAGCCCAAAAGACATCCTGGACCCTGGCATTGTGTCTTTAAGGGACAGTCCTGTCCTGGAGGGCTCCAGGACTCATCTCATCTGGATGTGTGGTGTGGTGTCCTATGGAAGGGCACAGACCCAGGGATCTACAGGGCTGGGCTGAAAATCCCATGGGGGAGCTCCACAGGGAAGGACTCTCACAAAGCACAGGAGATGAGTTTTCTGAGTGAGGATATCATCCCCCTGTCTTGGGAGTGCCAGTGTTTCTTTTTCTTTTTTCTAACCAGGAGAAAGAAGAAATGGTCATGAAGCTCATGCAGGTTTCTGAAGCTGCTCTGGACCTGCAGCTCCCAGCCAAGGAATGCTCAGGAGTGTCAAGGCAGCCTCATTTCCCTCTGTGGGAAAAGGAAACATGCTCCCTGCAACAGAGAAGGCAGATTTGTCCTTCTCTATCTTAGATATCAGATATCAGAAATATCTTCTGTTGTGGAGGTGGCTGCAGTGCTGCATTCCCTGATCCTGATTCCAGCAAAATAAACCAGCTTGGTGGATTGCTGGTTGGTGGAAAAAAAGTGCCTTAACAGCATCACCAAGCCATTCTCCTCTGAAACAAGTCCCCAAACTCCTTGGGGCTGCAGGCTCAGTTTTACATTGTGAGCACTTGGAGAAACTTTGTTCTGGCAAGGGATTCTGTGCCTTCCCTTCATGCTCCTGGATTAATTAGAAAAGTATTCAAACATCCCAAACACAATGATTACCCTGTGATTTTTCAAATAAGCAATTTATTTTAGAAATAACTCCACAGCCTCGGGGATCTGCTATCTATGCAAGTAGTTTTTATTATCTGCAGAGAGGAATCCTTTGGGGTGAAAACATCAGCTTTCAGAAGACTGTAATACACTGTTAATTTGTACTTATTTATTTATTTGACAAAAGCCATGAAAACCGAAAGGCATCTCAAGGATTGTTTTAATCTCCTTGCCATTCTCTGGGTATTGTTTGTATTCTAAGGAGATCACTTGAAATTTCAGCACTGTCTTCTCAGACAAAGGATATGTTATTAACATGCATATTCTTTGGCAGCATTTCCACATGCTTTTTGAACCAGGAAGGCATTTTTTATCTTGCTTTCATTTGAAAGGTGGAAAAGCTGTTTTTCCATTAGGGCAGATCATCAAGGGAAATAGTTCAGACTGGAAGAAATCAGTCACAGCAGTGTCAATTCAGCTGCACAGGGCCCCAGAGGAAAGATTGGAGGAGTTTGGCTCTGTCTGGACTTTGTCTAACACAGCAGACTGTCCAGGCCTGATGGCTTTGTGGTGTGGACAGTGACATGCAGGGAGCCTGTGAGGATCTGTGGGGCAAGGTGAAGCTGGATATGGCATGGAGAAAGAGGGACCAAAGCAGCAGCCATGCTGCTGAGCACTTTGAACCTGTGACATGTGCTGGGTGCAGAGCCTGGCTCCTTCTGGGCTCAGTGAGATGCTTTTGGCAACAGAAGGGGCTCAGCTCCCCTGTCACCTGGGCTGAGAGAAGCTCCCTGTAACCCAGGCCAGCCCTGCAGAGCTCAAATCTGCTTGAAGACTTTGGCTCAGGTACTTTGGGTTAATCTGAATTAGCAGCTTTCTCCAGACATGAGTCCTTTTCTGCTGCAGCAGCAGGATGGGCTGGTTTTACCCATGTGGCTGGCTCCAGAAGGGAATTTCTGTGCACAGGAGGGGTTTGGAGCAGAGATGCAGCAGTGAGATTCCCCCCAGCACAGCTGGCCACCCCAGGAATGGGCTCTGTGAGGCTCTGTGTTCCCTGTGCTCCTGGACACCCCCAGCATGACTTTATCTTTTGGCCTAAACGAGGGTGCAGCTGTTTCACTGCCTGCTTTGGGCTTGGAACAAGCTTGCCTGATAATGTCTCACTTTGGCTTCCCCAAATCTGTTTGTTTGGGAGTGATCTTGTACATCACCTTGTGCTGCCAGCCTCATCTGCAGCCAGGAAATTAATGGCCTCAGCTGGCTCCATGTTTTTCCCCAGAGAAAGGGCACAGGTGAGAAGGGAAGGTGCCGGCAAACAGCCAAAATTGGGTGTCTTGGGAGACGGCTGGAGCTGTGTCCCCTTCTCTCACACGTGCAGGCAGTGCCCTCTAGTGCTGCTGCCTTTTGGACAAAGCTGGGAATGTTAAATGAGGAGGAAAACAAAGCTCTGGTCTGAGCTGACACAGACAGATGAACATGAATCCCTAAGTCCTGCCAGCACCCCAGGCAGGGGCGCCCTTCTCTCTGGAGGAGCTGCATTGGTGGTGGCCATGGTGGCCAGTGGTGAGGAGACACTGGGACACTGAGAGAGGTGAGACACAGAGGAAAGCCCATTAGGCACTGGGATTTCCCCTGGAATCACAGGAAGGTCAGGAGTGGGGATCTTATCTGTGGATAGTGGGTGGTGGGTCTGCAGGGATGTCCTCTCCTGGTGCTGCCTCATGTCACTCTGGTGGCAAGGATTCCTCCAAACTGGTGGCACACTCACACTGGGAGGCTCCTTTACAACCTGTCACACCCTGCTGCCACCAGAGCAGCACGTTTCAACCAACAGGTGATAACAGTCGCACCCATAGAGAGAAAAATGGGCAAAAATGGGGAGGAAAGTTAAATCTGTTTTGAATTAGGAAAACAGCAATGTTAGTTTAGGCTAGAAACTTCTTTTGTATCTTTCTTCCTTTTATTTTTTCCACTAAGAAATATTTTTTATTGTCCTGCAAGTGTTGAACATTTTATGGCTTCATTTTCATTCCTTGATCACAGTTTGTTTGTTGTTGGCTCCTGGGTCTAATAAGCTCTGCTTTCTAGTCGGGAAAAAAAGTTTTTCTTTTCTGTATGCATGTATGTTTAATGAAAAAAAAAGCCCAAAAACTCATCCTACCTCTGGCTTGAAGAAAATTTTCATTGGTACCCTTGGGAGGTGAAAAGCTTTTCTATTAAACACAATGAGAAAGGAAATTTGATCCATATGATTCCACACAGCCTCTTCCTTCTTATTTCTGGCAGCATTTGCAGAGGATGTCTTTTATCTTCATCTCATCCTGGCTGACACCAGCCACAGCCCATGTCCTGCTCTCAACATACTTGAGCACAATCTTGCTGCTGAAGACACCTCCCATTTCTCAGCCAGGAAGGTGCCATTTATTACTTCTACCCATTTATTACTTCTACTTCCACTGGTCTCTGGGGACTGAATGGGGAGCAGGTTTCTTCTGTGCTAGTTGATATAAATACACACAATTAAAAACTGCTCACTACTTCTTACAGAGGGAGGCCAAAGGGAATGGACAGAGCCTTGGCACAGTCCCTCAGGGCAGAATCAGGGCCAGCTGAGGAGCTGGAGCTGGGCTGAGCTCTGGAAAGTTTCCTCTTCTCTGCCTGTCTCAGGAATTTGCTGAGAAGGCCACAGCTCCCCTCATGGTCCCTCCACCCACACCCACAGAGGTCATGGGTGCCAGCAGTGAGATGTTCCAGGTGAGGCTGGTGGGCCCCAGAGATGTGTTCTGAGAAGTGCCTGAATCTTTCTAATTAATGCAATCCCCAACAGCCAAGTTTTTATGTCTTCAACAAGTTCAAACTGGTTAAATTGCCTTCACTGGAACATCCTTTCTGAAAGTTAGAGGGACTTCTTAACTCTTTGGTTGACATGGAAATATCCTGGCCTCATTCCAGAAGAACAGGAACCAGGGTGTCTCTGCCTGAAAACCTGGGCACAAGTGCTTTGTGGATTCCTGCTGAAATTGATACTCTGATATTGATTCCCAGTGTAGATGGTGCCTCATTAACAGGAGAGTTTTAATGGAGCCACATCCCCCTGCCAGCATCTTCCTTGGCCAGAAAGTAACTCTCTTTCCTTTCAGGGAGCTGAAGTTCTTAGTTAATACTCACTTTTCCTTAAATGATATTTCACTGGTACAGTAAATGATCAATTTCTGTTCCTTGTAACCAAGGTCAGGTGTGAGAGAATAATAGTCTCCTACCCCAGCCTGGCACACCACATGGAAATGATTTATTGCTTTTCTAAAAGAGGATTCTTGACATTTTGAAAATGCAATGTAGTCCAACAGTAATTAAGCAAAAAGCAGGCTGCTGAACAATTGATTGCCACTGTCAGCAAAGCCTGATTAACTCAGATGCTTGAAGAACTGTTTCTGCCACCCATGAATTAAAGGTTAGTAATTAAATTTATGGGCCATGGCTACTGTCTCTGGATGGCACTTCGCTTATAAGCATCCCAATGAAGAATAATCAGACAGAAAAAACCACAGGTTGTTACCTCAAAGGCTTTTTACTGAGAGACAGTGAAAAGTGGCAGAGGATTGTGCAGCTGTATCAGCCATTGGTGACTTGTGGCCAGGAAAGGCACCTCAGGCAGGACTGATATCCTGACAGGGTGATAGAGCCTTGTTCAAGCTGAGAAGCAGAAACTTGAACAGGAATTTTACTTTGAAAGGATGAGCATAAGTAATGTCTCTTCCACTTGGAGCCTTCAGGGCAGGTTCCTGACCCACCAGCCTGAAGCACAAAGCTAAACTTGACACAGAAGTCACTGGTTGAGCTCTCCCAGTGATGGGAGAGGCCAGACAGTGATGGCAGGAGCTCTTTTGCAAGAGCTGCTCACAATCCCAGCAGCTGCCAGGGAGCTTCTTTTGGGCTCATCTGGTCAATGTGGAAAACATGGTGGACAGCAACTGCCTTGAAAAATCACTGTAAAGCCAAGGGGCATCGTGATGTTCCAAAGCCCTCACGTTTCAGGTCCTTCCTTGTGCTGGCTGAGCAACATGAAACACTTATGGGAACTTCCCATCCTTTAAAAAGACCTAAATTTATGGCTCTGATGTTTGGGGTTTCAGGTTCCCCTTTGGGCTGCCTCATCTGGGATGCACCAGGCAGAGTTTGGACCCAACCACTGGCATGTGACAAACATTTTTTGAAACAACACTTTGGGAGTTGGGGAGCCATGGATTTTCACTGGATTCATGAAAGCTGTGCCTTCATCATGCAGGGTTATTGTGTGTTTGTTGAGATTAAGGAGGTTTTGGGAGATGCCAGAAGTTCTGTTCTTGAGCAGAAGTTACCAGATGTTCTTTGATTGCTTTGACAGTCTTAGGCATTGTTTTTGCAGGTTTCTTCCCACCACTGGGCTGTCATTCTTCATGAGAGCAACTTGAATTTAATTGCAAGGCTACGTTGGACTCCTGCAGAAGTACTTTGTAGTCTCATTTTCACATTAGGATAAAAAAGTAAAAAAAAAATAATCAATGCATAATGATTTTTGCCATCTGCCATCCTCTTGGGTGAAACTCATCCAGAACAAACTAAGGAACAGTAAAAACCCACTTCTTCTGTGAAGACCCAACTCTGCTCATTACACACTGAAGATTTCTGCAGCTTTTCCCCTCCTCCTGCCAGTCTTGACAGACACATTCAAAATCCTGCATTTTACTGACAGCAGATTGAGAAGCAGTGTGACAGAGCTCGTGCTGCACCTTCACTGTTATCTTCCCTCATGAACACAGACCTGCAAACCCTCCTGTGCATTCAGAGGGTGTTTCCACAACAGTTGCAGTGTTAGTCAGCAGGATTAACTCCCTTGTGGGTGCAAACCCAGCATCTAAAATGCCCACTGCCACCAGGTTTGCTCTAGCATGAGTTACCTCTCCTGCTAACTGCAGCTCTGTAGCTACCAGATCCAAGCAGCAGAAATCTCATGGGATTTTTGATGATTTGGGGTTAATTTTGTTAGGGCTGCTGGGAATCTCATACTGCTGGCTTTCAAATTTTGCTCTTAGGCTCTTCTTAACTGATACCTGCACTGAATTTGTCTTTCTTCTGTATCCAAGCAAGGGGTTTTGGTCCATCTTATGGCAATTTCAGGACCCTCTGCCTGGTGGTATTTCTGGTGGAGCTCCATGATGAGCACACACAGCTCTCATCTCACACCACAAGAACATGAAAATGTCACCAGGGGCAGACAGGGGTGGTCAGGGACATGTGGCCAAGGCAGCAGCATTCACTTACACAGCCTGAATGAGATAAATAGGCTGTGATTCATATTTCCATGGGTTTGTGCACATTCACACAGCTGTACTGAAAGGAGAAGAAAGAGTTATTTATGATGTGTTCTGAAATATAAATTATATCAAAGTCAAAGCTCAGGGTAATTGCTGCTGAAGTAGATCCAAAGGTTGGCATTATGATTAAATAGTGCTTCTGCCTTTAAGGGGAAATCTCGTTACAGACAAACAACATGGAGGTCAGCAACAAAATATAATTCAATTCCTAGCTATGAATTAATGAATGTGCTTCAGATTAATTTAAATCCACAAAGAGACTTTGTGTTGCAGAAATATTCATTAGGAAGTTTACCAGATTATTCCTCTGGCAGGGGCTCAGCTTTCTGCTCTCCTCCAGGTACTTCTCACACAGCACAAGGAATGTGCCAGTTTTCCTTACCAAATCCACCTGCTTTGGTTTTTGGTGCTGTCCCTCTGCTGCAGCTGGCCTGTCACTGCTCAGCAGGCTCTGAACAGGACACTGGCAGGGAACACCAGCAGGATGACAGGCTCAGGGTTGTTTGAACTCAGTTTGATTTGGTAGCAATGAGGTAACAGTGGAATGGAACCCAAAAACCCTGCTGGAGACACCATGCAGGTGGCCTCACCCTTCCAGCCTTTTGCTTCAGGGGGTTTTGCTTTCCTGCAACACCAAGATCTTGTGCCACAGAGGCCAGCAAGTAATAACTCAGAAGCCAATTTTGGCTTTTAGTTCACAGTCAGGAGCTTGGGTGGAAAACATTTACTGTGGACAAGCTGTAGCCATTGAACTTGGACTTCCCCTTCCAAGCACTGTGGTAATTTCTCACCCATAAGTTGCACTCATTATCTATGGTAGAAAATCAGCTGCAGCAATTTAGGAACCTTAGCATGTGGTTTCTTTCACCCCTGTGCATTCTTAGACCTCAGGGGCAGGTAGAGACTCTTCCACACTCATAAAAGGTAATTTCCACAGATTTGGTCCTGGTGCTTCTGGAGGGCTCTCTTGGTTGAATTTGGGCTTTTATTTTTTTTTTTTTTCCAGGCACCATTCACACCATCCCTGGGGTCCCTGTGGAGATGCCACAGAATGAAAATCCCTGCCCTGGGGTAAAGAAGCAGGTGGACAAGGGCAAGAATCTTCTTCTTGCATGGCAGCTCTGATTCAGAGAACAAGATTCATTGCTGGCATGAAATGGTATAGCTCAAATGAAGTCAGATAATATCTGCTTGAAATGAGATGCTCTAATTTCCAAGCAGCAGGAAAAGCAGCTCAGGTTGCTCAGCTGAAGTCTTTCCTTTTGAGCACTAAGCAAGAAGCAGAAAGAGGGTGGTGAAGAAAATCTGCTTGTGCTGCTCCTGGGGATCACAGCCCTGATCCCACCCTCTGAGATTAAATTCATTTTAATTCAGTCATGAGTCCCAACTTCCTTCTTTGTGGGTGCTGTAAATTGCCTGTAAGCTTCACCAGGAGATTTCCTCTCCTGCCCTAAATGCCATGGTAGCATTTGAGCTGTGCACCTGCTCCCAGCAGAAGCATTTCAGGGCACTTCTGAAACACTAATTTAATATCCTGGCAGTCCCCAGGACAAGTGTGTGTGTCTGCTATCAGCATGTATCTGCTATCTATTACCTAAATATGTTAAAGGGTCGACACGATATTTGTAACCCTGTCCTTTAAAGGGCCTCATGATAGAAGAAAGGACCTGTGTTGACAATGTTGCAGATGCTTGATTCAAACTGAAGTTTATTAAAAAGCAAACCTAATTTTGAAGGACTTTTTTACTAAGAAATAGAAGACATCTTTAATTAAATCTCAAACCACAGTGAGAGGAAACACCAAGAGTGTGAACATTTGAAATAAGCAGCACACCATAACAGGCTCAGGAAATAGGTGTTTTGGGCTCATGGAGAGTTCTCAAAATCTATAAAATTAATTGAACAGGAATGAAAGTAGTGATTCCCAAGGAAGATGGAGCGGAGAAACCTTGGTTACTTGGCTGTTGCTGTAAATTCCAGCTCAGTTTCTCTTCCCACTCCCACCCATCTCTGGAGGGCAATCCCTGGTGTCACCACGTCTCCCTTGACACAAGGCCACTGTTACCATCCCCTGTCTGGTTGGACTTTTGGGCTCTTGCAGCTCAATCAACTGGGATTGATTGAGAGAGAAGCAGAGACACTGTCCCATGGAAAACATCAGCCAAACGCTCATGTTCATGGAATGCAGAAGTTTCCTGGCAGGTTTGCAGCCCGTGGGCTCTGTGTGTGGGTGTCCACTGACCTCTCCTGGCCAGACCCAGGCAACTCCCAACTCAACACCATCCCTGGGAAAATATTCCTGCTGGGAAGGCACAACTTCCAGTTAAAAGGCAACAAAAGAGGCAGAACCAACCCTCTGGGGATATGCAGGAGATCTTCTGTGGTGTCTTTAACAATCTAAAAGCATCTGTGATTGTGAGTTATTATTACAGAAATAAATCACAGTATAGGGACAAAGGAGACCTGGAAGCATCCAAAAATCCATCTCAGTCCTACAGTCCTCACTGGGGAAAAATAAGGGGCAAAACTGAGGGCTGCAAAATGATGCCTGTGAGGAAACTGGGCAACCTGGGAAATATTAAATAATCATTAGAAGAAAGGAGAAAATCCAAGAGGTTATCACATGTATTTGAAAGGGCATCATTCCCTGAAGGAATCTGGTAAATCTCTTAGCTGCAGCATGTAGGGCCATCTGTAAAAACCAGTATGAAAAATGGTTGTGGTTATTGTGCAATTGTAGTAAGAAGTCAAATGAGCAGCAGCAGTAATTTTCCTGACAAGATAAGCCAAGCCTCTCCCTATTCTTATGGCTGTCTACAAATTCCTCTTATTTATGTAACCATCTCAAAATACCTCATTCAACTGATATTTCTCAGCTGCATCTTTCAACACCTGCACCTCACAGAGGAGTTGAGCTGTAAGCTGGGAACTGACATTTGCTTTCAGGAAGTGGCAACACTGACCCCTCTGCAGCTGCCTGGCAAAGCAGTGCTCTGGGTCCAAACAGATCCACATCTCCCTCCTCAGCTTTCTTTTTTTTTTTTTTTTTATTTTTTTTATTTTGTTTTTCCTGCTGGAAGACAAGGAGGATTAGCTAAACCTATAGCTTAAATATTATAATTAATTGGTGCCTTTTGATTTTTTTATATGCCTTCTGCTGCTATGCTAAAAGAGGGTTTTCTTTGTGTGAGAAAGCCTTTGTTTGCCTGAAGCAGGCTTTTCCCACCCCTGCATAAATAGCACTTTGAAAAATTGCATCACAAAACCCACAGCATTGGGATTTTAGAAAAAGAACCTGAATGGCTGGAAACTTCACATAGCTGTGCAGCTGGGAGAGTGTGGCTTTCATCTGACAGGCTCTTTAAGGATGGTTTGACCTCTCTCTTCCTTTACATGCTGGGAGTTAACTTCTCCTGTAAGTGTCCAGCATAAATTATTTTAATGCAAATTTTCTTGTCAAAACTACAAACAGACATTTGATCAAAGGTCAGCTCTCCTTTGTGTTCCTGTTTGATATAGAAATTTCTATTTCATCTTTGACTGTCATGGTCAGTTAAGGGAACTGTTGCCTGATGGGAAATTACTGATGCATTTCATGTCCTCTCTCCAACAAGGCTTTTTTCCCCCTTTTCATATCTTATGGGTGTTTTAATTTGAATATGTTTTCATTTTTTAATGGAATAGTTAAATTAGCTTTGAAAAATGTCGTGGTATGACACTGAAAATTGTCTGCTTTTTAAACTGAAGCTCAATTTACTGCCGTTTGATACCCTGGGAGCTGATCAAATAATTACTATTCCCTTACTGCTGGTTTTATTTCATGCTTAACTTCTGGATCTTTTTTTTTTTTTTTTTTAATGGGACAGTGACTGAAGAACAGGAATTGCAGAAAAAGGAAGGTTTTTGGAAAATTTTGTATGTATTTCTTGGGGTTTTTTGGCTCTGCTGTACCCAAGACGGGCTGGGGAGCCTGGAGCTCACCCAGACCTGGGGGAGCACAGTGGAGGGGTGGATGATCCTGGTCCCCTCCTGCCCCAGCTCTGGTATCTTGGGCTCTGACTGAGAGATGCTGCAAGGAACTGGCCACACCAGGACTGGGGAGGATGAAGAAACTAGCTAGGGAATGATTCAAAAAATCACATTTCTATCCACACAGACTCTCCCAAGAGATTATTTTCTTCTTTTCTCAAAGCAGTTTCATGGTTTGACCAGGTCTGTCCAGGCTGTTTGCCTTTCCAATCTTGCCCAAGGTCCCTTGATTAACAATCCCTCTTTTCCCATTAGCTTTGCACCCAAGTCCCATGATGAGATTTAGCATCAGGGCACCTTTGGGGAATTTCACCTCAGGGCAGGGGAATTTCATTTTAGAGCTGTGGCTCTCAGGCTAAGTCTCCAGGGGTGTAAAAGGCTGACTCCCATGAGGCTTTGAGGGGCTGAACTTCCATGATTTGCTTAAAACAGCACAGGAGATTTCTGCCAAAGCAGGGAATTGAGCACAGCTCCTCCTGTGGCCAACAACCCAATCCCCATTTATCACCCTCCTGCAGCTTCTTTGGAGCTCTTCACAGTGTGTAAAGTCAAGTCCACATCTAAATCCTTGCAGGATTTACAACCTTGCAGGATTTACAACCTTGTAGGATTTACAGCAGCAAACCACTGCTGCTGTATCCCTTTACTTTTCTCTATGCAAGTTCAGAGACACGTCTGTGGCTATGGGGCTGGCAAACCCTGGTGAGATTGGAGGACCAAAACCCAGGTCATGATTAAAGTTCAGCTGTCCAAACCTAGAGCCATTTCGGGGGGCCTTGCCTGTTGATCAGTTCTGAAACCCATCCCCTGTGGGGTTTTTTCTGGTGTGCACCATGATTGTTATGTGAGAAAAACACTGGAGCCATAAGCCCTTGCAACAAGGTGGGTGCCATAATAGACACCACCCTCTGGGAAATGTGAGATGCATCTTAGCCTTAAGAGAATGTTGCCTCCTTATGTAAAACCATTTAAGGCCAAGGCTTGAAGATCTTGGACTCATGGCAGAGAGTCCCTCCTCCCCACATGGCTCCAGTTTGAGCTCCTAAAGACCTGAAGTTCTTGTTCTGCTCTGTAATTTGCAAACCTCCCCCTTTCATGAGCATTTCCTGATGTTTTTATGGAGCAGGACGTCCAGAGCTGCTGATCCATAACTCACACTGCTAAGTTGTGTCTCCTGTCTGCAAAAAGTCTTGTAACCAATTTCCCTTCTTTCTTGTGTCTCCTGCTGTTACCTTCAGGCACACAAACTGGTTCCTTTGAGATGGAGAGGGATGTGAGGCAGCTTGGGTGTGCAGAGCCCTCCTCTGCCAGGGAAGTCTTTGTCCTTCCTCTGTCTGGGATCAAGTCACTCTCATTGATTCAGCAGCAACTTCTGCCTGCGATGTCCCAGCTCTCCTCATGGGTGACAGTGACACCAGATGGCAGCAGTGGCCTTCAGATGCAGCTCTGGGTGAAGATGCTGGAAAATGTTTCTCTGCATCCCAGCTTTTCTCTGTACTTCCCTTGAGCTCAATCAGCTCCTGCATGGGCCCTCAAAATGACACTGCACCGAGTACCTACATGCTGTAGTTATTGAGTGTATCAAAATGATACACAGAGGCCAACTTGGAAAGTCAAGAAAGAGAATTCCTATCTTCAGGTGTGCTTTAATTAATCATTTTCTGGCTTTGATGCTGCACTGACAGGTGAAAGCAAAGACCAGGATTTTTGAAGGTCATGGGAACTTCAGGGTGCCTGGTTAAAGTGATTGCTCACTGACCATCTGAGGAGCTGCTAGAGGGTAAGTGAGGATTTGTGGCATCCTGCAACTTTGGCCCTTGGTCTCATGAGGCTTTGGAAGATGTGGGATGGCTCTGGCTCCATCATTTTAGAGCTTCCTGTCCACTGTGCCCTGGCACCAATCCTGCACTGCCACTCCTGCCTGCCAGGCCCACTGAGGGGTCAGCACTGAAACTGTGCCAAGCACCAAAAGCTGGGCCAGGACATACAGGCTGTGTCTTTTTAAGATGCTCTCACCTAACAAACCTCCTTTGCAGGAGTGGAATATGAGGCCCTGAATGCATTTTGTTTATGATGATGCCCAAATATTTATTGAATTTCTTTTAATTGATCTGCAGGCTATCAATTTACCTGTTAGCCACTCCATAGATTATTACTGTACTAACTGCAAACAGGAAAAGAGAATACCCAGCTTGGATGACTGACTGTTCTGTGTGTTGGGGCAGAGAGTTCCAGCAAAGAGAAAGAACAGAGCCAAATCCTACTGACTGAGGAATCACTTTTAGTGATGGACAAAAACAGAGAAACCCCAGTAAGTGCCATACTCATTCCTCAGATTTTGGAATGGGACCTAAACCAACTAAAGTGGTGCTAAGTAATTCACACTGGCACACTTTAAAACAGTTTTAATCAGCTCAGCAGAACCATTTGGTTCAACAGTGGAGCTGGACTTTTTTAGGCTAAATAAGAGAAATACTGATACAGTCCAGGAATCCTGCTGGGTTTTTCCTCCTAGATACTAATTATTGCATTTTAACTTCTGTGCTACTCTCACAGGTATGCAAACAGAAACAAACCATTACAGCTTAATTTATGCAGGGCAGTGACCCTGCAAGTAGCAGGATAGGAGACCTGGGCTCAGTATTCTCTTTACCTGGACCCAGGAGATTGGAAAAATTCAAATTTTAAGGAAAAACCTCTGGGGTCAGGAAAACCTCAGAAAATCCACAAATCCTGGATTGCAGGCTTAGTTTCTTTTATCTTTCTCCACTACCCCTGAGCAAACCTCTGGACTGGTCTGCATGTGAGCCCATGGGATGAGCCTGGAGGGGCCAGGAGAGGCTGGGGTGGATCCCTCTTAAGGAGCTGTATCAGAGTATGGAATATGAAGTCCCTTCAGACAGGACTGGCAGTGTCTCCTACACACTGCTACCTTGAAAACCTGATTTAGCTCACTAGATTAGCTCTTATTGCCTAGAGCAGAGATCCCTTCCAACACCAGGCAGAGTGGACTGGGCCCTACTCTGGAGTTACCAGCTCTTAAACCAGCTCTGTAACCTGAAAGCAACTGGTGGCACATGAACAAAACTGTGGGTGCTCACAACTGAAAGAGGAGCTTGCACTGGCTTTAGATACAACAGTGTTGTGGCTTTGCAACTTGGGATGCTGAGAAGGTGCTGCAGCATATTGCCTTGTAATAACATGAAGCAAAAGCTCAGCAGAAAGTCTGTGAACCAGATAAGATTGATTAAACAATTTCTAAGCAACGGGGTTGCACATAAAAATTTTATTAAAACCTCAAGTGCTAAATTTATTTCCTGGGTCTGTCACCGCTATTTTTTTTTTTCAGTAGTGATAATTACTACATTAGAAATTAAATGAACCTCATATACTACATCTTTCAGACCTCCTAGGAGAGTTGTGAAAGTGATTTAGGGAAGTGAATTTGCTATTGTGCCTAATCAACTTACAGTAATTGTCACCTATAATTTTAACTTGACTGCTATGTGTTTAACTGGAAGCTTTACCTTTGGAATTTTTGTAACTGAGCTTCTCTGGGACTGTTTTTCTACTTCCCATCCACTTCCAAAACCCACTGGCAGAAGACAAATCATTACATACAGCTGTGCAGTCAACAGCATTGCTGTTTGCAACCACATTGCCTGCCTCATCAACCTGATGGGTTGCAGCATCAGATGATGCTCCTTGTAACATCAGCACCAAGTTGTGCCCCTCGAGAGTCTAATCACAGCTGTGTAGTTATGGGTGGCAATAAAGGGACTTTCTGGGCTGATGGGTTCCTCAACAGAACTGCAAGTATGGTTCTGACTGGCCTGGTGTTTGGTCAGAGATACATTCACAGACTTGACCCTGCTTTGTGCTTTGGAGATGCTGGATCATGTGCAGCCCTCTTTAGAACAGCTCATTAATAAGTTCCTTATTCTGATTCCCCCAGACAGACCTCACCTTGTTTCTTTAATGAGCTCTGTGGGGCAGCAGGCCAAAGGATTTGCAGATCTGCAGATGAGTCCCAAAGATACAATGGAGACAAAGGTGTTCCAGTTCTTCTCAGCAAGACCCCAAGCTGCTGAGTTGGGAGCTGGGCCAAGAGTAGGCTTGTGGAGGCTGTTAATGCCTCCTCCCAAACATGTGCAGCAAGTGTGTTGCACAGGTTTCCTCCTGTACATTGAGGTCTGGGCAATTGTCCTGGTCATTCATCTCTAAAAGCTGACTGCCTGCTCCTCCTCTCCTTTTCTTGCTAAAGAGATGTACCTGTGTACAGGTATAGAGATGTGACTGCAGTCTGCAACAGGACAAGGTTTCTTGTGGACTCAGGGATGATGGTAATGATCATGAACATGGAAACTCTAAATCTGAGTCACAATAACAGATGGAAGAATGGGGCTGCTTCTGACCATACCCATTCAACACAGTGCAGTACTTGCCCTCCTGAAGTCCCATCACTTATAAAACTTGTTCCATTTTGGCTGGGATCAGCCCCTTCAGTTTTAGAGACTCTTTTATGGAGCATTAAAGACCCAGAAAGGCTAAATTATGTTGATGCAATTAAAGGAGGTTTCTCGAAACTATTTTATCACTGCAACACTCGTAGAAATTATTGTGCTTGTGTGGCTTTGTGCTGGCACTCTGGAGCAATGTGTATGGAATAGCAGTAACCTTGTCCCTGAATAATTCATGTTGTTTGTCAGCCACTTCTTAAGCCTTTCTGCTTAACCACAGAAGATTAGCATTTTTGTTGCCTTTTTTTTTTTTTAATCAAAGGTTTGGGTGGGGGGAAGGGAGGGTGTCAGTTTTCTTTTTAACTTACTTTAAATACTTCCCCAGGCTTTCAGTAGGTACCATAATAATTCAAACTGGGATATTTTGGTCTTAGAAGTATTTTAGCTGGCTCTTAGGCTTGCTACATTATACAACTTTCTGGTAAATCATGAATAAGCTGAAAGCTTAGAGAGCTTTTTTACTAATTTCTCAAGGGTCCTTTTACTACCTAATTTGTTTTCATCCTATGTTATTTACTGACTAACTCTAATCAACATTTCTGGTATTGTTCCAGTCCACAAGTGTGGGAAGGTTTGGCAGGTAATGTGTGGCAGTGCAGGGAGGCTGAAAGATCCTGGCCTTGAAATGAATATTGCTGGATGGAAATTGGACTGCATTCATTACATGCTGCTGTTCTCCTGAGCTTTTTCTTTGATTAAGGATGCTCCACTGCTGTAAAACAGCAAAGTTAGGCTCTGAAATGATACTGAGCTGCACAGTTGCAGTTCAGAAATACTCAGCCTCAAAATGAACAGGATGGAGGTAAACTGGATCAGAGCAAAGTGAAGGGGAAATGCCAGCCTGGGCAAACACAGGGTTGGGGTTTGTTTTCTTTTTTTCCACCTTAAGGTCATGCAAAACAGTCTTTGGTTTTTTGGTTTTGGGTTTTTTGTTTGTTTGTGTAAATTAAAAGTGAAAATTTGAATTAGTGATGCCATTAAGCATCCATCCTGCATTTCTCGTGGAAAAAGCCCAGCAGAGGTAACCCAGGGGGTTTGGCATACACTGGCTGCTGAAATGATGACAGCAGGCAGCCCACTGTCCTGGTCTCTTGACTGGGAGCTGCTCCTGACCCAGAAGTCACTAAACTGGTAACACATCCCCTTTGTCTCTGGATCTGCACCAGCCCTTTGTGTCTGAGCAAACTAAAATCACTGGCATGTAGCAGCAGCCAAGTCCTGCTGGCAGGAGAGTGTCACTGAAGGGAGAGTGTTTGGGCTGTGTTGCTGACAGATTTCACAGAGCAATGCTGATATGGGCAGCTCTGTGGGCAGATTTGGTGAAGCAGAGGTTGGAGTGAGATCACTGCTTCAGGACACAAATTCCCTGTCTCTTCAAGGCATCTCTCTTCCCTGCTGGTCTGTGTGTTCACTTTATTTTCTATGCTCTTTCTTTCACTCTGAATTTCCATCTGACACACCAGGTAAGGTCTGGCAGGGGATGAGGTGGCAGAAATCAGGACATGGCCCCAGCTGTTGAGTGTGGAGTGCTGTGGTGTGACATTCACACCTTCCTCTGGCACTCAGAGTTGGCTCATCTCCTTTGTGCCATTGCTAATTCTTTTGTGTTCCTCTCTACACTGTAACATTTAAGAAAGAAAACCGGGATGCTCTTGAAACACCAAAAGGCTTTTGGAAGAGACTCCCGTATTAAATCCCAAACTTTGCAATTCGAACTTTCCAATGGAGCTAATTTTCAAAAATGCTGGCACTGAGTTTTTCCTCCTTCCCTGACCAATCCAGCTGCTTCTCCTGGAGCTGTATCCTGCCCTGCCCTGTGCTGCCAGGAGCATCCCCAGCTCCCCCCGTGTGTGCTGCCAGGAGCATCCCCAGCTCCCCCGACGCGGGACAGCTCCGCCTCTCACCCGCTGCTACGCTGCGCTCGCTGGGGAGCTTCTCTGCTCCTGTTCCACTATCAAGTTTCAAACCTCCCTGCTGAGGAGCTGTCCTCAAGTCACATCAGGTAAGCTTAGCTATGCATTGAATGCAGAGAGTGGAACTAATCCCACATTTCAGCTCGAGAGGAGAACAATGAGGCAGGAGCTGAGCCTGGCCCCTGGCTCCAAGGTAGAGGGTTTAATATATTAGTTGAAACAGATGCTTTACACTTATGAATGTGTGCTGTATCTAATTCCAGGTCTATCTCTGTTTAGCTGAATGAAAGGCCTATATATTTCATGGAAAGGAGATACAATACATAATGTATTACACATATGCCCAAATTATGTATATTATGTTTAATGTGTGTATACTTTGGGCTATTACTCCTGACATAAAAGCTGCAATGCCAAGATCAATAATCTGCATATAAATTCAGGAAGACAGAGAGCACTACTACCATTAGCAGACAGGAGCCCCCTGAACAAGTACATGCTTTTGCTTTCCCAACTGTTGATATTTCAGTCATTCAAAGAACTAAGTTCTGTCCCAAGTTTCATTTCCAGTACTCTGTGGAGAAATGTCTGGCTTACAGTGAATTTTCTCCCAGCATTTCCTTTGCCTCCAAGGGATATTCATATTGACTATGACAGAACTGAGTTTAAATTTTTTTTAATGATAAAAAGATGAACCTTTATTCAGATCTGAATTTATAAAATCCTTATTTATATAGATTTGAATCTTTTAGCTGAGTGGCTATGCTGGCTGATAAAAATGGTAGTTTATTGTCTTACCAGGTCCCCAAAGTACAATTGCCATCTTTGGCAAATAGAGGAAAATTTTTATTTCCCCTGATTTGAAATGTAAAAAGAGTGGTGAATAAGAGGGCCTGCCCTGAGATCTTGCCTGCACAGCGCATGCTTGAAATGTGAACAGTCTCTGCAAGAAGGAAGTGGCAATAAAATGACTTTCCCTTTTAGCACTATTGTACCTTTGTATCTATTGTACCTTGTACCTTTAGCACTATTTCCCTTTGTACTATTGCTACTATTAGAACAAGAACCAAACTCAGAGTTTTTCATGCCTATGACAAGCAAGCATGACAGATCTGAAAATGAGTTAAGATATTCTTTTCTTTCTCCCTGCCCTGCTCCTCATGTGGTGGACAAGTTTTCCCTTCCTATTAGTTTGGGGCAGCAGGAAACAAAGGTCATTCCCTGCAGGGGAGGAGCCCTTCCCAAGGCAGGTGTGGGCAGGGAAGGCTGAGCCTGCTGAGGAGCTGCTGCAGTGGCCTGAGGATTTCACCAGGAGCCCATGGGAACACAGGGCCCTCGCTGGCCCAGCCAGACCAGTTTGTACCCTGGCTGATCAGCAGGTTTAGTTCTGGAGGCACAAGCAGGCTTTAAAAATGTGCAGATGTAGCAGTGATGGATCCTCCAGGGTGGGTGCTTTCCTGATTCCTAGTGTGACTGTCTTGGATTTCCTGTGGGAATTGTATGTCCTGTGCTTGCCTAGCATGTGACTTGGGGCAAATGAATACATAAGAATCCTTATTTATTCATTTTCAATTCCAATGTGGCCTTTCGTGTTTGCTCTTAAACTTGTGTAGCAGACCAAAATAATTAAATTTAAATATGGATGGATGTTACAGCAGGATAATACAGATATCTATATATGAACTTCTACTTTTATTTATATATCAGTTTATCAAAACACCCTAGGGATGTGCAGTAGTCAATGTAGTGGTTTTTGGTGTAGTTTTTAAAACCTCAGAATTGAAACCTTGGACAGACTTCCCCTTGCCACCCAACAGCAAAAAGTGAATGCTCTGCCAGGTCTCAGTATAATATAAACCATTTCATCTTAACTATTTTTATTTGGAAAGCTCTTCTTTATTCTACTAGGTTAAGGAGCAGGCATGTTGTCTCAGCACAGCTAAATCCCACAGCTTATTACCATGAAATACATAAGCTCAGAGAATATGAAAGTGTTCCATCCAAAGTGGATATGAGAGTGGGCTGCCCAGGGAGAGTTCAAGGCCTCCTGTATGTGGAACACAGTTCCAGGCTTTAAAGCTGTGCCGTGTCAGGACTTTCAAAAAGGCACTGACAGGCACTTTTCCAAATGGCCTTTAAAACTGGAATTATCTCCCATAGAGGATTAAGACAGGTTTGTGGAGGAGACTTCAGTTTGGAAGGGCTCCTGTGCTTCAGAGGTGCAGTGGCAGGAGGTGTGGGGAAGTGCAGCCACATACACTGTGACAAGCCCAGGGACCCAAGAGCAGCTTTGTCACTGAGACTTTAGGAGCCCAAACTGGGTGGAAGCTCTGTATCCCAGTGGCATCACCACAGCTCAAATGTTGCTGGAATCGCCCTGGGGCAGGCTAAAGCTCAGTGACTGCAGTTGGACACAGCCTTATCTGGGAAAAGAATGAGTGAGCAAAACCTGTGTGTCCTTTTTTGTGGGTGCTGGGGGTCAAATGATGGAAAAGCCCATTATCCATCTTGCTGCTTCAGATTTCAGAATCAGTCATCTTCCTTTTTGTACATTCTAATGCAGTATTTGCAAATAATTTCTAGGAATCCAGGCACTGTCTGACTTCCAGTTATCTTATTAATTCTGGACCTCAGCTCAGTGTCCCTCCATTCAATAAAAAAGATACTGACAACAAGGAGAAAGTAAAAATTGCCAATAAACAGAAATATGTAAACTGAAATTTTACAGTCAAACATTCGAAATTGAATATAATCATAGTCCATAGAATATAAATTATGCAGCTGAATTTGGATGGGGCAAGTAAATAAGGGAAGCTATTGGGGTATCTGTAACACACCCATTATTTCATTATTTTTAAAAAATAAACAAATTCCCTGTATTAAAACTATTCCCTTATGGAAGCTGACAAATGGGGCCTTCCTCTATTATCAAAATGGCCACACTATCCATGACCTTCTCCACAATGTTGGGATTGTTTCTGCTTGTTACCTTTCTGAGTAACACCACACTGTCCCATCTTTTCAGATAGTACTGACTCAAAATAGCCATTAAAAGTTAGAGGTCTGAGATGTTTGTTTTTAAGCTACAGGACTTCTGAGATATAAAAAGAACTCCAGTGTATTAAGCTTCCAGTTTTCTTTAGGCTGAAAGGATGAAGGGGAATGCTACATTCCTTACTATTGCAGCTCTGGGGATTCTATGTTTTATATTCAAATTCTTCAAAATGCAAAAGAAAAAAGTTACTGAGGAGAGAAAGAACTCAAAAACACACCAGCTCTGAGTGATGACTTCAGAATAGCTCAGGGGTACAGGATGGTGCTGAGTAATTCAAGTTTACTTCTGCTAAAAGATCCCTCTGGCTTCCCTGGCTCCCACAACTAAGGAGGAAAGCTAGTTTGCTCTTGCCTCTCTTGGCTTGTTCTAGGCAGAAATGGCACTTAAATTTTGCTCTCACCTTTCTCTATCCATCTCTGCTCTTCCCACAGTTGAATCCCATTCTGACCACAGTGAGATCAGTTTGCATCGACAGCAGTGCACTGAAGTCCCAGTTCTTTGGTGTCACTGTCAGGCCAGCAGTGACATATTTCTGTGGAGCTGCTCTGGGTTTGTCCATGCAAACTGCAGTTTCAGTACCACACATGCAGGCAGAAGCAAAACTGGATGGAGGAAAGAAGGAGCAGCAAGACATCATTGCTCTTCTCTGTTCTCACCTCTTCCATCATTGCAAGGGTCTGTTTGATCTGAGCTGTCTGGAAGTAGAGGGGACACAGCCAGAAGGGCTTGGAGATGAGATTGAACCACTTATTTAAACCCTGGAGACAAGGACAGAAACACACCTTCTCCTGCTCTGGATGGGCATTATTTGACATGTGTGTGTGGTTTGTTTTGCAGAGTGACCAGGAAGCCTGGGGGATATGGGTCATGTCTGTGGGCAGGAGGAACTTTGGAGATTCCAGGTCTGATATGCAGTGCTTGTTCCAAAGAGCTGGGAGCTGGTTATTTTTTAAGTGGTGCTTTTAAACACCATTTTTAGGAATAAGAAGCACACAGATACGCATGAAAGACCAACAAAAATACTTAACTTGCAGAGAGCCTGGAGGTAATTCAGTCTTAGGGGATGCTCTGGTCGTGCCACATTTTCTGCTGGCAACCTGGGCTCTGATGCTCACCTCTAACACAGCCATGAGGAGTTTGAGAGTCCTGGTATCTTAAGGAAGGAGCACCATAAAACTGATGATTAGAGATTTGACAATCTGGAACAGAGCTGTGTCCTTTCAGATGGCTTGGGTTATATCTGCTGAAAAATGAGGTTTTTAGGGAGACCAAACTCATTGAATCTCTTCTCCCTGTTCCCTGTGTTGCACAGAGCAGTGAGATACAGCTGAGAACCGCGTTCTTGTCTCAGTGCAGGTACCCCAGCCTTCTCTTTGAGGCTCCTGGTAACTACACACTACTCCTGCCAAATTTTATTTTGACAGTGGAAGAATGGCTATTTTGTTCTGCAGTGAGTGCTCCAGGATACATCACTGTCACGTCACCTACATGGCACCAGTCACCCTGGTTTGTAGCAGCTGCTGGGACTTGCTGACCGCAGCAGAGCCTGTGAGATTAAGGAGGGATTAGCTCTGTGATTTCAGTCAGCCTTAAGAGAAAGGTTAAAGACTTTGGGAGGAGGAAGTACGTGTGTGTGTGCGCACATGTGCCTTCCAAAACAACAGATGGTTTCAATAAAGTTGCTCCTGCTGCTAGGAAGTGGCACTTCTTGACATTAGCAGAGCCATATCTCATCAGGGTTCTTGTTTCTAGCAGGCTGGCTCAGCACGGCCGAGCCCACTGTCTGGCATGGGGTAATCAAGGAGGCGCTCCCATATCTGCCCCATTAATTGCCCCCTGCCAGCCTGCCCTCTCTGCTGATGGAACGCCCACTGTGCTCGGTGGGGCGGGATCGATCGCCTTTGAAGGGCAACTTTCCCTCATGATCTGCAATTCCCCCCACTTAAACTGCAGCCAGAAGTGTCTTTTTACAGATTCTGCAAGAAATGTGTGATTTCTTGGAACCGCTAAACAAAAACCTCTCTGCTCCAATCAATGGATCGATGTATTAAATTATTGTGCAGCTAAATTAATGTGCCCCTCGGTGACAGAACTGCAGAAAATGAGCAGTGTTTTATGCATTAAAGACAACCTAGTAAAAGATTGTTTTTCAAGGTTAGATTGTTCCACAGTGAATATCAAGATTTTTCCAATTAAAATATGAGGGGTTTTCAGAGCTGCATCAGCTCTATTGCTTCTCACAGTGTCACAGTGCAAATTAACAGGTACAAATAACTGAAAAACTGGAAATAGTAATTGAGATATATTTGGGAGTTAGCAAGGGATACTGGTTTTTTTTTTTTACTAGTTTGTATTTAAATTTTATAGGTAAACAATTTTGCTGGAAATCACTGTGGGGTTATTTTGGTGGGATTTTTGTTTGCTTGTTTAAACTCAAGAGTCATGAAAAATGTCACCATTCATAATGTTGTCAAAAAAAGCTGAAGAGCTTCTGCAGCCCTTGGTTTTCTCTTTGCAGGCTATATGTGGGGATAGGCTGTGCCTTTCTTTCACAATGCCCTCTTTTCAGTGAAAAAAACAGAAAAAAGGGCAAAGAAAAAAAGGAAAACAGGATGCCGTGACCTCTTCCTACAACTTTAAAGTAAACATGATATCCAAAATGAAAATGGGAATATTCATGTGGATTAAAATTTGTTCCTTTTTAAAGCTGCAACCCTGATTCACATTTTCTTTGAATTTTCCTCCAGTTGCTTTTATTATTTTCATTTTACTGACAGCAGAAAACATGGGGAGTTTCCTACACACCAAATACTGTGTGGCAAGAGTTGCCTGTTCCAAAAGGGCTCTGTGCACCCTCCCTTGTGCAGCAGGAGCACTGGGGCAGGCTCCTCCCAGGTGACCCAAACCAACCATTTCAGAGATATGATGTTCTCTCTGTCCCTATGCTGAAGGCAACCAGATGAACCAGTTTGCTAATTAACTTGTTCTGCAGGTGCAATGACAAAGGAAAACCTTTTCAATAACTTCATTGTTTGCCTAAACTCTTTTTATGGAGATCTTCTAAGCTCTCAAATATCTGAAAAGTTTGTATTTTGTCCACTTTCTCCTGAAACATTTTGCTTTTCCTCTTTTCTCTCTCAAGCTCATGACAAAGCCATTTTTATTCTGAAGGTAAGAACCCCAGAACACACAGTGCCAATTGTGAGTTTATAAGGAGTCCAATCTCTCTAATCACTTACAAAAGACAGACAGACAATTTGTTCCTTATCAGTTGACACAATTTCATTTTTATTTTGAACCTTTGGAATATCAAATGGGAAAATTTTGCCACCAAGTGATGTTTTCAAGCTCTATCTCCAGAAATTATAAATTAGGTGTGAAATTAAAGCACAAGTGAAAGAGTCCTGGTCCCTCAATAATAAGGACTTTGAATCCTTGCAAAATCCTAAAATAGGTTTCAGTGAATTGCTGACAGAAGAACTAAAAAAAAGTACCAAAAATTATGAAAATACATACCAAAAACTGGTAAAAGATAAAAGAATTTACATGAATATGTCTATTCATAGCTCCCCATTGTCTCCTGGAAAGCCAGAATTTATGAAATCAAATTATTTGATCAACAGCATGAAGAAATTTGTGGCATCAACAAGCTAAGAACCCAGTTCTTCACTTCTACACTCAAATATGGGCCTGCATCACTCCACAGACAAAACAACAACAGGAGAAAGAAAATGATGCAGCAGAAGGGAGATGGAATTCTTTAAGCATCTTGTGATTTATGAAAGAACAGGCTCAAAAATTTGTGTGCAATGCAAATGCCATTTATATGAAGCTTTAACATGGTGTGTGACTTTTATGGATTTCAGAGCAGCTTGCACAGACAACACATCTCATTCTGCCCTTCAGAGTTCTAGGGAATAGGATGTAGAACGGGGTGAAAAACCCAGATCCCCAGACTTCCATGGCAGTGCTCCATGGTGCTGCATCCTAAGAGTGCTGATGGAGGTTTCCAGGGAGGAGAGAGGGTGATGGAGTTATTCCACTTGAGAAAGGCTTCAGCCTCAGCAAAAGTGCTGCTACTGATGCCTCCTAAAGCACATCTAAACCTGTTTGTATGACAATTTGCTTGCTTCACCAAAAACCATAAAAAGATAAGCTATTTCAAGTGCTCCAAAGTGCCAGTTCAGTGTGGGATTTGTATTAAAAAACATTCTACATTTGGCTTCTGCATTTTAACACTAATCCAGCCCGGCCCACACACCCACACCGAAGGAAATGAACTGTATCAGGCAATGTCATTTGCTAAAGGGTAAGAGCAGAGGAATTCTCCATCCCCTCGTTTCACATTTCTAGGGACAATTTCACAGGCCGCGCCGTCGCTGAATGGGGAAATTGGAAAACTGCAGAATCGATTTGCAGACGTGAAGTTCTATTTTCTTTTACACCTCCTTCATCAGAGTCTCCATCACTCCTGCCTTGTGCAGCATTATCATCGCAGCAGCCTGGACACCACTGATAATTGCTGAGTGAGGGGAAGGCTGTGCCTTGCAAGCAAAAGTAAAACCAGTGGGGTGGCACTGCCTTCAAATTCACCTGCTTTGGAGAAGTGGTCATCTACTCAGGCTACTAATTTCTGAGAGTTTACGGGAAATTAATTTAAAAATATTATTCAAATTGGTTTTGTTTGCTTTTTTCCCCTGAACAAAACTTCCCAGCTAAAAGCTGTGAAGCTGTCTTAAATCTATTTTGCATAAAACCAGGAGAAATATACACAATTTTGCAATGCTTCCATTATTTATTTCTTTGTTGTGTTTCACAAAGAAAAAAAACTCAAAACCTTTTCCACAGCAAATGTGTGATAACAACACCATTCCCAAGAATGAGACCAGTGGCTAATTTAGAAAACTGGAAAACCTGATGACTATCATTTACTTCACCTCTGGGTGGAGAGAGAAAAGTGATATTAAGGGTCAGGGACAACGAAATGGTGATTTGTGTGTTTCAGTCATTCAGCAGCCCAATTGGGACAGGTAGGGATGATCTGGCTGCCCACAGCGTGCTGGGATTACCAACCCTGGAAAAATTCAGAATATTCCTGGTGTAACAAATTTTCAGGCCAAGTAGCCGATTACTGGTTGCTGTTAAAGGTGAATTCAGCCTTGCACAGCTGTGGGGCTCACATGCTGCCCCTCAGCACACCCTCGGAGGAGCAGGACGCTGGCAGGCATTCCTGTGCCCCTCTCTGCCGGCCCTCAGCACAGACGGTGGGGGCAGCTCCGCCGGGCATCTCCGGGGGACACCTCGCTCTCCTCAGCCAGGGCTTGCCCCAGAAGCTCAGCGTGGGCAGGAGAACCACAGGGATTGGGAGTGGAGGGGAGAATTTACCCCTCTGGAGAGGCCACTTCGGCCGGGTGTCCCTGGTGGGGAGGGAACAGGTTCCAAACCCCCGGGACAAGCCGCTGCCGCTGCCCACGGGGCCCTGCCCCGGGGCCCAAAATGGCGGCTCGCCCTCAGGTGCCGCCGCCTCGTTGCTACGCGACGGGCAGGGCCCGCCTCCCCGCCAGAACTACAACTCCCAGACATCCCTCACAGAAGGGACTACAACTCCCGGCAAGCCCCGCGCGCAAAGGCCTGCCGGCCCGCACTACATATCCCGGCATGCAGTGGGGGCACCGACCAATCGGTGTTGTTGATGCTGCGGGGTGCGCGGCCGGCGGTGAGCGGGGGAAGCGGCGCGGTGACATTTCCTACCGGGCCGCCCCCGGAGCCGCTGCCCGAGCGGGGCCCAGGATGGCAGCGCTGGGAGGTCGGTGCGGGGCGACGGGGGACCGCCCGAGGCGAGAGGGGGGTCCTGGTGAAGGGTACCGGGGCCTGTGTGCTGAGGGGTGTCTGGGGGGGGGGGGAGTAGCGATGAGAGGGTTCGGGCCTGTGGTGGGGAGAGCGCCGTGTAAGGGGCGAGGGGTTGGCCGGGCTGCGAGGGGTCCCTGGGGAGGCAGCGGTGCTCGGCTGTGGGAGGTGATTTCGTGAGGGGAGAGGGCGCCCGAGCGGGGCTGTGCGAGGCAATGTGCTGTGTGAGGCTGTCCCGTGAGGGAGGGAACCCCCTGGTGTGTGTGGGGGGCGCAGCCGGGACAGGAGAGCGGGCTTGATGAAAGGCTTCTATGAAAATGGGTGTGCTCTCTCTCCTCTTTGCCCCTTTGTGTTGCCTAAATTTTGTTGGAAGCACTCTGTTGCAGTCAGCAGCTTTACCTGATTTGCAGCTCTGGCCACCTAATGTTTTTCTTTTGAGCTCTCCTTTGTTGTTTTTGTTGCGTAAAAATTTTGGTGCTATTACGAAACAGATTTTTGTGCTCGAGCTATTGCTCAATTTTCACTTTGGGATTTGCTTCATTAGGCTTATCACATGTTATTTAGTAGCATATGCTCTGCTAAATATGTTTCCACGGTGATATATGAGCTCCTTCACACCTGAGAAATTTCAGATTATGATTCTGTTTTATTTGTAGCGAAAACATGTAACTATCTACGAATTTATGGGAGTTTAAGTTAAGGCTTATTGTAGGGTTGTTTCTTCATGAGCCTCTGCTCCAACCATTACTTGTGTAAGGCAGGAGCCAGTTCCTGTTTCAATGTGAGGTTAAATATTTACATACAGGCTTGTGTAATGATGGGGTAATTTGGGGACTTATTTTATTCCTCTGTGTCCCTTTTTGTTTTAAAGGTCAATAAGTGTTGTGTTTCTTGACTTGATTTCCCCTTTCCAATTGTATGAAGTATTTGTATTGTTTTCTTTAATGGATATAAACTTTATAGGGGTATAGAACAGAACTTTATAGTTGAATGGTAACTGACACTGTGAAAAGGAAAAAAAGGTATTGAGGTCTGTTTATGTATTTACTCACCCTTGACAGTGTTTGGCCTGCTTGTTGAAGGATGATGATGCTGAGGAAGTGTGGAATATCAATTTGTGCTAATTCTTGGTCACGCATGAGTTTTTGGCTGGTGTATGATTTTTTTTTTTTTTTGGAGGCTTTTTGTTGTTATTGGTTGTTTGCTGTTAAAGTTTCAATTTTGCTTTGTAGAACCAAGTCAGTTTTCACAAACACTGAACGGAGTCCCTCCCTCAAACCAAGTCACCAGTGGAATGGACCCCTTCCATGCCTGTAGTATTCTCCAACAGCTGAAGACCATGTATGATGAAGGACAGCTGACAGATATTGTGGTGGAAGTGGATCATGGGAAAACATTCTCCTGTCATAGGAATGTTCTTGCTGCAATCAGTCCTTATTTCAGGTACAACCATCCCTTGTTCTAGTGGAGATCAAAATATATAGAATATTAGTATAGGTATGATCTTTTTAGATTTTCATTTAATGAAAATAAGTTATGTGTATTTACAGATAATATAGTTCCCCTAGCAAGTAAAGATTATTGTTCTCTTAAGGTTAATGAATTAACAGTGTCTCCTTCTCAAAGGAAAGTTTCACTGGAGACAATGTCACAATTTTAAACCAAGCAAAACTGCCCCCTGTACTGAGAGTTTCAGAGATACAGTAAGAACATATTGAAACTATTTGTTTTCTTCTCAAGTTACATATTTTAGCATGCTAGAGTATACATATGAAATAACTTGTTGAAGGTTGAATGCAAAGACTTGGATGTGTCAAGACCTTTGCTTGTAAACTCAGTGAATTTTAACAAGGGGTTAATGAGATAATTAAGCAAGAATTTCCACTTTTGTTTCAGTAAGTGCTGAAATGATCTTCCATTTAGGTACCCCAACAGGAAAGTGTAACACCTGTGATGAATGTGTTTGTTCTGACAGAGGGGCAAACACATTGGGACTGGCAGTACAATATATTTAATGTTATGCCTATAGCTAGAGGTAATTGCAGACAAACTGCTGGGTGTTTCTGCCTTGCAGATCGATGTTCACGAGCGGCCTTACCGAGAGCACGCAGAAGGAAGTTCGGATCGTTGGTGTCGAGGCAGAGTCGATGCATTTAGTGTTGAACTATGCATATACCTCCAGAGTAGTGCTGACAGAGGCCAACGTTCAAGCTTTGTTCACTGCAGCCAGTATCTTCCAGATCCCTTCCATACAAGACCAGTGTGCTAAATACATGATCAGTCACTTGGACCCTCAGAACTCCATTGGGGTGTTCATCTTTGCTGATCACTATGGTCATCAGGAACTCAAAGATAGGTCACAAGACTACATTCGCAAGAAGTTTCTGAGTGTCACCAAAGAGCAAGAGTTTCTTCAGTTGAGAAAAGACCAACTGATAAGTATCCTCAACAGTGATGATTTAAATGTAGATAAAGAAGAACATGTTTATGAGAGCATTATAAGGTGGTTTGAGCATGAACAAAATAAGAGAGAAGTGCACCTTCCAGAAATATTTGCCAAATGCATCCGAATGCCTCTGTTGGACGAGACATTTTTAGAGAAAATCCCTCCCGTGTTTGCACAGGCGATGGCCAAAAGCTGTGTACAAAAGGGACAACCCAGTGCCAATGGCTACACACAACGGCTTGGAATGACCGCTTCCGAAATGATCATATGCTTCGATGCTGCCCACAAACACTCAGGAAAGAAGCAAACAGTGCCTTGTTTAGATTCGGTCACAGGGAGAGTGTTTAAACTATGCAAGCCACCAAATGACTTGAGGGAGGTGGGAATTCTGGTGTCTCCTGATAACGACATCTACATTGCGGGTGGGTACAGGCCCAGCAGCAGTGAGGTCTCCATCGACCACCGAGCCGAGAGTGACTTTTGGATGTACGATCACTCTGGCAATAGGTGGATTCCCAAGGCTCCTTTGCTGCGGGCCAGAATAGGCTGCAAGCTGGTTCACTGCTGTGGGAAGCTCTACGCCATCGGGGGCAGAGTTTACGAAGGAGATGGGCGCAACTCCCTCAAGTCTGTGGAGTGCTACGACAGCCGGGAGAACTGCTGGACAGCTGTGTGTCCCATGCCCGTGGCAATGGAGTTCCACAGTGCTGTGGAGTATAAGGATAACATCTATGTTTTACAGGGTAAGGTGGTTTGACTGCCTCTGTGGTGTTTTATTGGAAGTGGGGATTGTTCATTCTCACTGTCTGTGTTTTCTTAAGCAATTTGGAAAAGTCCCTTGGGCAATGGGGTGGGAGGGAAGAGGGGGCGAACTAGGAAGAGGGAGACTGCTGCTTTAATTCTCATGCCCTAGGAATGTGTCACTAAGGTGTAGTGCTGAGTTATTGCAAAAATTGCATTTTTTGCTGGTATTCTGAGTCAACAATACAGTATTAAAATTAACTCTGAAAATTCTTCATTAAATCTTTACCTGTGTGAAATGCACCAATGTTGAAGAAAAGATCCTGTCCTGTGAAAAAGCACTTTGCATTTTACTTGGCTAGAGCTGAGAAAATTCTTGGTGTCTTATTCTTGGTGACTTTAAAAGTTGATTAACGACTTCTAAGCCTTCATTTCCTGCCCTACCCTACTTTCTGAAGTCATCTTAGAAACTAGAAAGAGATAAAGCATCTCTCTTAGTTAACTCTGTTTCTTCGGTCAGTAATTACAGCCCTGCCTTTACATTCAGTGCACACTGAAAAGTGCTGAGACTGCTCTGAGGCTGTGGTAAGAGGCCCACAAAGTGGGAAAGAAGGAAGGAGGGGGAGGTGTCCCAGTTTTGTTTTGCTGTGGGCCACCTCTGTAAACACCTGCACAACTTGGGGTCTCAGATGCACACCAGCTCCTTCTTGGGTCACTTCCATACAAATCTAGACCACAGGGAAGAAACAGGATAGACAATACTGTAAGATCCTTATTATTTAGCAGAAGAAGTCAACATTATTTCTTGACTTTGCATTCATGATCTTCCATGTGACTTGCAGTTTTCTTCTTCCATTGTTTCTGTATCATGTTCTACTCTTGTTGGTTGTGGCCTTAAGTAGTTCTGTTGTGTTAAAAAGTTCTTTAAATCTCTCTTGGGTCAAATGTCTGCTTTAAGTGTTTAGAAAGGAGTGCTGAAGAATACTGAACTTAGTATTTGTTCTTTTAGTGTATCTTAGAACTGATAAAAGGTGGATGTTATTATTATAACCTATAGAATAAGAGTGTACCTTGTTCACAAATTTTAGCTGTGCTGATTCTGTGCGTCAGTGCTTTAAGTGACAACTGACTGCTCATACAAATGAGCTACTTCCTATGCTAACCAGCAAATTCTAAAGAGTAGTGTTATGGGAGGCTAGAAAAAACCTTGATTGAGCTGTGCTGTAGTACAAAGAAATCAGCTTTTAGTAATTTTTCTAGGGAAAACTCCTTTGTTAGAAGTAGTCAATAAGAATTGATGAGAGTGTGAAAATGCCTATGGATGCAATCATCAGCCACAGGAGATTGCACTGTGGAGCAAAACTGAATAATCAAAATTAGTATTATCTGTAAGACTTAAACTCTGTTCCACCAATTTTACTGTCTCACTTTTGCATTCTTTGTTATACTTGAGGTGTTTGGTCACACAACAGCTTGGTTAAAATTCTTGAGATAGCCAGGTGAAATCATGTTTGATTTGAATTCCTCTAGTATTTGGCAGATGTAAGGCATTTCTCCCACTGGACTTTACAAAAGTCAAGGTGGTTTTTATCCACGTTCTTTTCATGAAATATACAGAGCACGAGTTTTTGGTCATCTGAACTTCCTTTGTCTGCAGTCTGTAGCTGCTGCTTTGTGCACTGAGCAGCAGAGGTGTTTTATAACCTAACCACAAACCTAACCATGAATCAGTAGCTTCATGCAGGTTCTCACCTGGCCTCCTTTTCAGCAAGTCAGCCTAAATGTGTAACCCAGCCACCTGATACCAGTAGCTTCAAAATCTGAGTGTAGCATAAGACAGAATTCAGAGTTTGAAAGCTAAACCTGAGCAAATCATTGTGAGACTCCCTATCTGCAGATGACACGTTATGAAGATGTTAAAGAGTGAAACAAATGTACTTGAGATATTTCAAGACTGGAATCTTGAATGTTTTTTTCCCAAATTAAAAAACATGGTTTCGAAGTAATAAAGGATACCTAGAAACTTTGTAAAATGTTTCTTTTCAGGATACCTAGAAGCTGTAAAATGTGTTTCTTTCTAGGATATATAGAAACTGTGTAAAGCGTGTTTCTTTTTAGGATGCCTAGAAACTGTAAAATATGTTTCTTTTTAGGATATATAGAAACTGTGTAAACTGTAACATGTGTTTACACAAATTTCTGTGTAAATTATGTTTCAAATTCTCTCTGCTTCATCTGAATCAGAAACTCAAAGTCGGTTTTAGTCATGCTATTAATGTTTTTGTAAAGTACTAAAAGGAAAGCAGTTGAGGATGCTGGGGTGTTTGTTTTGGGATCCAAGCTTTACAAAATTTGGAGTGTTTCTGTCTGTGGAGTAACGAACCTGAGAGCTCAATTGCTGCAGAACTGTTGATCTGGAAACAAAGCATGAGTTATGTTTTATTTTCCCTCTCTCTTCAGGGGAGTTCTTCCTTTGCTATGATCCTCAGAAGGATTACTGGGGATTTCTGACCCCAATGACTGTGCCTAGAATCCAAGGCTTGGCAACAGTGTACAACGACTCCATCTACTACATCGCTGGCACCTGCGGGAACCATCAGCGCATGTTCACCGTCGAGGCCTACGACATCGAGCAGAACAAGTGGACTCGAAAGAAAGACTTCCCCTGCGACCAGTCCATCAATCCATACATCAAACTTGTTCTCCTCAAAAACAAACTCCATCTCTTTGTCAGAGCTACTCAAGTCACTGTTGAAGAACACGTTTTCAGAACCAGCAGGAAGAATTCGCTCTACCAGTACGATGAGGTCACTGACCAGTGGCAGAAAGTCTACGAGACTCCAGACAGGCTCTGGGATTTAGGCCGGCATTTTGAATGTGTTGTTGCTAAATTGTATCCGCAGTGTCTTCAGAAAGTTATTTAAATTCTTTTTTTTGATTTTTTTTTTTTTTTCAGTAACAGGCCTTAGTGATTTCAGTGGTAATTTGATGCTAGAGAAAACATGTCTTAAAAGAAAACAAAGAAATTCTGTCAGTATTTATTGTAAGATGAAACCGACAGTTTTTTGTATATGGGGATGGGTGCTCTTTAAAGGTTGCAGTCCAGGGAGGGACTTGTTTGTTCAGTTTCATATTTACTGATATTTTCCTGGGAAATGAGAAGGAGGTTACAAAGTGCAATTATCAGCATTTTTTTTCTGGTAAACACTTAATCATGTCATACTAAAGGTTTTTTTTTGTGGTAAAAGCAAATTAAGTGGAAGAGCCAGGATAACTATGCACTACAGTGAAAGAAAATCTAGCATTAATAGTTAAGGATGTCCAAGATGTGTTGAAGTGACTTTTCTTCTTTTTCTCTTTTTTTTTAATACGGGTAAAATTTGAGGCAATATCACTAAGTTTTGTTGCTTTTTTTTTTTTCTAATTTAGATTGAAAGTACATAGAGAGAAATGGTAGATCCTGATTCATAATGATCTCTTTTTGTACTGTTTTTGAAGTCTGCTAAGATGTTTGTGATGTTGTTTGTGCACTGCAATTTGGGAGAAATACTCAAGTCAGAATTGGATTGTGGAGTACCTTTGCCCCGGATGGAGGCCTGTTCATATTGTTGTACTAGTTCCTGTCTGTGGATTTTTGTTGAGATTGAGCTTAATGATAGTGGGGAAAATGCCCCAAAATCTGTTTTTTGCCACATAGGTGTAGTGCTGTAAAAACTTTTTTTTTTTTTTAACACTGATTAAAACCTTTTTTTTTTTCACCCCGTAAAGGGCTTTAACCCAAAAGTTGATGGTGCTAGTACATTTTTAATACTTGTTTGTCTGAACTGGGCCAGCCTTCTGCTACTGTTTAAGACAGCCTGTTATTTTCCATGGAGTGTGTGTCTGTCTTCAGGCCCTGTCCTGTCATCAGATTCTTTTCTAACATAACATTTTTACTGCAGTGGTGTTCTTGCACAGAATGGTGACAGGATGTGGCCTTAATAACACTGATTCTCTTTTATTTTTTCTCTTTGTGTGGAGTGTTCATTTTGTCTCCACTACAGTACAGTGCTATGTGCAGAGTTGGCATGTGCTCTGGTGATTTGGAAAAGTGTGGTTTAACTTTGCAAGTTGTTTTTCTTTTCTGTGCAGTCAAGCCCCCAACTATCTTCTGTTTCCTTCTGATCTATAATGTGAAAAATTGCACTACTGAGCTGTCAGCATTTTCCAGTGTATTAAAGCAAAATTGACAAAAAGCATCCATGGCTTAAATAATCTTAGGGGAAATACAGAATAAGGAATATATTGCAACACTTGTCTTTATGTATTTAACATTTAACTTATTTTTAAAAAGAAAATAAGTTCGACCTTCAGCCTCTATTTCAGTAGTGAAAATTGGATTTAAAAGGGAAAAGAGGACTCCTAAAACTTGCATCAGCTGTAATTTACCAGGTTTCTTACAGCTCTACTTTTTGCAGAGCTTTAAATTATCTTACTTTTGACCTAAGTAAACCAGTTAACTTGACATGGCACTGGCCGTCACTGCCTGAAAGTGCTTACCATTATCTGGCTTAGCAGCTGATATTTCAGTCAGCCAAATATTTAGCTCATTGTTTATCCCCCTGGCATGGCTGACGATTTGGATAATGTTTGTTTACTATGTGGTCTTCCTGTTCCCAAATGAAATCTTCCTAATACATGAGAATACTCGCCTGGTTCTATTTATTAATTCTTGCACAAAATGTTTGAGAGGCAAAAACAAACAAAAAACTGTGAAATGAAAAGCAAAATAAAATGCCTCTTTGCATTACATACCTCATCTTCCAGGTATTCACCAAACTCTTCTTCCAATGCGAGCACCTGCATTTTGGTTTTTTTCCTGAATTTGGCAATTCTCGCTAAGACTGCATTTTCCAACAGTGTTGAGGTGTATTGTTTCTTTGTTTCATTTTCTTCTGGATAGTTTTATCTATATGCATAGCCAGGAATAAGGGGTTTTCTCAAAAGTACAACTAATTTAATGTTTAACTAATGATCCTTAGTCCTTGGCTTGCTCTCTTTGCGCTGTTGTAGGCCTCTAGCTGCAAGCTTTCTGAAGCACCCTCCCTAACAGTGTTGCATTTGTGTGTAAGACCTTTTTTTTTTTTTTTTTGCAAAGTGTTATGTAACTTTTTCCTTGTTTATTTGTTTTTGTTTCTTTTTTTTTTTTTTAGCTTGGTTGACTATTTACAAGATTTCTTGCTGCTTTTTGACAATCTATATTTATTTAGTAGAACAAATTTCGATATATTACTTGAAACTATGAAATAGAATTGAGTTAGCAGTTGACTGGTCATGTGATGTATAGAAGTACAATATGCTGTGGTTAATTCTGCAGTAGGTTTGTTAATTTTGTTTATCTGCACTAAAGTACGAAGATCTCCATTCTGTTTAACCATTCAAACTGAGGGTGTGATCCAAGTCTGTCATGTGTTTGAAAGCTAAATCCTGGAAATTGCTGTGGGAGTAGAATATACTAAATCTTTTGCATGAGGAGTTTGTTGAGACAGTAATGTAGCTGTGACATTTTGCCAATTCTTAAATGCTTCTACATTATGCTGAAAGTCAGATTCCTGGTAAAGTTTTGCTTTAGAGTCAGGCTTAAGTAAACTTGCACAGCACAAAAAAAAAAAATAATTGCACCAAAGGTACTGATAATATTTGAACAGTGATCTGTACATTTTGCTCATTTAGAATTTTTTTTTGCATTTGTTTATTTCCCTTTATGAAATGAATTTCTAGTGTTGTAAGAACTTAGGTGAGTGTAAATCTCTTCCAAAATTTTTAGTTACTTTAGAAGGAAATATTTTGTAATTTCCACTTGCTTCCATCAGTGAAATTTAGAATAACTCAAAGCAGTTTTGGTGCACCAGACATGCAGTATGTGTATGTTCTACAAGAGATCCAAGAGCTCCCTGTTTGCGAGGCTGTTGAGAAGTGGCATCCAACATTCAGTGCTCAGGTATGTTAGTAAGAAGTACTGTAGTCCTATGAGGGCAAATGTGTGGATTTTTAAACATTTTGCCATAATTGCACAATTTTGCATTTTTACTTAATGTCATGTTATGTTTCTTAAAATAAACCTATTGTTGAAATACAGTGGAGTTTAACTGTTTTTGTGGCAAATCTGTGTGCATTTTAGTAAATTTCTGAAAATTAATCTGATGTATTTTTGATGTTTGTTCAGTTCTTCTATTTCTGCACTTGTGTCTCACCTGTGTGTAATGTCTTTTGTTTGTTTTTTTTTTTTAATGTGGAAGGTGCTTTGTTCTTTTGTCTCATTCCTTGTGGCTGTTCAGGTGTAACTTCTGGTTTGTTTACACTCAGGCAACATGGTCTTTCCCTTCCCTTTCTCCATGTCTTTGGCTGCAGTTGGCATCCAAGCTGGAGTGTCAAGTGGGGCATTCCAGCCTGAGAACACTGTATTGGAAAACCCAAACCCCCTTTACACTGAATTTCCCGACACCCTTGCTGCAGAGCTGGGAACTAGAGGCCTCTGGCTATTAAAGCAAAGCAAAACTGCTGCAGTGATGGTGCTTAGCAGAACTGCTTGCACATGATACTTGTTGATTGAGAGCCTTTGTTCCCTTCCAGAGGCTCTCATGACCAGTGCACATGCCAAGTCATGGCAGCCTGGGAAAACACCGTGGAATTCTCTCCTTGGAGAGGTTGTGCTGATTCTCTTGTGCTCTGTCAGGTTCTGCAGGCAGTGTCTGTGTGCAGTCAGGGGCTCTGTTCCTGCTCTGACTGCAGAGCTGTGGTGGGCCGGTTCCTGTGACTGGGATGTTGCTGTGGAGGGCTGCACTCTGAGAAAGACCAGGGAGGCACCGTGGATCTGGGGGCAGCACTTGGGATGTATCACAGTGTATCTTGGGGTGGGTGATGAGGGAGTCAAGACTTAGGGGCTCTGCTCAGGGCAGTCTGGTCAGGGTAACCTGATGTGGGTGCTTGCCACAGGCCACCTGAGCACAGGAGCATGAGGCTTTCTCCAGGCTGCCTCTTCAGAGATCTTGGAACAATCCCATAGGAACAGGCCCTGCAGGGAACAGGGGTCCAAGAGAGCTAGATTAAAGGATCACTTCCTTCAGGGTCTAAAATGATACAACCTGATGAAAAAGAAATTGGGTAAAAGGGGCAAGACACTTGTGTGAGTGAAAAAGGAATTCAGTTCCTGCATAAGCAGGAAATACACAGGAGATGTAGCAGGGTCAGAACAAGAGAGGGACAGGAGTGTTTCAACCATGCTTTTTGATTCCCTAATTTCTCTTCTGCTGTCGTGGCAAAGAACAGATACATGGGTTGTCCCATGGTGCCCCAAGTTCCTGTGGAGCTCTTGTGAAATCCTTTCAATGCTGGCCTGTGTTACAATGCCAGTGCTGTAACAGAAGAGGATGACTTGGCAGGGTCAGGTCAACCTGCTCAGGTGCAAAGAGAGTGAGCAGCTAACTGAGGGAGCTGGGGAGCCACAGGTTTGCAGATGATTATACTCTTCTAAGGGTCAATAAGGATTTTCCTTCTTTGAATACTAAAGTAAATTCCAATGTATATTTTTGAAGAGAAAAGTAGCTGAGCCCTTGAGAGATTCTTCCTGTCTGCAGGTTGGGGATGGAATTATTTGTGGGCATTTTTTTCCTTTCAGACTTGCTTTTGGAAGTGAGTCATGTTATTTGAAAGCTTCTTCTGAAGGACAGGAGCACATAAACCCCTGCACACCCCCTAAAACAAAGTAGCATTAATTAAATGAACTTTTCCACTGTGTTCGTGCTCCAGAGCTGTGCAGTGCATGCTGCATGCAGGGGAGTATCTCCCAGCTTGGCACTCATGTGCAGCCAAGAGGTGGGGAAGTAACCATCCAGCTGTTGCTTTCTCCTTATCTCTCTGCACATGTTCTCCCCTCTGGGCCTCAAAGATGGAAGAGTGAGACCAGCAAAGATGGAACCTCCCCCATTTCTTAATATCTCACTAAGGTCCCCGTGCCTCACTGCTGGTTTTTGTGTTTTACACAAATAAAGGTACAAATATCTACTTTAAGAGGCAGGTATTTATGAACTTTTACAAAGATTATGTGAAAAGTTTAGGAGCAGCAAAACCAACTGATTTCTAACATCTATCCAAGAGGAATTTCTGAAGTACAACAAAGGCATTTGTCAGCTTTCCCTTTCAGGTGTTGGTGGGGTCTCTTTGTTTTTAACCAACCAGTAGGACACAAATCCTGTACAGACTCTACATCTTTGAAAGCTTTGGCCCTCTACAAAGTGCACTTTAAAGCAGCTTCCACCTGAGGAGTTGGGGGGCAGTGAGGAGACAGTGAGAGTGATCGAGAACATGGAGAGAACCCTGAATATTATATTTCCTCTTGTAGAAAGTGCTGGGTTTTACTGTTTTTGAAGGATTATGCTGTATTCCTGCATGTCACAAGCTTTGACTGAAGAAAGCCTAGATCTCCCTGAAGAGGAACAAAATGGAAACAGGTAAAGCATTATGCCCTACTCTTTGCAGCACCTGGATGATGGGGAGACCTTGCCAGCATGGAAGGACCTCTGTGTAGTTCATACAAGTGGGTCACAGCTTTCTCCTCTGCCCTCCCTCTTTCTGTGGCTGTGAGCCAGGGCACAGCCTGGTCCCAAAGGCACTCCAGGGTAACAGGACTGGAGGTTGTGCCCAAATAACCTCAGGCTGCTGTCTTTTAACAGATCAGCTCCACAATTTACGCATGCTGTGTGCATATTTAGACCTTTAAGTGTCACTGAGTGCTAGCAATGATAACATACCTGTAAAACATCAACCTAAATGGTACCCAATATATCTGTTTTAAAGAATGCCCTCTGTGTTCCCATGTCTCCTTAGATCTGCACATGACCTTTGCTTTGCAGCCCTCACTGTCACACAATTGTAAGAACTGTGAACTGTAGGCTCACTTTGTGCCAGCTTTTGATCCTTTTGCTTAATGATAAATATCTAATTTTTGATTATCTATAAACTCAGTTCTAAATTCCATTAGATCAATTATTTTGAAGTCAAGGTGGTATGTGGAGATGGTATGTGACACATCAGTTGCAAAATAAGATTTGCAGATAAATTCTGAATTACCTTAAACTCTTCCAGATTGAGGCAGTTCATATTCCTTCAGTAACAGATTTCTTTATCAATTCTGAAAGTATCAGGGACAGGAATAATTGGTGAATACCAAATTAACCTTCTCCAACAGTCAATAAAGTAAGTGCTGAGATTGTCTTTATTCTGAAAATTTACATTTTAACTAAAAGTTATACCATATTTTATATCAAAACTAGTATACAGAGAGGAAGTGTTAAGAAGAAAGAACAGTTGGATTAGTCCTTCAAGTTCAATTTTTCATAGGCCAATGAAATAGAGTTTCTGCTGCTACCACAAGGGAGGTGTCCAAGATTTTCTGAAGTGATTTTGAAGAGCAGTCTCAATAGTATGAGTTGCTATTGTGTCTGAAGTGCACTAGAAATGGTCACAGCCAGTAACTATCAGCAAAAAACTATATAAATTAGGCAGTTGCTGTTAACACAAAGATGGAAGGAGGGACAATATCTAACAAAGGCAAATCCATGCTCTGATTTGGTAAAGCCCCCGTCTAAAATGGCTTAGTGTCAAGGGAGCTGTTGGGTATCCACAAGCAAAACAGAAAGTACATCTTTGGAAGAGTAGAAGTTAATTAATTCTGAAAGTCTAAAGGAATTTCATGTCTTGCAATGCTATTCTATTTTACAGTAGCATTCTTCCAACACTACACCTTTAGAAATAAATGACTTCCATGAACTCCAGGTCTGGAGTGGTTGCATTATCCTCCACAGGCAGCTCCTGGTGTCCTCTCATGGGGTGCAGCACAGAGGACCACCTGCACCTCCAACAACCTGCAACAAATCCCCACAGCACCCACAACTGCCTTTAAGGATTTACTCATTTCAGAAGACAGAAAAAGCACCAGGTATGCTTGTTATATTTCTGCCTGTAAAACATTTTTAGAGAGAACAACTGGTAGGAGCCATGGGTGGTGAGGCAGAAAGAGCAGGACCACGAGATCAATCAGCCCAAGGAACATGCAATTGGAATTTGTTCCCTGACTCTGAGCTAATGGTGAGGGCCTGGGGAGACAAGCATTGAGTGCCTGTCAATACTCCCCAAGCTCCAGCAATTTGCCATCTGCAATGCCAGAGGTGACATCTCTGTGTTTAATAGCTCTCAATGGATTTCTCCCCAGAATTTATCTTGCTGTCTTTTGACCACTGGAGACTTTTTTATCAAGCTGCTACAACTGCCTGGTAGAAAATCTTTTTAAATGGGAGATGAGTATTGTGTGTCTTGTGTTGTGAGAAGAATGTCTGAGCTGGTTGGGAGAGCACCATTTCCAGCCTTTTGTGCTAGTGCAAACTGGGAACCTATGTGTGGGTTTGGGCACTAATTGTGTCCTTGCAAGGAAGATCTATCTACTATGGAAGAGTGTGGATGATTGCATGTGGCTACAAGGCAGGAAATATGGGCTACAGGAGATGCTGACTGGCAAAGTTAACTGTAATGTATCATTTTCCTATTTCCATTTACCTTTCTGATTAATTTTCTACTCAAATTGGATGAAAACATTTCCCTGGCCCACCTACAATCAGCTTTTTTCCTATTTTTCTTTTGTGCTTCAGTAGCGTGTTGCAACGTCAGGATTATAAACACAGCAGGGGAAGGTTTTAAATCCCCCAAATGGGGATTTGCAACATAAGTCTGGTGGAAACATTCCTGCTGAAACTGGGTTAGATTAACCTTTCCACAGCATGGACTCACTTTGTGGACATTGCTCATTTAATAGTCCAAGTCAACTGCTTGGTTACTGGTAAAAAAATTAGGAATTTTCTGTATCTTTTCCCTTCATTCCAGGGTGATATTTACCCCTTTATAAGTGTTGCTGTGGCTTTTCAACTCCTTCCTTTCTTGGGTGATCAAAATCAATCTTTTGGAGGATTTTGGGTGACCCAGAAGTCATGCAGGAGAACTTCAGGCAGAGGGGTAAAATGCCTGCAGCAGGATGGGCAAAGACCTCCATATGCAAATTTCCCTGGACCAGAGTGGGAGCAGAGCCTGCAAAAATACATTGTAAAGAAATAATAAGTTAATATGTACAAGGAAAAATGACATCTGACAAATAATTTATCAACATCCACAGAGAGCTGAGACATGCCAGCATTCCAAGCACAGCGGACGGAGAGTTTGCTGTGAAGGGCCACCCCCGTTCAAGAGGAGTTAATGTGAGATACAGCAGCCTTTGGGTCTAACAGGTGGCAGAGGGTGTTCCAAGTGAGAGTAGAACCTTTGATCTCCTCTGGGGTGGGGGACAAGGTCAGCAGATGGCTTTAAAAGGCAGCAGGTTGCTCCAGAGGAGCCAGCAGCCGGCATTGCCGAGGGACGGGGTCCGAGCGGCGCCACCTCGCCAGGCAGGGAGCAGCTCAGTGGTCAGTGAGTGTTTGTGTGTGGTTCTGGGCTTGGGTTGAGGGAATCTTGGCCCTATGGAGCCCTTGGATCAGCAGGTGAAGCTTCATTAGACTCAGGTTTGATTTTTCAAGGTGCTTCATCTAGCAAGAAAACCCAGCCCCATCCAAATAAAACGAGCGGTGTAGAAAAATAATTGTACAGTCCAAGAACAGTCCCCACTTCATCTGGGGATAGGTGGGTTACAGATAGATAGGGTTACAGAATGAAGGTTATGATTGTATTTGTTGGTTCCAAAAGATGGCAGTTCAATAAATCAAGGGAAGAGGATGGTAAATGTCAACTGGATTGATATGTAAGGGCCTTGGTTGTGCAAGAGACCTGGAATTCCTTTATTTCCAAGTTGTTGTTAGAAGCCTCAGAGAGATTGCTGAAGAGAATTGAAGAATAGTGGAGAAAAGATCCAGAATACCTGTCTAAAGAATAAGTCTAAATAAACTAACAGGAATTAAGCAGGAAGCCTGCAGGGAGTGGTAAGTGGAGAAATGGAACATCACAAAAAGGAAATCGGGGTAAAGTGAGAGAGCTGACAAGTATATTTGTGCCAGTCAAAGACAACTCTTGCTTTAAAATGACAAAGTTGGGGTTAAGAGGGTGTTAACAGAGGGAGTAATGCCCATGGGAGAATGGTCTTGGACCCTCCTTAGTGCTGATGTCTCACAAACCTCAGGGGATGCCATGGGAGAAATGAGGGGAGACTGGGACTGTATCACATCCCTGCCTGCTGGTGGCTCAGGCTACTAAACCCTCTAAAAACAATCCCAAATTTTATAATCTCAAAGTTAGATTTCCCTAAATCTTCTCTGGAAGCCTCATTTTAGAGTTGGGGAAGTAGGAGTCAGCTGATGTGATTTTTATTTTTGACTGTACACTAATGGTCTTGGTCTGTAGAAAAAGAAGACAGTGAAGAGAGGTTATGACAAGACAAAAAAACAGTTATTATCTTTCAGGACAGGACTGAAAGTTTTCAATGAAGGTCTGACTATTTTGCAAAGGGATTCCAAAACTCACCCCTGATGTATCTGAAAGATTCACAGAAAACACATGCATGTTTTATTTATTTTTCTTTTTATCCTCATTTTATTTTAATGACCAGGGAAAATGGGAAGAATGCAAATGAGTGAATGCCCTCTTTGATCTGTGCTGTTCCTGAGCATAATCTGGTAACCTGGCAGGCATCAGGCACGAGTGGAATTGCTGCCCATAAGTAGGAAGGAACTTCAGCCCCTTTGCAAGCAGTTTCTCAGTTTGGCTTGCTGGTTTGAGGCAAGCAACAGCCAGAAGAGCCCTGTCCCCCTGCAGAACAGGGGAGCTGGGCCCACTGTGGGCTGTTCACTGCTGCTTACATCACGGGGATTATTCTTTTGAGCAGGAATCACCTGAAATCATAAGGACTTCCACCCATGTCTGAAAAGTAGACAATGAAGAATTCACCCTAAAAAGGTGCAGCCACAGCACTGGGTTCTCTCCAGAGGGACTGTGACAGGAGTAACCTCCAGGAGCCATCTCCCAAGGTGGGACACAGAGCCACAGGCTGGATGTGGCAGAGAGCAGAAAGTGGAGGCACTGGGACTGAGGTCAGCTCCTGGACATGGAGGCCATAGGAGTATTTTGAGGGTATGTATTTAAAATGCAGGTGGAAGAGCTGGACAGGTTTATTGCAGAGGGAAGGGTGGTCTTGGTTGTGTTAGAATTGAAAAATAGAAGTGTTAAAAGGCAGCAAAAGGATTGAGGCTTCAAGAGTGGGTGATTCTCTGTAGCTCTAAATCATTTTAATTTGGTTTAAAATGATGCCTGACCACATGTTATGAGCATTCTGTACAACACACATCTCCTCTGCTCTGCAGGACACTGGGAAGCAGGGTTTGCTCTGGAATCTGCCCTGACCATGTCTCCTCCAGTCCTGTCAGACCTGGGCTATGTCCCCCCCGATGGTGGATGGGGCTGGGCCGTGGTGTTTGGAGCCTCCATCTCAATTGGGTTTGCATTTACCTTCCCTAAAGCTTTCACAATCTACTTTAAAGAGATCCAGGCTTTCTTCAACATCTCCTACAGCCAGATTGCCTGGACAACATCCATCATGTGTGCTACCACCTATGGAGGAGGTAAGTGAAGCGAGGCTGTGTCTTCTTTGGAAAGAGAAGATCTGAGCCCTACACCAAAAGGGGAGAATGTATTTCTTTGAGAAATTTCCTGAAAAGTGCTAACTCTAAGCCTGGCTGTTTTCTGATGATACATATTGACAAAACTGAGAAAACCAGTAGTGCTGAGTTTTATATTGCCAACATACATGAAGCCATCAATTATTATTTAATCAGAAATCCTGCTATGTGTGGGTGAGTGGAGGCTTGGAATTATTTGAGTCTGGGCAGTTATTTCAGTATAATTATTCTTCTGTTCCTATTCTTGTCTTTCCTTTTGAAACAATAATGTGTGGCTTGTACTCATGATTGCAGAGAAACCACTGAAACTCAAACCCCAAGTTTTGCTGATGCACAGACATAGAATATGTGCATGTATACCTTGAGACAGCATTGAAATATGTTTTTTCCCTGAATCTGTTGCTAAAATCTTGCTTCAAATAAGAGATGATGTTTTAGACTTTTCTCTGTAGAATCTTTCTAAAAGAACAAATACATTCACTGGTTTCTTCAGCTGGAAATGTTCACTGTACCTTGGCTGCAAAAGCTGCTGTTGAGGGAAGGTATCTCCTGTCCTCATAATGAAATCATCAAATGGATGTTCCCTGAGGGATGTCTCCAGGTTATCAGTCTGCCACTTTGATCTGAGCAGCTGGGTAATCTTGCTGTTAATGGTTAGTAGAGATCATCTGGTTTAGGCTGCTGGTGCCTGTGAGGTGCAGCTGCTGGCAGTCATTCCTGGGCTCTTAGCAGATCCTGCTGGTTCTTAGCTGGATTTGCAAGGGTGAAAGGTAAAAGGATTAACACTTAAGAGCACAAGAATAGCCACCCAGGTGTGAGTAACCTCATACCTACCCAAACCTGTATTCTCCCAAAAAAAGGTCTTGGACACTCTTTGGGGAAGGCTATTGCCAAAAAAATATGTACATGGAGGGATCTTCTTGGTACCCTCTCACCTTCAGGACAGGGAGGCTTGGAGGCTTTCTGGGTCACTCATTGCAAAGATTCAGGGGTACACTCTGGGTACAGGAGGCTCACACTCTTGTGGGCTTCAGGAAGTGGGCTTGTGGTTTTACATGGCAATAAAAAAGGAGCTGGTGTGGGATGGATCAAGGTGAAAGGGGATGTGTGTGACCAGAGAGGTGTGAGGGATGAACTGCTGGCAGAAAGAGCCTTTTCAGGTGTGTCTGGAATGGATCAGACTGTCAGTGAGACAGATTCCCTGGGCTCCTTCCCTGTGCTCCCTGCTGCAAGTGGGCAGAAGGGTTCACTTCCAGGGGGAATAAATCAGCAGCTCTACTGAACACTGATTCCCCTTGAAACAAAGGCTGTGTATCCTCTGGCTGCTGTTTGGCTCTGGTGGCTTTGTGTCAGGAGCTGGGAAGGGCTGACAGAGTCAGAGACTGAAGAGAGATTCATTTAAAGGGGTCATTTCCTTAGGGTGGCTGTTCAGGGCCCTCTGGAAGCTGGAGGTCTGAAACTGAGCACCAGACACTGCACATGTCTCAGAGCGGTTGGGATTTCTGGTTTTTTACTCTCCACATTCCCTGAGTGAGGGCTCTTGACATCTGGTGGGAAATAGAGGAGAGGAAACTGCTGGCTGTGGTATTGATGGGGGAGGAAGCCATTGCAGTATCAGACTTGAGGCTTTCATCACTGATCTTCCCATTTTTAAGTATACTTTTCTGACACCACCTTGCAGCAGAGCTGTTATTATAAACCAGAGCTGTGTGTGCAAGTGCCTGCCTTTCCCAGATGCCACCTGTAACAACAGGAGGGTGCAACACAACAGGAAAATATGAGATGCTATGAAGAAAGTAAACCTTTCCTTTTCAGCATTGCATTTGTATTCACCCAGACTTTGGGCCAAGAGCTCCATGATGGCAGGGGGGTCCTGTCCCTTTCACAAACCCCTGTGTTCATTGCTCCAAGAGCACCTTTTCTCTCTGGGGTTTGTCCCCCAGACAGTACCTGCTGCTCTTCTCCTCACTCAGCTTTTAAATCCCTGCAGCATCTGAAATAGATAATGGAAAAACATAAATCTGAGAAAAAATCCCTGTGTACTCTTCTAGAATTAAGGGAGATCAAGTGTCTCATCTGTTTTTGAGCATGATTCATAATTCTAAACATTTCCCTGTCATGTTCTCATCTTTCAGTTTTGCTGCCAGTAACTGGTGTTGACATCTCCATGGATCTAAAAGCAGCAGCATGCTAATAGTAATAGAAGAGGGAATGGCAATAATAACAGATTTAGGACTTTCATCTCAGGGAATAAATACCTTTGAGTGCATAAGTAATTGAATACTCAGTTTGATCTTCCTTTCAGCTATAGCAGCGTAAGTCTACAGCAACTCTGTAGCATCCAGTGAAGCTGCATGCTGTGTTTGAGGAAGGAGGAAAGCACCAACAAATCCTGCCCAGAGTGGTTGGAGGAATGCAGGGGATCCCTTCAAACCCCCAGCTGCAGCTATCTTTATATAAAACAGTTTTTTAGGACAGCCTGCACTAGAGTAAATAGAAAAAAAAAGCTTCAACAAACGTTGAATATAATTTTTTGGGTAAAGCCTGGGCTGCACTGAAGTCATCAGGCATCTTGCCATCACCTTTAGTGGAGCCAGGATTTCATCTTTCAGCTGCTGAGTTTGACCTGCTGAACTGGAGCACTAGAAGCCTGGCAAATTTCAGCCTCAGGCATTTTGGGAAAGGGGGCTTCCCCAAAGGTCTTCAGGAATGGGAAGCAATGGAGTGCCCTGTGAACCTTACCCAGGCAAAGGCTGCCTCTTTGAAGCCCATCTTACAGGGAGCCATTTCTGTGGAACTGAGGGGGCTCCTGGGAAGGTCAGCCTGTAAGCCTGGGATTACAGCAGGCTTGAGCAAACACTGCACTTGGGCCAAAACATCTCCTGGTTTTGTCCTTGTGGGGTAACAGGGATGTACAATGTCAGAAGTTCAGCAAGTTCCTTAAGAACTCTCTGTGTAAAACCTTGAAAGTTAATGCTAAAGCACTGTGCTTGGTCTGCTGGACAGTGGTCAGCCAGGAGGGCAAAGCAGCACAGGGAATTCAAGCCAGAGCCTGCTGAGTTCACCCCAGCAACCCTGAGTTGCACCAGCCTGTGTTAAGGGCACAGGGATGTTACACAGCTCCCTGCACCCCTTGATGTCTGCACTCAGCTCCTCCCAGGTTTGTTTCTGTCTCTTGTTTCCATATCCCAGCGTTTTACAGAATTTGGATGGTAATGAGGCACGTCCTGGCTTTTCTCCACCCCATCAGGAGGAGCTGGTTGTGTCCCAAGGAGCTGCAGGCTTGATCCTGTTGTCCTGCTTCCCACCTGCTCTCTTAGACTGCCCAGAGCTCCCTGGTGACCAGCACTGTGAGGTGCCAGCTGAGACTGGCTCCTGCTCAGACCATGCCTGTCCTTGGAGCAGATCAAAGGTGTCCCACATACATGAGCAGCACCTGCTCCCAGAACACTGCAGTCCTGGAGGGAGATGTCCTGGGGAAACTCCCATCAGGAGGAGACACCGTTGTGGAGTTACAATCACAGTTTTATTTGGTGGGGAACCAAAGCCCCAGCTGCCTCTTTCTGATATTTTTCTGCAATTCTAATTGACTTTCCCTCCATCATCTTAAAACTTGGGTGAGGTGGGGTTAATTTTTTTGGAGAACACCTGCATTATGTAATGACTAGGAGTACTATGATCTGCAAACAGTGGTGTTCCAGAGACTACTTGGAAACTGCTGTGACATCCCCCTGTCCCCAGGTCACTGACCCTCAATTCAGGCTCAGTCAGCACTGTGCAGTCCCAGGGTTTTGCTGCTCTGCAGTGGGGATCACTCTGCATGGTGATCCTGCAACATCTCTCCTCTCTCAAACATCATCAGGCTCTAATGAGAGCTAAAGCTCTCCAGCTTGGTGAAGTGTTATTCAGGCAGCCTTGAGGCAGCTGATCCTTCCTCTGCCCTGCTGACAGCAACTTGGGAGTTTGCTGGAGGTGGGAGACAGCAGTGGTTCTTTGCTGCCAGATGTGCCACAGCTGCTGAGGGCCATGCCTAGGACATGGCTCTGGTGGAGGGGTTGGATGTGTCACAATTCACCAGATTCATTTTGGCTGTCTAAGCTGCAGATCTTTGCTAACCTGGTTCTTTTTCACTGAAGGGAGTAAGGAAAACCTCACAAAAATACTTCCACCAGAAATCACAGGCAGGCTGAGTGGGTAAGGCAGACTGGGATAAGCTGGGATACCACACTGGTTTTACTTTGGCACACTAAGGAGTCTTTATTCATTATGTGCTTACCTTGAGCAAAAATTAAGGACTCATTATCCTGTGGTAAAACCTCACAGCAAGAACAAGGCTTGAGTCTGGACCTGGAGAGGCACAGGGTGGGGAAGGCAGAGGTTTCCCTCTGCACAGTGTCACCAGTGGAGTCCCCTTTATTTTCAGAACAAAGAAAGAGTGACCTGCTCTGCTCTGGCTAATGTGTAATTGCACCTTCAACACAACCTCCTGCCCCAGCTGACTGTTTGCCTGTCTTTGTGTGCACAATCTTAAATGCCTTCAGGCTCTGCATTCAGCAGTGTTTGGAAAAAACCAGTATTTCTCCTCATTTTCAGCCATTTAGGACTTGGCATAACCAGACTTGTGCCATAAAAGTTAGTAGCTAAATTCTTGATGCATCTCTGAGTACTTCAACCATGTTGTTTTTCCCTTTCTATGCAGTCATTTTCCAAATATAACAGAGGAAGATCCTTCTGGGATTAAAATGTAAATGAGACAAAGATGCAATAGCAAAGGAATAATTTGTTTTAATTCCCCAGTGAAAGCATTCCAGTTATTAGATCTAGATTAATTGTCACCTTTTTTTTTACCAACAACAATGTTTTAGTTGGAGCTGTTGATTAAACTCCTGCAACAAGGGAAAAACAGAAGGGATGTTATTGCTTGGTTTATTCTGTTTTCTCCAGGAAACCAGCACATCCTGCAGTGATGCTTCATGCACCTAGCTGGTTTGATGGCACAGATACAGGGCTGGAGCTGTCTGAGAGGTTTCCTGGCTCTGGAGAAACTTATTTCATGTAATGAATCCCTCTGCTGTCTGCACTTCATGTTACTAATATTGGGGTTTAGCAAAAAGCAAATTTGATATTTCATAACTTTCTATTTTGGCTTCTCCTTGACCCCCTTGTAAAACACATTACTCAATGAAAAACAAAGCCAGGAGGCTCTGCCAGTGCTCCAGGTGGTTTTGGTGCCAGCACTGATGTCACTTGGCTCTGTTCAGTGTCACCCCATCACCAGGTGCAGGGGTGAGGGGCTGGTGGCTCTGCCTGCAGCAGAACATCTCACACAGCAGCAAAGAGGCTGCATGGAAATTAAAGGTTCTCCCCCTCCCAAATGGCCAAGGAGATGTCAGGGGATGTGGATTGACCATGTGTGACCCACAGATGCCACTTGGAACACATTGGTTGGGTGCTGCCTGCACCCCTCCTGCTGCTCAGTGCCCCATGAGCCACCAGCCACAGTTAGGTTCCCTTAAATTAAAAACCCAGGCATGAAAATAGCAGGGGTAAATCCCTGAGTGCTGGAGTCTTGTGGCTAAACACAGAGGAATGTGTTTTATCAGCCTGGTCATGCTCAGGGGTGGGGAGAACACAAGGTACAAGGGTAATTCTGTGCTACTGGGGAGGGAAATGAAGCTTTGCCCCCCAGCTGGCAGTTTGTGGTGGCATCTGCTTGGAGTCCAGAGCCAAGAATTTTGGTGACTTGAAATCTACTCCCAAGTATTACTCTGTACCTGTATGGATTGATCCCTTGGAAAAAGTTAAGAAATCTATTAGGAACACAAATAAATGTCCCTATTTTTTGAGGACTGGGATGTCTCTCTCCCAGGACAGGTCACACAAGGCAACTGCAGGGGATGTTCTTTAGAATGACACCAAATGTAGGTGCCATTCCCTTCTGGAGAAGGGAATTATCATCTTCCAGTGATGGTATCACGTGGGTCCAGCCCTTTGGTTTTGCAGAAAATTGCAGTCTGTATTCTCATCCATTAATCCAGGAGCTCCATTTTAACTGGCTATGGATTGGATTTCAGTGCTGCTGCATTTTATGAGCAAATGGAACATGACAATAGAGCAGGTTTAAGAAATGGGGTGTGCCATTAAGGGCCCTTGAAAGAAGTGCAGAGGTGCCTCTTCTGGCATTTACCAGATGCTGTTTTCAAGCAGCAGAGCTAGGTATGGATTTTTTTATGGAATGTGGAAGCAATTTCTAAAGTCTTTAATTGACTTCCAAAGACTCAATAAAGGAAAAACTCTGGAGTTATAGAGTTGTAGCTCTTTCCTTTGGCTGCTATAAACTGCTTTGCATAAAAGGCATTGAATAAAATTATTTCCAAGTACCAAAGTGATTCACTGAAAATAATTAGAAATGTTTTTGATTTTTGAGGGGACCCAGAGGTTTTTTCCTGACCAAGTTTTTTCTTTTTTCTTTTTCCAAGACAAGAAAAAACACTCAAGTTGTCCTCACTAGTCACTTTTCTGGGGGGAATTGAAGTGCTCTACTGTATGGGTAAAGTGAAATGAGGCCCTGGCACGGGTTGCCCAGGGAAACTGTGGCTGCTCCATCTCTGGAAATGTTCAAGGCCAGTTTGGATGGGGCTTGGAACAACCTGGTCTGCTGGAAGGTGTCCCTGCCATGGCAGGGGGATGCTCCCTGTCCTCCCAAGCCATTCTCTACTTCTATAATTTTAAATATTGTCCATCAAACCTTGGGCTTCAATAAGTAAAGGCTGTGAGTTCATTTGATCAGAAAATCCTGACCTGGGAACTGTCACAGAAAGCCTTGTGAAGCTTGGAAGATGGAGGGAGAGGAAGAGTTTCAGATTCTGCTTTGGTCCTGGCCCCTTTTCCCTGCATGCCCCTCTTCTTTGAGCAGCCCTGGAGCAGAGCCCTGGGAATTACAATAGCAGGCACTTATTTACATGGAATACTGTGATAGGGAAATGAGCAATTTAAAAAGGTGTTTTGCAATTTTAATCAATTTTGTTGCTGCTTGCCAGCAAATTAAAAAACCTGCCCTCCAGGAAGTGTCTGCTGTCAGTGGCTGAGAAAGCAGAGCCTGGTCCCCAGGGAGAGTCTGTGGTCCCGACAAGGGGGGGGAGCACTGGCACAGGCAGCTGCTCTGAGATGAGCCCAAGGCTCCCAAATTGCCAGGAAGTCCTTTTTGACCGAATGAGCCCAGGATTTCCAGTGTCAGTCCCACCCTCTGCCCTGGGGCTCTTCTGCTTTGTGAGCTTCTCTTCAGAGCAGCAGCAGCAGTGCAAACACCACATTTAACATCTTTAGAAATCATTTGTTTGCCTCCAATATCACCTGCTGCAACTGGTGTCCTGCCCCAGTTCTGAGTTTTGTCACAAGTTTGTGTGACAAAGTTTACCCAGAGGTGTCCTGCTGGGCTTGGCTGCAGGGGCCATTCTTTAGCATGACACACAATTTAGTAGCTCTGGAGAAGGAAATTCTCATCTTCCAGCTGAGAGCTGTTGCATCTTCCATGGCTGAAGCTGTACCTGCTTCTTCATCACTCTGCTCCCTGCACTTTGCATCTGTCCTCCCACCTTCCATGCTGCTGCTTAGGATGTGCCAAGCTCAATCTTAGGTGTGTTTATTCCATTTTGGCCTTATTTCTGATTTTTAACAGAACACAGAAAGCAGCTGCTGAAGCAGCTGAATGCTGGTATCCTCACAGCCCATGAAGTGGGTCAGGGCTGTACCAAAATAAAACTCCCCAAGTCATCACACTGTGACCCCACAGCTGGGAGTAAAGGTTTCTGGTCACTTTGAGTTTCTCAGTTTTATAGGAAGGAAGAAATGGCAGTAATAAAACATCTTACAGTTGTGTTGTGAGGAGATTTTAAAGCTCCAGATTAACTGTGCCAGGTAAACTGCAGAGCAAGGCTCTGATATTTCCCCTCTCAGTTGCTTCATGGTGCAAGTAGAAAATGGGACACACACAGGGCTGTTAGCTAAGCCAGGGGGAGGCATGGTTGAGAAAGATAAAAGGTCTGTGGTGAAACTGCACCTACCCAGCAAGAGCAAACACTGCTTAATGTTTTCCCAACTAGAGCTCCATGTGAAAACTTGGATATACAGCAAATTGGTGAGAATGAACGGGGGGCAGAAGTCTGCAGTGATCACAGAACCTGTGATAGAATTCTGAATTGGGTTGGAAGGGACCTTAGAGCCCATCCTGTTCCTATCCCCCTGCTACCTCCCACTCTCCCAGGTTCCTCCCAGCCCTGTCCAACCTGGCCTTGAACACTTCCAGGGATGGGGCAGCCACAGCTTCTCTGGGCAACCTGTGCCAATGCCCTGGCACACCCACAGTGAAGAATTTCCTCCCAACATCCAATCTAAATCTCCCCTCTTGCAGCTTAAATCTGTTCCCTCTTGTCCTATCAGCATCTACCCGTGTCAAAAATCACTCTCCTTTTCTTTTTTTATAACTATGATGTGGTCCAGGGGCAGGAAGCAGCAAACAACTTGGTAGGGAGGAGAAAAGAGCTGGGATTTAGTACGGAAGAGAGGAGGGATGCAGGTGCAAGCAGAGGGGAAGTTAAAAAGAACAATTTGCATTTAACTAACTGAAGGTGGTTTAATTAAAGCCCGCGGGGTGACTGGTGCTGCTGCCTCGGCTGCGGGCGAGGAAAGGCGAGGGGACGGAGTGAGGGATGTGACTGGAGTGAGGGATGTGACTGGAGGGAGGGATGTGACTGCCGGGGGTTTGGGGCCGGTCCCGCCCGGAGCGGAGCGGAGCAGCCCGGGCAGAGCCGCCAGCGCCGCGCTCCGCAGGTGGCTCCGGTCCGGCCGCGGGTCCCGCGTCCCACCTGTGTCCCACCAGTGTCCCGGGGCTCGGCAGGCACCGGGGAGGGGCGGAGCAGCGGGTTGGAGCCGCTGTTTGTGGTTTTCCCCCGGTACACGTGGCATTCCTGCCTCCCCCGGCACAGCTCCGGCGGCGCACGGGGCTCGGGTGGGCGGCGCAGCACACGGGACTCACCTGAGCCGAGGTGTGTGCGGCGGTGCAGGTGGGCTCAGGGGGAGCAGCATCCCGGGACTGGGGGGCTAGGGAGCAGCACCCCAAGACTGAGGTCTGGAGAAGTAGAATCCTGAGACTGGAGGTCCAAGGGAGCAGCATCCCGGGACTGGGGGTCCAGAGAAGCAGAATCTCAGGACTACAGATGTGGGGAGCAGTATCCTGGGACGAGGGGTCTAAAGGAGCAGCATCCCGGGACTGGGGGTCCAGGATCTCAGGGCTGGGAGTCCGGGGGAGCAGAATCTCAGGATTAGGGGTTTGGGGAGCAGCATCCTGGGACTGAGGTTCCAGGGGAACAGCATGTGGGAACCGGGGGTCCAGGAGAGCAGAATCTCAGGATTGGGGTCTGGAGGAGCAGTATCCTGGGACTGAGGTTCCAGGGGAACAGCATGTGGAAACCGGGGGTCCAGGGGAGCAGAATCTCAGGACTGGGATCTGCAAGAGCAGCAAGCACCCCAGGACTGAGGGTCCAAAGGGGCAGCATCCCGGCACTGACCCCACAACCGCCCCCTCTGTGTTGCAGGGCTCCCGGGGAGCCATCCCCCCGGCCATGCCGGCCCGCGCTGAGCCAGGGCGCGCCCCCGGCCCGCCGGACGGCGGCTGGGGCTGGGTGGTTGTTTTCGGCGCCTTCGTTTCCATCGGCTTCGCCTACGCCTTCCCCAAAGGCTTGGCCATCTTCTTCAAAGAAATCCAGGATTTCTTTGGCACGTCCTATAGCGAGATCGCCTGGGTCTCCTCCATCATGCTGGCCACGACGTACGGTGCAGGTGAGTGCTCCTGCACCAGCCCCGGCACGGGGGTTTGTAAGAGCAGCAGTAAGCCAGAAATCTCCACTCTGGGCCAGAGCAGAGCAACCAAGTGTCCATCTGTATGGCCACCATCCACAGATTTGCTTTCTGATCATGTTTCCAAATGTTTGTTTAGGCAGACAAGTCATATGTGGAGCCTGAGGGGCTCCTACCCAGAAATCAGAAGATTACCTATGAAAACTTTCTATGGGCACCGGGGAAAAAGCCCTGAGAATAGGCTGGTGTGAAATAACTAGGTCTGGGTTTCAGCCAGGGCTGAGTGTGGAGTAGAATAATAAATGAAGGAGCTGCTTGTTTATTGTGGCAGTTGATAAAGACAGCAATGAAATCGTCAGTCATTCCCATCAGTTGTAAAGCAGTGCATGTAACTCTGCTCTTTTTTATGATTTCAATATCACCTTCATGACTGAATGAAATACATGGGCTGCCCTTGATTAAATCTTCAGCTGGAGGTGGACAGGAACCACATTCTGCAATTGCAGGAAGCTTCATCAATATTTATCCTGTCTATTAAAGAAATTCTGAGAATAATCTTTGTTTTTACAAAGGTGGTTTTATTTTTCCTTTAATAATGCACTATAGTGCTTCTTGAAGAGCACAGCTGCTAATGAAAATAAAGTTGCTTTGTATAAGTTTGTAGGGTAGAAGTGAGGCTTGAGTCAGACCCTATTGTAATCCCCTCTGTTGTAACCCAGACTTGGTCCTACAGAGATGAGCTCTGCAAAGGCTGAGTTCCTACACAAGAATCCCCAAATGGAGCACTTTTGGGCAGAACCCAAGCAGTGATTTAGAGAGAGAAATCCCCTGCTTGTGCCAGTGCTGTTGTCTCATTGGCTGTCCCATTTCACTGCAATAAATGTGCCAAAGTATTTACCTGTGGGCTGGGGCTCCCTGGATGCCTCTGTGAGCTGTTGGCAGCTCTGCTTTGTGTTCCAGTAAAAAAATGTTGTCCCCTCCCCTGGTATGGAAGAGATGCTTTGTGCCTGACTATGACCAAGTGAGGAACATGCACCCTGCACCTGGCAGCACCTCAAGTTGCTCACAGGGATTTAGATGGGGAGCTTGAGCCTCGTGGGGTTCAGCTCATGGCCAAGGAGGAGCTGGAGCAGGTGAAATGCTGCTCTGATCCCCTCTGCCTCCTTCCAGCTGATCATTTTGCAGCCCATCTTCTTCTCTGTCTCTCCAAGTGTTCCAGGTAGTGCTGTGTGCTCTGTGCCTGGGGTGTTGCAGTGGGCTTTTATCCTGATTAACTGAGCATCTCCTGCCTTTTTGCAGGAGCTTTAACCTCACTCTCCCTGATGCTGTTACATAGTGATGGGGGAGATGATACAGCTGAATTGCAGCTGACTGTTGAGGGAAATAGTAAAGGTAAGATCATTTCTAGAAAGCTGTAAAAGTAGGTATTAGAAACAGAAAGAGCAGAAAACAGAACTAGCTGCAGCTGCGAAGTCTGAAAGTAGAAAAAGTTGCAATAATACAGCAAGCTAGGACATGAAACCATAGCTTGAGCTTTAGGTTTGGCTAAGATAGACCTTAGGACTGTAGAGAAATATGCTCAGCAAGATGGTAGAAGGTTTTAAGCTTAATAGTAGCACACTGTATTTTGTTAATTGAAGGCATACAAGGAAGCATTGTGTGAAGCAGGTGTATGTGTTCTTTTAGTGGTTGGCTAGAACAATTGTTTGTAAGCTTTAGCCATATGCTATTGGCCAGAAAGTTTTTAAAATGCTCTGTAACAAAGAAATCTTTGGCTGCTGCTGGTTGTACGTGAGCTTTTGTCATCTTTCTATTGTCTCAAGCATGCAGTGAAGCTGATGCTGCAATAAAAGCTCAATGAATGCACCCCAGCAGTCCCATCCTGTTTGTGAAAAATCCTCCAAACAATCTCTTTGTGCCTGTCTCTTGCTTGCAGCTGCTCAGAGTCATGTCCAGTCACCAGCCCCCCCTCCTCTGCTCTGCTCTGGAGTAAGACTGGTGCTTGGGACCCTCCCTGTGCCCCTGGCTGAGGTGCTGGGTGCCTCAGTGGCTGCAGACAGGGCGTGGTGGGAGCTGCTGGAGCATGGAGCAATGAAGCAGGAGTGTCCACTCTGCTTTGACTGAGTGGGCATTTAACTCCAGAGTGGGTGTAGCTTATGCATGACTCTAGTGATTTGGAAATCCTCATTAAAGGTTTTGCTCTGTGGCAGTGCCTGTTGGAACTGTGAGCATGCAAGGCTTGATTTGCTCTGCTGAAAAACCAGAAAACATTTTTGCTAATTTTTCCAAAATAAGAAATTTTAAAACCACCAAGATTTCAACACACTCCTGAGCAGCTAACAGAGCTCCCAAACCAGATGATTATTGCCGCAGCATGTCCATCCCTTCCCTTCCTCTCCCAAATGAGGCAGAAGGGCCACAGGCTGTGTGGAGGTGATGCTGTGCAGCCCTGTGGGGACACTGAGCACATGAAGCATCAGGCACATGTCCCTGGAGGGGGGGACATCTCCCTGGGGGCTGGGGGGGCCCATTTGCTGGTGTCAGGTGTGGCCATGGAAGGCAATCCCTGCCCCATGCCAGCTCCCTGCAGCCCCAGGGGCAGCCTGGTGCCCTGGCAGGGCATGCAGAGCCTGATGTTTTCACTGGCCACAGCTCCTGTTGACACAGTGCCTGGTTTCCTTGGTGTTCTCCTTGGTCTAAGGACTTGTTTTTGGACTGTGCTGCTTGCACTGTAACAGAGCTTGAGTTTGCATTTCATAAATAATGCAAATGAAGCTTATTTTCTGAGAATACATGAACTAACCCAAATCTCCACTGGAGAAGCTGTGTTGATTTTGACAGCATGGATGCAGATTTACAGTGACCACCTGAGGCTTTGCTTGCAGCACCAAAGGACTTCCAGCTTTTCAGACTAAAACTGAAAATCAGCAGCCAGGACTGTTTCTGCCCTTCACTTTCTGCTGAATTCCCCAGGAAGCTGTTTTACACCAGCCAGGGCTCTGGCAATATATATTACAGGAGTTAATGTGTCTTATCCCCAGTTTCTTAATCTGAACTAGGTTGCAGAAAACAATTCTGTCCCTATAATACAAGCAGTAAAACAGATTACTGTGCAGTAAAGTGGATAGCCTGGACTTTATGACGGGGTGCTTGTAGCTCTTGCCAGAGCTCCTGTTCAGCAATTCCACTTTTCCAATTGCAGAGGGCAGGCTGGGAGGTTTGAGAGTGAGGAGCAGGAGGGAACATTGCTTTTCTCTGACCAAATCCCACAGGCTGAAGCCCTATCAATCTGATCAAGAAGGATTTGTTTTACAATGTTTCTACTTTTCTTTTCTTTCCGGTCATGGGTGAAGAGCTCATTCCTTACCCCAAATGAGAAAGGTATTACAGAGCAGAGTCTTTCATGCATGGGGGAAAAAACAAAAAGGGAAAAGGATCTGATCAGTGATCTTAGAGGTCTTTTAATGATTCTCTGATTCTGTAAGGGACCAAGGGCCATGGCATCACCCTTCCCTAAAGGTGATCTCAGCTGCACCTCAGCCCCCAGGTGACAGCCTCTGGGGGTGAGGAGGACACAGCAAATGTCCCAAAATGTGGAGCACCACAGGGTACCCACTGTGCTGCCAGGTGCCCTGGGCAGGGCTTCTTTCTGCAAGCTGCCTTCTTGGGCACTGTGCCAACACAAGACTGACATTCCCAAAGTTTTGCCTCACATATGGGGGTGAGTTTCGTTTAGGAAACAATTTCATTGCAAAGCCAAAAGCCTTTGGCCTTGGCACCTCCTGATGCGGGCTGTGTGGTGATGCCAGGTTCACCAAACTGAGCTGCCCTTGTCCCACTTTTAAGGGTGACACATTTCAAGCTTGGCCACTGAGGTGTCCCTGGGGACAGCCATTAGCCAGGGAAAGCAGGAGGCAGCAGAGCTCTCAGGAAAGAAAAGATAAGCAGTATTAATTTGCTGGTAAATTAGTTGCCCTATTCAGCATCAGGGGAAACAGCCAAACATTCTGAAAATAAGAAATAGTGATGCCACTAATTTAATAGCAGTAATGTTCTTGTAGCTCTTACGGTCTCCTGTGAGGCTGCAGGAGAGGTAAGGATTGTGAGAAGAAGTAATATCTTTTATTATGGCCAACTGCTGGAGCTTGAACAATGAGCCAGCCTCCTGGCACAGGTGCCAGAATAGAGAGAATAATTCAATACTAGGACAGGATCTGCATTTTCTTTTTAAAATATTTTTTAAATGCTTACTGTGTGGTCAAATGCTTCCTCCATCTTTCTAATGGAAGAACAGGAATCATCCAAAAGGAGCTCAGAGAGCAGATCCTCCTGCAGAGTCATTTCAGCTGCTTGGTTTGAATAGCTGGGGCAGCACCAGGGGACACTGGAGCTTCTTTTTAGTCATTTTGAAGAATTTCACTCTTTTGTGATTGCTGTGCATGTTTATATACAGCTTGTAGGTGTAAATAGGTGCTGCTTCTGCTGCCCTTTAATACATAAAAATCTCAGGCTCGTGGCATCAGCACCATCAGTGCTTTTATTCAGAATATACTGCAGTGGAGTCTTGTCTCAGTTTTGCTATACCCTGCTGTAAAACTGCCCCCAAAATCTCCAGGGTGCTGCTCTCTCACATCCAAATTCCCATTGAAATTAACGAATCTCTGTCTATTTTACAAGGACAGCATCAGAGAGCCACATTTTGTAAACACAGTAAAAATGAGAGTGCTTCTGGTGAAAAAGCCTCCACCTGAAACCAAGCAGTGTTTATTAGTCTTGTTATTTATTGGTTCGTAATTTGGTGAAGATCAAATTATCTGGAGATTTAATTCTGGAAATGCTCCACAACTAAATCTTTTCCTCCAAAAAAACTTTCTCCCAGAGCTTGTAAGTGCTTAATAGAGCATCTGCTAAAGCAGCAAGGAAGAGATAGGGAAGCTGAAAGTCCACCATTGACCTTGAACATTTAATCCAAAATTTTATAGCTGTATTTTATTACACTGCTAGCATGATAAATTGCAGTGACAGGTTTAGAAAGAACCTTACAACATGCAGTGGCATCAAGCTATATTAATAATGAGTTTGATTCTGCAGTTTTTAACTTAATCAAAACTGCCAGTGTTCTCCCCTGCTCTGGTCCAGGCTCTATCAAAACCTCCTCTGCCTCCAGAAAACCCCACCCAGGGCTCCCCACCCATCTCAGCTGCCTTCAAAGAGCTGTGAAGCACCACAGCATTACAAGGGGAAACTGAGGCACGGGAGGGAGGTGGGGTTTTCCAAGGTTATGTTCACCTGTGTCAGCTCTCTGTACTGCTGGTTCAACAAACATTCATAATTCTCAAGTGGGGCTTTTACCAGGATTTCTCTAGGGATGTGCTTTTCCACCTGGGCATTTTGTGGAGGCTGAAACAACTGGAGGAAGATTATTCTGTTTATTCACAGAGCTGTGGATATGCAGCATCCTGCTATCCTGGCCCAGGCCCTGCCAGGTGCTCCCTGGAGCTGCCTGATGATGGAATTCACCTTTTCCCTTACCCTCCCCACCTCTGGGAGTCCCAGCCCATCAGCCTCCCCAGGCTCTGGAAACAAGACATCCTCCCCAGGCAGGGGCAATCCCTGGGGCAGCAGCACCATTAGAATCCTGGGTTTTGATAAGAAAGCTGGATGAGGAATGATTTGAGTTCTGTAATGAATGGTGCTGCAGGTTCATATACTTCTCCTGACTCTCAGAGAGCACTCCAGCTCTGCAAGGTCACCACGTATGGGCTTATATTTTTTATTTTTTTAAATAGCTCTGTTCTACTTAAAAGCAATAATAGCACTGTAGGTTCAGGTGAAATATTTCTGTGTTCGTGGACTTGGTCACAAAGCTTTATCATTTTGCCCTTCATTGGAGCTATCAAGGTCACCAGGCAGCAGTAATAGAGATGTGATAGACTTAATAAAAACCAAGATTAATAAGAACTAGGAGGAAGGAAGTGAAGAGTTTTGGCTGGGGGGTTGTTAATGGTGTTAAGCCAAGGAATAAGTTATAATCCATTCCCCCCCAAGTGGAATTCAAACATGGAAAACTTCTTCCCCCAGATGCCAACCTGTCCCAGAGCATTGCAGTGGAATTGAAAAGCTGGACCTGTGATCCTCGGTGATGCTCTTCTGCCCCAGGATGGGCTCTCCAGTGTAACTGAGCTCTTGTCAAGTTCTGCAGGGTCCCAGGGTGGGCAAAGCCCTTTGGAGACCACCAGCAGGCAGGGGCCAAGTTGGGAGCAGCGTGTTAAGAGTGGTAACCAAGGGCTGTTGACCTCCAGGAATGGATGTTCCAGCCATGTGGGGGTACCAGCTGTGGGTTTCTCTGGGTCTGGGCTGAAGGCACTTGAGGCAGTAATTCATGTTTGGACTCAGGTGTTTATTATTTCTTATCAGTAAAACAGTCTCACTGCTGGGAGTTCTGCAGCTTTTCATCAGAAGGCACAAAATGGCCACAGTCTCTTGTTCCAAGGGCTTTCAAGACTAAACTGTCCAATTAAGAGCTGACACCTGGATTGTTTTCCCTTTTGACCCAATAACTGATCCCACAGAGCTGCAATGGGGACTTTTCTGCCCAATTACAAAATGCCACCCAAACCCATGGAGAAGGAAGAAGAAGAAGGAGCATGAAGAAGAAACCCAGGGTGACAACCTGTGCTTTCCATCTTGCTTCCATCCACAGCATACTAAAAATCCCAAAACCTCAATTTCTCACCAAGTGATACACTGCTCTCTATGATCTATTTCACACTTTTGTGGATTCCAGTCTATCTTGAAGTCTGGGAAACTTTCTCCATGGATGAGAGTCAAAGTCAGAGCTCCCCTGGGGGTCAGGGCACCCCAGAGCAGACAGGGAAATATTCCCAGTGCCCTGGGTTTGCACATTGCCACACAAGGAGCTCCTGCCCTGCAGCTGGGCTTCCAGTGATGGAAGAGATCACAGCCAGAGGTCCTGCCAAGGCAGAAGGGCAGCTAAAGAAATCCAGGAGAGCACCTCAAACACTGGGCTGCCATGACCTTGTGAAGGTGAGCTGTGATTTGTGGCATGGTGAGATCCAAATCTGCAGCTGGGGGAACCCCTGAGTGCTGTCCCTTTGCAGGAGAGGTTATTTAATTGCCTAAACTCAAAGTGACACAAAGGACCTTGGCCACAGCCCCAGTCTGGGAGCTGTTGGCCTGTGGCTCCTCCTGCACTGCAGGAGCAGCATCTGAGCTGGGTAATCTGGAAATTGAAGTGCCAGAGCACTGATCAGATAAGACTGGTGGATAAGGAAGAGAACACTTTGTCTTTCTGAAGCTTGGACCTTGTCTGCTTTGTTTTTCTTCTTCTATTTTTTTTTTTTAACATCAGGTTGCTGCTGTGGCAAGTTTCAGGTGGGAGGTCAGGGTCCCTGTGCTCCTAAGGTGAGCCTGGTGGGTGCAGGGGAGGGAGGATTGCTGCAGTGGATCATTGCCCTCACCACCTTCCCAGTGAATACAGTGCCAGGCCTGCCCAGGCACCACAGGACTGACCAGTCTGATGACTCAATAATGTGTGTCCAGACAATTTCTCCCATGCTTGGCTTATGAATCATCTCACAGGGATTGTGCTGGAGCTGCAGCCATTACCCCTTAAATGAACTGACTGTTCTCCTCACCTGTGAGGAAGCAAATGAGGCATCTCTGGGGCCAGGTTAGCTGTTGGAGCTGCTGTGCCATGAGCTGGATTTCAGCCTCCTTATTTAAAATGGATTATTTTCAATGTAGTAGAAGGCATCAGGGTGATTTAGGTGTGGACAGGTCTTTGGAAGCTGCTCTGTCAAGTCTGGCATAGGATTATTTGAGACTGTGGTTGTCACCCTGGGCATGTGCTCACTGCCTCTTGTCCCCAGTGTGTGGCCATCCTGTCCCCAGCAGCACTGCCTGAGGAAGGGTCTGCGGTCTGTGGGCTCCCCAGCATGCAGGTGAAAACCAAACCATCTGAACCAAGCAGCTGAGACTAATAATTATGAGGCTTCATGATTAGCAGGTACCCCCAGTTATTCTCCAGTGATCTGGAGCAGGGCTCAGTGACCGAGGGTGAGCAGCAGCTCTTCACACCCTGCTGACACAAACGCTTAAAGCCACGAGCTCCCCAAGCCTCTTCTGGCATGACAAAGAGTGAAAGGCTGCAGGTTTTGACCCTCTCATCCCTTTCCCCCCACGCTGGCAGCTGGGCCCTGTGTTTTCTCTGGCTGCCTCCCTTTCAGGCTGGGCATTGTTACCAGCAGCTGCTGGCTGATCCCCCCATCTCCTGAGGCTGGGGGGTCTGGCAGCTCATTAATAAAGTGGGGGCACTTGCTTTCATTCAGGGGTAATGAGGAGGTTGCTCTGTCATGGTGGGCTGGTACCCTGGTGGATAAATTACCAAGCCAAAGGCAGGGTTGTTATTCCATGGAGGGAGTGAGATTATTACTGAGGAAATTGCAGGCCTGCTCCTGTTGTTGTTTTACTACTGGTGTAATAATAGACTTTGTTCCATTAGTATAAATGATTTCCCCCCTTTCCCTCTCCTCTGAGTACATTGCACTTCTTCTTGTGTCCCCAGTGACTCCCCACATCACGGCATGCCAAGTTCCTATTTGTATTTTCACAATAGTTTGGAAAATATTAACTATCTGGGCAGTTCTTTTGGTGCTGGCCAATGTCCCTGAGTAGGAAGAGCTCTTTAGAGTGACTTGTCACTGTGGAAAAGCAAGAAAAGCTGAGCTGCATGTTGGGGCACTGGTGGTCCCAAATCTTCCAGTGGTGGTCTGTGCAGTTGAGTATTTTAAAGTGTTATCACCTGTGTGGTCATCAAACAGTCTGACCAGCAGACCTAGAACATTTGCACTGGCTCTGTGCCACTTTACACTGTCAGAAGGTCAGTGTTGTGAAACCTGGAAAAATCCCACGTTGCTGGGAGCCTCTGGGTTACAGATTGTCAGGGCCTCAGCTCTTCGCTGCTTATCTGAAAGCCCTCCACAGAAATATTGCAGCAGAAATTCATCCAGGCCAAGTTCCACCAGAAAGGAGGAATACTATTAGTTAAGTTAAAAAAAATCAAAGGACAAACCAGACCTTAAAAATAAGATATATATATATATATATATATATACACACACAGAGGGTCAGAGGTATGGGAGAGGAGAATGTTTTAGTCCCTATTAGAAATACATCAGTGTTTCACACCAGCACTGGAAGTATTGCAGCTCATAAAAAATTCATAAGGCTTGCTGAGGAAAACAGGAAGGCAATTCAGGTGTCTATTTTTTGAGCACTGTCATACTTGCAAGAGTTTAAGCCAGTCTGGATTGATATTTCTTGTTATGTGCCAGCTCTGCATTATGGTCCTCTCTGGATCATAGTTCAGTGACTCAAGCAGAATGAATGACAAGGTGGCCTGGGTTTGTGGAGGAGAAGAGAGGAGAGCCCAGGGTATTTTGCTTCTTCTTTATGGTTTTACTGTCCCCTCTTCAGGGTCCTTTTCACTTGTGCAAACACAAAACTCAAGGTGAAAAGTAATTGGACAAGCTAACAAATGAGTTGAGGCTTGCTGCATTCCCCACTGGTGAGTCCCTGTGTTTCTCTTGCCACCAAGAGCAGCCTCTTTGACACAGCCTTTCATGTACCAGCTAACAAAGAATGGAGATCTGCCACAGGTATGAGAAAAGAGAGGCTTTAAACAGGACAGGCACTAAACCAGTGTGATTTATATGGGCTGAGGGCAGTGCTTTACATCTCATCAGTCTTCCAGCAGCTCCATGATCCCAGCTGCATCTTTTGGGGATATTTGCTGCAAACTGCTGCTCTCCAGGCTGCAGAGTTTTACTGCAGGCAGAAGTGGAAGCCTCATGGTGTGCACCCTGCTCTGCAAGGGCTTGGGGTGCAAAGTGAAGCACTTCTGAGCAGGCATTCCTTGCTGTTACCATGGGCTGATGGAGATGATGGAGAGCAGGTCCCAGTGAGCCAGGGAGGTGCAGAGCCCCAGGCACAGCTCTGAGTGAAGCCAGCAGCAGGATGAGGCTCAGCATCCCCACTGTGTCCTCTGCTGTCCTCCTGCCGTGGATGATAAAAGAGCCATGGTTGGAAGTTCATTGGAAGGAGGAAATCACTGGGTCATGGAAGGGGCTGCCATGAGGCTGGGTGGGTGGGAGGCAGTGCCATCCCTTCCTGCACCAAAACACCACCCTAATGTCAGCATTCCTGTCATTGGAATGTACTGGGGTGCAAGGGGTTAATGGAATGATGCCTCTAATTTCATCATTAGCAGTTGCAGTGCAGTGCTGGTGCTGAGGACAGCCCTGGCTGCTCTGCTCCCTGAGAAGCCTCAGTGCACTGGGGACACTCTCAGCAGCTGGGATGGCTTTTGCTCTTCACTCTGACTTCCCAGGGGCTGGGACAGCGTTTGTGTGGCTGCTCCTTCAAGGACAAGCCAGGTAAATGGCAGCTCTCTGAGAGCTTTGCCAGCTGTTTCTCCTGCCCTGTTCTCACCTGGTGATGGAAATTAAGAAGCAAAAATCGCCCTGACTCCTCTTAGGCTGTCCTGCTGCAGGCTTGCAGGAGGGAGCAGTGAGTTCCTTGGGATGCCAGGACAGGGAGCCTGTGGTTCCTGCACGTTTGACCAGGCAGGTCTTAGCAGCTAAAGGGGCCTTGGGATCCAAGCTGCACACACTGTTACCCTAAATGCTTTCTCTGTGCTAATGTACAATATCTCTATTCTTTCCATGCCAGCTGAGTAACTGGTAAATGACAGGTCCTGCTTTTCAATTCCACCGTGCTGCCAGGGCCTGTCACACTTTTAATTTGTGCAATAGCTGCAAGCATAGCAGTAATTGTGTTTCACATTTCCCACAACTGCAGTGCTGGCTTTGTGCTCCCTCTTCCTCAGCCCTCTGCCCCAAACTGAGCTATTTAATGTTTTCTGAAGCTACCCCACAATGCTGCTGGTAAACTTATCTAATATTTGCTGTTTAATCTACTCAAGAAACACAGTGCAGGTGGCACGGGGCAGAGCAGGGCAGGGGGTGCCCCCAGATCTGCTGGGTGTGATGCTGATTGCTGCAGACACCTGGGCAGGGTGAGGGGGTCTCTGTCACCTGCCAGGCTGGCAGGGCTGGGAGCTGAAGTGTGCACAGCTCCCAGATGTGACAGATTGCGTGTGCAATTTTGGGCAGATTTTGAAAGGCTGCTCTGCTAAAGCCTGTGGATGTTTCTGTAGGTCCAAAGGACTTAAGTGGAAGTAATTTTGGGGATGTGATTTTGCACTTTCTCCAATGCATTTAAAAGGTCTGCTCAGGACTTTTATAAACCCTTCAGCCTTTGAGCAACAACTCAAGGAAGTTTGATTTCCCTACTTTTTGAGGCTTTGGGTTGGATTTCTTGGTGTCTCATGTAGGTTTTCCTGCTAGGTCTAGCTTTTCCTGCAGGCTGAGTGCTCATCATGGCTTTTACTGTGGATTCTCTGTGGCTGAGAAGGTTTAGTCCAGATGTTCTGTTTTGTGCTCCAACTGGATGCACCCAGTGTCTGAGAGGTCTCTGATGCCCAGCTCTGTGTGGGTGAGGCTGGCCAGGTGCTGTCCCTCAGGCATGGGCTGTGATCCTGCAGGATGTGGCTCTTTACCAAAGCAGGCTCACAGGGTCTGGACACTTCCAGGCTGTGAAGGGGAAAGTTTCTGTGCTTCTGCATTTTGTCCCAGTTCCCTGTGAGCTCAGCTCTCCCACCCAGACTGGCAAACATGGGGTTGATTTTCCTGTTGTAAAACTGATTGCTATGGTTGCAGCAGGTGAAGGTCATGCAGACCCCCTGCAAAACACTGCTGAGAGATCACACAAGACAAGAATGGGGAAAAGTTTCAGTCTCATGGCTTAATAAGTGCTTGCTGGGAAGCTGGGATGTGGCTGAGGACACAGCACACATGAAACAGGGGCACAGAAAAGCTGCTCTCATTAGTAAAGCCAGTATTTGGGATACAAGCATTTCTTTTTCTCTACTTCTCTTACAGGTGAAGCAGAGGAAAATAACAGCTGTCCACAGCTGTCCCCACAGCTGGGCAGAATGTATCCTACCTCAGCCCCTTCCAGCTCATTATCTGCTGTCATGGTCCAAGCCCATCCTTCCTGATGGGTGAAGCCAATACAACCATTCATGGACTGAGAGGGACATTCATCCCAATTTCCCTTCTCCTAAGCTGGATGCTGCGAGAGTGGGACATGTGTGAGCAGTCCTGGTTTTCCTCTCTCAGCAGGGGCTTCTCTCCATGGTGGCTGTCCCAGGGCAGAGCAGGAGAGCAGCCTTAGCAGGAACACTGTGGGGTTTAAATGCTTTGCTCCATGGTACTACATGCTACAGGGTGAAAGCCCTCTGCCAGTGGGCAAAGGTAATGGAAACCACATTTTCTTAGCTGAGTAATTAGATTGATTCTGCAGAAATGCAGACATGTGGAAAATTGAAAAATGGAAGAGTTGCATGCCCTGAGGCTGCAGATGAATATGTTGCTGCCTTTCTGAGGAACACTGGCTCAATCTATTGAATTACAGGACGTGCTGAGAGCAGCTCAAGCACGATGCAAGTTCAGGCCCTGACCAGGAGAAACTCTTCAGAGGGGGGTGTCTTTCTCACTGTCCTGATCTCAAATACATATCCCTTTCCCCAGAACTTCTCACTGAATGCTGTAGTGCTCTGTGCAGCAAAAGGATGCACCTGTGTGAATCCAGTTACAGCATTAGCAGAAAAACTCTCCGTGTAATTATAGACACCCAGAAATTTTAATTGAATGGTGCATTTGATGGGACTAGATCACAGATCACAGTTACAGAGATGTTGTTGAGGCTGTGCTTGTGTGCATTTAATTTATGAGTGTTTTGACCTCAGACATCAAATGGAAACCATTTCTATGGGCTTCATTCCCCAGATTAAACCAGCCATATCTACTGTTTTCTATTCTTGCACATTATAACAGGTGAGAGCTTGTTTGGATGCTGTCAGCCATGCTGAGGGAGGGTTGGGGTTTCTGGGTTTCCTGTGATCAGGAGTTCTGTGGTTGCAGGGTCTGGAGAGAGCTCTGGAGCCATTTCTGGTTGAGATTATTTAAGGTAAATATTCCACCATGGCTCTGTGGAGAGGTAGGTCCCACAGCCAAGCTCTTCAGAGATGTCTGTGCCTTTAAAATACCAGTTTGCAGTGTTGTGTGTGTGAGTGGTGTGGGAAGTGGCAGGAATGAAGGCAAGCAGGCACTCTGGGCTCTGAAACACCATTACTGTATGATGAGTAGCACCACAAACAGCCAGGTGAATTCAGATATTGAATCTGCCTGCATTCCCCTTCCTCATTTCCAGTATCACTTTTGAAGCCTTTTGATTCAAGGCTTTTGAGTAATACAGAATCCTTTCTTTGCATCTCACAGCTTGGACTTCTGGATTGCTCTTTCCTGTTCAGCTTGGCTTTTCTAGTTCTGACTTCTCAGTCTGTTCTAACTTCAGAGCTGGCTTTTCTTTGAGCAGGAGGTTGGTCCTGAGGTACCATCAAAGTCCCTCCAATATATATCTTACTGTGATTCCGATTTTTACTGGTCTCGCTTCCTCAGATTTCAACACTTTGCTTCAGTGTGCACAGTTTTTGTCAAGCCATTTCCCTCTTTCATAATTTTGCACTGCCCTGAACCTCCTCTTTGCATAAATGCATGTCCAGACTGGTTCTTTTGAGCTCTGGCTAATCCATCATCCCCAACATTTCCTACCTACATGGACTGCTATTTAGATTTAATTAACAACTGTTCTGCTGAAGCTTTGGTCCTGGTCAGCAATATTGGAATTGCATTAAATAGAGGCATTAAAAATGCAGCAGCATTTGTGATATCTGTGTCACAATATGAACCACTGCTTTGTGTGTGCAGCTTAACATCATCATAAACCAAGGAGCTCCTGTGCTGAGATCCTGTGCTCACATGATTTGTTATTGCTGTTTGCCTTCTCTGGTGACACCTGGAAGTCCTGGGGGCAGGAGCTGTCACTGGTTACACACCCATGGCACTGGACATGCTGCCATCTCCATGTGGAAGGTCTCTGCTTTTCCATTTTCTTCCCGAGCTCACCCTGGGAGCTGTCAGCAGCACTCAGACCCATTGGTGTGGCAGAGCTTTACCTGCTTGGTGCCCAGCATGCCCTTCTGTCAGAAGATACAACCTCAAGGTCCTCTCTGCCCTCTTTCCCCAGGCCCCATCAGCAGCATTTTGGTGAACCGCTACGGCAGCCGCCCCGTGGTGATGTTTGGGGGGCTCCTGTGTGGAGTGGGGATGATCTCAGCTGCCTTCTGCACCAGCATCCTGCAGCTCTACATCTGCGTGGGCTTCATCACAGGTGAGAACAGAGCACCTCCTTCCCTGCACATCCCTTCTGATGGCTTGGGGCTGGCACCCCTGGGCAATGTCTGCACCAACACAAACACATGGGGAGATAAAAAGCTTGTGAGGTTAAATCTGGTGGGACAAAGGCCCTCCTTTATTGTATTTGTGGGGTTCCCAGATGAAGGAAGGAATGATGAATCTGACTCCATATTCTCAGAGGGCTAATTTATTATTTTATGATTCTATATTATATTAAAGAATGCTATACTAAACTATACTAAAGAATACAGAAAGGATACAGACAGAAGGCTAAAAAGATAATAATGAAAGCTTGTGACTCCAGAACTGCTGGAGTTGACCAAAAATATTCCTACTGTGAAAAACCAACCCTGTATTTCCTTCTTGAAGTTCCAATTTGAATTGCCTGTATTGAAATATGAAATTCCATATTGGAAACTCAAGTAGAATGAGGCATAGGCTCAGTCCAGCACCTTTAAAGCCTGCAGGTGCCAGGTTATTGCTTTTAAAGGTAGATGGAGTAGAGCTCTCCACCTGTGTGAGTATAGATGCTTAATTGTAAGTATTTCTGTTTTATTGTTTTGGATAAGATACTGCCAAAGTTTATTCCAGTGCAGCTAGGACATCTGCTTGGAAGCATGACACAATGAGTTCAAAATTGGCTGCTGAGGTTGCCAGGTGTATGGTTTAATGGATGTTCCCAATCTCTCTGCAGATACATTAAGTGTTGCTGCTTTCTGAATGTGAAAATGTGAGCTCAACATTTAAAATCAATAAAACCAGCCACTAGCAAAGTAAATTGGGACAGAAAGTTTGTCACCCTGTTCTTCTATATCAATATTCTTTTATTAAATCTGTACAGTAGTGAATAAATCCCTGTGTAGCACTCCCTCTCTTAAACTTTACTCTTCCTCAGGACTGTCACTGTAATTAAATGAAATTGTGTTATTATTGGATGAATAAATCTTGCAGATTCCTTGAAAGAGACTCCAGAAACAAAGTGATGGGAAATAAAATTAACCAATGTCTCCCAATATTTCTTAATGCATGAGCTTGCACCATTTCCTCCCAAACAAATGCCCTCTGGGAAGGCAAAGGGGGAAGAGACAGGACAAGGGGGGATGAATTTCAACTGACAGAGGGCAGTTTAGATGAGATGCTAGGAAGAAATTCTTTAGGGGGTTGAGAGGACCGGGCTGAGTGAAAAGCTGTGGCTGCCTCATCCATAGAAGTGTCCAAGGCCAGGTTGGATGGGGCTTGGAGCAACCTGGGACAGTGGAAGGTGTCCCTGCCATGGCAAGGGAGTTGGAATGGGATGAGTTTTAAGGTCCCTTCCAACCCAAACCAATCTGTGATTCTAAATTGACTAATGCTAGATTAGCATGTGGACACCATAAATCCTCTGCTGAAAATATTCCATGCACTTTGGTCAGCAGAAGGACTCAGACAAGAATCAGGGCTGTAGGAAGGCACCAGCTTCTCTGTTCTAAAGCACTTGGCCAGAAGGGGACAGGAGGGAACTCCCTGCATAACCCCAACAGAGCCAGGATGGATAAAGACCTTGCTCTTGGTCCTGAAGGTGTCTGCAAGCCTGGTCCATCACCCAGCACAGAGAGCTGAGTGTGGGCAGTGCTCAGTGCACACAGGTGACCCTCATGGCACAGAGCTCAAGCACCCTCCTCTCTCTGCACTGCTGTGCTGATTCCTCTGAGCAGGACACAACATCATGTGCATCTTTTCCTCCTGCCTGCTGAACAAGGGCAGCTGTGTGGATGAGGTGCTGGCTGATAACCCATCATCTGCAGGCACAGGGGGTGTGCTGGGAAGGAATATTAATTTGACAGAGAAGGGAAGGTGTTTGTAAGCCTGCTAACATGGTGCTTGATGCCTCCAATTAAGCTTGAAGTATCTTTTCTGGTCAGGCCTAGCATGGAAGCATTCAAGGGCAATTAGGGAGCCACCTGCCCATCACACAGCTGTGACAGTGCTGCTGCACCAGGAGAGAGGCTTTTGTAAAGGGGATTTGCAGTGACTGTAAAGCAACCTGTAAACATCACACTCTTTCTAGCCTTCCTAGGAGCCCGGAAAGAAAACAGGCTGATGTAAAAGCCTGGGCTCATGTAAGTCACAGGGATGGAGGTAAAAACAAGGTCTTGGCACAAGGAGGTCTCTGCTACAGTCCTGTGCCTTTGGCATATTAATAGAAATCTCTTCAGAGGAGCAGAGCAGGAAGTATCTGTTTGCAGAGGAGGGATTAGACACAGCAATCTCAGCTGCTGACTCGATTATGCCTGTTTCCATTTGCATGCAGAGCAGGAGCCAGGCTCTGCTGGTGGAGGCAGCTCTGTCCTTGATGGCTCTCTGGGCTGCATGAGGCACTTTGCATGCACAAGAAACCCCACAGCCTCTTCCCATTTGTTTCCCTACAGTGCTTAGAAAAAGAAATGGGGTTTGCAAGCTGTCCACCTGGACAGATGCCAGCCTGGATGCATTAAGTAGGTGTTTCAACGTGCAACCTCTTCTGAAGTCTGAGGCAGAAGCAGCAAATTTCAAAGCTAATTGCAAGGTGGTAGTGACTGGTCAGAGTTTAGTTCAATGTGCACCATTTAAACTGCCATGAAATAAAATGGGTGAGGCACGTGGACTAATGAGAGCAGAGTCTTTGCCATGGCTGGAAGTGTTGAGCACTGAAATACCTGGTCAGATTGTTCCTTGCTAATAAAGTAAGAACAAGATCAATAACTACACAGCTGAGTCCTGTAGCACCACTTATTTCCTTGTGATGTGAGTGAGATGTATTTAATCCAGGAAAGGACACTCCCTCTGGCACAGGTTTGCTTCTGTTCTTGCAACACCACTGACAGACCTCTCTGTCATATCTCTGGGGAGAAAATGTGATTATTGAGTAACAATTCCAGCTATGGAAAAGCTGCTGCAGCTTCTGAAAACTGCAATAAAATGGATGCAAATATTTCCTATTAAAGTCAGCCAAAAGCTTAAAGTAAATTGAAATTCCAGTTATTCAATTTGAAACTCTCCAAATTTAATTAATGGGAAGAGCATGAGGTAATATTAAATTAGATTTGTCTGACTGGCAAATTAATGTTCACATAATAGAAAAAATTGAGATGATTATTGTTTAAGTGGTTAGCTGGAATCCAGTCAGATTTTCCTCCTTTGGAAGACCTGTGGTGTGTCCTTACCAAAAATGACTCTGTGGAAACATTGGTTCAATTTCTGCCCTTACTGACCAGCCTGGGAAATGGGGAGGTAATGCAAACTCTCACCAGCTGTGCTGCATCTTCTCAGGTGGAAAAAGAGACATTTCTATGTTTCAGCACTGTCCCAGGGTGTTCTCTAACCAGGGCTGTGGTTTTCCTCTGTGGTTCCCAGCTCACCCTGAATTTGGCCCTATAGGCATTACAAGCAGGCTGCACTTCCCAAAGATGTGCCCTGCCTGACATATGGACTATCTAAAAAAGTTCATGCTGAGAATGTTTTGTATCCAGAATTATTTTAATGTGTTGACATTTCAATTTATTTTTAATGTTGTAAACTTCAAAGTAATTAAAAAAAAAGAACTTTAGACTTGGCAAAAATCATATTTTTGTAAACCCATTTAAACTGAAGCTCTCCAGCATTGGCTGGATTCTGCTGCATCAGATGGATTCTACTCTATCAGTGACTAATGATAGTGTTCCTTAATTAATTCTGAGGACCTTGACCTTTGTAAATTCTCTTCTGTAAAGCAATATGCCTAATTATGTACTGCACAGTTAAACAAACTAATTATATCGACTAATGAACAAGAAAAAATCTGCATGACCCTATTTTCAGGATTCATGTTCTCTGATATAATCACTTCAAGGATTACATTTCTGCTTTGTTCTAATGTGGCTCATTCTTTCCTGGATGATGGAGTGGAAAATATGTGGCATGACTTTTAAATGACATTTTGATGGAGTTCTGAAAAATGTACTTTTTATGAAAATGCTGCATGTCAAAGAAATGCTTGAAAATATTATTGATGTTTACCTATTGATTATTGATGTTGGGCATCAGGAAGAATTGTTGGACATCAGGAAGAATTTTTTCACTGAAAAGGTGAAAAGCTTTGGAATGGGTTGCTCAGGGAGGTGGTGGATTCACCATCCTTGGAAGTGCTCAAGAAAAAGCTGAAGGTGGCACTCAGAGCTCTGGTCTAGTTTACAAGGGGATGCCTGATCAGAGGTTGGACTCCACAGTCTTGGGGGTCTTTTCCAGCCTTACTGATGGTGTGATCCTATGGTTCTACGTGGCAGTTCTCTCAAACAGAACCACAGAAAATTGAGACCATCACAGCATTTGGCATTTCTGCCTGCAGATTCCACCTGTGCAGGAGAAGCTGGCCAATTGAATTAGCAATGCAGATTTATAATGGCATTTATATATCTAAATGCAATAAAAATAAATTCTAATTAAAAGAAACACTCTGGGGTCCTGTGTAATTAGCATCCTCAGTAGCTGTTTTGCTGTGTACTTGCAGGCCTCTTAATCTTTTGCATCAGACCTGGACTGCTCACAGCACCAAATCAGTTGTGGCTGAGGAGGGTTGTGATGTTATTTTCTGTGCAGGTCTGGCTGCCCAGCAGCAGAGCTGGGTGCCCATGGAAGGGGAGGCCAGCCCAAGATGGATGAACTTTGGTGGTTGAGACTGTCCAAGCCAAAACAACCTTCCTCAAACTGGCAGTTGCTATTTTTTAAAAATAGATTCATCCTCTCCCCCAGCAAGGGCACTGTGTCTGGACAGAACCCACCAGCATTTCGTGAGGGAACAGTTTAGGTTCACTCCGAAGCAAACTCCTGGTGCTAGTTTTGCCACCCAGGAGATCTGCAGTGCAAAGGCAAGAGGGTTCTCTGACTCAAAGAGGGGTTCTGGGGTCTGGTTACCCAAACCTGGCAGCCAGAACTCAGAGACACCCTGAGCAACATTTTCATCCAGATTGTTGTGTTGAAGAGCCACCAGTGAACCAACTGACTGTGAATTTCCTTAAACAATGAGCTGAGGAGAAATGGGTCTCAAATGTTCCTTTGTTTATCTGAACTGTTTTCCAGGATTTGGCCTTGCTCTCAACCTTCAGCCATCCGTGATAATCATAGGGAAATACTTCTTGAAGAGAAGACCCATTGCCAATGGCCTTGCTATGGCAGGGAGCCCCGTGATGCTTTGCACCCTGGCACCTCTCAACCAATTCCTTTTTGACAATTTTGGCTGGAGGGGCAGCTTTTTAATTCTTGGGGCAATTTTACTAAACTGCTGTGTGGCAGGAGCTCTCTTCAGACCCATCGGGCCAGGCACAGCACCAGTCAAAACCCAGGTGACTGAGGAAGGGAAGGATGCTCTGAAAGGAAAGATCACTGAAGATGGCCCCATGGAGAACAAAACAGAAGAGGAAGGAGAAAAGGACTGCTTTGAAAAAGTCAATCAGTACCTTGATTTCTCCCTCTTTAAGCACAGAGGGTTCTTGATTTACCTGATCGGAAACGTGCTCATGTTCCTGGGCTTCTTTGCCCCCATCGTTTTCCTGGCCCCCTATGCAAAGCACACTGGCATTGATGAATATTCAGCTGCTTTCCTGCTCTCCATCCTGGCTATGGTGGACATGGTTGCTCGCCCCACCACCGGCATCGTTGCCAACAGCAGGTGGGTGAGGCCGAGGATCCAGTACTTCTTCAGCTTCGCCATCGCCTTCAACGGCGCCTGCCACCTCCTGTGCCCGCTGGCCTCCAGCTACACAGGGCTCATTGTGTACTCCAGCTTCTTTGGGCTGGCCTTTGGCATGGTGTGTGCCATGCTCTTCGAGACGCTGATGGACCTGGTGGGAGCTGCCCGCTTCACCAGCGCCGTCGGCCTCGTCACCATCGCCGAGTGCTGCACCATCCTGCTGGGACCCCCCATTGGAGGTGAGTGGGCTGGCCTCCCCTGCTGGCACTGCCCTGTCACTTGGGGTTAGACTCCTGCAAGCACAGCTCGTGGGAAATTGTCACTTTTCGACACGAAATAACACAAGTGCGCGCACTGCCGCTCTCAAGGTGAAGGAAAAGGGAAGTTTGTTTTCTGACTCCAACATTTATAGTTTTCTAAAAGTGACAGTGGATTGGAGGGTGAAAGTGCCACCTCTCCAATGACACTGGACGACCTAACAGTCCATCAAATTTCTCTTCTTCCATAAAATAATGCAAAACAATAAGTTATTTACAGAAAGTTCGCTACAAGAATGTAAACATCAGAAAGCTTAAAAAATCTTTAAAAAATCAGGGCAACATGAAATTATTCTAGATGTGTTTTCTCTGCTTCACAATCACCATTTTTTCCACTAGTAACTGGACAGGAAAGGGAGTCCTTGATGTCTCCTCCAGCATTTCCTCACTCCTTTCTGTTGGAGTGAGTCTTGGAGAGTCATCTTTTAATCCTGGATCCCTTCAGACACTTGAAATGAACTTGCAGAGTGGAACTTCCTACAACACCAAGCACCTTGCACTTCAGACAGCTCCTCCTAGACATTCCTCCTCTTGCAAAAGGCTGGAGTTCACCACAATTTCAGAAAAACACAACAGTTCTATGAGAGCCTCTTGTTGACTCAAACCTCACTGTTTGTCCCTAAAGCTCTGAGTAAGCCACTTAGGAATTTCAGTCATATTAGTGCAGCTGAAAGATTTAAGTCTGTTCTAAAAATAATTTTAAAAAAATATTTATTTTGGATGGCATGGTTTGAAACATCAAAAGGCAGAGCTCACAAAGAGACAATACAGAGTCTCCAGGAGGATTCTCAGTCATCTAAAGATAAGTAAGGGCAGTGATCTCCAGTGATTTAACAGCCTTAATATTCCCTCTATAGCATGTGCTCCTTTTGCAGTTTGAAACCTTTTCCTGGATTCAAAACTGAGATCTGGCTAATGCTTCATATGACACATCCTGCAGAGCTGTTTAATTCTTCATATTACTGGGTAGCTCATACAGTGTGACAGAAGCAGCTGTATCCTCTTGCTGTCTTAGAGATTCATTATTTAATTAATGACAAAAAAAAGAAAATACAATTTTAAAATGGTTTTCTGAATTATGTAATTTTCTGTGTGGGAGATTAAGTTAATGACAAGAGACTGCTAATGAGGCTAAAACAGTTCTGTGTAATAATCAGTAATATTAGTTTTGTAGGGTTTTCCCCACCATTTTAATAAGCAGCAAATTTATTGGTTCTTTGGCATTTTAATAACCTACTGCAGGGTTCTGCTTTAATGAACTAAGTAAATTGTTCCCAATGTGTTTTATGACTTTATCTTATTCTCAAAGGAAAAGAGGCAAGACTATCCTACTGTTGAATTTTCCAATACTCTACTCATTAAAACTCTCATTGAAACCTATTTAGGAGACCTCTAGGTCATCCTGATGAGCAGAAAAGGAAAAATTGTTGCAATTAGCGTTTGGTTGATGTTTCACCACTAGCATGAAAAACACAGTGCATGGAAAATGGTGAACCAAGTCAGCTAGGGATGATTCAGGAAAAGCCACTGACCAAAACCAGTTAAAAATTATGATTATTGTGATCAGGAAATCTATTTGGTGACCAAAAAAACCCTTGGTAGTGCAATGCAGTGGGATAATTAATCATCAGCTTTTCAACATTAAGGGTCAATTGGGATGTAATTAAAGGTCCCTCTTTCTGAGGAGGAGAACATATCCCAAAACGTCAGAGAGCTCAGAGATGATGGGCCAGTTTCAGGGAAGACTGTATTGTGAAGGCCAGGTTAGGAGTGGGTCTTACTTTAATTAGGATTTGGGATGTTGAGAATGGTTTGTGCTGCCCAGTAAATGGGAATTAATGCTCAGGATCATAATCCCAATAAGATTTGCATTACATTTTGACATAATGGAGAATGGTGACATTTCAATTAAGCCATCTCCCTTCAATTACTCTGTAACTCCATAGCAGAGGCATTAACCTTTGAGAGGAACCTGTCACATTTGTCTTGGCATTGAAATTATCTGACACTGACAGCATCATCTTTGCTTCCCCTGGAACTAATGTTTTCCAGTTTCACGCTGTGCCCTTTCCTCTTTGGATCAGGAGTGCAACTGCAGAAAGGGCAGCTGTGACCAAAAGCTGAGCCCCCTCTAATGCTGCTGGGTGACCCGTGGTGGATAAATCACAGGGTCTTTGCCAAGAGCCTGAGATGAGACCCAGTGTGCAGGTGCCTTTTCATGAAAGTTTTCCCAAAAGCTGCTGCTTTTTGGCTGCCAAGCCAAATGGACATCCTTGCCATTGATCATTGGAGATAGTGGAAAGGCTGCCTGCAGGCTCTGTGATCAGAGGAGCATGGAAAAAAATAGGTGTGCTGAAAAGGTCCAGACTTTGCAGTGTAGGTTCTGTCCCCTCCTACTGAACTGTGCAAATTATCAGAGCATTACCTGTACCAATGTCAACTACCCACAGGCTACTGCATAGGGCAACACATGTTCAGTATTTGCAGGCTCAGAGTGTTTGTGGAAGAGATCAGAAGTTCAGAGAATATTTTATCCTAAAGCCACAGGAGTCTTCCTTGATATACAGGATCTGAAAACACAATACCCTTCCCTTCATCTCTAAATTTCCTTTTTTTTTCTATATATATTTTACAGGAATTCTTATTGATACCTTTGGGGACTATAAATATATGTTCATTAAATGTGGAGCCGTGATGGTCCTGGCAGGAACCTTTCTGTTCATCATGAATTATTATAATTATCGGATGCTTGCCAAGGAGGAGAAGGAAAGAAAGGCAAAAGAAGAGGATCCTAAATCTGTAAGGACAGAAAATGAAGGCAAAAAAAACTGGAACAAAGACTCCACACAGGATGGGCCTGAGCTGGAACCTTTGAGAGAGAAGGGAGAAGGATTAAAGAAGGAAATGAATGGCACAAACGAAGCTTAAACCTGTTCTCATGGGCTGAATGGGAAATGACTTCTGGGCTGCTCAAATGAGCACCAGCTCTGAAATCACACTGGGTTTTAAAATTTTAGTCTATTCTCCTCCCTGTGCATCCTCTTCTTTGTTGCTGGAGAAGACTAGAACAGAGACAAGTCCTGATTCTCATAAACTGCTGGGACACTGCAGTATCTGCTTGCTTACCAAAGGTCCTGCAAGATTTTCCTTTAGATATTCCCCATTTCCCAGAGAAAAGGGAAATGTGATGCTTTGCAGGGGGCTAGGACGAGGCTGGCAAGAGGCAGGAGTCCTTCTCCAGGTGCTTTATCTGTGCAGGGCAGAAATTTAGTCTTAAGCTTAACCCTTGACCTACATTCCAACAGTGCAAATTTAATTTTTCCCTAGGAGGTTACAAAGTGCTTATTATCCAATTTCTGAGTGCCTTACCATTTCTAGTGAGCTTTTTCTTTGCAGCACCCTGGTGAGACAGTGTTGCCACCATTAATTAATTGTACAAATGAAGAACTGAAGCACAGGGGAGCTCTGGGCATCATTGCATCAGTGAATGAAGCTTAGGCATGCCAGAGCTGAAATGGAACCCAGTGCCCTGAGCTGCCTAAAAGCCCTGCTGAGCCCAGGTAGCCCCTTGCTAGAAAAAGGGAGTAAAAAGGATAGCAGTGCATTAAACCTGTGCACAGTGCACTCTGCTTGCTGTGTGCCTCACACTACTCACACTAATCCCAGCTGGTGATTTTGAGCACTGTCTCAGAGCTGGGACCTCGTGCCAGGCTTTTTTTTTAACCTGCTTCAGTTGCATCCATCCTGGAGGGAATACAAACCCAGCTGCCTCCCCCTTGTTTGGGCTGGAGTGGGCACCTCCCTGCTGCTGGCACTGCAGTACCTGCTGGCCTCATGCCACCCTGCTGCACAAAGTCAAATTTGACAGGTCAGTGATGCAGAGGTGGAGCTGGGACCACGTGGGAGGCTCTCCTGTGGGGATGATTTTGATCTGGGAAGAATTTGCACTCTGATGTATTTTATACCAAGCAGCTGATGCCCTCGAGCCGTGGATGCTGAGCATGGCATCACACAATTGAATCATCAGACTTCTGTGGAATTTCATGGATTTGATTAGATAAAAACAAGGACTCCTCAGGCAGATCATCCAAATCCAAAGCTAAAACTTATCCAGAAGTTAGTTCTCCTGTTTCTATTTCAATGGTATTCATATGTGGTCAGATCATATTTTTTCATGGTTTTGTCTTCAAAGAACTGTATTTTCCTGTCACTTGTGTACACAGTATGAAGAAAGGCTTGTAAAAATACTTTCGTAAATACACTGTACTCTTAAAATTAGGTCATTCTGGTCTTCTTGTACAAAACTTTTTCTGTGAATTCTTTTGTTTCTTTGAAGAATGGTGGTCTTTGACTTCAGTAGGACTTAAATTTTAGCCTTATGTTGTAACTGTTATTTTCTGTGAAAAAAAATCTATACAAAATAATTAGGCCTTCAGTGCTTGTTTTTAATACCCTTTATTTCTGTCAAATATGTCTGTGATAGTTCGTTTAAGAAGGCTTTAATAGAAGGTCATGAATATTTTCCAATATGCCTTCTGTCATATGCTGTCATATACTTAATAAAACTATTTTAAAAAATTAAATTAGTTTGCATTTTCCTGTGTGTGTAATGCAGCTTCTTGATTCAGTAAGGAGTCTGTCCTCTGAGGGTTTCTAGTCCTGCCTCCATGCACATGGTCACAAAACTCTTGGTCACAACCTCACCTTCTTGTTGATTTGGATTCCTTTGATATCCTTGCTGGTCTGGGCCAGCCTGCCTCACAGCCCCAGCTGTGTGGGCCCAGGAGTCTGAAAGCTGTGCAGAATGACCTGGCAAGGACCTGACAAGATGATTTTCATACCTTTCCACCAGGTTGTACCCATTAATCCTCAGTGCAATGGCCCAGATCCCCAGCTGTCCTTACGGCAGGAGCTGATCCTCAAGCTCCTCATCTCTCAGAAACCCCAAGCAAGATTTTTAGGTCATAAAACTTTGTTAATACAGATAAGATTTTTGATTAAAAGGTGTTCTGTTCAGCTATCTGTGAAAATCCTCTGGAAAATCCTTTGTGAAACTGCCCCTGAGGGCAAAAAATGTTTCATTGGCCAAGTAGGTCTTGAGGGCTTCAGAATTCTTCTAACACAAAGCAGCCATTTCATTTAACCTACTCACTCTCCTGTCAAGGAAACTGTTACTAAAGATTATGGCACTGTTTCTGCCAGGTAGGGAGCCAGACTGTTCCAAGGCAGTGCTGGTGGTTGTGGCTGGTGTTCCCTGCTGGGTGGCCTGACTCTTCCCTGTCCCCTGCTCCTGCTGCCACCCTGCACTCAAACCTCTGAGCATGACATCCCCCTAATCACTGCAGCAAAGCAATGCCTAATAATTCTGTACTTATAAGCCCTAGAAATGCTTCCTTGACTCACATCCTGTGAATTCAGCACCTTGCAGACTCGAGCTGTAATCCTTTCTTGGAAAGCTCTCAAACTTCCTAAGAATGTCTTCAGTTATTAAAAATAACTAGTGCAGTATGAAATAACCATTACAAAAAGCTCTTGTGACGCAGTAGAAGCTGCCTGTGCATCTAATTTAGTGATTTGTGTGGCAAATTGAACACAAAATTCATATTTACTTAGGTTTGGAAAGCACCTGTGTAAGGAAGTCAAGAGCTGTGAGAGTTGTGGCATAAATATGCGTGCTAGGCACAGGGGGGATATTTGGGATATCAGATGTGCAGGGATGATTGCAAACACTTTCTGTGGAGTGTAGTTATGAGAGTTTTCTTTTTATATTTCATTAGCTTGTGACCTTATTAGAAGTAATTGCCATTGTTTCCAGGGCTGCTCAGACCTCATCAAGAGCCTGATTTGGATGCTGGACCATCATTCCCAACAACCACAAAAGAAGCCAAGAGTGGTGTTTGATGGGGAGGGGTGACAAGTGCCACAGATTGGATTTAGATTTATCCCATGGACTCGTTTTTTGTTTACAGTTCCCCTCACTTCTACCCTCTCCATGTTTAGCTTTCCAAATTCAAAGGCATGGAGGTAGAATTCAAATATTTCACTACTTTGGTGTGGTGAAATTTGTACACATTGCTCCCTCCCTTTTAAAAAAAATGTTAGAGCAGTGACTCTGCCACAGGATGGAGTCTCATGCTGCTAGAAGGGGACATTTTCTGCCATCACACCTTGGGCCAGATGCTGCTTTGCCCCACATTTAAAAATCATTTAAATAGAATGAATGAACCACTTCTAGAAAGTGCAAAACACACAAGGAGACTGAGAAGTCTGAAACCACAAATGAGTAAAGGCAATTTGGTAGTAACTCTGTTAAAAATTAGCAAACAAACAAATGAAGTGCCAACCTATGTGTTTGAAATATGCACTCCTTTTAGGAGACACGGGAGATTATTCATAAGGACAGTTCCCATGGCAGCTGACACCAAATTTATTTGGTTGTGTTCAGAAAACATCTCGTAGACAACACAGGTGCATTCAGATTACATCTGAAATGAATTTAAAAGATGAATTTCATGCCCTCTGCAGTGACATTGTCTATAAAATAGTATTATTTGGACTTATCAGAACTGTGTGAGGGCGTTTTGATGAGTGACATTCGTAACTGTCAACAAAGCTTCCCACAATGGCAGCGTGGCTCAGGAACACAGATTTGATTTGCCGTCCTCTCTGACACTCACTGAAGTATTGCTGTGCTTCAGTTTGGATTTGAAAAGAGGCTCATTTACATCCTGACACCAAAAAATGAACATCCAGGGGTAAATGGGATGTTCTGTGTCACTGTGGTTGAGACCCTGCTATCACCAGTGACAAAATTCCCTTTTATGCACTCTACAACCCTTTGTCCTGCAGAGTTTGCATCTACTTCAGATAAAGTATCTGACAGTCTAATGGTGCAAACACCTCAGTGGGTACTGCCCACCCTCACACCATCATCATCTCTGGATGGTCCAGCCCATGGCCCAACTCCCCAGCCCATGAATTTGTCATTTTTCTACAGGTTTTTTCAGACTAAATCCATGGAAAAAGAGACACAGAGAAACACAGGCTTCCCACAGGCTCTCCAGAGGGTTTTAGACTCCTGTCTGCTGGGTGCAAAGGCATCCCAACAAAATGTGTCAGATGAAGCAACTCCCACCTCCTGTGGGAATCCTGCTGTTTGGGACAGGCACCAAACAAGAATGTGCTTCTACACTTCCCTGGTCAAATCCACTGGCTGCCAAGAAGGGGAAGATAGTTCACCAAAGATGGCAGCTTCAAGGTCTAATTCTAACACATCAGATCCCCTATGAGTCCTGGACCCTGTTTGATGTGCAAAGCAGAGTCTTTCAGATGGATGGGTGTGATTGAAATGAAACAGGGATGAGCTCTTGCCTCCTGCTGCAGAGCCTGGCATTCCCTTCCTGGACAGATGAGATCCTGAAGTAGTTTTAATCAGTATGTAATCACTCCTGACCATTAGTTATGCCTGTGATCACAAAGCACTACTCCAGAGAGAGATCCCTGGAATATCTAGGAGGTTCCATGCATTATTAAGTGAAAAACCCACAGACTCTACCTATCACCATTAATACCATGTATAAGAAGTGCTTGTTGAGCAAACTTGCCAACTCTAATTATGCTCCCAGCAGACTGTGGAGGGTTTTTTTGGCACTTTTACAAGTCTCATGGAAACCTCCACAGCCCTGCTCCTGCAGAGGCAGCGTGGGCAGGGAAATCTCTGTGATGTGCTTCAGACTTCTGAGATAGCCCTTCCTACCTTGTGTGCACATGCACACACCCACAGCCAGCACTGGGACAGATCCAAGGGAAAACCCACCTGCTGAAGGCTGGCAAGCAGGGGCTGCATTCCTCTGGGATGCCTGGATTGATGTGTTAAAGAACTGAGTCTCTCAAACCTGGTACCAGAAGGGATCCTCAAGCATCTTTGATGGTGCATCTTTGATCCCAGAGGTGGCAGTGGCAATGGGAAGTGAGAAGGGAGCTCTTGTCAGCATCACCCCAGACCACAGACAGGGACTGGGAAGGGAACACAGGAAGGCTCTCCATGTCTGGGCTCCACTTCCCACTCTTCCAGGGAGGACAAACCATGTAATAAAATTTGTTAACAGTTCATGACCTGGGACATGATGTATGTTGATTCATATTTCTTATTTCTTTAAACTTTTGGGGTTTTTAATCAAAAAAGACTGTGAGTGTAGTGGCTAGAAATCAATAGAGTTAGCTTACTGAGTAGGCATTTGTGCTCTGACTTACCTGTTACAGAAATCCTTTAAAATACAGTATTTTGTGGCACATTTCAGTATGACACATGAGAAACAATGATATTATGATTTCAGCTTTCAGCCAGAGAAGACAGTAATTATACACCATATAAATAGAAGTGCAGTGAAGCTGCTTTGTAATTACAGTGTAACTAAGCTGTACCCCATTTACTTGTATTCTGAAGTGCATCTGGAGTTAGCAATTAGGGCCAGCACATGATTAAACACTTACCTTCACCAAGCCCAGTATATACAACACTATACTTACCTTCACATGTGTATTATTTTTCACTCATATCTGCTATAAACCTAGATATTTTCCAGGGATTAATGACACACTGTGGAAAGTTGATAGCCTGAAGTTCAGCAGAGAGCTATTAAACTGGCCTGACCATCAATCCCTAGAAAATACCCTGCACCAAGGTTGTTATAAGGTGAATATGGAAAATAACTTTCCACTCATGTAGACTTTTGTCTTGGCTGTTATGCCTTTGGCAGTGTGTAGGAACAACACCCCAAATGCAAGTGACTCCCTTGGATCTGGGTGTGTCTGAGGCAAACAGGATGAATCCTTCCTCAGTTCACCTTTGTGCTTCACCAACAGACAGCTTGTGCTCCAGCCAGTCTGCCTTAGCCACAGTTTTCTGGCAATCTTTGGAGATCAATTTTAGAGTGAACCTCCATTTTCTAAAATGTGCAATTCCAGCTTCTCTGAGCTGAGAAACAGCACCAGCAGCCAAGTAAAAATATCCATTACTGGGGGAATATGTAAAAACACTGTTTCATCAGTCATCCTGCTCACACAGCTCCCTCCCAGAACTCAGAGTAGTAATGAAAGTAATTTAACACACATCTATAATTAATTTACTACATTCTTCCTGCCGATGGCAATCATCTTACCTAGGAAAGTTCATGAAATTGATCTTAATGCATAAAAATAAAGATGGAAAAGCGTTAAAGGCAGCTCTACATGGTTTACTTCTAAGCATGTAAGCAGTTAAGCACTGTTTGGAGAACAAATTTGGGGCTGATTTAGCAGCAGCCATTACCTGTGAGAAATGACAGTGAGCACATGAGCAGAGCAGGGCTTTGCCCTCAACACACTCAGGCTGTGAGCACTGCTGGGAGCAGCAGCCTCTGCTCCTGCTTTGCATAACACGAACAGAAATGTGAGGGAGGGTTCCAAGAGCCAGTGCAGGAGGGGACAAAGCTGCTGGGCAGCTGGAGGCAGCACCAGGGACACGGCCAGCACCAGCTCTTGCTTCAGGGCCATTGTAAGCCATGAGCCCAGGCCCCAAGTACCCAGTTAGGACAGCTCTGGCCAGTGGGCAGAACATCCAGATGTGCAGATGTGTCTGGACACTGCACACACACCTGTGCACATGCTGCATGCAGACAATAGATACCATATACTAAAACAAAAACTAAAAATATATCTACATATATAGTAGTGCTAAAACAGAAACGGCTGTGGTGGGAGAAAACACATTCTGATGTGTTACTTAAAAGGGAAAAAAAATCTGGCCAAGTTTTGAGCGGTGCAGCCGGAGCACACCGCTAGAGATCAGCCTTGCCCCGTGCTTGCGGCCGCCCTGCTCTCCTCCCGCCCCGCGGGATGCTCAAACCATCCTCCGCGGGATGCTCAAACCATCCTCCGCGGGATGCTCACACCTTTCCCCCCGGGATGCTCAAACCATCCCCCGCGGGATGCGCACACCCTCCCCCCGCGGGATGCTCAAACCATCCCCCGCGGGATGCTCACACCTTTCCCCCCGGGGATGCTCAAACCATCCCCCGCGGGATGCTCACACCTTTCCCCCCGGGATGCTCAAACCATCCCCCGCGGGATGCTCACACCCTCCCCCGTGGGATGCATCGTCCCTCATGGGATGCTCACACCCTCTCATCCCCCCCGTTTCCCTTTGCAATGCTTTTCCCCGCGTGTTTCCGCACTCGCCCGTGCTTCCCTCCGAATCTCTGAGCCCTGCTGAGGTCAATCAGCCGGCAGCACGAGAGGTGCACTTTCCTGCAGAGGGAGCGTGTGCGTCTCCCTGCAGCGGAGATGCCCAACTCCCTCTGCCCCCGAGGCTGTTTGCTTTGGTCTAGCTGCTCTTTTACACTACCCTCTGCTATAAACTTTAAAGAGTTTTGTTTCCCCCCCGACTCCCATCTGCTGAGAGATGACTGCCTTAATGCTGTGCCTGACATTTTCCATCCTAAGATACAGACAGATCAGGGAGGGGGGGATAAAAACAGATGAAGGAGAAGGATATTTTACTTTTCTACATGGGCTCTCCCAGCCCATGCTACATGATCTCTGAGACTGGAGGCAGTGGGCAGCAGGACAAGCCCAGCACTTCTCTGTGGGCTCAGGGCAGGGCTGGTGGGCATCCATCCTCCATCCCAGCCCATGCCCTCACCCATTCATTTTTACACTGGGGATGCTGGGGACAGTGACATCAGTAACCAAAATGACATCAGTAGCCAAAGTGGTGCACAGTGCTCCTCCACAAGGAGCTACTCCTCAGATTCTTCCCCTGGAGCAGAGCTCTTCCAGCTCCCACTCTGTGCCACACTCAGCCTTAACGCTGCAATTAATCTCCCACTTTCCCCGTGTCAGGTCTTTCAGAACTTCTCTGATCATCTTTCATTTTGTGCCCAGGAAATGTATTGAACATGATGTGAGGATGTAACCAGCTGTGACAAATTGTGGTGGAGATGTGAGGAGCACCTGGCATACCAAAGGATGCAAAATGCCAAGGCCTGGGCTCCACCTTCATCTGTCTTACAGCACCTCAGCTACAGGTTTGTCTCAGGCAGAGCTCTGTCCACCCTCAGGATTTGTCCCAGTTCTTTACCAAATTGCTGTTAATGTTCATGCATGCATCTCACCTATGTGTACTTGTTTTGGACACTTGCCTCACTATTAGAGTGAAATGGTTACACTGCAATAGGCATTTTTAACCAATTACAGCAATTTCTGGGAAAATGTACATCAGTTTTCATTGTGCCATGCTGCAAAAAACTACCTGTGGGTTGGATTAAACTGATGAGACTGCTCTTGTGACTCTCCACTAAAATGAAACAAACTGGAAATGAAAGCTAAAAAGCCAATGTGACAGTGGTACACCAAGGACAGATGTGGGCTCAGTCTCCTCCAGCTGTGAGCTGGCCAGATGTGTCAGCCCCCAGGGATGTGCCTGCCTGAGGCCACTGCTGCTCTAGGAATAATGCTCTGCAACTGCCCAAATGGGTGAATTTGAAAGCCACTGTCCTCAGGGGCTGAGAATATTGCCATCTCTGGGAAACAAATTCAGAAAGCACTGGAAAGTGACCAAAATTTGTTTATGAATTCTGCCAAGATTGCAGTGCTCAGTTTTCTAGAGGTGGCCATCAGTGTATACAGCATCAAATATCTCTTTTTGTGCTGGAGGGACAGTTATTGGCCAGTCAAAAATTCAGATTCTGAGACCTCTATCTACCTGAGTCTTGAAATCCTGAAGTGCCATTAGGCTTGTGACATGCAGGAAGGCTCCTTGAAAAGCCAAAAGTGACAGCACATGTCCTGACTGATGGAAACCAGACTGAAAGAGGAGCCAGCAGTTCTGCAGGAACCATGAACCACTAACCCAAAGTGATCCCTGCAAACTGGGGTGAGAGCTTGAGAGTCAGAGTGGAAGGAGAGAAGGCTGGGTGAAGGGGGAACACTGCAAGAAGTGTCAGTCCCAAATAACCTTCATATCTGCCCAGAGTGAGACTCTTTTTGTGCTTTCACACATGGTATGTGGGTACATGCTATTCTCCCACGCTCATTTAGTGTCACCAACTCCCCTATGCCTGCAGAGGACAAGAATGAGCCCAGCATTATAATATCCATTATACACAGTACAGAGGGTTTTACAAGAAATGTGACAATATCTGAGCACCCAATCTCTTTAAAAGTGAGAAAATAACCAGGAAACACTGGGCTGAGTCCCAAAAGAGATGTCACTGCATTTAATGTGTATTTATGCAGCTATTTAGAAGCAAACACGAAGCAGTGATTATGTACAGAATAAAAGGGAACAACAAATTTAGAATGTTTTGGTTTCCGCTCTATCTGATTAGCCAGGAAGAACAACAGACTGATGTGCTCTGAGCAAGCAGGAACATGCTGAGCCTAAATGCTCTGCTCCTTGGAGGATTTATTTTTATTTACTGCATGAAACAAGGAGGGAGAACAAAGATATGTGTTTTGAGTCAGCCGTGGCTTTTGGCAGCCCAGGCTGAGCCAGCCCTTGTGCACACCTACGTGCTGCTGGACTGACTGACTGAGGCTTCCTGGTGCCACTTCCCTGCTCCTGGGCTGAGGCACCAACAGTGGCAGCTTTGCAAGCCAGCCCTGGGTGGGAGCTGTGGCACAGGAAAGGGCTGCAGCACAGGGATTTCTCTCCTGGACACATTTAACAGTGGAGTGTGGGTGAGGGTCTGCAGTGACACCAAGTCCCCTGGCAGGTGTAAGGGAGAGCTGCTTTGCTGCAAAAACCTGGCCTCTTTAAGCAGTCAGGCCTTTCTCAGTTACACAGTTTGAAATCACAACAAACACAATTCAACCAACCATCACACACCACGATGTGAGTGATGGTGATATAAACTGTTTTTCTACCTCTAATTCAGCTGAGTCTCTTTCCCACAGTTCTCTTCTACTTAGAAAAAGTAACAGACCTGAGCCATGACTTTACAGGGTCTTCCTTTTGTAAGGTTTTACCTTTATGCAAGAGTGGAGCTTTAGTGGAATAGCTGAATGTGGTGCCTCAGAGTGCCCTGGCTCAGATGTCTGCTCAGTGCTGTGAGAACTAAAACCCACCACAGACACACTCAGCAGTGATTTCACTCAGCAGTGATTTATGGGGACAGCCAGCACTGTTTCCACACTCTGTACACAGCCATGGGGAGTAGGGAATCCATGCAAGAGGTGTCTGGCCTGATCCCAGCACGAGATGCAACTGGGGACACTTCCAGGAGCCAGGTTTTAAAGAAGGAAGCAAGTTGAAATTGGACATGAGCTCCTAAGTTTATAATGTGCCACTTCAGAAAGATGGAAACCACCAGCTATAGCTTTGCTCTTGCAGACCCTTGACAGGCACAAAATAAGTTGTGCTGGGGATGAACAGGAGCTGCTGATGAGCTCCTTGAAGTAGCAGGATTTCACTCATCTGCCCTTGGAACACACCATGGGATCACAAAGCACTGGAGAGCATCAGTGCTCAGTGCACCAGCAGATGTTACCAAGGCTTGGGTGGTGCATTGCAAGGGTAAGCAACAGAGTGGCTGCAAAAACCAGTTTAGAGGTAAAGGTTTAGTAGATTTAGCAGTAAAAATCCTCCACTAAAAATCCTCATGACCTGAGTAATAAGTAACAGTAGTGCAGATAGCAAGTGCAGCAGGTGCCCTTCTCAGCTGAGAGCTGAGGGTCTGCACTGTTAGATCCTGCATTTCCCTGTGCCAACAGGCTTTGGGGTGAGGGAGAGCTGGATGCTAACAGCCAGGTAAAGCAAAGAATATCCCTAAAGAGCTTCTCTCTCCATTCCCCTGGTCCCAGTCTGGCCACACCACAAAACTGAGACAAAAAAAGCAAACAAAAACCTTAATCAACTACAGCCATACAACAATATAAATCCCAGAAAAATGGATGGGAAAGCAAGCCCAACCTGTCCTGAGAGCTCCTACTTCCAGAGTGAAACTGTTCTTGCTACAGGCTGCTGCATTGCCCCAAATAAAATTCCCACTCAAGTCATGCTAGGTTAGGTTTCAAGTATAGCTCAGGATTCAGATCCTGAGTGTGAAGTATGGTTATCCCTGAATTTTTGTTCTAGATGCAGAGATATCCCATAGTGCCCTCCCAGATTTTGGGACAATGAAGGCAACATCCAGCCAAAGCATCCCAGTATTTCTGTGCCATCTTCCACAGGTAAGAGGAGATGGCTGGAGTGTTATCTGCAAGGATGAGGAGAAGACTGAATTGAGAAGCAACGCTTGTAATCCTGATTTAAGGAAATGCCTGTGTTTATCAGGGCATTACACCCTCCATTTATCTGTCATCTCTTCCCTTCTTCAGCTGACCAGTGGGATTTTACTCTGGCCAGATCTGGCAGGCTTTGTTTTGTGTGTTTACTTCTTCCTTGTCATCCCTGCAAACAAACACACTGCCTGGTGTATCCATAGAGCACACACAGACTAGCCTCCCTTATAAATGCACCACAAAGGTCAGAGGATTCAGCTGGCATTGCAAATCAGCACCAGTTATGTACTCTGACAGCACCAGATGTCAGCTCCAAAATGAACTGCATCTGTTCAGCAGTACACAAGGAGCAATGCATGAGAGGAGGAGAGCAGACTCTGGGATGGCCCCTCAGAGCCAGGGCTGTGGGCTTGCATGGCAAATGCAGCACAGCCCATCTGCAAAGGCAGCTTTGGGCTTCCAGCCTGGACTTGTTGCTATGTTTAAGCTGAGATGAGAATGAGAACTGCAGGTAAAATGCAGCAGACTGACCCTGGGGCTGGCCTGAATGTGGCCATTCCCTTTCCCACCTCTGAGCAACTCAGGTCTGCTTTGGTTTTTTTTTTCCATCAGCTCTTTCCCACTCCAGATCCTGCTCTCACCAGCTAAGAGGTGTTAGCTGGGGTTTCCTTCATCTGGTCAAGCCCTCAAGCAGCATCTTCCTTCCAGAGTGCCAGTTTTCACTGACCCCAAGGGAAGAGCTGGTTTGGCAGTGACAGCCAGGACAGGGTGCCCTGCCCTGCCCTGGAGCATCCAGCCTGGAAAGGCTCCCCAAGGTCCCACCTCTGAGTTAATCGTGCCCTTTATGAGGCTTGACAAAATATTTGCTCACTGGACATGATGAGGATGGTTTGGCTTATTTTGTCTGTTGGGTTTTTTTTTAAGGTAAGGGTAAGGAAGGTTTTTCTTTCCTCTCTTGCACATTGCACCAGACATGATAAATCTTAGAACAGTAATGAGAACAAGTTAGTATGGGACTATATTTTCTCTTCTCATAATGAGCTTTGTCATGGAAATGGATTGATTTTATGTCACTTTCTTTCCTCTTTATAATTTTTATGGGTAGAATGAGTTAGCAAAATTTTCTCTCTCATAAATTCAATATAAATTTGTCTTAGCCTACGTAAGTCTGTGTTTATTTTGGCCACCTATTTCACAGCTCCCCTGTTTACAGCATGGGAAAGAAGGGAAATGGCCAATCAATCAAAATCTGGAATACTGAAAAGGTCACAGCCACTCACACAATACCAGCATCCCCTGCAGCATCGGGCGTGTCCCAGCTGCTGCACCCTCCAGATGTGCCTCCTTCTGCCTTCCCTGTGCTTTCCCCAGGCTCTGGAGGAACTGGGGGAAATTCAGATCTTACCTAAAGGAACCCAAAGCAGGAGGAATGGCAGTGAGAGGTTTCTGCCTCCTCCAGCCAGAGCAGATGTCCCGTCTGGCGCCGGCGATGGCAGCGCTCCCGTCACTGCTGTCACCCTGCCACTGGGACTGCCAGCCCCACGCAGGGAAAACGGATTAAATACCCACCAACTTCATCCAACTGCTCTTCCCTGTAGCCCCAAAAAGCTGCAGACTGGATTGATGAATCATTTACCCTTGAGTGTTGCATTGTTTTCTCCATCCTCTCCGAATTTCTTGCTTTCCACCTTTAATAAATCCTTTTTCCCTCCAATTCAAGAGCTGCCACTGTGGCAGAAAAGCAATTTTTACCCAGGTACACACAAACAAATGAGGGGCTGAATTTTAGGTGTTCCTCCTTGTAGGGCTAAAGTAGAGACCTGCATATTCACTGCTGCTCATTTCTTACTGCACAGACTAATTTAAACTTGAAAATCCTCTAAAACAAAAGCATGGAAATAAAAAAGGGATTTAATCTTTCTGCAGCTAACTGCAAAATCACACATAATGTAATGACTACAAGTAGGACTAGAAGTTGTCTTCTGCTGCCCAAAATAGCAGGGCAGAAGGTGTGGATGGCCAGCACCACAACGTCCTTCAGGGTGTATTGAAAGTCCCTGCTAGGTAACAATGTGGCCTCTAGAAGTCAAAATGGATCAAAAATTTAAGCTCATAATAAACCTCAACTCAACCCTCTGAGAGTTGTATCCCTTTAGAGTAAGACTTCATGTGAGACCAATCCACCACTTAATGGGTTTTTGGATGACCAGTCTATTCTCTGTATAGGAGAAAAAATTAGGCAGGGGAATTGTAATTTTGCATTTTATGTAATAAAAGCAGTGAGGGGACGAAGGGAACATGTGGCCACTATTTTACAAATTGAGTTGTGGAAGCCAAGCTCCATCTTTGCTCCCATTAAGGATTAACATCTGGAGATAAGAGTTTAAAATCCAATATTGCTTTGAAAACAATGCACAGACACAGCTTCAAGTTGTTGGCTTAGCTGCATTTTACACTCACTGTGGGCACAAGTGCTTTCCAAATCAGCCCCATCAGACACTGCAGAAAGGGAGGGGAAACTGAGGCAGACCCAGGGACATGCAGGGGGAATCTCCCTCTCCCTTTTCCATAAGGATTAACTGCCCTCCACCAGCACCTCAAAACCATCACACTAACAAGTGAGAGACCAACTCACTGTTGAGAAGGATTCATTTTTATCTTCATCTTTAAAGAGAAGCTTTAGGAAATGTGTAAAAAAAGCTTAATGCAGCAAATACTGGTTTAAACCACTGGAAAATTGTAAAGCCCATTACATAAGGGGAACAAGTCCTAGAGAAGTAGAAAAATATTTTAGCTATTGAACAATGCCAGCATGCAGACAAATGGGCATCATCTGGCTTTTTGAAGGCATGAAGCTTGGAAATTAGAAGTCAGCTTCCATTGAGAGAGAGGGAGCAAGAAAGGAGTATATTTAGCTCCTGTGATGCTAATACTGGCAGGTTTGTGTCCCTTTTCCTTCTACAGGGTAGCTGATTAAACAGCCACTGATACAGGGGGTCTGTAATGTACAACCAATGCATAAAAAAGAGCTCTGACTGTGTATTCACAGGAGAAGATAAATAAAGAACTCGAGGAACTCTATTAAAAAAAACCACAAATTTGTGGGTTTTTTTTTAAACAGCAAACTGTGTTATTTTGCCTCAGCACTGTTGGGAATAAATGTAACTGTAACTAAGCACTACTAGAGGTAATGGAACAAAATCCCCCAACCCAGTAAGCAGTGATGGGTTCTTGCTGAAATCCTCCTCCCTCTTGCTACCACGAGTTCTGAAGTTTGGAAAGTAAAACTTGGAGAAGCAAAAATCCTGCTAAATCCACCCAAAACACAAGGCTGAGGGGGCACTGCAAGTGCAAAACCCACGGGGCTTTCTTCAATAAAATTTGTTTCTACTTCTGGATGAATCCTGACACCCACTTGGAAGGAAGCAGGGCAGGAAGGAACATGCTGAAAGTGAGCTCCTGGTTCCAGGCCTGTGACAATCTGTCCAGCTGCACAGTGACCAGTGCTGGGCACATCAAGCAGCTAATTGACAGTTAATTGGCTTGTCAGACAGTTCTAAATATTCCTTTCTGCCATAAGTAGTAGGGATGGGGGGAAAAAGCCACCTGGGAGAGAGCATCAGTTTTCTGTGTTGCAGTTTTTGGATAAATCATATTTTCTTGGCAGCTAATACAGATTTGTCCACAGAGCTGTTCACCTCAGCTTGCTAATATAGGGACCCTCAGATATTGTTCACATGTGAATGGAGATATGAAAGTGTGCTGTGATTTACAGGCACCTTTCAGTTTACAGCTGTGATTTACTTGGGCTGGGATTTGCTTCTTCAGGGAGTTCTGCTCTGGTATTTGCAAAGCACCAGAGCACAGCAGGTCCTGAAGGACTTGGCAGCTCAGGAGCAAGAGCTGCTCTACATCCCTACAGAGCCAGAGTGTTCTAAGCAAGGGCAATAAGAAATGTTTACCTTGAAAAATCTCTTTCAAACCTTCCTTCAAAAAAATCTGGTTCTTCTGCAGCATTTCTTTGCCATCTTACAGCCTGCAAGGAGCCACCCAGGAGAGAACTTTGAGCAAATATGTCCTTCACTTCCTAAATCAGGAAAAGTGCCCCTTGCCCTGATTAATACATCTGGAAGAGGTCAAGTGATTGGAACACTGCTCCTTTCCATCACCACCTTGGCTTTGTTTGGCACCTCTTGCTCCCTCTCTGCAGCAGGACAGAGCAGTCCTTTGGTGCACAAGGCATCCCAAAGAAGGGCTTGGTCTGCAGATGCTGAGCAACCTCAGCACACTGACTCTTCTCCTCCTCCTCCCTCACCCTGCCCATCTGGAACTGGAGGACATTCCTGATCTCCTTGGAAAGCTGCTATCAGGGGCTGGCACTAATTTCCAAGCAGTGAAATGAGGTTTACAAGCTCCTTGGAAGCAATCTTTAGGGTCCACAAATTATAAGGCAGTGGGAGTGCTGTCACATCCCCGTACCTCTGGAGTCACATCCACTTCTTTGTTCTCCTGTCACTGATTTTTACTGTTCACCCAGGTCTCACCTCTCTGCCCAGCCAATAAATGCTTCATGCTGGAGAATTGCAGGGGGATGGGTGCACACACAGAGGGCTGGTACACCAACAAATGCATTATCACCACAAAAAGAAAAGGGAAAGGGGTTTGACAGGGACCATGGAGTGTTAGCTTGACAGAAAAAGCCAATAATATGATTGTACCATTTTAGTTCTCTTTGCTGTCTATCTGGTATGAAGATTCCTCTTAGGTTCATGCCACCAGAGCTGAACATTTAAACAAAACTTACATAATTTAACACTGCTTGAACACGGGTGACAATGATTTGCCTTCATTTTTGTTTTCATTAATCCCAGTTTTGCTGTTAGGCTGGTTTGTTTGTCTGTTAATCCTACAAATGAAATTAAACCAAAGCTGTTATACATGAAGGGCTTGCATGGATCAGATCTTTTAGTGTCATATTGTGTTATTTTATACAAAGTGATTAGCTACTAATTGGTTTAATGGAAGAAACAACAAACAAAAACCTCAATGAAATGAGCATTTCACATGCCATGCATGGCTGAAGTGATGCTAACTGTGCAGAGCACCAGTGCTTTGTGCTGGACACTGCCTTGTTCCCAGTGAAAGCAGCAGAGATATTCCAGGGTGGGAGCAAGCTCAGATGCAGGAGCAGATAATGAGCAGTTGATGTAACTCACTGTGCTGTTACTGATGCTGGCACTTGGGAGCTGATGGCAGCCTGTTCCAGGAGTAAATAATCTCCTGCCTCTGGAAGGTGCTCCAAGGGGTGCAGGAATATCCCAAATTTTGGTTCTCTGTCTGTGTGTACCACACCTCCCCAGACCTGCTGAACTTTGCCACAAAGGCAGCTGTGGTAGATGGCTCTGTAAGTCATGGGGACATGAAACTTTGGTTCAGCACCCTGCAAGATCCCTGATTATCTCACAGCTTGGGGATCTGCAGTGGCTCAGCTCCCCCCAACTCTGATGCTCATCCATCTGGACCTCTGAGTCTACCCCAAACCCTCTGAGCACAAGTTTTGATGCTGCAGTGCCAGAATAACAGCAGAGAAGCTTTTTAAAGAATCTATAAAATCTTTTAGATACTGCATCAAAATTTTAAGCATCATTTTGCCTCGGTGTCTGTTTAGAAATTCGACTCCATTCTGTTACTACCAGAGGAACTGAGCTAATGTGCCCCAGAAGAGGATCTGTCTCTTGTTTTGATCAGTGGCATGACCAGGATATTTGTGTATTTTCTGTTCTAATGTCAGAGTGACTGGATGACATGCACAGGCTATTATTCAATAATGATGCCTAAATGGAGCTATCAGAAGGGTTATTATCAAGGTTATTAAAAAGCAATTCTTCCTGCCTTCAGTTTAACCATGAATTGCAGAGCTAACCCTCATCTAGGTGAGGATGTGCATATTAATCAAGAGGCTTCCTATGGTCTACCTAGATATCCCAAGCCTGGATAATGATTGATTTACTCTGCTCTTGGATTAGCACACAATCATCCAGGGGTGTTGAACATCTGACCAGCAGAGTTAATTCATGATGCTTGGCATCCATTTTGCAATTTCCTCACATCTGTTCTTTCTGGCTGAGACACTACATTTCTTTTAAGAGCCCAGAAAATGGCACATAGAGAAACGTTTGTGGTGCAGGCAATGGTCCTACTAAAACCACTTTCACTTCAACATTTTCCAGGAGAAATAAGCTTTCTATAGAACAATATGCCAGATGCTAAGGCATGGAAAATGCCAATAATTTTTCAGCAATCATTTGTAGCTAGCTGCCCAGAATTACGTTCCAAGGCAAATCAAATTTAATCAGGTTAGTTCCTAATGAGCCTGTGAGCACCATTTGGGCTAAGCACCAACTTTATGGAAACACATTTAATTTCACTTCTTGCCTTGCTAAGGTAGAGGGCAGCTCCACATTGCTGTCCCCTGCTTGCAGCAAACCCTGGATGCAACAGGAGCTGCATCTGTTGAGCCATTTCTTTGAACAGAGCCATCAGCTGCCTCAGGACTTTCCTGCTGACTCTGCACTGTCAGGGCACACATCTCAGGCTTGCCAAGACTCTCATAGTGCTGTCAACCTGACCAACACATCCTGTAGTAAATGCTTTCCCATTTGCTGTTATCATCATTTTCACAGGCTGCACTTCGGCTTTGCTGTGCACTTCTAACACTTCCAATATTGCACTTTGCAAGTGAGGAGAGCAGAGATGCCCATGTGTCCAGTCCAACTCCCTTCCCTGGCAGCCTGAGGGTGACAGCCAAAATTACAAATGGTCACTAAAGGCAGGCAGACTTTGCTCTGGTCTATCCCTCAGTTATGTTATCAAAACTGCTCATCCTGTCCTGGGAGACTGACAAGGATAAAGTGTGCAGAAAAAACATGAGGGTGGATTTAATAAAGATTCTGCTGAGAAATATTGTTTGCACAATCAATAAAAAGCTTTGGAGGGGCTCTTAGGGCTTTTTGGGCAGTGATTTGAGTATAAGGAGCTTCAATAAAATGGGAGATACAGGCATTTCAGAGGGGGCACTGAGATTCACCTGCTTAGGTTTAGGTGTTGTGTGGCAGGTGCTGATGTGCTGATGGACAGCCCTGGGCTGTTTTTTAAAACACTGCTGTGAAAAGTCACAATGCTTACCCTGATTTGGAACAGCTGCCAAAAGTGAGAGGAAGAGAAGAGTTATCATTTGTATGCAGAAAGAAATAACCATCAAAAAGTGTATTCTGAATTTCCTACCTTCCATGGAATCAGTAGCCTGGAAGCTGGATTCACACTAAACAGAGCAGGGTCAACCAAAACTGCTTCAGTGGGAGCAGATGAAAAGCCTTGTGGAGAATCATCTCAAAAACCTCCACACTCCTATTGAATAATTCAGTGCTTGGAAACTCATGTTTAGTTGTTTCTGCTGCTCATAAAGCACAGAATAGTAGGGCTCTATATTTCTGATGTTATGGCATAAACTGAGGTGAGCAGCACTTGGCTCTGAGGAAGTTTAGGTATTTTCTGATAAAAATTCCCTTGGACAAGTACTGTCCCTGTTAGTGGGACAGAACTGTCAGAGCCCTGCTTCCCCACCCAGCAAGCCCAACAGAGAGATAATCACTTCTGGAAAAGCATCTTTATTACAAGTTAGGATCTTCTTCAAGCACCTACCATGGAATAGCAAATTCACCCCCTGGGAACAAACAAAGCAACAGAGTTTTGCATCCCCCCTTCAGAGCTGAGTGCCACACACAGATGTCCCATCCTGCTTTGGAGTGAAGCTGTTGGATTAAATTCTTACTCTTTTATGAGAAAACCTATTTTTAGAGAGGATTTAGCAACCAGAAGAGCACCCAGCCCACAAATCTCTCCTTGTGGCAGCTACAGAGATGGGATGCTGGTCTGGCAAAGCATTTTAGGTTTGTCCAAAAGAAAAGTTTTGGGGAGCAGAGCAGTGAGGGCTCTGTGTGGAGCTGAGGTGCCCCCAGGGTGGGCAGCACTGGGGTGGGGAGGGTTGGGTTCTGCTCATCACCAGGGTTTGCTTGAGCCCAGCTCAGCAAAGTGGACTCCCGTGGCCTGATAATTTATGCCTTGTTATGCCTCAGCTCTGTAATTCACCAAAATAAAGAATAACATTCCTGTAACAGAGATTAATGGCTGTCAGGCTGCAAAGTAATTTTTCAATATGAAATGGAGCAAAACTTACATTTTTAGCACAATTTCCCAGTTCAGTGATGCACCTGGTAATAATTATGATTTACATTAACCATAACATCATCCTTCTTATATCAACTTGCCTTAGTGAAGAATGAAATAGGCTCTTGTTAAATGTTTCATGAAATAATTGAAATTACATATGCTAAAATTTCCCAGCTTCCACTAGCCAGGCTAAAATCAACAAGAATAAAAATTATTTGTTGCTGTAAACCCTTGATTCTATGTTAGGAATTAGGCAAGTAGAGCCCTAAGAGCTCTTGTGGTTAAATTAATTATAAGAACAGTTGAGAAAAACTACAGGTCTAAAATAATGATGCAACTGCAAAACTCATTTAATGCAGATTTTAAGTGTGCTGAGACTGAGTTCAGGCTCACTTTTTCCTGTAAGAATTTGCCTGTAACAAAACAAAAGAGGAACAAAACCTCTTCTATCCCCAAAGTCAGCAAAGTTCAGCCCTTCAAGACCACCTAATTAATTAACTTCCAGGCAGCAGGGCTGCAGAAAAGCAAAGGAGTTGGTGATTTGTTGCTTTGCTAATCTAGGGCCTAAGTGGGTCCCTCACTCTCCAGGCAGGATGAAACACTTTCCCAGTGGAGTTTCTTGCCAATGTATAATAAACTCCTACAACAACACCAACAGACAATGTCCTTTCCCTGGAACTTATGAGGAATGCAAAAAATTTACATGCTAAAGCACTACATGAAAAAAAAAAAAAAGAAAAGGCACTGGAACAGAGTGAATTATTTGTCTTAGAAACACAGATAAATGAAATGCAGAACAAATGGAACCCTAAAGAGCAGGTAAATTAATTTGAATAATGGGATTATGATTTATGATTTTCCTATTGCAAGAACGAGCTTCAACTCCACAACCCTTAATTATTCACTGGTTGCACAAAAGCTGCTCTGCTCCCATGCATGGAGCACCAGGAGCCCAGAGAGGATTCAGGGGAGAGCTCAGGCACCATGAACTGTCCTGGATTGTCTCCTGAGGTCCTGCACCTCTGCCAAGGGGAGCCTCTTAGCCAGCAGCTTCCCAGGAATCCACAAACCCTCCCTCCCCATAAATCTGCCCCCTTCCACTTCAAGAGTCCCTGGAGCACCTGCTGGAGACAGAAGTGCCCAGGTTAGTCTGCAGGATGCTCCCTAGCACATCTCAGGAGCCTGCTGCTGTTTGTGCAGCTCACCCCAGAGGAGCAGCCCCAAACCCCAAACCTGCACCAGCCAGCTGCTGCCAGCGTGGCTCCTGGTGACAGGGACAGCTGATTTGGGCTGGCACAGGGCTGCAGAGCTGCCCAGGCAGCAGCTCAGCCTCTCCAGCCCAAAGGGCTGCTGTGTTTCCTCTGGCTCTCTCAGTCCCTATCAGCTGAGCTGGGTACCAGCCTGGTACTGCTGCCTCTGCCAGAGTAAAGTTCAGCACTGAATCATTAATTAGGATGACTGGATACTCTGGGATTTAAACTAGTGATTAATGAGCCTCTCCAGCTCTAGCTCCATGTGAACAACTATCTAGTTCATGTTATATTTAATTTATTTAAAAAAACCTCGCCAAGGCAGTAAATCTTGCTCAGAAGAATTAGTGGAGAAAGAAATAACACACTACATTCATTACATTGCTTGCAAGATTATATTCACTCTCTCTTGCACTAATTTGAATGTCTTCTTTAGAGAGATAACAAAATTTATGGTTTAAGGGTTTCTTTGAAAATCTCTTTGGGTTGGAAATGGTGAGGGGGGTAAAGATAGGGTTAAGGTGATAGGGTAAAGAAAATGGGTATGGCAAATAAAGCAAAATAATTCAGATGAAGCAAAAATACAGCACCTTGTTCTTATTCATTTTGGTATAAAGCTCCCAAGCCCTTTGTGGTAAGACAGCATACTCTGCCAAACCAAGCAATCCACTGTTAATTACCTTGCACAGGAAATTTGAATTGTACTGGCTGCATCACACAGGTGCTCAGACATCCTGGGTTTCCTGGTGGTTTTTGCTTTTCTTAAGCAAAGGTTACAGTGTGGGGGTGCATGGCAAATGCATTGAAAACATAATTTGAACTAATCTGCTCAGAGCATTAATCCACTCCTAAGCTCCCTTCACTCCTGGAGGATATAGAATCAAAAGCTGGGGTCATGGCTGGTGGGGCAGTGCTTCCCCTCACATCTGCAGGCAGACACCAGGAACTCAAAGGCCACCAGTCTTAACTAATTCCTCTAACTGTGCTCAGTGATCTCCTCACCAGGAGTCAGTCCAGGGTATCTGCAAATTTCCATATGTTTGAAGTTCCTCTCTCCTCTTTTATCTTTGTCTGAAAGCTGTCAGAACGCAGCCACAGTTTCATAGGGTAATGAGGAAGAGATTAAGGAACGCACACATCTGTCACCTAAATACTGGCAATAAGGAGAACATAAAATAAATAAAATTAGGATCCCATAAAAGCAAACAGCAGCAGCTGAATTTCCAGCTTGGGTGCCTCCTACATCAGGTTAACCCCTGCACCCCCACTGCAGCAGCAGCACCTCTGCAAGCCACAGGCCCATCCACGGAGGCTGCCAGGGTGTTTTCATTATTTGCAGCCTTGTGCCCAGGGATGGAGGTGAGAAGGACAAGCATGATCTCCATCCAGCCCATTCCCATTTGCAAACAGGGCAAACCTAAACCCCTTGTGACAGCTGTGCCTCACCTTTCATGGAGCTGAATGAAAACACCCAAATTTCCAACCAGCATAAACCCAATTTCAAACCTGCAAATCCCAAAGCAGAGTTTTCCTGCAGCACATTAAAAATACACCACTGTTAAGCTTAAAATGTTGTTCTTTGGGATTACTCCAGTATCATCTGTGGAAACACTATCAGCCCTCAGCTTTCCTTATCTGTATAAGACTGAAAAGAGCAACTCAAACCTGTTCACAGGCAGGAGAGTTCCAGTTTTCCCAGTTTGAGCTGGGATGTCCACACAGCTCTCTGCACAGGAGGTAATGGAGACTGTGGAAATGGGCTCATTCTCTCTATATTTAAGCAATAATGTCCCAGAAAACCTCACATTTTCAGCCTTTACCCAGAAATGGTTAAGCTCCTAAATTGGATCCATTATCACCCAAATGAAGACACATACCAGTCAGCTAATTATGTTTCTTACCAAACTCGTGAATAATTAAATATTTTATTGTGATGTTACAATTTGTATTTATTATCCTTTGCTAAGGAGTGAAATTAAACATAACGAGGTCTGTTAGTGCCTCTCTTCAGAGACAAGCCTGCATTATAAGCACCAATATCATTGGCACCAATGGTGATTAATGGGTTTAATTTACTTGACTTGCATATGTTGGAATTTGTGAGGGGGAGAGAGAAGGAAACTCAGATTGTTAAAATCCTTTTAATTAGACTAATAATGCCAAGTTTGCATGTGTTAACTAGGGTGCACTATTAATTAGTTTCAGTAGGCTGTTTTGTGAAAGGTGGCACTGCAGCATTCAGGCCTGCCTTGTGATCCCAGGAGAGCTGATGAGATGACAAACAGAGCATGACATTACACATAACTGCAAACAAACAGCCTTTAATCTTTCTGGGTGAAGAATTGGGGGTAATTGATGGGCAAAACACTGGCTGCACTCTGGCTGCCTCTTCCTCTTGTTGCCTTTAGTGGGTGGTGCTCACCCAGCCACAGCACAGCCTCCACAGAGCAGCCCATCCTCAGGTGAAGTTGTACTCATGGATCTCAAGCCCCCCAAACCTGACAGCTGAGAGCTTTTTCACACACAAAGTGCTCAATTCTGGGGTTTCACAGCTAAAATAACTCCTACAGTGCAGGAGGCAGCAGGCTGCACAGACTGTCCCAGTGGCAAACAGCTTTCCCTGCAGGTCCCTGAGTGCCCTGAGCATCAGCACCAGAGCAGCACTGGCTCTGCTGTCTCACCAGGGATCACAGACTGGAAGGGATGGGCTCTGCCTCTGATCAGGTGGCAGGTCAGGAGCAAAGCACAGAGCCAGGCAGAGCTTGGGAAGGGAGGAGAGATGTCAGTGGTGAGGAGGGAGAGTGTGAAGCTCCCTGGCATCCTGTTTGCATGGAGGTAAGAAACACACAATGACTTAAAACAACTGCCCAAACAACATAATCCCTGAGTGCTACACTGACTGTGTCCCATTGCTGGGGCTGAGGACAGTCAGTGGGCAGGTGAAATTACCTTGTGTGAGCAGCTGGCACCATGATCTCTGTGCTGTTTTCAGCCTAAGCAAAGACAGATCAGGAAAGCAAAGCCTCAGAACTCAAGTCTAAAAAAAGAAACCCCATCATGCTCCCACTCTCTAAAGCAGGAGCCAGGGCAGAGCTATCTTGCAAACTTCACAAAAAGGTTAGAGGCAGAGGAGGGCTCTCCTGGAAAGGCTGTTAGATCTATTTGCTAATCTGCCTCTGCCAGGCCCTCTGCATCTCAAAGAGGTTTTCCTGCATCCTCCCACCCTTGTAATTCCATTTTCACTCAGATGGAAGCCAGTACTATCACCCTTCTGAGGGACTGCTCTGCATTGCCAGGTCAGGTGTTTCTAGGGAATATCTACACATTTTTCAAGCATTTCCATGCACATTTTTTTCCCTCCACTGTATCAAGCATTCCTGATTCCAAGTGCACTGAAACAAAGGGAAGGGTCCCCATGGCAGTGACTTTGGTGTCAGGTTCCAGGTGGAGGCAGCACTTTGAGGATGAGGCACCCAAACTCTGCGCCATTTACTCTGTCCCCATCTGCCATGCCTTAGAGATGAGAAAGCCATCAGCAGCTGAGACCACAAATAAGCAGAGGTTAAATCAAAGTTATAGCTACACAGAGCTGTAAAACATTCTGGGAAACAGTGATAGGTGTTCAAAAGGGGAGGCAGAAGAGAGGAGAGACTGTAGCAGAATGTGTGCAAGTCCCTCTTCTGTGTCTCAGCTGCATACCTGAATTTGTCTGAGATGGGCAGGCAGTGCCCAGCACAGGTGAGGGTCACAGCTGAGCCAGAGCTGCACTTGCAATTGCCACTATCACAAACCCTCCAGCAACACCTTATAGCAGCTATTAAGGCATTTCCTGACAAGTGATGTGTCTGGCAGTGCTCTGCCTGTGTATTTGGACTTCTCCCCGTGATGAGTGGGGGAGTTAGTGGCAAATAAACCCATTTTCCCACCATTTACCAACTGCTAGGCTGTGAGCTGCCTTTTCAGTCAGACCTTGCAGCCTAAATAGCAGCACACCCTGGAGTGCTGCTCTGGGATTTGAAAGGAGACACTCCAGATCCTTCAAGGAAAATGGGTTCTGGCCATTCATTGCTGCAGCAGCACATCACTGCTTTACTCCTGGTGCTCTGCTCACAGCCACAGTTTAGAATCTGCCTGGCAATAAGGAATGCACATTTCTCCATCAATACAGATAAAAACATGTTTTGTTTGGCAAAGGTTCTTCTCCTGGCTGCAATGAGACTTTGGCCATGACTAAATCACCCGTGGCAGGTAGAGATTCCAAAATTGTGATAAAGATTTCTGGCACCAACCCCACCTACAGGTGGGGAATCCAAAAGGTTTTTCTCTGGGAATGTTTTGAACACTCTGAGGCATTTTTTCCCTAGGTGGGATAAGGTGAATTCTCAATCATGCTTGGATAGTAAGAAATGTTTCAGTCTGAGTCTTTGACCTTTCTGATAGAATTTTGGACTCCAAACCAAGTAAATTGTGGGCTAGCAAGTATTTCAAAGCACAATGCTATTTCACATTACAGACATAATCTTAAAAAAAAAAAAAAAGTGAAAGAGTGTGCTAAAGAATCCTCAAATTCTAGCAAAACAGACACATAGCATCCACAGTTCAAAAACTAAAAAATCAACCACACCAATTCTAGGCCAGGCTCTGATCTCCAGAATTTAGTTTCCCAACATAAATGAGAGAAATACCAGATCCTTCCCCACAGATGAGGAAATAAACTTATTTTTAATTCCTTCTGGCAACTAAAGAATACCTATCACAGCTGGAAGAAAGACACCCAGAAGAAAATACCAGAAGGAGGTTATGATAATAAGCTTATTTTCATTACAGTAGGATTATATTTTAAACCTTTCATTAGGCTCTTAAAATTTCAGCACATGCTTCTCAGTGCCTACATTTCTGAAAGACAAAAGAAAAACAAAAAGAAAAAGAAAAGTCTGACTCCTGTGGATGAACCCACTTTTGTTGCATAGAGAAGATCTTTTTGTAAAGTTACTTAATTATATTCAGGGGACATCTAACTCTGCTTATGACTGGAATCCTGCATGTCTTCATTTACAGAGTCCTGCTGGAGTCTGTGTGTCCTGAGCACAGGCCCTTTCAAGCATTGCTAAGTGGGGTAATTTGATTGCACGAGTTTTCTTGTAAAAATTATTGTCTTTCTGGATGTCTAATTAAAATAAAGATGTAATAAAGAATTTATGGTTTTAATTAGAGCATAGATCTTAAAGCAATTATAATGTGATTAATAATTCCTTAACAGGCTTTCTTAGACAAGATGAAGAAAAGAAGATTTGGGCCCCATGAAAAATCAATATGCATTACTCAATTACATTAATGAAGCTACACAAAGCAGTCTAGGCCCCAATTAAATTGCTCCTCATGTTAAACTGCCAATGGAGTCTGAGCTTACTAATGAGTCCATCTATTTATTTTGTCATTTTGAGGTTTTTGAACTATGGGGGTTTGTGGGTCTTTTATTGGAAAGATGCTGCAACACAGATGTGCTTGTGGCCTCATCCTGCCTGGGTGCAGGTTCAGAGGACAGGGTGAGCTCCAGGATCAAAATCCTCCAGCTCCAGGTCCTCAAAACACACCTTGGAGACCTTCAGCATCTCCAGGAGCCACAGGCAGAAGGTCTGCACAAGGGCTGCCTTGCTCACGTACTAAAATTAAAAATAAATAACTGAGTGAGGACACAATACAAATCTTCAATGAATGGTGAATCCAAGCTAGGCTGGAAAGATTATTCCCAATTTCTCATACAAGCAGGAGCTCTAGATAGCCTGATGAATGTAGCAGAGAGCTGGTATGAAGGTAACCAAAGGAAATATAACCCCAAGAAACATGCTCACAAAAGGTTCTGACAAAAATATATTTTAAAGAACAAGACCATAAATAGATTCAAAAGGAGAGGAGGGAACTCACTGACAGGCAGGTTTTCTCCTAAAGGTCCAGAAGGCAGTTTGGTGAAGCCCTAACACAGGGATGGCCCAAAGACATCAGAGAACACCCAGACCTGCCCATCCTTGTGCTCTCCCCCATTTGCACCTGGATGCTGTCAGGGACAGGAAACTCTTCACCAGTACAGCTCTTCTCTTCCTCCTTGGTGGTTTTTTGGGTTATGGTTTGGTAAATATTGATGAGAGGGGCTTGGGGGGATGAGGATTTAATGTACAGCTTGTGTGTTATCACTGAAATTTCTACCAGAAATTTTTTTTACCTTTCATTAATAACCTGGCTGAACTAGTAGAGCAGAGAATTGGATAAGCTCATATTTTACAGATCAAATGAACTTTAAAAAAACTAACATAGTTACACACTCACTCATGCAAAGACACCTCATCTGACCAAGCTGCCCAGCAAATGAAGCCACACTAATTTAAATGTACTGCAGAAGGAAAATGATCTCACACCAAACTTCTAATTTGTCATTCTGTAACATGGATTGTGCCTTGGAAACTCACTAATTGGCCATTAAGAACACATTGTTATAGAGGTGGAACTTCTTGGTGTGTGAAGAACAAAACTCCCAAACTTCTGAAAGAAAGGAGCCACCATTCTCTCCAGATGAATGCAGAGGACATTGATGGGTCATGGTGTCCAGTCTCAGCCACCACAGAACTCAGGTTTATTGTGCTCTGTCACCTTGGGTGCCTCCACTGCTGTCTGTGAGTGATGCTGCCCCACTGCAGCCACACACAAAGGTAAAGGTGCTGTTAGAGCTACCTCCACATCTCATTTCCTGTGCTCCTTGAAAGTCCTTAAAGCTCCCTTGGAAAATGCAGCATCCTTCAGCCAAATGACTGCATGAATTCATGGTGATTGCAAAGAGTTGGTCATATTAAAAAAGAAAATATTCAATTGTTGTGATAGGGGAAAAAAATTTACTATTTTATTCCAAGTTATTTCTGTGATTCCAGTTACTTGAAAATCTAAAAATCCTTTAAAACCCTTTGAAAGGAGTGCAAGGTATTCCCAATATTTTACTTCCATGTTTTTGTCTCTCCAGTCCAAGAGGTTTGGGTTTTCTCAGTGCTCTGTGTGACTGAGGGGTTCACCAGACACAGACAGGGAGGCACAGCACATTTCAATTGCAAGGACAGCTCCTGGCAAGGTCCTGTGCTCACTGCCCTGTCCCCAGGTCCTGTCTTTGCTTAGCACACCCTTCCCTCCCCTTATTTCCTTTCATATCTCTTTTTCCATCAGGAAACCATTTGCCTTGGCATGCTTTTTCATCTTCTCATTTACATGTCTCCTGCAAGACAAACTCCAGCATTGATTTTACCACAAGATAATGTTAATAGGATCAATAAACCACAATGACTACATCAAAGTGTCTGTTCTTCACCCTGCAGGACTGCAGAAGGTGCTTTGGTCTTAAAGTACATCCCATACAGCATCTCTCACTCTTCTTGTCTACTCTTATGCATGAGAGACTGTCTGTCTGCCAGGTGGAAAATAAATTACTGGCTTGTTGAAATAATTTAAATTTTAATACTGCTTCAGCACATATTAAATATTACTGATGCAATTAAAAAAATAGACAATCAGCTCAATGCATCTAAAAATGGGTGTGGTGTGACCTGAGAGGAATAAATGAGGTCTGGTGGGAAGACTATTGTAAGCACAGATTTCTCCTTCATCTAAAGAATTCTCAGCTGCTAAAAACCAAATGTCCTCTTTCATTCAGGTCAGCTACCATTTAAGGATTTTTCTAGGGGGAGATTGGTTCCCTACAAGCCAGACCCTCTAGGATGCAGAGAAGGGTAAGGTGCAGAGAAGGTTTTCATCAGAGTAAAGGAAATGATGTCCTCTTCAGTTTCTTGCTCCATGTGTTGTTTAAGTGGCTCCTTTCCCAAAGGCCACAAATTAAGAATGGTCCTGGTTAAAGGGTTGGACTCCAGGATTTGTTGCTCTGGCTCCTTCCAGCACTGTGCACTCCCAGGAAGAACTCACATGGTCCCAAACTGGCTGCTTTTCATTATTCTTTTTCTTTGCAACCCATATCTGACACTTGCACTCTGAAAGTCCTGAAAGACCTGAACTCCAACCTGATTGCTTTGGTCTGGGTCATGTGAGGTGTTTCAGTGAAGTGCTAATGGTTTTGTTCAGCTTTCACATTTAACTGGCAGTGCTGTGGCCAGAGCAGAGTTTGGAGGCATTGTAGGGTCTTGTCCAGGTGAGAGTTGGCCTGGGCTGGTCCCAAGGACATCTCTGTGCTGGGGTGAATGGAAACTAGGTTCCTACCTCAAAAATAATCCATTTTTTCAGTGCCTGATAAGGGTAAACAGGTGTAACTCTGAAGAGGTTTGAAGGTTTGGACAGAGGATGTGAAGGCAGCCCAGCTGAGAAGCAGCAACTCAAACCTTCCAGGAGAGCCTGTGGAACAGGGCAGGGCTCAGCACCTTTCCAGGAAATGTCTGTGAAAAATCCATGTGAAATCCAGCCAGCCTGGGCAGATCAAGCCCAGCAGCCTGCATTTGTGAGACTTTACTGGAGATAACAGCTGAGACTGACAAAGCACTTCTGTAATTCAGCAACACAGTGCTACCAAAAATTCTTCCCTAAGGGTTCTTGTAAATCCAAACCCTCTAAAAAGCAGATTTTCTGACTCTTTTCCTATTGATTTAAATGGACTATGTTATCCCCAGAGCACTTTAACAGTCTTATCAAATTTTTCAGGGTTTTCATTTGTACGTGCCAAATAAAGTCAAGGCTTTAACATTATACATAATGAAGCAGATTTATTCTGACAGATTAAGTTTGTTTAAATTTAAAACAAAGTTCAGGACCTTAAAAACAAGTTCAGGACTTTAAAAACCTAGATGAGAAATCATCACATGATAGCATGCCAGTTTAGCTCCATAAATACATGGTTTCTATCTCTCTACTAAAAATAGTTATAAAAACTCAAAAAAAAGTATCTGTACTTGTATTTAAAATTGTACTTACATTTAAAAATTAGGAACCCCATTATAAAAAATCTGCCCTAAAAATAAATTGACAGAAAAAAAAAACAAAACAGCACAATGTGCTCAGTTACAGCAGTGCACACCAGTATTTGGGAGAGGGACTGATTTTTTTAAGGTCATTTGGAGTAAACTCCTGCTCCATGCAAGAGCCAATCTGCATAGCTCAGGTCAGCTGTGTTTGTCTTCCTGAATCTTGAAATCATGAAATAACTTCTGATTTATTCCAAATTTACCTTGGTGGAGATCTTGTCTACATAGCAAAACTGGGGAAATGTATCAACATTAAAAGTAGACACCAGCATAAAATGAATTTGTTGAATCATATTTACTTTTTTGTAGGGATCATTATTCATGACTAAAAGAGCAATAATTTGATTTTTGTTCCCAAAGTGAATTAAGGTAAGCTCAATTAAATCTAGTCTAATTCTGCATAAGACTGTCTTTTCAGAGATTTAATGCTGTTCAGTGAGTTGGTTTTAAAAGATACTTTGGAATGGTTTTGCTGAGGGCCTCCAAGTTAGACCAGGGACACCCCATATACTTAAAAATTTACTTAAACCCTTTTGTGATAATTAATAATAATTTTTTGGTCTTATGGATTTCTTTTTTTTCCTTACCATATAAACCGAGAATAGCTGGTTTTAAATTAGAATTTTATCTGAAGGAAAAACCCCAATTAAACTCTCAGAAGAATACTGCAGGCTTGCTCCCAGGAAGGTCCAAGGGAGATGGGAGGAGCAGCCCCAAGCTGTTCCATGGGATTAGCCAGGTAACTGGGGACTGGGACTCAATTTCATTATGTAATTACAATTTCCCTTTATTTGCTGTGATGATTTAGCTGTGGGTTGGCTTTCTAGTGTCTCTCATAATGACTTAACTAGCTCTGGGAGCACGAGCAGGATGGAATAAGAGCAGACCTGATGTATTCAGCCAAAGGTCAAGCTGTGGCCTCAGCAAAGCCATCACTGCTGGGGTTCCCACCTGGGTTCAAACTCCCCACCAGGGGCTCTGGCCACAGCCTGGCTCATGGAGCCTCCAAACAGAATCTGGCCAAAGTGCAGCTGGAGAAATGACTTTAACCTTTCAGTAAGTGTCCAGTGCTAGGCAGATATGAACAGCATCCAAGGCAAAATGTCACAGCAGAGCAACTGTGAGCAGTGGGGGACTCAGGGAGGGACATCAGGGCCAAGTCACACTCACAATGACAAACACTGCCACTTCTTTCTCTCCCCCTTCTAGAAGAAAACTTTATAACAATATGGGCAGCAGATTCCTCCCCAAAAAAAAGTCAAGGCTAGCCAACTCACTGCCACTCTTAAATAATTGCAGTAATTGCTCTCCAAAATTCTTATTTGTATTTTTACTACAACCACTCTTGAGAAAATCAGACTTTTCAAATCTACTTCAAAAAAGTCCTCTGGATTCTGCTCTCAGGCTCATTATCCAAATGGTTGGGTTCACACAGGTTTTACAGCTGTAATCCCTGTGTGAGGCTGTGATGCTCAGCAATGGCAATGAGGGTGAGCAAAGGGCAGGGCTGGTGCAGTGAGAGCCCCCCAGAGCAGCTCCCTGGGGGTCTGTGCTGTGCTCCAGCCCAAAAGAGCCTGCTTGGTGCCAGGGAGGATGTCTGCCAGCTCTCTGGGGAAAAGGCTGATCAAAGCTCTGATTAAAGGGGGATCTCACAGGGTCAGACTCAGCTCCTTTGTTCTTCTGACTCTTCTGAAAAACATTTGCACTCAATAAAGCTCGCTCTTCTCTTAAGGACATGCTGGCAATTAAACCCTTGCTTGGACAGCTGGACCAGCTCAGATTGACTTTAAAAATGCAGAGGAAAAAGGTGCATCTTGAGTCTCATAACCTGAGTTCTCTCTGTGTCACTCACTTTTTTTCAAGCTGTTGAAGTTTCATTTTAAATCACATTTCCATGAAGGCTGGATATGCAGTTAAGCCAATGAAAGAATGTATTTCCTCAGCCACTCAGCACACTCTTTATAAACATTTAGACAATTTCTTTATGGCCTTCAGTCAAAACTGCAATAACAAAGGCTAATTACACCAGAAATGCAGCAATCTGCAGCAGTCCCCATCACACTTGAGGCTGCAGCACCCACAAAAAATCTGGACTTCAAGAAAGTTTGGCTAGAAGGGAAAATACTTTTTATGACTATAGAAACTCCAAAGATGAGACCAAGTCTGTTAAATGTGCACACAGGCAGGGAATGAGCTGTGATTTTCATAAGTAATGACAATTTTTAAGTGCAGTCCTCATCATTTAACCACTGCATCTCCTTGAGGATAAAAGGAAAAGCACAAATCCAGTCCAGCAGATTTATAGCCAAAAAAAGTAAATCCTGCTTTCCAAAGCCTTTGTTTCTCAAACCAGAACCTTAAAATTGCTGAGCTGTAGCAACATCCTTTGAAACAACTCACCTAAGCTTGGTCAATCTTATTTTGCTGCCCTGCTCCACCTAACCTGCCCCAAGCAGTCAGAAGTTGGATACAGGAGGCAGAAACTCAGACACAAACTCACTTTCTTTGCCAGGATTCTAAAAGACAAATCTTTCTTGCAAGGCTGATGAGCCCTGCTTACTTCTAAGTACAGCACAAAGTCCCTACAGATAGACATGCAAATATTTAGTATATTTTTTTAAGTATTAGCAATGTGTTTTGCAACATGTAAGCAAGCAATTTTTTTCTGCACTAAGGCATCTCAAATTTCTCTTTTCTTTTTTCCTTTTCTTGCTTTTTGGTCAGATTTACACAAACCCCATCTTAGACATAGCATAAAATGTAGAAAAGGCCCATTACCCACTGCAATACAAATCATTAAAGAAAATGCATTTTTCCCCCACACTGTGGCTTCACACAAAAAATAAGCAGAAAAAAAACCAGAGCAAAACAAAACAAAAAAAACCCATAATGTGGAAAGAATTTTTTTAAAATTATGTGTTAATTTCAAACCAGCCAATGAAGATTTTGTTCACAAAATGCTTGACAAGATGGAAATGATGCTCCTTCAAAAATCTACATAACAATTTAACCTAATAATACCAGTTCCTCAAAAGCAATGATGAAAGAATAGAATTATTCTGAACATATCCCTGTTCCCAAACATGTGCAAAGCTGTTTGCATGAAGTTTCACAATTCCAGCTTGCATTCTCGAGGCCCCACAAAGCTGCTCCTCCAAGGAAGCCACTGCCCAAGGGTTACTGACTGCTCACCTCTGAGAGCCACACAGATCCCAAAGAACTTCAACCACAGCACTACTGAACCCAACAAAAAATAAAAACAAAATCAATAAAAATAAAATCTGACCTTTTACACCAGAGCTTGCCTATTGTTCTTCTGCTTGTGCAGGAAGAAGCAGGGCCAGAAGACACAAACATGGACAGTTCCTGGTCAGAGAAACACCTGAAAGCAAGAGGAGAGTGCCCCACACCCTTTTTAGCCTTTTAGGGTGGGCAGGAGCAGGGGGATTGGTCCACAGGGGATTGGTCAGACCCCAGGTCACTCCCCAACACAGAATCACAAGATTGGAAGAGACCTTCAAGATCTTGAAATCCAACCTGTTCCCTGACCCCTCCACTAAACCCTGGCACCCAGTGCCACATCCAGGCTTTGTTAAACACACCCAGGGATGGGGACTCTAACACCTCCCTGGGCAGCCATTCCAGACCTTTATCACTCTTTCTGTGAAAAACCTTTTCCTAATATCCAACCTGTATTTCCCTTGGTGCAGCTCCAGTGAGCTCTGGTTGTGTCAGTGCTGCTGGAGACAGAGCCCAGCCCAGCTGAGCACAGGCACCTTTCAGGAGCTGTGAGAGTGATGGGGGCACCCCTGAGTCTCCTTTTCTCCAGGCTGGACACCAACTCCTGAGGAGGAGGGGCTGCCCCACGCTGCCACTGTGGGATCACTGCACATGGACTTGGTTCTACCCCCAAAAATCAGCAGCAATGCTCCCAGTGCCTGTGGCTGCCCAGGCTGGGGACAGCTGGGGTAAACACTGTCCTGTTCACAGCTGCTGTGCTCTCTGCACTGAGGGATGGTGAAGGAACACTTGAGAGCCAGGGAGAAGCCAGATGCAGGATGAACACCACTGAGTCCCAGGGACTGGAGCTCCTGGAGCCAGGCTGTAATAAGTTTATAATATCCTGCTTTGTGTGCTGCTGCTCTCTGTGCAGCACCTTATCTCAGGCTGAGGAGCTCTGAGTGGAATAAAGCCCCATCCAATGCAAGTTTGGTGGTGAATCCACAATGAAATCATAGCTTGGTGTCCAGACAAAGCAGCCCTCTTCCAGCCTGCCTTCACAGGTGACAAGGTCAAGTTGGATTAAATAAATAAAAGTTGAATTTTCTCTCTACTTGAGGAGTGCTACATATCTGTGATTTATGGAGTGTGAGTAGGCAGTCCACCCATCTTCCCACCAGGTTAACATCATCAGAGGATCAGAAATGAAATGCCATGTCTTGCACCCAAGTAAGCCATTCCGAAGAGGAAACAATTAATTAGTGCCAGGTAATATTGTCACAGGCTGGTTAGGTGACACAGTGCATTTCCCCAACCAGCTCAGAGCTGCAATGAAGACACAGCAAGGCTCCCTTTCACTGAAAGCAAATATTAAAACAACATTCATTATCTTTTCATGAAAGGGAAAGAAAACAGTGACCTTGGCAGAATCTGTCTCTCCTTCTCAGTCTTTCAGAATAAAACTCAGCCAAGGCAGCACCTCTCCCCCAAGACAAAGCACACAGCCTTTTTAACCCCTGAAGATGTTTTGAGATGGACTTTTCCCTCAGGGATTTCAGAAGCCCCACTGAAGATGCAGAAGCCAACAGAGTGAAGCATGGGCCAGTGAGTCCAGGAGGGGAGGAGAGCAGTGTGCTCCAGAGAGCTGCTTTAAACCATTATTGGAGATCTGTAGCTGAGCTCTCCAGTGGCCTGCTTCCAGCTAAAAGGCTTCCACTTGACTGCTTCAGATCATGTAAGTTTATTTAAGATGCATAATTCATGAAGGGTACATAACACCATCCTTGAATAACTTTTCACTCAGCACCTGCTTGACAGGGAGAGAGCTGACAGAGCAGTGTGACTTCAGAAATCCAACACTAGCACGCAATGTGTCCCACAAAGGGACAGGGATCACCACACTCTTAACCTTTCTGGGGATGAGTGCCTGAGGAAGCCAATTGCACTCCCTCATTCCATGGTTAGGACTATTCCAGCTTGTTGCCATTATAATGTAAATGAAATGAAATAAAAAGAAAATTAAATGAAATTAAATGAAATAAAAGAAGGACAAACGGTGTGAAGAGTTATAACTATTTGCATTATAGCCCTTGAAGAGAATATCTAAAGAAAAGTGTCTGTTTTTATAGGCTTTAAAAACAAATCTATTGCACACAAAGGCCCTGAGTAGAACCATCCCCACTCATGCTGAGCAGTACCCTGTAACTCAAACAGTCCCACTGAAATCAATTTGGGATTACAGAATGCAAGGCAGGAAAGAACCACCTGGTCTTCTGGTAGCAAAATAAGATGTGTAAGGAACAGATCTTCAGCTAAAATTAATGTGATTTGCCTCATTGTGCCTAATGGAGCTGTGCCCATGCCCATCAGCCTGGAGTCCACTGTGACAGTGTGCTGCTTGTAGAGCACTTGGCTTTAATTACCAATGGTAAATACTCTGTCCTTAAACTTTATAGACCTTATATATTTGCCCTACTTTATTCTGTAGATAAAAACCCAACTGTGGCCTGATAGGCAATTTGGGAATGATTTATGGACTCTGTCTGCTGTTAGTAACAGTTTGGAAGTTGCTGTGTGACAGAAGGGAGGCATTTTTTTTCTAATTTATTTTGGGAGATAATGGTTGGAATAGAACTGTCATATATTGCTTTCCCTTATAAAATTGAGAATTTTCTTTTTAGCAAGGCTTTAGAAAAAAGGGAAAAAAAATAGGACAGGACAAGCTATGAAGAGAACAATGGACACAATAAAAAGAATGTGGGATCTAGTGCATGGTGGGGGAAGAGCACAGCTTTCATAATTTATGCTGTGGGCCTTGTCCCACTCTCACCCCAACCCCAGGGTATTCTCCCTAGAACTCCATTTATTTTGGCTTCTTTATCACTGGTAAAGGATTTATGCCTGATGTGAGATTTGGATTAACTACAGGCCTCTCACCATTCCATGGAAATGAAACAAACACCTGCACACACAACCAGGAGGGGTTAATTTTCAACCCCAGAGTATTTGGAGATAGTCACTCCCTGGAACAAAAAGCCTCCAAAAGAGACATTTCACACAGAGCAATATTGCCTCCTGTGTACTGCAGAGCAGTGAAGTGAAACAGAAGTTCCACCCAGGGCATTCTGAGCATACACATTTTAAAAGGAGTAGGTTTTGCCATCCAGGAGTTCAGAGAGCTTTTGTAATTGGTGGCTTCTCTGACCTCACTGTGATTTCTGCCCTGTGCCAGAGTGCTGAGCCTACCTGAAAAGTGATTTGTGAGTCAGAGAGAAACACTGAAACCCACAGACCTGGTGGATTGACATGCACTTTATCCATGCTGCTGTTACTCTGAAAGCCAGCATGGTTCCCTGCTTTTACAAGGGTCATTTGAGACTTTTATCTGAGTCAAATCCTGCTCTTGCTTCCTGCAGGGCATATGAGAGAAATGACACCAAACATTATTCTCTTACCAAGGGAGAGAGATTATCCCTGTGACATGGGTGCTCTGTGGGGACAGCCAAAAAAAAGACAGCAGGAAAGAGTGTTCCATTCCTGATGCTGAGGTAGCCTGAATAGGGAGCTCCTGGAAGAGGTGGAAGAGGCCTTTCAGTGGAATTGTTTTGCCTCTCTCCCTGTGTAAAGCTGGGCTGGTGAGGCAGTAGGTGCCCACAGGATGCTCTGGCTCAGGATTCCTTCCTCAGTGTCCTGTCCTGGAAGGGGCACAGCTGCTGCTGGAAGGTGTTGTGGGGTTCCACTAGACTTAGGGAATGGAAACATTCCCATGAGGAATAGATAGCTGGGAAAACAGCATAAGTAACCTTGGGGATTAGGGACTGCTTTGGGGCATGGTTAGAGTCCCCAGAGAGGGAGATTGGCAGCAGAGCTGCAGTCCAGGCTGCCTCTGAGCCATCAGCTGGACAGCAAGCTGGAGAGGAGGGAGGGAGCCCAGCTCTGCACTTTGGCTTCCAGGTTATCCCTCTTACTGCTGGGCCCTCATGGGAAAAGGGAAAATGACTGCTGGAAGTATTGAAGCACCTTATGGACTTCTCCCATTCAGAAAGCTTTTTGTTCTGAACTGTTCCTACATGTCTCCTCTGACCTGGACCAGGAGAAGCTGTTCAAGGGTTTTTAAACACTTACAGCTCTGCCAGGTTTCTGGGGTCTGCAGATCCCCATTGAATCCAGCAGCAGCTCTGCAAAGGGCCCACATTGATTTAGTTTGATTTGATCCATCATTGCCTGTTTCAGTCCCTGTCCTTTTCCTGCCTCTCACAAGTCATCTGATTTAATTGCCTGATGATGAAACTCTGCTCATATCAAAAGGCTGTCTCTGTGCAGGACCAAACCTTCTCCCAAGGCACTGTTGAAATATAAATTGAAATAGTCTTCAAAAGTTTACAGAGTATTATGAGATCAGTCCAGATCTCACCATTACTTATTAATTCTTCAATTCAAGAAATAGCTATTTGATAGAAAATGGGGTGGAGACCTGGGAAAGAATGACTTTAATGAGATCTCAGTGGCTGATATTTAGAAATATATGATTAAGTTTCTGCAGTGCAGCACTGAGATCTCCCAGTGCCTTCAGGAATAGTAATAACACCCTCTGCTTCTTGTCTCTTGCAGGGTAGAGACATTAGGGGTCAGCTAAAAGCAAAGGAGGCTTCAGAAATGCCTTATCAGGGGTGGAAGAGCCTGGTTTGCCTCTGGAAGCTCTTTTCCTCTAGCAATGCTTTTCTTCTTTCCTTCTCTTCCAGCTTTTCCACCTAATTTAGTTCCTTCAGCTCCACACTGACGTATAAGCAGGTTTTCTATGAATCACCCCCTTCTTAATACTGAAATTAAGACTACATTGTCTTCCTATAAATAAACAACAAAGACAGGAGAACTGCAGGAGAGCTGCATCTCAACCCTTCCAGCCCTTGAGAGATGTAACACACTCACACAAAGGAAACAGGGGCTGCAGGGCCATCCCACAGCTGTATTCCAGCAGGAGGATGTGTGGGAAAGAGTGCACAGACCAGAGCAACTTCAGCTACCAAACCTAATCCTGGCACACACACATGGAAATGATGCCAAAGAAGAGAAGCAGTGGGGTCTAACTGTCCAAAGAGTTTGAGATTCCTGGGGTTTAGGTCTCTTTGACAATCTCTTGGATGACCTTGGACAAGCAAACTGTTTTGTTCCACACTTGCCTTTCTCACAGTTTGTTTTTCCTTATCCATTTAAATTGGAAGCTCTTAGGATGGGGTTTGGCTCCTAATGTGTGTTCAAACAGAAGCTGAGATGGAGAGACTTTTGTCTCTGTTGAGGCTCAAGGTGCTACAGTAATACAAACAATAATAAAAAGGAATGAGTGATGCAGTATAATTGCAGGAATAATAGCTTATATTTTAAGACTGTTCTTCCTGCCAGATCATCTTTGTGCTTCTAAGTTCTGTTTACTCAGGGAATATTCAATAAATAATAAATAAAACCTCAAGCTGAGACTCTCCCAAGCACAGCAGGTAATTTAGGTGATTTGTCCATTAAAATTAATGCAAAGTGTGTGTCTAAATCCCTGAGCGCTCCCAGAAAATTCTGAGCTTGAATATTTAATTTCCAAGCCAGGCAATTGGCAGGGTGGTCTCTGCATCCAGCAGAGAGGGGGACAGAAATCAAGAGGAGATTGGGTGCTCTTGGGTGGAGAGCTCTTACTCACCTGAGCAGCTTTGCTGGTCCCTGGCTGCTTTTGTTCCCCCTCAGTCCTGTGGGAAGTCACTGGGAATCCACCACTCTGTCCCAGGGCTGGGGGACTTTTGCCTCCTCTGGCTTCTGGGGGTTAACAGATGAGGCAAAGAAAAGATTAAAAAGGAGAAATAGCACCTTCCTTGCATGCACTATGCCATCTATCTCTTCCATCCCTGCTGCTCCAGCCTGAGCTTGTGCTCCTGGGATTTGCAGTGATGCCCTTGGTTTTGGCCAGGGTCAGTGGGGACTCACAGTGGAAAGGACTAACAGGGAGTTTAAAGCAAATCTGAGCCACCTATTCTTCATTTCTCATCTCCAAATCTCCTAAACCCACTGCAAGGGGCAAGGAACAGCACCAGATTTCTTGTAAGAGATCTGAGCATAACCCCATCACTAGACAGGACAGGAGTGATGTGCTCAGTGCAGCTTTGGGAGACCCCTCTGTGTGTCAGCATGACAGAGGCCAGCCTCCAGACAGCTCTGAACACATCAGGAATGCACTTCCCTCTGCCAGCAATCCCACTCTGCTGTGGCTCTGCCTCCCCAGGGGGAGCAGCTCCACAAACAGCTCCTTGCTCCAGCTCTGGTTGTCACTATTGTTCCCTCCCAACAATTTTGGCACCCTTGATAAAAACCTGAGCCAGAGGTAAAGCTGAAATGAGCTCTCTCTGACGTGGGCATACATATTTAAGCATTTCTGTCACTGTGTGTTAGAGTTGCAGGCACTTTAATGTTGCTGCTGAGCTCCTTGCTTCTTGCACAGCACCAGGCAGTAATATTGGGCTGTAAGGTTTCAGGAGTTAAACAAATCTCCCCTTTCTTACCCTTTAATGGTGGCCATTAAACTTATATTATCAGAATCACAGCAAAACAGAGCAGGTTCTATAATTCTGTAAGGAAATGAGGCTGACAGCATCAGAGCAAAATACACATGAACAGAGCCCTGCTCATGACACAGCTCCTAAACACACAGCTCAGTGAATATTCATGCTCCATTTTTGAGGGACACTAAGCTTAAATTCTGATATTGCAGCTGCATCAACAGCTCTTGGGCTTCCTGGGATTGGAGTAGCAAGGGAAAAGAGCAATTCTCAGTGCTGCTCAGGGTACCTTGCTCTCAGTAAAAAAGACAGAGGCAAGTTTCTCTACAGAGGAGAAATGCAGGTAGAGCTGTATTTGAAGAAGTGGATTTTGAGTATTTTGATGCTGGGTTCATCATTAGAGGGCAGACCAGATGGTGAAGGCTCAAAATACAGTCTCATCCCTATGCAAATGGATTTCTACAAATGCATATTCACTTCTACTGGAAGTTTCCACCCAGATGTAAATCCCTCTGTCCTGGACTGAGCACATCCTTTATGCAAAGCACTCATGTGCATTACAATAAGTAGCAAGAATAGCTGATAGTCATTGCAGTTAGAAACTCTTTGGTCTGCTTTGAGCATAAAGAAGGAATTTTATATGTTCTGTCTTTTATTTAAACAACTCCTTTCATGTCAGGAACACCTTCCCAGACACCAATAGGAAAGTCCAGCTGTATGTATGTCAGTGAGCCCCAAATAAAACTTTAATGTTCAGGATGCACTTTGAAGGCATTGTTCTGCTTAAATATAGTTCACAGTTGTACTAATATCTTAGGGATCTGCATGCCTATATGTTCTCTAGTAGAATTTTTTTAAAGTCTGCAAAACTTAAAAACATCACTGCAGTTCCAGGTGAAAAAGGTCTAAGACACATTTCAAAGCCAGTTGTGTGACTGCTCAAGCAACAATTCTCTGTCTCAAGAGAAGTCTGTCCTGCAGGGAAAATGAAAAAATCAAAACTCCAGAGGTAAAATATTTAAAAATCTGTTCTGAGCAGAGTGTTTCCTAGTCTTCTAGAAACCAGGAGGTGGTTTTCTGGAGTGTGCCTAGAACTACTCCAATAAAATTATATATTTGCTTCATTTATTCATTCTACTTGCTTGTTGTTGTTGTCGTTGCAAACAGCATTTAGTTATCATTCACTGTACTACAGAATTGTGCAACATTGAAATGAATTAAACTATCCTGGAGAATTCACCCCAAATTTTGTATTAAATCTATGCCCAAACTGAACTCAGAAAATCCAAATCATAGAAATTATCTACAATGCTTTTTACTTGGCAACAGAGCTGGTAAATACATTTTGCACAGGAACTTTGTATTAGTTCCTTGGTGCTGCTTATCCTCAAGCTCCCATTAGCAGCATCCCTGGACAGAGCTCAGCAAATTCACCTGCCAGGTGAGCCAAGTCCACTGAGGCTGCTCATCACCATTGTTTTGCTTGGAGCTCCCTCTCCATCCCACCTGACTACTGAATCTCAGGAGCCCAAAAGGAGCAGGAATTGTAGGAACTGTGATTCTCTCTCCATGATTCTCTTCAGAAGATAAAGACCTGGCCTTGTCTTTCAGGAAAGAATTTGCCTCAAAGTGAATTCATAACACTGAAACAGAAAAGTGTTTTTTGGTTTTTTTTTTTTTTTTTTTTTTTGCAGTGGGAAAATCCTGCAAGCAACCCAGCTCCTTCCAGCAGCACTAGAATCACATCATTGCAGGGGGGAGAAGGAAGTGCAGCCCCACCACTCCCAACACACAGAAAAAGCTCAATCCCTCCAGAAAGCTATTAATTCCAAAACAAATAAGTGCATTAAAAAGCCATTATATTTGCCCTGAAGAAAACTCTGAGGCACAAATTTAGTATAGTGGCAACTCACAGTTTTCCTGTCAATAAATGGAAACCAATCCTGTTGATTTCCATGTAGTTTCACAAACTTAATAAAATCTTTGAGTTTTCTAAAGAATCAAGGTTCTTACAGCTCTTCCTTTGTCTTTTTTCTCCTCTCCTGTTGGAGAGAAGACAGATGGACCCGTGGCTGAATGGACACACCTTCAATGAAAGCAGACATTTCACTCTGGCAGAAAGTTATTTTTGTCCTTTGCTGCAGAAAGACTGAGCTAAATTCTTCATTAAACTATTTCATTTAATAAGGCTTCAAACTCAGTATCAGTGGCTGCTGCCTTGTGAGTGTGTGTGTATAAAATGAAGTGCAAACCTCTGTCTCAGTCTAAAAGAGGAAAGGTTGCAAAGGGAGGGTCAGAGCAAAGCAGTGCAGAACATGGGGAAGCCAGCCAAAGTGCCCTTTGTCAGAAATGGCAGTCTTCCCAGCCCTAAAGCCTTTTGTGAAAAATAAAATATTCTATTACATTATTTTCCAATTTCAGCTGCCTCCCTTGCTGGGCTCCAGGGTGGTATATTTCCAAAAGTTCAGGAATATTTTGCTGCACACCATCTGCCTCAATAGCTGCACATATTGGACATCAGCACCAGGACCCAACATCTGTGGCCCAAGGGCACCAAGCAGCCACCAGTGCTGTTCCAGTGGGGATTTCCATGCTCCAAATATCTGCAACCTCATTGATCACAGCATTATGGGCTCACCAAAATAAACTTCCCTTCCTCACTCACCCCATTCTTTCTCAGGTAAGATCAGCAAAAACTGACTTGCCAAATTAGGATGTGCTTGGGTTTAAGGGGAAAGGTTTCACTGCACCCTGAATTTGTGGAAATGTGCAGAGGGGATTTCTTGGCAGCCTCTTTTGGGTGTCACTCTGCAGTTTGTACCCACACACGTGGCACTTGAACAGCCCTTTCTGAGAGCTCAGCCTCCTTCTCATGGAATCACCTTTATTATCAAAGAGGAGAAATATTTCAGCATAAGGCTGCTAGAAGCAGCCAACCAACTCTGCATTTGGCTTAAACAGGCTCATGCTGAAGCCAAAAGTGCTACAAACCTCCTGCACAGGGCAGGCAGTGCCTTACTCACCACAGGAAATGCTTTTGGGAAGGTTAAACCATTTAACATCAGAGATTCCCCCCAAAATACACACTCAGGTTCAAAAGGACACTGATAACTGTTCAGAAATATCAACTTTGCAACTCTCATCTGGTCTTTTATGTCCTGACAATCCAGAGGCTAATTTGGGAACAGACCAATATATCCTATGGTAAATGCTGAGCAATAAAAAACCCAACCCAACAAATTAAAACCATGATTCTTAAGAATAGCAGAGCTGAACTGAAAGCTGTGAAATTTATAAAATATTTTAAAATTTCTGTTTTCTTCATTTGCATATATTTTTGTGAGACCTGATGAGAAAAACCTTAAAACTACACAGGCAAGGCTCCAGGCTGCTTTATCCAGACAACATCATTTTAGACCAATTATCCTGAAAATATTTTGGCCTAAAATCCCAGTTTGCTTCATGGCAACTTCCTGCTTTTCTCAAAGTAAATAAGAAAATTCTCTGCATCTGGAGTAAAGCAGATGAAACATCTGAACTCTAGGTGTTGCTGTCACACAATTTCTTTGCTAAGAACTCCCTGAATTCCAAGCTATTTGCTCAAACCTCTCTTTGTTGGCTTTCTGCAGGGTAAACTGGACCTCTGCACATTGATTCTGCTCCTGCCCACACCAGAAATGGGCCATTCACTCACACACACAGAGGTAAATAAAACAACCATGACCCACAGTGACCAGGACAGAAAGAGATGCCTCTGCTTCAGCTTGGACTAGAACAACATCCCTGATTTTGGTGCAGCTGGGAAGGAGGGGAAAAATAAAGTTGAAGTCACGTCACCCAGTAATTAAACTGAAAGTTCTGGTCGTTTGTTTCTCCTGTCTCTCTAGAATGTAAAGCCAAAAAACCCCACCCTGGGATAGCTGTACAGTGTTAATCTGCTATATCACCCTGGGGAGGATCTGCTCTTCCCTTGTTAGGCTGAAATCCGTGTTGGGGAAGGAGCTCAAAGGCAGCAGAGAAAGTTCTCTCTCCATTTCAGTGGCTGACATTGGTTTGCACCATGGGAGCAGCTGTCCCTGCAGAGCTCAGGCAGGAGGAACGTGATGCACTCAGGGCTGGACACAGCACACAAAATCTGCATCAGTTGGCAGCTGTTGTTAGAGACCAACCACAAGAGTTGAGGAACAGATGCAGGGAGGGTGTGGGCAAAGGGCTGGTGTTTTCAGGTCAGCTAGAAGCTATTGTGTGTGGAAGTGAGAGGGGAAAAATGTTCCTGTTGCTTTTATGAAACATGTAATTTTCCATCTCCCTTCCATGCCTTAATTGGACACAGTTGATGTAGACACAAGCCCAGCTCCTGTCTCAGGCTTCTGTTTCCAAAGGTCACAGATTTCCTGCTGATCCCCTGCATTGTGCTATCATCTCCACGAGAACCTGAGGAGGGGAACATTAATTGCCTGTGACTGTAATTGGCTTCATGGTGGTTGTCAGGCCCGTGGCTGGGGCACACACCCCAGAACAGCTGTCAAACACCTCACCTGGCACAAAGTCACTGAGTGTCAGCACTGTGCTCCAGACAGGACTGACATTTCCTCTGCCCTCCAAGGCTCTGCCATCAAGACAGAGCTCTTGACATAATGATTCTCAAAAGGGACTAATTTGAATTCGTTTCAGCTGGTGCAAGGGGAAGATGCAAACATGAACAGCCTGTTGGCAGCCAGTTCCTCTCCAGTCCCCAAAGAGAAACCTGCTCTCCTGGACCTCTGTGTACTCAGGCTGTGGTCAGATCACTGAGGTATCACTGACACAGCACCCACACTCCTGGCCCAGCACTGGTTCAAAAAAGCCAAAATCAAAGTAGAAAACCAATGTGCAGTGAGCAGGTTCACGTGGTGTAATTGGCAGTGATACCAGACCTGGTTTCTCTTCTGCTAAGTCAAAAGCAGTCCCTCCTTTGGAGCCAAGTGCATCAGCTCAGATCAATCAAAATATCATCAGACAGAAGCTGTGTTACCCCCAGAAATACCAGAACTGGTCTCCTGCTCTCCTTGATGTAATGTGCACCACAGCAGAGAGGTTTGAGTGGGATTTTTAGATCCATATCCACCAGATCCATATCCAACAGCTCTGTGCTCCAAAAGAAATTCCCTTTTCTCCCTGATGGACAAGTCTTCAGTTTGCCTTTAGCCTGATAGAATCCTTGCCCTGGAGTGCCATATTAATGAAGAAGTGAATTCAAAATGGAACACTTAGGAAAAAACCCTTATTTCCTGAAGCCCAGCATATAGGAAACTGATAAAAACCCTATTAACAAAATGATTAAATAAGACCTAATGACCTAAAAGACTTGGAAGGTGACATATCTGTCTGTGGCCATGGATTCAAACAATTTGCTCATATTTCTATTGCAAAATGTAAGAGGATGATCAGATTAAACTCCTCTCAAAACCACAATTCTCCATCTCAAGTATCAAGCATGCAGGAACTCACATGTACAGCTTCAGATTAGAATTACAGTTTCACCTAATTACAGAACACAGCAGAATCCATATATGCAAATTCTGGGTACAGCTATACTGATTTATGGGTAAAAATGAACTTATCCCTTTGGACACCTCCATATTTGCACAATTGCAGGAGAGAAAGCAAACACACACCATGAACACACATGCACTGTTGAAGAGAGATGCTTCCAGCAATGCAATACCAGAGCATGAGAAACACAGCAGGACTGGAACATGTTTTTCTCCTGAGTCCCACAAACTGGGCTGTACAAGAAAAATCCAGCCCAAGAGTCCCATTTGTTTGTTTCAGTGGCACAAAGACCCTTCCCTGTGTGTGCAGAGCATGGCTGGAGCAGCCTATGCTAATCAGTGCCACAGCTGTTCAGGAAGGTAACAGATAGCACTGAGCTTGCTTTTTACCTCAGTAAAATTAATCTTAATTATAGCAACTCATTCACAGCATTAATGTGAAATGCACTGTAAGGCTGAATGTAAATCACAAATTCAACTCAATTTATACCTGCAGCAGCTCTTTTCCACATGGCTGGGGAAGGTGCTGTGAAGGCACCACCAGAATGCCCCTGAAGCCTTTTCTCCCAGCTGTAGGAGCAGGAGGATCCAGGGCTAACCAGCAGATTTACTCCTGGGTAGAGCTGGGGAAGGTGGTGACACACCAAGGGAAGCCAGCAGAAGATCCCCAGGCTGCAGACAAGGCCATGCATGTGTTGCTTTGCCATTTGGACCTGGCTTCAAGCTGTGAAGCTGGAAATCAGAGAGAAAGAGCAGCAGAGCCATGACAGTGACCTCCCTGTGAACCTGAATTGGGCAGCACTCTGCTCCCTCCCACCCTTTAATTCATATTTCTGTGCTGACTGCAGTGCTGTGTACTGGCCCCAACAAGAATGAAATTAAATATTTATGCTTTGGTGATGAGATACTTTGTTACCCCATAAAACTTGCACATATGGAACTCTATTAATTTATGCTAATTCCTTATTTCTCTGGAAGAACCTCTCTCCTCATTAGCATTTGATCGTTTAATACAACTTTACAGCACACACTAAATTGAAGCCCATAATCTTCTGTAATTGAGGCTTTGTGTGAATTCACTGTCATTTTTCAAAACAAAAATCAAAAAAAAGAAAAGAAAAGAGGGGGCAGGGAGGTGTGTGTGTGGCAGCATTGCCTTTGCCTGGCCTGGAGCAGGCTCAGCTCTGCAGGGATCTGCTGGCAGTGCCAGCACAGCCCATTCTGGAGCTGGACCTGCCCTTGTTTGTGTTGAGAAGCATTTTGTGCTGACCTCAGGGAGGGCAGAGCCAGTCCTCTGGCATGCTGCCACTGCCTGCCAGCTGGGCCCGGGGATGGGATAGGAAAAGAAAGCAGAGATGGAAATTGCAGCCCACAGAGCAGCCCTGCTGCAGGGGGAGTGCCCAGCTCACCCCACCCCAGGCACCCCCTGTCCTACCTTTGCCTCCTGCTGAATCCTGCCATTAATTCCTGACACCATGTTTAGGAGTGGGGGTGGAAATCAGACCTGGTACTCCTGGAGGGGAAATGAGTGCTCCTTCCTTTGCCATAACATTCCTTTTCCTTTTGTCCAGGGGCTGAAATTCACTTTCACTTAGCCACAAGTCTAATTAAATTAAGCAAACAGCATTGGCCAGTGCAGACCTGCCCCCCAAGGTGGGATTGATCTCTGCCCTGGTGCAGCTTCCCAGATGATCCATGGGACTCCTCTGATCAGGAGGTTTGCTCCAAGCTCATCTGTAAACCAGAATAAACCAAAAGATTTCCCATTTCAGGAAAGGGAGACAGCAATGTTTTTGTCTTTCAATACATGGCCTCAAACAGAAACCAGCAGGGAGCACTGGGATGCAATGCTGAGTTTCACATTGCCTTCTCTTCCCTTTGTCTCACCTTCCCAGTATCAGCTGGGAATCTTCAGAGCATTGAAGAGACAGCTGGCCAGCTGCTGGATTTTTCTACAAAAAAACCCCAACTTTTTCTACAAAAAAAAAAGTCTTGAAATCTCAAACATCACAATAAAAAGATAAGATGTATACACTGATATTGTAATATAGATGATATAGATATAGATATAGATATATAAAGTATGTGTCAAATTTCTGACTTTGGCCACAGAGGAACAGCTTAGTGCCTCTGGAAATACCAGTTTTGTTTCTCACAGCACTGTTTACTTGTTTTCCAGGAGACTAGAAGAAATGCATCATTGCAAGGATTCAATCAGTATTTTTAGGTTTTTCAGTGCTTCTGTGTGTCCTGCACACAGTGAAATGAGGGTCAGTTTTACCTCTAGGAATTCTCTGTGTTGTTTTTCATGACAAGAGGAGCTCACACACCCTCATGTCCAGCTGTCACTGAACTTGAACTGATAGGTTTGGAGGTGCCAGTGTTAAACAGAGCCTAGGAACAGGTTTCAAAATGCAGACTGCCTGATTTTCCTCATAAGGATACTCTCATTCAGGCTAGGAGCTTCTGATACACCTACATCAAAATTATTTTGAGTTTTAATTGTAAGAGTTGTCAAGTAACTGCAGAGTGCAGCCTGGGTTTGTACATTCTTGGCATTTACAGCTGCAAGGTTTAGGGAAAGGCACTCATCCTCCACCAGCACAGCTGAGTGATAGCTCAGAGCCAGACAGAAACCATCCAGCTGTGGAAGATTAATAATTGCAATGTGCAAAAGCCCCACTTCATCTTTGGGGAGGAGTTCATGAGCACTCCCTTGAATGTTTCCTTAGGACTGCACAGAGGGAAGCACTCTGAATGCTCTCATCTCTTCTCAGGGACACAGAGACATAAACAATGAAAAAGCTAAAAATATCCAATGCCCCAGATACAGGAAACACCTGCAGCCAGCAGAGCACTTAAAACTCATTTAAGTCTCACTGTGTTTGGAGAAGAGCTAACAACCTGGCCACTGGCTGTTCCTGAGTCCAGGTGTCAAAGACAACATCAATTTCTTTGTTTTATGGACATAAGGCAGTGACTTCAGCACCAAGTGCTGTAGCCTGAGCAGACACGTCTATCAGCAATTTACAATCAAAAACACTCCACATTTTTAAGTTTAAAAAAACCATTTTCTATTTAAATGCATCTGCTTGCACTGCTGTTTATTTAAATTGTCAGTTAATCAATGAAATGCAGTGGAGCTGGGAGCACATCACAGCAAATCAGTGTGATCACCTTCATCTTCATTTCACTTTAACTGGACTCATCTCTCCATTCAGCCCCTGACCAGAGGCAAGTCAGAAGTGAAAAAACAAGAAGTATCTCTTACCAACTGGAGTGATATATCCGTGTTGATCCAGCTCCTCCTTTTGTGGGAGCACATCTTTATGTTCTAAAACACTTCCAGTACCTTTTTTTCCTGGGGCAATGAGAGGAAAGGATTGGATTACTCACCTAGAAATTAACAGCACAGCCTAAACCTTGTCTAAACCCTTTCTCAAATATCTCTTCACATTTGCTTTCCACCTGGCTCAAGGCAGGAACCAAGGGCACCAATGAGCAGCAAAATGCACTGGGGGGGTCTGTGCAGGTGACAGCCACCTAATGAAGGCAGCTTGCCTCCAACCAGTCCCACCATCATTTCACTGACCATAAAATGACACAGTAAGTGCCCCTTAAAGACAGTTACCACATGGTTATTGCTGCTTTCCAAATTGGGTTGTCATCACAAGTGTTCAGGAGTGAGAGATACAGGTGGGGAACTCCTTAATTCCTTAGCCCTGGCAGGCTGGAGCTCCCAATGCTAATTCATTTTGCTTTAGCAAGAAACATCAGAACATCTCAGCTCCCCACACCAAGAGGTAAATTATTCCTGGAGCACTGTGCTTGGTAGCCTCAAATTTAATTACCTTGTAATCTGCAGGTCCTGTTATTGCTCTGTGGTTACATGATTATCTTTTTTTTTTCTCATACCTATTTATATAACCTATAAAAAAATGTGGCATTGGAGTGAATTTCTATAAATTGGTCCCAGGCACACTGTTCTCCCAATGTTTGGAAAAATGAGATTCTGCTCTCGGTGAGCATCTGCTGGCTAATCCTGTATGCTGTTTTAAGAATGAAACTCATGTCTCAAGGCACAATCCTTTTTAGATAAAGCAAAAATATTGATGCCAACATAAATTTTAGCTTTAAGCACAGATAGCTGCTCCCAGATCAGCTTGGGTGGTATTCCCAGCTGGAGATAATCCAGAACAAGTTTATCTCAAAAGATACATGCAGGTTATGAGTTTGATCAGTAGTTTTTCAGTATTTTTTGTGATGTTCCCTTGCATTCAGCATACTCAGCCCTAAATAACAACACAGGTTTGGTGGAGGAGACTAAAGTCCAAGCATAGAAAGGTGGTCAACTGCTGCATCCTTCTTTGTTCAAAATTAGCCTTCTCATCAAATTTTTTCCAAGAAGGAAGAGTTCTATACATGGATTTTGTGCCAAACAGTACATAGGTACATTCATAGGGGAAGGGTGTGTCCCTCTTTATTGTCCAGAGACACATTCCAGCACTGTGGACAGCAGCTGAGTTGCAGGCAAAGATCTCTCCCTCTGATTAAAGTGGAACATTTGACTTATAAAGACCTTTTTTTTATTTTCCCCCCCCCCCAAAACTATAAGAAATTACTGTAGCTGTCTCTGCTGGCCACTTCTGTATTGTATTTAACCTTATAAATATTTTACAGGTTTTCTTAATATAAAACCCACTGAGATATTAACCTTTGCAACAGAGACTCCATTGAATTCTTTGCTGCATGGTACTTGAATGATGTTAATGCTACCCATTGTTTTTTAGTTCTGGAGAGCCTCAGAGTGTTAGTAAACAATGTATAATTTCTTAGTACACATATTTTCATTGCAGGTATGATCTTTTAACTTTTCTTTATATTGAAAGCACTATTAGGTATTCCAACTACATGTTTCAAATCTGTGCAAGTATGTTTGGGTTTTTTTTTGATATTTTGGCCATTTATCTGATTAGGGGAGGAAGAAATATTTGCTCTGCCCTAGAATTTTAATGATGAAATTTTAATCCAGAAGAGAAATTAATTTCAAGCAGTTAGTATTGAAGTTAAGTATCTAACTCTCATCACATCTGGCTTTTAGAAATAACTGATTCCTGTGCTGGAGGAAACTCTAGAGGAGCCATGGGAGCTCTCAGTTGTGCATTGCACTTTTTAGTGCAAATATTTTTTTTGTCTAACAGATCCAGGTTCCTAACAGATTTTAACATCCAGTTTGCTTTGTGGCCCTTTGGGTTACAAATATCACAATATCAGCATGATCTGTTCAGTAACACTTTGAGCAGCAAGTAACTCCCAGGATTTGTTTCAGATGAAGCATGGACTGATGATTTGCCTCAAAACCATGAACAGGTTTTGCCTCCTTCCCTCCTCACCCTTCTTCACCCTTCTCACTCCTTTGTGAGTCATCAACAAACACCAGATGCCCTCTGAGATATGAAAAAGGGATGTACCCCTCTAAAAGGAATTTCTGAAAACCAGGTAAATTGGATGCTTCCAAGCAGTTCTGCTCAGGGAAATGGGTGGATGCTCCTTTTTTTACCTGAGAATCTTCAGTCAAGAGTGATAATTTGCACACCTGAGGGAATAAATAGGAAGCAACTACAGCAGAATACGCCCAGGTGGAATCCACAATCAGGACTCTCTGGGTAGAAAGACAGGAATTTTCCCTCTCTTCATCTGAGGTGGTCTCACTGCTTTTTATAAAAACCAAAGGAGGCTTTCCCACTGTGTTCAAAAAACTCCAGGGTTTCATCTTTTGCAAGAAGAAGAATAAATTAATATGAAAATCTTTTTCTAGGCTGATGCAGACTCGTTTCAGGTACTTGCTAATTGACAAAGCAAGCCTCAAGAGCCATCTAGAGGCTGTTGGCAAGACTCATTTTTATTATTTTAAGACTGTGGCTTTCCCATGTCAGAAACAAACCCCTAGTTCTTTCAGGTTTTGCCCTTATGTGCAGCATGGTAAATCAGGAAGACCTCTAGTTATCTCACTTGAACTTCAGAGCAATCTCCCCCTTCTCCCACAATGCAGCTGCTTTATTCATGAGCAACTGCATTCCTGTGGTACAGAAAAAAAGATTGCAGGAGGTGCTACATGAGGCAGAAAGCACTTGGCATGAGGACTGGGATCTTGTGAGCTCCAGACACACTCCAGGGGAAAACAAGGACCCAACAAGGGGATAAGCAGACTTTGCAAAACTGGGATTTACTTAATGATGTTGCTTTTGCAATCCTGAGGGTGTTGTCTGACCTGTTCTGGCTTCCCTTAAGTCTGTGTGGATTCAAACCAAAGCCAATACCCTGAACTGGGGCTGTGGTTTGCAGAGGGATGGGAAGAGAAGGAGGTGTGAGTGGGGTCTGGGGGTTCACTGCCAGTTTACAGATAGCTAAAATTTAGTGCCAGCCTTCAAACAGACAGATTTTCTTTGGGGCAGTCATGGGAGATGGTCTTGAGGTCCCTGGATGGCTTAGGAATAAAGGAGAGAACAGGGTTTGCAGACAAGGTGATGGGAACAGCCCTTCAGTTCTAGCAGGTGTTTGCTTCAGTTTGCAGCTCCAGTCTTTGGTGGACTCTGCTTTTATTCAGATTTCAAGACATCTTCAGACACGAGGGGTTTTTAGTGTGAGCAATGGAAATGATTTTCTCTATTGAGTTTAAATCTCTGTTTGTCAGAAAAGAACAAGTATGACCTTTCACTAAATCAGACTAAAACCACTTCCTGGCACCCTTTAATCTCCAGAGAGGAACCCAGTGAAGTTCTTCTGATGGTTTTACATCTTGTGTTTATCTCAACAAAAAACTTGAACTCGAAGGTCTAAACATACTTTTCCAAATCAAAACTTTGCACTGACATGATAAACACAACTACACCTATAAAAATCCTTCTGAGTAGGAGGCACATTTGTATACAGAAACACAGCAGGAATGTTATGTATTCACCTTGGGTTAAAACATGTCCTCTGGATTCAGAGGAACCTCTTTGATATTTCCTGTGTAATTAATCTGCTGGAGGAAGTACTCGAATGCCAGACTGGAACAACAGGAACACAAAGGGGATGAAGTGCTGATGTAGCTCAGTAAAACTGAGCCTACAAAGCTCTCCAGAGCTACACAGATACAGAGACTGCCTGCTCCAGGGGAAGGACATTCCTGCAACTTGCACTTGTTTGGATTTTCCACTGAGGCTGAGTTTCTTGGAGAACGAGACTGCAGCGAGCAGCAAGAGAGGTTTAATTTCAGGGTATTAAACCCTCCTAAAATGTTTCTGGAGTGATAAACCAGGCAGCTGCCTAATGGACTGCCAGGGCTGCCCTGGGCACCTGGGAT